>NC_042616.1:86146192-86856192 GCF_901001135.1 Rhinatrema bivittatum
TCCCACTTCATTTTTCTTTGCATTTACATACATCTTACATACATTCTTTGCATAAACCATAGAGTGTAATTATCCATTCCCAGACCAATTAAATGCTCGATGCTAGCAAACCAGACATAGTGGTAAAGGAGGAAATGACAAAAACAGTGTTACTAATAGAAATGTCAATACTAAGTGACTATTCCCTGCTTTGAATGGAGAGAGAGAAGATCATCAAGCACCAAGAGCTGTAATCTGAGACCAAGAAAACGTGGCCTAAAGATGCAAAAAGTTCTATTTGTTCGGGCCCCACTCATCTGATTAAAAGAACTTCCAAGCTCACCTCAGTATGTTGCCTGTATATATAACACCTTAACAAGCTTTAGAAAGGATGGGAGAATCATGGAAGATAAGGAAAGAGAATAAGGGGAGCAGGAGGAGGTGGTAGGAAGAAAGGGAGATTCGTGGATTTGGGCAGAGGAAGAAAAAAGATAAGAATGAAGAAGGACTAGGGATAGGGTGGAGGAGAAGGAGGGAAGATTTGGATAGGGGAGAAGAAGGAAGGAAGCCACAGCCCCCCCCCCAATCATGCCCCATCCCCTCATTCTCCCTCATTCATTTCCCCCATCCTCTTACTCTCCCTCACCCCATCCACCCACCTGATCCCCCTCACCCTCCCAGATTTACTTCTCTTCTACCTAAACCCCTCCCTCCCCCTCATTCACTCCCTCCCCCTCCCACAATCCCTCACTAACCTCCTTCATTCCCATCCCTCAATCCCTCATATCTTCACTCCGAACCCCCACAATCCCTTCACTCCTTCCTTCCCTCCCCCTTGGAAGAGAAGCCTCATTGGTGGCAGGTAGGATGGTGCATTATTTCCTATCCACACCACTCCACTGCCCGCCCTCCCCAACGGCTGACAGCAATGCTGCGATCTCCTAACTCGCCCTTTGTATTCTAAAACAGGAGTAAGAGGAGAGGTGCTAGAAATGACTGGATTAAAGGAGCAGAGCTGTGATCCCTCATTGCCAGAGATAGGAACATGCATTGGGAAGGGGAAAGACCTTGGGGCACCACAGAATGTAGCATCACCTTCAAAGTCCCTTCTAATTTTTCTGGAGTATCTGCTGTCTGCCTCCTGTGCTCCCTTCCTCAATCTCCTCTACTCTGCCTCCATTTTGCCCCCTTCCCTATCTTCCTCGCTCCTGTCTCATCTCCGCCATCCCAGTATCTGACCTCCTGCACCTTCCCTCAGCATCTGGACCCTGCGTCTTACCTCTGTCCCCAGAATAAGCCTCCTGGCTCTCCTCACCCTCTCTATCTTCCCCCTGCTTCTCCTTTTTTGAAGTGTTTTAGGAAACTCTTCAACACTGAATCCCTTCTGCTCTCCCTTTCCGACCACCTCCTCAGAGGCATGGGTCAAGGCCATAGCTACCTCCTTGCCCTCCTCGACATTTCATCAGCCTTCGACACTATCAGCCACCACCATCTAATAACTCGCCTGGAACTCATTGGCATCTCAGACCTAGCCCTTTCCTGGTTTAAATCCTTCCTCTCAAACAGAAAGTTCTCAGTCAAAATCGGGAACTCCACATCCACACACAACCCCTCCAACAGGGAGTCCCCCATGGCTCATCTCTCTCATCCACCCTTTTCAATATTTACATCACCCCCCTCTGCCAACTCCTCTCTGATCTCCATCTCAAGTTTTACCTCTACGCTGATGACGTTCAGATCATCATCCCCATCCAGAACTCCATCTCTGACGCACTAGAACATTGGGAGAAATGCCTTACAGCCATCAACTCCCTGCTCACCAACCTACACCTCGCCCTCAACACGAACAAAACGGAACTTCTACTCATCTCACCTCACGCTGCCCCTCCGCCATCTGGTACCTCCAAACTCCACCTCTTCTCAACACAACCAGCTGTGAGAGACCTTGGAGTTCTCCTTGACCACCAACTAAGCATGAAGAACTACATAAACTCCATTCTCAAAGCCTGTTTTTTCAAACTCAACGTACTTAAAAAACTCAGACCCCTTCTTCACACCCAAGACTTTCGTACAGTCATACAGGCCACCATATCATCCAAACTAGACTACTGTAATGCTCTTCTTCTAGGACTCCCTTACTCTTCCATCAAACCTCTACAAATGTTACAACATGCCACAGCGAGACTCATTGCAAACTCTCGTAAATACGACCACATCACCCCTATACTCAGAGACCTACACTGGCTCCCCATAGCCTCTCGTATTATCTACAAAACACTCACCATAATGCATAAAGCAATTTACACCCACAACTCCAACTGGCTAGACCTACCCTTCACAACCACCCAGTCCAATCGACCGACTAGAACGACCAATAAAGGCACCCTAGTTGTGCCCTCCCTTAAAGCAGCCCATCTCACCTCTACACGTGACCGTGCTCTTTCCATAGCAGGTCCCACTCACTGGAACACACTGCCGCCTGACCTACGCCTTGAACCATGTATGAACAACTTCAAAAAGAAATTGAAAACATGGTTGTTCAAACATGCCTACCCAGAATAAAAACTCACACCTCCTCCAATAAAAAATAGACCACATTGCGTCTGTTCCATCTTCCTCATACTGAGGAACCATATGTTGTTATCCTCTCTCCTCGTTCACACCGAGGAACCATGTTAATGTTAATGTTACTGTTATTTCTCGTCTATCCTATTTAATTATTTACCCTCCTCCCAGTTTCTAATTCCTGTTAAAATGTAATTTCCATACTTTACCAGTTTTGATGTAAACCGGCATGATGTCCACAACTAATGCCGGTATATAAAAATGTTTAAATAAATAAATATATATATGGAAGCCAGTGGCTCAAGCTATTCATTGTTACTGGCACGCTGCCCTTTTAAATTGCAGGCCTGGGAAAATGATACAGAGCGAGTGGTCCAAATGGGGGTCCAGCCTGGCCTAATGATACTTTTTTTAGACCCATCTGGCCTAATGAGCTGTTGGGGTTGGAAGGAAGGAGGGTTGAAGCAGGACCCATGATCCTGAGCAGTGGGAAACCTTTTTTGTAGCTGCAGCCACTGAGTTCCGTCTCTGCCGCCCAGCACCACATGCACGCTCATATCTTGCAGCTGGCCCGTTCCTGCATGCTTATCCCATGCATCGTAACATCAGCACATGCAGGCTGTGCAGGCCACGAGATTTGAACATACTCACAGTGCTGGGCAGCAGAGATGAAAACACTAGGGGGTCGATTTTAAAAGCCCTGCGCGCGTAAATCCTCCCGGATTTACGCGCGCAGGGGCACTCGCAATAGGCCGCCGGCGCGTGCAAAGCCCCGGGATGCGCGTAAGGCCCGGGGCTTCCTAAAAGGGGGGGAGGGGCGTGTCTGGGGGCGTGTTGGCTGGCCGGGGGTGTGTCGGGGGCATGTACGGGGTCAGGGGGCGATCCGGCAGGTCCGGGGGCCATGGCGATGGGTTTGGGGGTGGGCCGGCAGGCCAGGAGGGGTTGGTCCCTGGTCCCCCTGGCACTGCGGCCTGTGCCGGGGGATGCCGAGGCGGCGCGCACAAGTTACACCTGCCTCAAGTGTACAGCCAAAGGTAGGGGGGGGGGATTTAGGTAGGGCTGGGGGGTGGGTTAGATAGGGGAAGGGAGGGGAAGGTGGGGGGATGCGGAGGGAATGGAGGCAGGGCCTGCGCGGCTCGGCGCGCGCAGGCTACCGATTTTGCGCAGCCTTGCGCGCGCCAACCCCGGATTCTTATAAAATCTGGCGTACTTTTGTTTGTGCCTGGTTGCACGAAAAAAAGTACGCGTGCGCGTACTTTTTAAAGATCTACCTCAATGGTTGTAGAAAGGCTTTTGCTGCTCCTACAGCAATCCTGTTAGGTCCTCCGTGCGTTGTGCTGCAGGTAGCTGACCTCCTCTTGTGCATGGGAAAATGTAGGCTGTGCACAGCTTACAGCAAATAAGGGTTTATTTGCTTGTCATTGGCAGCAGACATTAATGGAATCAATCACTTTTTGTGACTTTTCGTTATATAATTCAAATTGTTTTTCCAAGTTCTTCTAGGTTATTGTTCATGGTTCTATGTATAGCCTATAGGCAAGTTTACGTTCTTTGTTAAACCGGTTTGATTTGTATGTAATGCAAGAAGATCGGTATATAAAAAACCAAAAATAAATAAATATCTTTCATCCAGATGTGTAGCACAGCCTACCTGTCCCCTGCTGTTCTGCCCTTGCTAGAACTCCTGCCTTTCCCTGCCTTATCCTGTTGCCACCAATGTGTAATAAAGGAGAGATAGACATTTGTAATATTCTGGATGGTACAGGAGTTGCTGATTAAATGAATGCTATCTCTCTCCATCTTGGCCAACTGTGCCTGCATGCAAGCATGGAACTGAGTATACAAGGTAGAGATAATCTGTGAGGTGAATGTTGTCCATGAGGGAACTTTGAAATTGTCTGCTAAGAGGTGCAGCAGCTGCTTAAATCCCAGGTTCTCCATGACCTGTATGGGCTTTTCATTCATGGAAATCATTTCCCTAATGTACTATATTACCATCTTTGATGTTGCCTACATCTGGCTGCAGGACAGTGATGCAGAACAGCATTCCATCTAGTTCCAGTGGCTTGTCACTGAATTGGTTGGGGACTGTTTGCCTGTTACCTCATTAGAGGAAAAGGACAGGATCATCCTGGGAGACAGACATCCTCTTTTCTCTGTCTTTTCTGCTGTTTCTACTGTTTTGAGTGGTAGACAAGTTCCCAGGCTAGTACCAATGGCCTTCCCGGAAGCCATCACTAATGGGTATTTTTTTTTTAATGCTGCATTCCACTGTTTGCAAGATGGCTCAGTACCTTTCCTCTATTGATGGCCTTACAACAGTGAATGCATTTTGCTAACTACTGGTCTTTCATACCTCTGATGTCTTACAGGATGTCCTCTTCCTCTCTGAAAGATTGAGTGCTGCTGCTGGGACTGAGATTCAGGGTGGAGCAGGAGGGAAAAGGCTAGATGCAACTCTCATGCACCCACTACCTGATCTTCCAGTGAAGGGGGGGAGTGCTCTTTGCCTTAACAGTATCACTTTCTGCCTCCTGTGGCTGCTTACTAGAGGATAGCATGCAAGTAACAAGACTCACCAAAACCCTGTGAACTACTAGAGTTCAATATTTTCTGTATCTGATAATCCCCTCACACGAATCTTCTGAATCAGTGCTTTCTCCAAGTATTTCCTTCCTGCTGACCACTGCCTCATCAGAAATCGGGGTACACTATACTGCATTTTGAAACTCCCACTCATAGTGCCCCTGCCACTCTACTGCTAATTTAACTCCCCCTGTTACTTTGCCTTTTCCTGCCCCCTTACATTATATAGAATAGAGATGAGCATGGGAGCAGGCAGTAGATGCTCTTCCAGCTTCAGCTTCTTCTTGTCCCATCCTGCCTTTTTTCCCTCTGCTAAAAATGATCTTGGATAGGGGATTTCTGTCTTCACTGTTATCCTCATCAGTGTTACTTGTGTTTACCCTAGGTTCTTTTGGAGGAAAAGTCTTGCCTCTTCCTTGGCTATCGTTTTTGCTACTAGTCTATTTCCTTATTTAAAAATGTTTAACCTACCAATACAAAGTTCTTGGTGAGATACATAAAATCATTCATGTATACAATAAAAAAAATCATACAATGATAATGATGATCTTCATATTTGCCACTACCATGTTTACCTTTTGCTCCTTGTGGTATGATGGAATTTGACACTCAGTCACTAGTAGTGGCTAGTACTAAACGTAGTGTACTGTAATTCTGTACACAAGTACTAGTATGGTACGGAGATATAAGGGAGATACCAGATGCTCTTACCACTGTATGCAACAAAATATGAATTCTACTTCTATGAATACTGACCTCAGAGGGACATAGACTTTAAAAGTTGTATACTGACAGGTCTGTTCCAGCAAAGAAATACTGTCTCAGCAGAGAGAAACAAGCTAAGGGACTTTGACCAGAATAACAATACGGGCACAGCTTATCTGATATGGACTATTTACTTAAGGGCTATAAGTTTTTCTATTAAACATGAGTGAAGCCCAGGACAGGGGCAGGTCACAGAGACAAAAACAATAATCCAAAGGCAGTTTATTTGTCAGGTCAGCTGACAGAAAAATGCTGATACTGCAAGACAGCTCGCTGGTCAAGAGATTACTAGACTGGACTAGACTTCACTTTGGAATCACCACTAGCAGGAACAGTGACCCCCCCCCCAAATGGAGGAGGGAGGCAGCAATCTGAAATGAAAGAAATGACCTCTGATTGACTATGTATGAGCTGTTGCATATTCATGTCCTGACTGTTAAAAAGCTGTAGCACAGAGAGACTCAGGGTGGTGGCCGATTAGAGAGAGTCAATACCTGACAACACAGAAGTATGAACCCTGCACCTCCCTGTGTCAAAGAGGTAGAAGATCAGGGGTATCTGCTGAGATTGGAGTGAGGAAAGCCCTGCCTGATATCTAGCCACCTACCACAAAGCCAGAGATGGCCCCAGAGCTGAGAGATGCCTCCTCAGCCCAGCCAGTACCAGGACCAAGGAAGCAAGCTCTTTCCCTTGAGATAGACCCTGAGTTCTCCAGCCAGAGGACTGCTCTGGAGGTTAAAAGAAAGGAATCTCCCAAAGTAGGCTAGCAAGCTAGTTATCTTTATTAATACTCTAAGCAGGCTAAGAGGTCTGGGTCTGGCATGTTTTCAATTCACTAATGATGCAGAGTTTTATTTGAAAAAGCAATGCTAATTAGCAAGGACTTTAGAGACATGTGCTGTTTATTTTCTTCTAAATGCTAATCCTGCAAAATCTGACAAATAAAAATCTAATTCTGTGTGTTAAAATGCGTGGTCTTTACTGAACTATTCGGATTGTAGGAGGTACTAGAGCAAACTGTCTGTAGCAGTGCCAGCCCTGATAGGTGTGGGGGAGGGGGAAATGAGGTGCACAATAGCAGACAGGTTCCAGAACCACTAATACTGCTTACAGACGGCTCGATACTGTAAGACCGCGGCAGAAAGAGTGCGGCATTGCCAGGTGCACCCTTCCTCCCCCACACGCACAGTTCTCTTGACCTAGCGCCTGATACTCTCTTCTAATTGCATGCAAATGCATGCCGCGGCTGTGAAGCGTTAGGAAAGGGTTATGCCCGCGCAACCCATTTTACTGTATAGGCGCTTAATACAGCACCTATACAGTAACCTGGGTGCGCTGGTACCTGTCATTTCAAATGACATTTGAAATGAGAGGCACCAGGAAGTGTAAAAAAAAAAACAAAAAACAAAAATATGTAAAAACCTGAGTGTTATAAAAAAAAATTTTTTTAAATACCTGTCACTTTCATGCGGTCATCCAGGCAGCGGCGTGGGTCCAGGCAGCCGGCGGGCGGAGGCGGGAGCCGGGTGTTCGATCGAGGCCGCGGGCAGGTAGGCGCGTGTTTGATTGGGCGGGCGGCGGCAGCGGCGGCGGGATCCGGGGGGTGGGTGGGCGTGTGTGTTCAAACGAGGCCGTGGGCGGGTGGGCGCCTGTTTGATTGGGCGGGCGGCGGCAGCGGCGGCGGGATCTGGGGGGCGGGTGGTGTGCGTGTTCAAACGAGGCCGGGTCGCACAGGCGCGCATTAATTCACTGCTGGTGGGGGTTGCGGAGGCTGCTTTCGCCACCGGCTCCCTCCGCTCTGAATTAATGCGCGCCTGTGCGACCCGGCCTCGTTTGAACACGCGCCCACCCGCCCCCCCGGATCCCGCCGCCGCCCGCCCGATCGCAACAGGTGCCCACCCGACCCGCGGCCTCGTTTGAACACGCGCCCCCCCCCCCCCCCGATCCCGCCGCCGCTTGCCACCGCCACGCCCCAATCGAACCACGCGCTACCCGCCTGCGGCCTCGATCGAACACCCGGCTCCCCGCCGCCGCCCGCCGGCCGCCTGGACCCACGCAGCCCTCCGGCTCCCACCGCTGCCTGGATGACCGCACGAAAGTGACAGGTATTTAAAATTTATTTTTTTTTCTGACAGGTTTTTATGTGTCCCACAGCATTACATTTTCTCGCTCATCTTTGTATCGTTTTTTTTTTTTTTTTATTGTGTTTTATTGTGTTTGAGTATCTTAAGTGGTGTCGATGGATTTGTTACTAGACTCACAGTCCTAAACACCTACTAGGGGGAGGCGGTTAAACTAACACGTTAAGGCCGCGGCAAAACAGCGGGTTACTAAGGAGATAATATCAGCGCCCGTTACAGTATCGGAGGGGAATAGCTAATTCCTTCATTATACAGCTAATTCGTTCATTTACACATCATATACATGCCGCGTGCGGAAAGGGTTATGCGTCTGTTTTAAGAAGCGCTAAGGATGCGCGAAACTGGAGACTATATCGCTGGATCGCCTTGCGCGTCCGAATTGTGCGCTCCGAGCACGTTACAGACGGGAAATCTTCAACCGAACGATACTGTATCGAGCCGAGAGAGAGACAAACAGACAGCAGAACCGACAGTACACAGTCACGTTTGTCCAAAAGCATGCCATATACTTTCTGCTTGCTGACTATGACTCTGTTGACTTCCTCTAGGAAATTACAGAGGTTGTGAAAAAAAGAGTCACACACATACTGAAATGTGTATACTGACTCCTCTCTCCACATGCAGAAAGTCAGAGAGAACAAAGAAAAAAAGCTGGTGTTCTACCTGGTTAGAGTACTGATAATCACTGGTCAGACACTGCAGATGCACATGCACAGAAAGATAGGCTCTTACGCCTGCCAGTTCAATGGTACAATAACTCCGTAACAGTGAACAGTGAGAAAATTGCAGTATCTCCTCTTCCATAGTGCCACTGTGATAAGAGAAAACAGCACAGCCCACCTTGTTTTAAATTTCTTATTCTTTTCCTTTCCAAATCTTTTTTTTTTTTTTGTACTTTTTCTTTGGCACTCAGAAAAAGCTTTAGAAATACAACCTCTCTGTCTGAAATCTAACAGAGAAATGAAGGAACAAAATGGTGACTGTTCAAAATTGCATTCTGCTTTCAGTTTCAGGTTAAAATAATGAAAAAATCATTGTTAATCTAAGCTGGTGACAGATGGCTGAAAAAAAATGTTTGACTCCTTTCTGTATGGCTTCAGTAACTTGCTTTGAGTAGAAAAAATAACCCCATAGACTTAAACAGGATCTGAAAACTAATGCAAACAAAAACGTTCATTATTTTCAGGAGCATTGTCCATTTGCTTCAATTTAAATGAAACAAACCAAAATGTCCTGTTTTGTTTTGGATTACCTAACCATTTCAAATGAATGCATAACCTTAGTTACAACTGTGTCTAAAATCATGTCTGTTAAGAGAGAAGCAAGGACGAAGGTTTCTGGGGTTTCTTTAAAATGCATGACTTTCTGCGAAGAAAGGAGAGACCTTCTTTGGGTTGGGCCTGGGGAGGAGTTAGGATTTAAGTGCGTACTTCTGGTTTCAAAAGTATGCACCCATATTTCTCTGGAAAAACGTATGTGCACAAATAGCAGTTGGAGGTCTGTGTGCATACTTTTTCTGAGTCAGTTTTTCAAAGGGAACATTTTCCCTTTGAAGTTAAGTCTGTGGGTAAAAATTCCCACAGACTTTATTCTTCTGTGCACAGCTGCAAAGTCCCCCCCTTAAATATTATAGTCCAGCTGCACCCAATTAGTCATTATGGTCCCCGTTTTCAATTGCATCTCACCTACTAACCCAGTATGAGACTTTAGTGTTTTCCCTGATTCTCTCCCAAACACATATTTGTCTTCTCTGTCTTGACTAGACACAGTAGGCTCCACAGAGCAGGGACTGCCTCTAATGTGATTTGTACAGTGCTGTGTATATCTTGTAGTATTATAAAAAGGTTTAGTGGTAGCAATAGTAGTAGTAGTATGGACTTCCCGCCCATGGATAAATTGAGGTCCATGACAAAGCTGGATCTGTACCCTTTTGTTCATGAGAGCGCACAGTGCATGACATGCCTGCCATCATCGCTAAAGCACTACGGG
The DNA here is from genome assembly GCF_901001135.1 of Rhinatrema bivittatum. NCBI lineage: Eukaryota > Metazoa > Chordata > Amphibia > Gymnophiona > Rhinatrematidae > Rhinatrema > Rhinatrema bivittatum. The sequence continues at coordinate 86,156,218 of NC_042616.1, forward strand.
GCGACTCAGCTGCCTGGTGTGAAGCGTGTGCCTGCAGAATGTGTCTCAAGTGCGCCTGATAAGGTGGGGACTGTAGAATCTGTAATGCCAAGAATGTCCGCTGTGCTTTATCTGTGACTTGGGGAGGAAAAAAAACAAAACTTTCCAGAGACTCCAATCTGACTGTGTGACATAATCACTCAGATCGGATGATGACAGGCCTCTTTGATATGCAACAGTTTGTTTCCTGCCTCAGGGTGACACCTACCTGACTGAAAAACAACAACAAAAAGCCAAACTGATTTCTCGATTTGCATTTTTTTTGTCAAGAGGATTATTGAAATGTTACAGTCCTCTAGTTTGCTGCTGTTACTTTAATGCTTATGGTAAAAAAAAAAAAATAGCGTAACAAAAAAAAGATTAAGATAAATAAATGAAAAGCCTAGACCTGCCGAAGCTGCTATTAAACATCTACAAGAGTTGTCAAGTGTCAATAGGCTTGGGTTTGTAGATTTAGTCATGTGTTACTATAAATTGATACTGTACCAGTTGATTTAAATGTTGATAAAGTCAAGAGAAAGCTGTTTTCTTATAAGGAAAAAAGGATCTTGTATTCTGTTTCATGTTTTAATGAAGACAAAAACCAAGTGTGCCCACTCCCAAAAAAAATGTCATTTATAGTAAGCAGTGGATGCATTATTAGTTGCAGTATTGCAGTTCACCTATTAACAACTGGGCCCTTATTAGGGATATGCATTCATTTCCTGTTGTTTTCAACAGAAAAAACACAAAATTTCATGTTTTTCCTTCTATTGTTTTTAGTGCTCACTGTTCCAAAATAGTGCCTAGTGTTGCACTATTCTGGAACCTACAAAAACAAAAACTTTTGGAAGAAATCCTAAAAAGCATGGAAATTTGCCACCAAACAACACAAAACAAAACATGAATTTTTTTGTCCTGCATACCCCTGGCATGGACCCTTTATGATAGTAAAAAAAAAATGTCATTTTATATCAGGTGCGGTAATGCGTTACCACGGCTGATAATGCATGCCCCTGTTGTACAGCACAGTTTATATTGGATCTTCTTTCCTTTATAAGTTTGGGGGGGAAATTCCAATTCAAACTAGATTTTCAAATGTGTAAAACCATCATGGAAAGCATGTATACTGCTTTCATATAAGTTTCAAAATATCTTGGGTCGATATTCAAAGGATTTACCTGGCTCAAATTGGGTTTGAGCCAGGTAAGTCTACCCCGTTATAAATGTAACCTTTCTAACCACAAGCCACACAAATTTAGGGCTGGATTTTCCAACAACACAGAGTTTTCTGAATATCATGGTAACGGGGGGCGGGCCCGCGAAAGCCGGCAGCGATTGCAACACTGAGGTGTTATCGCTGCCGGCTTTCGCACCCAATAGCGCCACCATGAAAGGTGGCGCTACTGGGTGCCCTACTGGCAGCGATAACGTGGATTACCTTATCGCCGCCAGCGAAGTTTCCACAGCGTCCGCTCCGACGCCACCCCGACTCCTCCTCTTCCGGTGCCGCCGCCGCCCCAACTCCGCCCCTGTTTAGCTATCGCACGCGAAAAGCTTACAAAATGACCCCCTTAGCCAGAAAGAAAAATCGGTCATTCCTGGGGCAGCCCTTTGAACTTGGCTGGTTAGTGTGATATTCAATGTTAACTGACTAAATATTGCCAGGTAACCTCAGCCACAGAAATAACAGGGCTAAATCTACCTGCTCAGATTCTGAATGGGTAGCTATAGTCAGATATTCAGCCACACAATTAGTCAAGCAAGTGTGACAGAAAATTCATTGAAAGACACCTGGTTAAATTTACCCAATTATCTTAGTTCATGTGAGTTTCTGAAAAATGACCCCATTGTGGATAAAAATAAAACCTGGTTTTAATATATATAGATGTCTGTTGCAAAACTGTCCAGGGCTCAGTTCACGTAAAAGCTTGCGCTTAACCTGGTTTGGAATGTAGTTTTATGTACACTGAGCAGAAATGTTCCGGTGGTGAGGGGGTGGGGGGCGGTTTGAAGGCAGGGTAGTCGGCACTTATGTTCATACTTTTTGATCTTAAGGGGCCTGATATTCAAAGCGTGTTCAGCGAGAGGGACTTATGCAGCCAAGTAGTGGCCACTGACTGTGCCCCTATGTTCAGCGGCCACCGCTTAGTCATATAAGTTCCTTATATGGCTAAAAGGTCCATGCACAAAAAGTAGGCGTGTGCTAGCTGAATAAATTATAACTTATACCGTATAACTTATACCAATATTTGGAGTTAGCCGCATAAGTATATGTGTAAGTTTAGACGCCCTATAGAATAGGTCTAAAACTTAGCCAGGTAGACATGTCTGGCTAAGTGCATATACATATGCGTATATTCAACAGCCTCATTGTGCCGCTGAATATGCATTGTAACTAAGCCGGATAAATTCTTACCTGCTAAGTTACTTACACAGCCAGCTTTGAATATCTACCCCAAGAAGTATACACGTAAGTGTATGCACATAAGTTACAGCCTCAGAATAGGAGGTGTAACTACATGAGTCAATCTCTACACATAGCTGGCCAAATATCTGTGAATTTTTAAAGCAAACTTAGGCACATTGTTGCGCTCAGGGGTGGACCCTTGTCCTGGAGCAGTGGAGAATGGCTCCCTGGTAGAGACCAGGAAGCACCTGTTCCCAGGGGGCGGAGCACTGGAGGGGACAGAGGTTAGGATGAACTTCACCACTGGAAGCCCACGGTCCCCCCAGGTGGAGCCCATAGGCACCCGGGCCACTTGGACTTAGGTGGGCCTCGCAGGGTCTCCTGGAGAGGTAGTAGACAGGCATACCCACAGACAGCAAGGGAGCGTGGTTGGACTCGAAGCTGTAGGTCTGATGGAGCAAGGAGGACCAGAACAGCGTAGGCGATGACAAGGCAAGGGACAGAGCCAGAATCAGGAGGCATAGTCAGAATCTGGGAGTCAGTCCAAAGTATAGTCAACGAGGCAGAGGTCAGATTCCGGAGGTCAGACTAGGTCACAAGCAGGCAGAGGTCTGAAGGTAGGCAGCAGACAGAGAGGTCAAGGAACAGGCCGAGGTCAGTACCAGAGAGACAGTCCGAGTGTACTACCTGGGAGACAGACGGACAGACGCAGGAACAGAGGGACGCTGGAACAGTAGGATGCAGGAACAAGAATGGAACAGTAGGATCCTGGAACAAGGCTGGAACAAGCCTGGAACAAGACTGGAACAAGGCTTAGTATGCAGTGGCAATCTAGCACACAATACAATGCCGACCCGAATGCCAAGGCAAGGAAGTGCAGGCAGCGACCTCCTTAAGTAGTTCCTTCAATCAGGGTGCGCCGCAGAGCTAGGACCCGCCCCTGGCCCTACAAGAGGCTGGGCGGTCCGCACGCACGTGTAGGGGCATGTCCAACACCACGGAAGACGCTGAACTCCGGCGTGAGGCCTGGTGCACAGTGGAAGGCTCGGCGACCGCTGCCGTGGGACATCGAGGCCAGGAGGAGCTCGCGGCTGCCGCTGGGGAGGCCAACCCGGGACCTGCAGAGGAGACAGAGAGGTGAGCAAGCCCGTGTGTGGGCCGGACGCGGGCCGGACGCGGACCAGACACGCAACAGTACCCCCCCTTCTAGGGCCTCCCTCTATGCGGCTGTGGCTTGTCAGGGTAAGTCCTATGGAAGGTCTTCAGGAGTTCCTTATCAAGGATGTTGTGGGAAGGTTCCCACGAGTTCTACTCTGCCCCATAACCCTTCCAGGCTAGGAGGTACTCCCATCTCCCTCGATGCCGACGGATGTCGAGGACTTCTCTTACCTGAAGAGATGTGTCAGGTTTGGTAGAGACCCGTGGAGGAGAAGGCACTCTATGTGAGGGCCAGGAGAGGACCAAGGGCTTCAGCAGGGAATCATGGAACGTGTTATGGATGCCCATGACGCAGCAATTGGAGCTGATATGATACTGCTCCCACTCTTCGAATCACTGGAAATGGGCCAATGTATTTGGGAGCCAAGCGATGAGAGGGAAGTCTCAAATGTATGTGTCGGGCGCTCAGCCACACCTTCTGGCCAGGACGGAAGAGTGGAGCGGGACGTCTATGGGCATCAGAAGTACGCTTGGAACGTTCAGTGGCCCGGGTAAGGCGTTCTTTGACTTGGTTCCACACCTGATGAATGGTGTGGGCCATGGATTGCGCAGCTGGAGAAGGAACAGTCAGAGGAACTAGAAGTGGCAACCGAGGTTGTCGTCCGAACACCATGGAGAATGGAGATACGTTGGTGGCAGCAGCGATGTGGGTATTGTGCGACAGTTCAGCCCAGGGTAGTAGATCAGACCAGTTGTCCTGCTGATGATTCATGGAGGAATGTTTTTAAGGTTTGGTTGGTCCTTTCAGCTTGACCATTGGCCTGTGGGTGGTAGGCCAATGTGAAACTCAAGGCAATGTTAAACTTCTTACATAGGGAGCGCCAGTACCTGGCGGCAAACTGTGGTCCTCAGTTGGATATAATTTCCTTTGGGAGTCCATGGAGATGGAAAATGTGCTTCAGAAACAACTTGGCTAATTCTGGGGCCAATGGAAGGCCCGGCAAGGGAATAAAGTGACCCATCTTTGAAAAATGGTTGATGATGGCCCAGATTATGGTATTGTTCTGGGACGGAGGCAGGTCTGTAATAAAGTCTGTTGAAATGCTGGACCAGGGGTCGGGAACCCATGGCTCGCGAGCCAGATATGGCTCTTTTGATGGCTGCATCTGGCTCACAGACAAATCTAAATCAGTGTGTTGCCACACTTTCCAGTCCCCCGCTGACCCAGCTGCTCCCCGGTCCTCCTCCGCCCGGGCTTAAAATGCTGTCAGCCCGGGCGGAACGCGGCAGAATAGCTGGAGTCGGTGGCACCGGCATGCTCTCTTCTTCCCGCCCCCCCCCCCCCCCCGCGGCCCGGAAGAGGAAGTGGTGAGCATCGGGTGCATGCCCGGGAAGAAGAGACCACGCTAGTGTGGTCAGCGTCGGTCCGACGAAAAGAAGACTGTGTAGCGCGGTCGGAGGAAAATAAAGAAGAGCTTCAACCGCGGCCGATGGGACTCCTCCTCCGCGAGGGCTGAAAATGAAGGAGGTTAGTGTTGGGAGGAGGCTGCTGCTGCCGCGAGTTCCCGGGGTGGGGGAGAGAGAGAGTGAATGAGCGAGCAAGTATGTGTGTTTGAGATCCTGTGTGTGTGTGTGAGTGAGAGATTGCATGTATGTGAATGATTGAGAGCCTGTATATGTGAAAGAGAGTATGTCTGTGATTGAGAGCCTGCCTGTGAGAGAGAGAGCATGAATGTAAGTTTACGATTGGGAACCTGTATGTGTAAGTTTGTGATTGAAAACCTGTTTGTGTGAAAGAGTATGTGTGTATGATTGAGATCCTTTGTGTGTGAGAGAAATCATGTGTATGTATGATTAAGAGCCTGTGTGTATAAGTAAGAGAGAGACCATGTGTGTCTGTGTGTGATTGAGAGCTGATTTAGGTGAGGGAGCATGTGAGTATGTGATTGAGAGCCTGTGTGTAAATGAGAGAAAGAGAGGACATGTTTGTAAGCATGTGAATGAGAGTCTGTGTGTTAGAGAAAAAGACAGCATGTATTTATGTGATTGAAAGCCTGTGTGTGTGTGTAAGCGTGAAAAGATAGACAGCATGTGTTGTAAATGTGTAATTAAGAGCCTATATAAGTGAAAGAGAAAAAGCATGTGTATATGTGAGTGACTGAGAGATTGTGTGTATAGGTGTGTAATTGAGAGCCAGTGTGAGAGAGAGCACTGGTATGTGACTGAGAGAGGAGAAAGTTCCAAGCAAACCACCCCTCCTCCTGCTAATTCAGAACAATCTCAGGACACCTGGATATCGAACGTTCCCAGGTATGCAGAGCAAAAGATTTTTTGTATCCTTATTATTTTTCATTAATGGGTCTTTGTGTCTGCTATTTTGAAATATTTTGTTGGTATCTGGAAATTTTTTATATGAGTTTTTAATTATTGGATATTCCACTCAGCTGTTTCAAAATATGTTCTTTTTGTTAGTACAGTTTTACTGCGGATGATTTTATATTTCTTGATTTGTTTTATAAGGATGGGTGATGTTTCTTTTTTCCTTTGTTACACAAAGACTCTGGCTTGTTGCAGTTTCCAATTCAGTTTTTTCTGCATGCTTCTAGTTATGCGTTTTGGTCTCTTTATTCTATGTTAGGTGAGGGTCAGCATGTGATTCAGGTGAGGTTTTCTGCTGGCGTGTAGTTTCTGTGTAGGACTCTATAGCAGCCTGACTTGGTCCGTTTTCCTAATAGGAGATGTATTGGTGTCTTAAGGCCTGGTGTAATATTTTCAGAGACTTATTGTACTTTAAAAGTGTGATCTTACATAAAATGCACACATTTACTTGTATTTAGTTTTAAACATATTGTATGGCTCTCATGGAATTACATTTTAAAATATGTGGCGTTTATGGCTCTCTCAGCCAAAAATGTTCCTGACCCCTGTGCTGGACCATGGCTCGGTAGGTGCTGAAAGTGGTTGGAGTAGGCCTCAAGGCCGTCCAGTAGGTGGCTTCTGTTGGGCGCAGACGGGACATGAATCTACATAGTTTCGAGAGTCTTGCACCATGTTGGGCCACCAATAATATCTTCGTAACATCTCTAGGGTCCCTGGCATGACCCGGGTGTCCTGCCAACTTGGAATCATGAGCCCATTTCAGAACTCGTTCACGTAATCTACGTGGAACGAATGTTTTCCCAGCTGAACTGTAGTGGTCATGGCAAGGGATACACAGGCAGGGGTCTATGATGTATCTAAGAACGTCAGGGACATCTTCAGGTTCAAAGGATCTGAATAGTCCATCAGCACAGAGGTTCTTGGAAGCTGGGCGGTAACATAGAACGAAGTTGAACCGTTCAAAGAAGAGTGCCCCATCAGGCTTGTCGAGGGTTCAAGAGTTGAGCTTCTTTAAGGTGCTCAAGATTGTTATGGTCGGTGAAAATGGTAAACTTGTGTTGCACCCATTCCAACCAGGGGCGCCACTCTTGGAGTGCAACTTGATGGCAAGAAGTTCTCGATCACCAACAGTGTAATGTTGCTCTGTAAGAGAGAACTTGTGTGAGTAGAATGAGCAAGGTATCAATTTACCCTTGGCTTAGGACGGCTCCTGCTCCAATTGCAGAGGCGTCGACTTTGACGATGAATGGGCGTCTTGGGTCTGGATGCTGAAGACAAGGACTGGAGCAGAATGTTTCTTTGAGCATCTGAAAGGCGGCTTGTGCTTTGGGAGTCCACACATGAGTGTTAGCCCCTTTCTTGGTCATGGCGGTGAGAGGAGCAGCTAGGGTAGAATAATTGGCAATGAACCTCCGGTAATAATTGGTAAAGCCAAGGAAACGTTGTAAGGCCCATAGGCTTACTGGCTGGGGCTGGTCTTGGATCCCCTGGACTTTATCTGGGTCCATGGAGTAACCTCGATCAGATATGATGTACCCTAGGAAGTGTAAGCGATTTCGCTCGAAGAGGCACTTTTCTAACTTGGCATAAAGATGGTTTTTCTCTTAGGCATTGGAGGACAATCCGAACATGATCTCAATGAAATTCAAGGTCTTTAGAAAAGATCAGGATGTCGTCAAGATATACGACTACGAAGGAGTACAAGAGGTCTCGGAGTATTTCGTTCATGAGACATTGAATGTCCGCTGGGGCGTTGCATAGCCCAAAGGGCATTACGGTATATTCATAGTGACCATTCCTCGTGTTGAATGCGGTTTTCCAGATATCTTCAGGTCGGATGCGTACCAGATTGTACGTACCTCTCAGATCCAACTTGGTGAAGATCCGTGCCCCTTGAAGGCGGTCAAAACAGCTCGCTGATAAGGGGCAGGGGGGTATCAGTTTTTGCGGGTTATGGCAATGATCCCTCTATAGTCAATTCTTAACGAAGAAAATCCTGTGCCAGCAGGAGAATCAGAGGGACGAATGAACCCTTTTTATAGGTTCTCTTTGATATACTCAGACATGGCTAGGGTTTCAGGCAGCAGACAGAGAGGTCAAGGAACAAGCTGAGGTCAGTACCAGAGAGACAGTCCGAGGGTACTACCTGGGAGATGGACGGACAGACGCAGGAACAGAGGGACACTGGAAAAGTAGGATGCAGGAACAGTAGGAGACAGGAACAAGGCTTAGTAGGGATGTGAATCGTTTTTAACAATTTAAATTATCGTCCGATAATTTTTAAAATCGTCATTAATCGGTAAGGGACTCGATACAATAGGAATTCCCTTGATTTATCGTGAAAAATCGTTAAATCGAGTACGGGAATTATTTGGGGGGAGGGCGGGAAAACCGGCACACCAAAACAACCCCTAAACCCACCCCGACCCTTTAAAAACCAATCCTTTACCCTCCCCCACCCTCCTGAACCCCCCCAAAATGTCCCTTATGGGTCATCGCAGTGAGAGGAGCTGCCAAGGTCAAATTGTTGGAAATGAAATGGTGGTAATAGTTTGTAAATCCAATAAATCATTGCAAAGCTCGGAGGCCTACAGGCTGAGGCCAGTCTTGGATTCCCTTCAGTTTTTCTGGATCCATGGAAAACCCTTGCTGCGAGATTAGGTATCCCAGGAGTGGTAAACTAGACTGTTCAAATAGGCACTTGTCCACCTTTGCGAAGAGATGATTCTCACGGAGACGTTGGAGGACCGTGCGCACATCTGCACGGTGCATAGCGAGATCCATGGAAAAGACAAGGATATCATCAAGGTATGCTATGACCTTAACGTACAAGAGGTCTCTGAAGATCTCATTGATCATCCGTTGAAATACTGCTGGAGCATTACAAAGGCCGAAGGGCATCACCAGATATTTGTAATGCCCATCCCTGGTGTTAAAGGCTGTTTTCCAGATATCTTCAGGATGGATGTGTGCCAAGTTGTAGGCTCCGCGTAGATCTAATTTGGTGACGATGGAAGCCCCTTGTAACTGGTCGAACAGTTCTGAGATCAAGGGCAACGGATACTTGTCTTTACGAGTGATGGCATTCAAGCCGCGGTAATCGATATACGGCCTTAGGGATCCGTCTTTCTTCATGACGAAGAAAAATCCCACTCCGGTGCGAGAAGTCAATGGTCGAATGAACCCTTTAGCTAGGTTCTCTTGGATATACTCCGTCAAAGCTTTAGTTTCTGGTAGTGGCAGAGGGTAGGTCCACCCCTTGAGGAGGCATAGTTCCAGGTAAGAGCTCGATGGGACAATCAAACCTCCGAAGAGGTGGAAGGATATCCACCTTCTGCTTTGAGAAGACATCTTCAAAGTCTGCATAAGGAGCTGGGATGCCGGAGGAGGTGGTAGCCAAAGGGAAAATTCATTTTTGAGTTAGTGCGCTTTAACCCAAAAATTGAGGCCCCCCCCAAAAAAAACCTGATCCACGGGAAAAACAAAATTCCCATTGGGCGGGGGGGGGGGGGGGGGGGAGGCCGAAACGAAGCCTGAAATGAAATTTTTACCCGAAGCATATCTCTAATTTTCAGTGGGATAAATGTCCATTGAATATCTCTGTTTAAAGTTATCTGGCTAACAGTAGCTAGATAACTTTAAACATAACCGGATATTCTTTTGAATATCCTTGGTTATGTATAAAATTATCTGGCTATGATTAGCTGGAGAACTTTAGACTTAACCTGCTTTGTTCAAAAGAATGTAGCCGGTTAAGTGATGAAGTGTTTAAAAAAAACAAACATCATGGGCCTACAAGCCCTAACCATTCCCCTTTCTCCCTCCCAAGCTCCAAAGACTCATCTGCCTCCTCCTCAAAGCACCCACTAGCTCATAATTAAAAAGCTATAGGGGTCTGGGGTCAGTGCCTGTCCCTTCTCTTCCCCCCATCTCCTGCTACCGGATCCATCTATTTTTTTTTTTTTTTTGCAAATCTATTTATCTCCAGGCCCCCTTCTTAACCCACAGCAATCTTTAAACTCCCACCCTCCCTACACCTTAAATTTCTGTTTATCTTCAGCTCTGATCATGATAGCCTCCTACTGCGACCCAGGAATGGCGCTTCTGGTGTTGCTAAACAGCTACTATGGAAGCACACTCTTCCTTCATAGCTCCTAGAAGCACTATGGTGGAAAACTCTTTAATAACATACAGGTCAGCCAGGTGGCATTCTGTAATATTGAAGCTACACAAGAAAATGTTCTTGACTGTGTGGTTTGTAACTTACACTCTCACACCAATGGTGTGGCTAACAAATTAAATGCATTGCTTCCACCATTGACTTTAATGGAAAGAAATGAAATGAATAAACTTGGGAACTGAAACGAACAAAATGTAACCCAATAGAAATAAACAGAACCAAAAATTGTTTTCATGCACACGCTTAAAATACACTATGGAGCAGATAATCAAACTGCCAGGATTTTCTAGAATAATGGAACACTACACCGGAAATGTAGTTTTGCTTATTGCTTATCAAAAATTACCTGCACAAAGCTGCTTTTACTTTTTCTACAAGTACCCACATGAGTCATCCCCTAACCAAACCTCACCCCAGGATCACCTCTAACTATGCTTAGGCAAAAGTACACATGTTGCTAACATACACAGGTACTTTTACCCATGGATAGGGTGGACAATAATCAAAATGCTTGTTTATGCATTTTATCCATGGAAAGGGCTTTGATTAATACTTTCTTCTTGCTTTTTCACTCTGGATATCTGAAAAGTCAGACCTACTGTTAACACTTAAGGATGGAGCTGGGAAAAACCACTCTATTACATTATTACGAATCAGCTTTGATCCTTTTTACAGAGCAGGTAAACTTTGGAAGACATGTTATATTTCTGGCTACTGTAGAACAACATGGCTCCAATATAAATCCTATTACCCAACATGGCTCCAATATAAAACCCATTAACTTAAAATAAAATGGAAACTTAAAAAGAATATATAATGGACCTAAGTGGCCTGCAAGTAATCCCACTGCAGACAAGATTTGATCATTCATTCCTTGAAAGATAACATCTTTTCAATCTATGCAACATAAGCAGTCATCTTTACACAGAGAAAGCTCTAGATTTTTCTTTGGGCAGCCAGGCGGGCCACCAGCAATTATTTTCCAGGATAAGTACAATACTACCTATTGCCAAACTTTATGCAAACAGAAAATCAGCATAAACTGATTTTTCCCATGTGAACTTCTAAAAAACAAAAAAATGAATTAATTTCAGTCAAGGAAATGCTTTAATTTTAATAAAGGTTTTTTTTAAATATATTTTTAAGAGTAGGAAAATATGAAGGATAGCTTTCAAACATATGTGCGTGAGGGCATATATGCACATATATGGCTGTGAGCAGATCTATAAAATATTTTACAACATATACATATGATATATGTGTATTTTTTAAAATGACGGTATTTCTACCTCACAACATATGTGTATTTGTAGGTTTCCATGAAAATACATATGATGCATTGAAACCATTGAACACATGTACTTTTCCTAATTTTTAAATATACACATATGTATTTTACATGCAAAAGTAAACTAGGACTTGTTGCAGATGTAGACCCTTGGACCGAGGTGGAGTTGACACAACTTGCAAGGAGGAGCCATGGAAGTCCTCATCGTTGGCTGGCGGAGCTGGCTGTAGCAGAGTCTAACTGGAGATTCACCTATACCAGCCCTCATTCCCCTTAGGTTGAGCCCTTGGGTGCAGGGACTGACAGGACTTAGGTGTAGGTTTCTGCAGTAGAGGTAGAGATCCGTCAAAGTTGTTGAGTATCTGGGGCAGGCTGAAGACAGGCAAAGCCAGAGAGAGGCAGCAGTCAGGGAAGGTGGCATTTGGTGGAGTCTAGGACCAGGAAATGGTCAATGGCAGGCAGAGTTCAATCAAGGTCAAGGTCCAGGCAGTGATCAGTGGCAGGTGGAGCTCAGTCGAGATCGAGAGGCAAGCTGAAATCAAAACCAGAGATCCAACTGAAGGGAGCTGGGCAGGAGAGGCAGGCGACAAGGAACTCAGAAGATGGAAGGCTGAGGAACAGGACTGAAGACTGACCATGAAAGAGGAGATAAGGAACTGAAAACTGACCATGTAGAAGCAAAGACAAACTAGGGACAAGACAACTCAGGAACACAGACTTCACAGAAACAAGGATCAGGAACACAGGAACACACGGAGACAACTAGCTCTACCAGGAAAGCAGTCAACCTATTACTGAGGCACTGGAGGGGCATCTCTGGTGGCCCCTTATGCAGCAGAGTAGGTGAGGTCCTCCCAGGTTTCCCACCATTGGCCCTTTAAATTTACAGCAGTTGGCACGCACGCACCCTAAGGAGAGCAGGGCATGCTGGTGTCGGCGGCATTCTGTTTATTGTGCTGAGAAGCATCTCACTGCAGCGTAGTGTGACCTTCTGCTGCATCCAGGAGAGGCGGGATGGCATCGGGGCATACACGTGGGATTCTGGTAGTGGAGGTAAGTGCAGAAGCTCGCAAGAAGGGTCTGCGAGCCGCCGAATGCAACAGGACCTTTCGCACCAAGGATGTGCCTCCAAGGCCTACTGCCAGGAAGGACGTGTTAGGTCGGCCGTCATAGTTGGTGATTCGATTATTAGGAATATAGACAGCTGGGTGGCTGGTGGGCGTGAGGATCGCCTGGTAACATGCCTACCTGGTGCGAAGGTAATGGACCTCCCGTGTTACATAGATAGGATTAGAGATAGTGCTGGGGAGGAGCCAGCTGTCATGGTACATGTGGGCACCAATGACATAGGAAAATGTGGGAGAGAGGTTCTGGAAGCCAAATTTAGGCTCTTACGCAGAAAGCTTAAATCCAGAACCCCCAGGGTAGCATTCTCTGAAATGCACCCTGTTCTACGCACAGGTCCCCAGAGGCAGGCAGAGCTCCGGAGTCTCAATGCATGGATGAGACGATGGTGCAAGGAAGAGGGATTCAGTTTTGTAAGAAACTGGGGAGCCTTTGGGGAAGGGAGAGTCTCTTTTGAAGGGATGGGCTCCACCTTAACCAGGGTGGAACCAGACTGCTGGCGCTAACCTTTAAAAAGGAGATAGAGCAGCTTTTAAACTAGAACAAAGGGGGAAAGCCGACAGTCGCTCAGCAGTGCATGCTTTGGAAGGAGGTATCTTCAAAGAATACTAATGATGCATTAGAATTAGGGCATCCCGACAGTGAGGTTCCAGTAATAAGAAAAGTAGTCTAAGTGCCTGTTACTAAAAATTCTCCTGAGCTAAAAAAGTCTAACTTATCCTTATCAATTAAAAAGCAGAATGAAAATACAAACAAAAAACAAACTTTGAAATGTTTGTATGCTAATACCAGAAGTCTAAGAAGTAAGATGGGAGAATTAGAATGTATAGCAGTGATTGATGACATAGACTTAATTAGCATCTCAGAGACATGGTGGAAGTAGGATAACCAATGGGACAGTGCTATACCGGGGTACAAATTATATAGCAATGACAGAGAGGACCACCCGAGAGGCGGTGTGGCGCTTTATGTCCGGGATGGCATAGAGTCCAACAGGATAAACATCCTGCATGAGACTAAATGCACAATTGAATCTTTATGGGTAGAAATCCCTTGTGTGTTGGGGACGAATATAGTGATAGTATACTACCGTCCACCTGGTCAAGATGGCAAGACGGACAGTGAAATGCTAAGATAAATTAGGGAAGCTAACCAAATTGGTAGTGCGGTAATAATGGGAGATTTAGAATTTAGTTTTTTTTTTTAATTCATTTATGTAAACCGTTTTGATTAAACATTGTTTGTAAAAGCGGTATACAAACATTTTTAAATAAATAAATAAATACCCCAATACTGACTGGGTAAATGTATCATCGGGACATGCTAGAGAGATAAAGTTCCTAGATGGAATAAATGACAGCTTTATGGAACAATTGGTTCAGTAACCAACAAGAGAGGGAGCAATTTTAGATCTAATTCTGAGTGGAGCACAGGATTTGGTGAGAGAGGTAATGGTGGTGAGGCTGCTTGGCAATAGTGATCATAATATGATCAAATTTGAATTAATGACTGGAAGGGGGACAGTAAGCAAATCCATGGCTCTCATGCTAAACTTTCAAACGGGAAACTTTGTTAAAATGAGAAAAATAGTTAGAAAAAACTGGAAGGAGCAGCTACAAAGGTAAAAAGTATGCAAGAGGCATGGTCATTGTTAACTTGACCTCGAATGCTATGCCTGTCCATCCAGGATTTATGTCTCTACAAGGGTTTGACCTCTAATGCTGTGCCTCTCTGTCCAGGCCTTAAGTTCTCTATGAGGGCTTGACCTCAAATGCTGTGCTTGTCCATCCAGGCTTTATGTCCCTAAAAGGGTTTGACCTCGAATGCTGTGCCTGTCTGTCCAGGCTTTATGTCCCTAAAAGGTTTTGACCTCTAATGCTGTGCCTATCCATCCAGGCTTTATGTCCCTAAAAGGATTTGACATTGAATGCTGTGCCTGTCCGTCCAGGATTTATGTCTCTACAAGGGTTTGACCTCTAATGCTGTGCCTGTCCATCCAGGCCTTATGTCTCTCTGAAGGTTTGACCTTGAATGCTGTGCCTGTCTGTCCAGGCCTTAAGTCCCTACGAGGGCTTGACCTCTAATGCTTTGTCTGTCCATCCAGGCTTTACGTCTCGGCGAGGGTTTGACCTATAACGCTGTGCCTGTCCGACCAGGCCTTATGTCTCTACGATGGTTTGACCTTGAATGCTGTGTCTGTCTGTCTAGGCTTTACGTCTCTACGAGGGTTTGACTTCTAATGCTGGCCTGTCCATCCAGACCTTAAGTTCCCTATGAGGGCTTGACCTTGAATGCTGTGCCTTTCCATCCATGCTTTATGTCCCTAAAAGGGTTTGACCTCGAATTCTGTGCCTGTCTGTCCAGGCTTTATGTCCCTACAAGGGTTTGACCTCTAACGCTGTGCCTGTCCGTCTAGGCCTCATGTCTCTCTGAGGGTTTGACCTTGAATGCTGTGCCTGTCTGCCCAGGCATTAAGTCCCTATGAGGGCTTGACCTCTAATGCTGTGCCTGTCCGTCTATGCTTTATGTCCCTAAAAGGGTTTTGACCTTGAATACTGTGCCTGTCCGCCCAAGCTTTATGCCCTAAAAGGGTTTGACCTCAAATGCTGTGCCTGTCTGTCCATGATTTACGTTTCTATGAGGGTTTGACCTCTAATGCTGTGTCTGTCTGTCCAGGCCTTACATCCCTAAAAGGGCTTGACCTCTAATGCTGTGCCTCACAATCCAGGAGCCCTTTCCTGCTCAAAGGAAAGGGAACTCTCCCTGGGGCCAGCCTGTCTTGCCCCTATGAAAACTACAGGGACCAGACTACCTCTGCTCTGCCAGCCTGTCTTGCCCCTATCAACTTTCTGCCAGTCTGCCTTGCTTCCATACACCAGATGACTCACTCAACACTTTGTGGTATTCTTGCCACTATCGTAGTTCCCCAGAGTGTTGGTGCTATTCTTTCTGCTTGCTATGTTCCCCCTTCATTGTGCTGTAGGATGTTGATGCCACTTGTCTTGCCACTTTGCCTGTCATGCTGCCTTCGAGGGTTCATGCATCTGTTATCAGTGCTCTCTTTTGAACCTGTGGTGTGTTTTTGACACTCTCGCTGCTGCTTTGCACCTCTGTTAAAGCACTCTTGCCACTCCTGGTACCCCTTTGCACCTTTAAAGTTCCTTAGGCTATTCATGTCACTTTGGTGCCACTTTGCCATAGTCTAAGTACCTTGGAGCTCTTTTCTCATTCTGATGATAGCTCCCCAGAAGTTTAATCAGAATTGATAAGAAAACTTCAATTCTGCAGCCAAAAATAGGCTGCAAATACTTCCCCCATTGACTTTAAGGGGAATCAGAAAACGAATAAAACTTATCAACAAATTGGTTTTCCCCCGTATGAAACGAATGTAATGAATTTGGGTCCCGGCAAAAACGAAATACCAAATAGCAACACATTTTTTCCTTCTGCATATTCCTACTACCTGGGAACTTTTGATTTCCAAATGCTCTGAGATTGTTGGTGATTAACTGATGGAGTGGGGAGTGGGGTTTGTTGTGCACAAACTTTCTTCTTTCTCTCATAAACACACATAATTATACACGCTCATTCTTTCTCACACACAAACACACACAGGCTCTCCCACAAATGCACACTCTACTAGACACACATACTATCTCACTCTTTTGCTCTCATATCCTCTCCCTCACATACACATGTCCTTATTCACTCAGACAGACCCCCTTCTCTCACACACACATTTGGGTTCCTTATCTCATTCACACATGTACCCTTGCACAGGCTCCCTCCCTTTCTCAACACCATTGCTCTCTCATTCACACACAATTCCTCTCACCCACATGCACACCCTCATACCAGCTCCCTCTCGCACTCACATACACATTCCCTCATAAAGGCTCCCTTTCCCTCTCACTTTCTCATACACACCCTCATTTAGACACTCTCTGTCTTGCATACACACACACCACTCACACCCTTCACACAGGTTCCCTCTCTCTGGCACACATAATCTTACAAAAGTCCCTTTCTCACACACACACACACCTGCACTCTCACTCCCTCACACAATCTCGCTCACTCTATCTCTTGGTCTGCTGTGGTCTGCTGAGTCTGCTTCTCTCGCCTGCGAGCAGGATAGGGGCCGCTCATGGCCCGCCAAGCAGGATGGGTGCCGCTTGTGCCCCGCTGAGTCTTTACTCCTTTCCACTGTGAGTGAGATGTGTTCCACTCGCGGCCCCACATGGCTGCTCTTTGCGGCCCCCTACTGGTTGGTGCTTTAGGAGACCACCTTGTTTTACCTAGTGGGTGCAGCGACCCTGAATCCATCTCATATTTATCTGCCTGGCTAAATTCTCTCTGTGTTCTATTATTTGGCACAAAATTTGTCTCTGTAAAAGAGTACTATTAAATCAGTTCTGCTTCTCACTGTGCCAACTGTAAAACTCCCTCAGGATTCTCTGTAACTGTAGATGACATCAGCACATATAGTTCATACTTCCTAATCTATATCTGAGGTCGTTATTTAGATGTTTTAAACATTGAGCCACACTCACAATGGTGGTAACTTTGGGGTATTTTTAGCCCGTTGTGAAGTTTTGATATGTTCCAGATTAGTTGATTAGCATGGAACTGAGGTATGTTCTTATGCCTGCCTTTTCACTGCATTTCTGCTCACTAGCCTCACAAAATGGTATGCTAGCTAATTTACATACTGTAACAGCATTGAATTCTCGGGAGCACTGTTGTAAAATGCAGTTGGCACTTGGCAGTACTGAAATTTTGAATTGGATCAGGGCATTCCAATAGACTGGAGTCAAAATTGTTCAGAAGTTTGGATTTCAAAATAAAATTTTCACCAGAAATTGCTCCTTATGTTTTTGTATGGTGTTCTATAAAGTACCTAAATGTGAAAATCATTTTTAAATCCTACTTTTATGTCTAGAATGAGATCACATTGCTCTACAGTGAAATTATCTTTTCCAATGGAATTTTCTGACATTTAAACTCTGTTATTGGGGTCATCCATACTCCTAGGTAATCTCAGGATTTCTCATAGAATCTATGTCTTTTAACTCATTTTTAAACCCTTTATAATAGCACTTTGAAATGCCACTGTTTTAGCCTTTTTAAGTCCCCAAAAGCTCCTAGATTAGAGGTAAAGAACACTCCCTTACATGTTTCCAACCTTCATAGTTATTAAATTTAATGTATTTTCAGTGTTTTCAGAAGTGGTGGTGCAGGGATCATCAGGGTGCTTTTCTGGGTTCACAAACAAGGAGGGGGCTTCCTATAAGCTCTCCCACCTGATTTCAGGCATTATTTTATTTTACTTTTATTTATTTATATCTTTATTTATAATTTTTTCATTTTGCCCGATTCTGCCGTGGGACAGGAAATGACACCTCCTGTGGTTGTCTAACTCTGCTGAAAGCATCAGGGGCTTTTCTAAAGCCCCCAATGCTGAAAAGTGGCCCCCCTCTAGCAGCAGCAGCCCTGGGCTGCTCATGCAGAAATGAAAAGCATCACGGCAGCTCTGCTCAGCCACAATCGTGACAATAATTCCTCCCCTTCTCCTCTACTAGACAGCTGCAGCCCAGATAGAAATGCTTCCGACTCCTCACCGATTCACAGGCGAGAGAGGAAGCCAAACGCTCCTGCAGCCACTCTCAGCCAGAAGATTGTTTCTCTCCTGTCCCCGTCCTTAAACTTGAGCCATAGAATGTTCCCATAGTGCAAATAGCTGTACTGAATAGGGATGTGAATCGTTTTTCAATGATTAAAATTATCGTCCGATAATTTTAATATCGTCTTAAATCGTTAAAGAACACAATACAATAGGAATTCTAACGATTTATCGTTAAAAATCGTTAAATCGGGTTAGTGCGCACTAACGGGAGTACATGCAGTGCCCTATCCCTAATACCAGGAGTGTTGTGATCTTCCTGCATACAGTGCCCTATCCCTAATTCCAGGAGTGTGGTGATCTTCCTGCACGCAGTGCCATATCTCTGATACTGGGAGTGTTGTGATCTTCCTGCACACAGTGCCCTAACCCTGATACCGGGGGTGTTGTGATCTTCCTGCACTGAGCAGGGATACGGCACTGCGTGCAGGAAGATCACAACACTCCTGGTATCAGGGTTAGGGCACTGTGTGCAGGAAGATCACAACACTCCTGGTATTCGGGATAGGGCACTTCATGCAGGAAGCTCACAACACCCCTGGTATCAAGGATAGGGCACTGTGTGCAGGAAGATCACAACACTCCCAGTATCAGGGATATGGCACTGAGTGCAGGAAGATCACAACACTCCCGGTATCAGGGATAGGGCACTGTGTGCAGGAAGATCACAACACTCCTGGTATTAGGGATAGGGCACTGCATGCAGGAAGATCACAACACCCCTGGTATCAGGGATAGGGCACTGCATGCAGGAAGATCACAACACTCCTGATATTAGGGATAGGGCACTGCATGCAGGAAGATCACAACACTCCCGGTATCAGGGATAGGGCACTGTGTGCAGGAAGATCACAACACTCCCAGTATCAGGGATATGGCACTGAGTGCAGGAAGATCACAACACTCCCGGTATCAGGGATATGGCACTGAGTGCAGGAAGATCACAACACTCCCAGTATCAGGGATATGGCACTGAGTGCAGGAAGATCACAACACTCCCGGTATCAGGGATAGGGCAGGGCACAAGTTCTAGTCACATTGACTGATCGCATTACTTTTTTTGTCAAGCTACCAACTGTTTCCATTTCCCATCCCCCATATATTGTCAGTGGGAACCTTGGTAACATGAATAAATAAGAGGGCAGCCAATAGGAATACATATTCATTCCTAAACTGACCTTAACTGACCTGAAAAGTGTCAAATTGTATCATTTTCTGTTAGTGCGCACTAACAATGGTTAGTGCGCACTAATCGGAAAAACGATTTTTAGCTAAAAATCGTGCCAAACACGTTTTCTTCACCTGCCAGACGATTTCGATCGTTAAGACAATCGGGCACACGATTCACATCTCTAGTACTGAATACAGTACCCTGCTGGTTTCCTTTTCCTGTAGTTCAGTGCTGCCTTTTCTCTATGGTAAAAAATATATATATATATCTTCCAAGACCATAACAGCTTCATGAAAGTGAAGACTCACATTCACCTGACCAGCTTATTCAGCACCCCAAAAAAGGTTCCTTCCAATCAGATAGGCCACCCATATATAAATAAGTTTTTTTTTGTTAAATTTAGCCCCCATGTTATCCACTTGTTACACTTGCCTTCAACATTTCTTTCAGGAGGGCTATTTACATATCAATATTTCCGTGAAGAAATATTTTCTGATGTTGCTCCTGAGTCTACCCCCTTGGAGTTTCATATCATAACCACTAGTTCTAGAACTTTCTTTCCATTGGAAAAAGTTCGAGCCTTGTGCATCATTGTAGTGTGGCAGGGTCACCTAAATGGTTGTCCAGACCCCCAAGAGCTTACCTGTATCAGAGCTGTGCAGTACAACCATGGATATGGGATAAGCACTAGGCTGTTTTTTACTGTGTTCCAGAGTGTGCAATAACTGAGCTATTTGACACTGTCTTCTCCCTTACTGTCTTCTCCCTTACTGTGTACTGGGGAATGCTAGAAGACCGCTGTCCCTTTTATAAGCCCAAGAACAGGACTTGTGCTACTTGTTGACTGTGTTTATGAATAAACCAGCAATTTCAAGGTTAACAAGCTGAAATTCACAGGAAACCTAACTGCTCTGTTACTGATGATGTTAGGCAGGGTGAGAAATCAACTACAGCAGGAGCAAATCAGATTTGCATTTTCTTCCCAGGCAAAACGTGCAACAGTTTCAGTTGAGAGGGAGCACCTGACCTGAAAGCGGATTGTGATAAATTGCAGGAGGACCTTGTGAGACTGGAAGATTGGGCTTCCAAATGGCAGATGAAATTTAACGTGGACAAGTGCAAAGTGATGCATACATAGAAAAATAGACCTTGTTGTAGTTACACAATATTAGGTTCTATCTTAGGAGTTAACGCCCAGGAAAGAGATCTAGGTGTCATTGTGGATAACGCATTGAAATTGTTGGCTCAGTATGCTGCGGCGATCAAATAAGCAAACAGAATGTTAGGAATTATTAGGAAGGGAATGGTGAATAAAACAATGCATGACATAATGCCTCTGTATCGCTCCATGGTGAGACCACACCTTGAATACTGTGTGCGATTCTGGTCACTGCATCTCAGAAAGGATATAGCTGCATTGAAGAAAGTGCAGAGAAGGGCTACCAAAATTATATGGGGCATGGAACAGCTGCCCTGTGAGGAAAGGCTAAAGAAGTTAGGGCTGTTCAGTTTGGAGAAGAGACGACTGAAGGGGGATATGATAGAGGTCTACAAAATCATGAAAGGATTTGGTTAATAGATAATAGAAGGACCAGGGGGCAATCCATGAAGTTAGCAAGTAGCTTATTTAAAACAAATCAAAGAAAAATATTTTTCACTCAGCGCATAGTTAAGCTCTGGAATTCATTGCCAGAGGATGTGGTTACAGCAGTTAGTGTAACTGGGTTTAAAAAAGGTTTGGATAAGTTGCTAGAGGAAAAATCCTTTAACTGCTATTATGGTAATTATAAGCATTAGTAGCTTGTGATTTATCTAATGTTTGGGTACTTGCCAGGTACTTGTGACTTGGATTGGCCACTGTTGGAAACAGGATATTGGGCTTGATGGACCCTTGATCTGACCCAGTATGGTATATCTTCTTAGTTTAAGTGGTGAGAGCTAAAACTACATAACTATGTTTACAGCAGCTGTTAGGGCAGCCTGGCCTTAAAGAAAGAAAAAGAAAGGCAAAACTAACAGAGACTAGAGGTATAGGTTCATACAGCAACATGATCTCCATCCCAGGATTCACCAAAGCAAGGACTCAAGCTGATTGTCTCTCCTCCTGGACAGAGATAAGTATCATATAACTTGTTTAAGAAGCAATCTTTTGAGAAGAACATAGCAGCATTTGGACTGCATCCCTACTGTGTAGCAGCCCCTTGCAAGTGATACACAGACTCCCTCAGTGGGTACAACCAGCTGAGACACTGAGTCAATGTGCCAGGGGGCTGCTAATTAAAGTTTGACTTTAAGTTTGCCCCTCACCAGTAGAGATGTACAGGGATAAAAAATGTGTTTTCATTTTTTGGTTTGTTTCGGGTGTTTTTTTTACACACGAATTTCAGTTCATGGAATGCTTGATTCATTTAATTTGTGTGAAAAAAAAAATGAATCAAACACATTAAAATAATTAAAACAGGACCTCCCAGCCCTACCACCTATCCCTCTCACCTACCCACCAGGAAAAATGCTGGGGCCAGGATCTCCAATGGCCCCCCACTTACCCTGTCCAGTGGGTATCCCCTGGCGAAGCCTAGGCCCAGGCCTAGGCCGAAAGCCTCAGCCTTGCAGAAGCAGTAGTTGTGGTAGGTCACCATGACCTTGGCCTTGGCCTATGCAAGGCAGAGGCTTCGGCCTAGGCCGGAGCCTGCCTCATGCCCAATGCCATGGCTGAGGCCTAGTCCTAGGCTAATGGCTTGGTCTTGCAAGGGCCAAGGCCCCTGTAGATCACCGCAACCTTGCCTTGGCATACACAATGCCAAGGCTTTGGCCTGCCCGGAGGTCAGGTCTCGATGCCAGGGCCCGATACATACATCAAAATGGTGCTGACTGCTGGGGTAAATATGCCGGAATTAATTAACTTTGGCGGACGCAACAGTTAGTGTTAGAATAGCCAAAGAAAGAAGATCTAGAAGAGGAGCTTCAAGGCCTGGGCTCAGGGCCTTGGCCTGACCCTGAACCAAGGCCCAGATGTTGGGATCTGGCCTCCCAGCAAGGCCATAGTATCGGGTATTGGTACGGGCTTTGGCCTAGGCTGAGGCCCAGGTGTCAAGATCCTGTCTGCGGGCTGGGCCTTGGTGTTGGCCTTGGGTGCAGGCCGAGGTCCTGGCATCCTGACCTGGCCTCCAGGCCAAGCTGCAGCATCCGGCCTGGGCTTGGGCTTGGGCTTGGGCCTAGGTCGAGACTGCGGCATCAGTCTTGCATACGCCGAGGCCAAAGTCACAGCAACCTACCATGGCCTCAGCCTAGGGAAACCCAAGGTTTCAGCCTGGGCTTTGGCCTAGGCCAAGGCCAAGGTGTCAGGACCCAGTCTGTGGGCCAGGCCCTGGTGTTGGGCCTGGGTCTGGGTTGAGGCCCCAGCATTAGGACCTGACATGCGAGCCGAGCCACGGAGTCAGGCCTGGGTCTGGGCCCTAGCCTAGGCCAAGGCCTAGGTGTCAGGACCTTGCCTCTGGGCTGGGACCCAGCATCAGGCCTGGGTTTTGGTTGAGGCCCAAGCATCAGGACCAGGCCTCTGGGCAGGGCCGTGACATCTGGTCTAGGCTCAGGCTCTGGCTAAGAGCCATACCTTGGTACCCAAACTTCATCGGATATGCAATGGATCAGGTAAGTTTGTTTTGATTTTTCTGGGGTCTTAGCTGAGGCCCCAGCATCAGCCCAGGCCTAGGCTGAGGCCCCAGCGTTGCACTCGAAGCCTAGGCCATGGCCCCTATTTTGGGCCTTGGCCTATGCCCTAGGCAAGGCTCCAGCTTCGGATCTAGGCCTTAACCTAGGCCAAGATGCCTGCATCATGCTCGGGCGTAGACCGCGGTCCCTGCTTTGGGCCTCGGCCTGCGTCCTAGGTGAGACCCCATTCCCAGTCCTAAGCTTAGTCCTAATTCATTCATATAAAATGAATGCAACAAATAAGGTTTGTTTCATTTGGGTGGCCACCCAATTCATTTCAGGGCCCCCCCCCTCCTCGAATTAAACAAATTGGCCTTATTTGTCACGTTTTGCACATTCTTTTTAAATGAACTACATCCCTACTCACCAGTTGAGAGAGAGCAGAGGATTGTGTTTTCCTCTCAGGAAAAATTTGTTTCGGGGTCCCCGAACCAGGACGAATTAGGCAATTTTGTTGAAATTGCCTAATTCGTCCTGAACGATAGCACATCCCTAATACTGACTAAAGCGTGAATGAAATTAAAATGTAACTTAATAGATTACAAAATACTACCCTAGCCCCCTAGTTAACTTGTATTTGATGTAGTGTTGACCTAGAATATGTACTGGTTGTTGCATGGACCGAGAATACAACTGTTGAATTAGAATATGAATATTGCTTTTGTAAACCATGGCGATCTTCTTTTGGAACGATGATATATAAAATGCTTAAAAACTAAATAAATAAATGCTGCAGTAGTTGAATAGGCAGGCAGGAAAATCCCTTGGAGAATTGGCTCCAGCAGAGCTGCTCAGTTCACAGCAGTCGCAGTGCAGGCAGGGATTGAAGCCTTGCTGCAGAGGGGAGAACACTGGGAAGATGGTCAGCTGGAGGAGGAGTGGAGTCAGGCTGTGAAGTAAGTGAGCTTCCCCTGGAGGCAGAGAATTGCAGCAGGCAGCAATGAAAAGAAAATCAGGAAGAAAAAAATAAACAGAAGCCTGTGCAGCAATCCTGCTGCTTAAGAATAAATGAAGCTCATTGTGCTGAAGACAGGAAGCACATGGAAGAGGTGGAGTTAGACCAGAGGGCATAAGAAGGGACTCTGAAGCCTGGGAGTGTTAGTCACTCAGGAGCTGTGAGGAAGCTGTGAAGAAGCTGAACCCAAAGCTTCCCAGGAAGGCAGCAGTGCTCAGAACTTGGCAGCAGCAGGGGAAGATAACAAGAGACAGCCAAAAAGACCAGCAGAGTAGTAATTCACCCAGGAGCTGCTGGAGTGGAGATACTGCGGGAGACTGCTGGACCCTGAGAGACTCTGTGGAGGGAACTGAAGCCAGCTGATGTGAGAGGGGAACAGCACTGATACTGGAGGGAACCAGGGTGAGGAGAATCCAACCTGTGGGCCTGAAGTAGGAAAGAGAGACAGCAAGAGGGTCTAGCCAGGGTAGCTGCTGAGAGGAAGACTACCCAGAGAGCTGCAGGAAAGCAGAGACAAGCCAGAGTGAGTGCCCATAGAGAAAGTGCTCAGAACAGCTGGTTGTGATAATGCTCTGGAGAGAGCATATCCTGAGGAGACCAAGAGGAGCAGGCCTGATTGAAGAACTGAGGAATCTGTAGGAGTTCCAATAATTAATGTCTGCTGTAGAGCTTGAAGGCTGGAACAGAGAGCTGGGAAGACAGTCTGCCTGCTGTTGCTGAACCCAGAGGAAGGAGTGAAGCCTGGAAAGCAGGAACAATCAGAAGCCATCCCAGGCTTAGAAAGTGTGAAGATTCGGAAACCTCAAGCCTATCAGCACTGCAGTAGCTCTTGAGCAAGGACATGCCTTGCATACTTGACTGTGTGGTACGTGTGCAAGTTACCTTTCCCTTGTGTTTCAATAGGGATCCTAAATTGTTTTTGGTTTTTTTTACATATCTATATCCCTAGTGATTCAAGGGCTGCATAGAGAGGAGCAGCTGGAGCCAAGAACTACCCCCATTAGACTTGAAGATTGGTGATGGTGATGGTAGTGTTGAGGTTTTTTTATTATTATTATATTTATTTTCAAAAATTTTCAAATTATACAAGTCACAAGGACATTATAGAAAAAAAAACCGGCTACAATAAAGCAAACAAACATACCTAGAGGAAAAAAACACCCAAGAACATACATTATCCATGTAAGATCACATTACAAGGCCCTGAACTATTAGAAAACTAGTACAAAGAAGAGCTTATTATATGTATCTTGCAGTATTACAAACAATGAAAATAACCCATTAGGGGAGGGCAGGCAAAGGTCTTTCTCAAATTTGGAAGAAACCCTTCTAATTGGTTAGGATCAAAGAAAATATATTTAAAACCTATTTTTAGAACACACAAGGAAATAGTAAATGAAGTGATGCCCCTAAATCTATTACTCGCTTTTTAGACAAAAAGGTTTTCCATCTCAATTGGGTTGACTTAGCAACATCAGGAAATAATGTCAGGTGTTGGCCTAGAAAGTTCTTGCTTTCAACTCGAAAAAACATTTCACAGTCCATATATGTTGATGTTCCATTGCAAATACCACAAGCAAAGTAGCAGTACCCTGAATTCCTATCTGAGATTCTTGTAACAAAGCAGTTAAATTTCCTAATACATTAGATTGTAAAGAAGACTGATCATCAGGGGTTACTCCCTGTCTATAGGGTAGATAAAGGCCTTGGTAATAGGAGGAATAGAATTCTGAGAAACCTTAAGGACTTCAACATAAAATTTCTTAAGCATTTCAACTGGGGAAACACCAATGGATTTAGGGAAATTAAGCATTCTCAAATTTAATTTCCTAGAATTCATCTCAAGTGCCTCTAGCCTATGTTGTATAAATTCCTGACCTTTAATTAAAGTTAAATCACATTTACCATGAAAGTCATACTTTTCCTCTAAAGAAGAGATATGATTAATATTGCACTTCATTGCCTGCTCATGTTCAGCAACTTGAATTTGGACTTGGCCAACCACGGAACTAACATTATCAAGTTTAGACACCAGACTGTTCTAACCCCTTAATGGCAATCCAAAGTGTCTCTAATGTAATCTGCGCTGGTCTCACCAGAACTGTAGTTGTTGACACTGCTCCCAAGGTCAATGTCACCCAAGTTTCATAAATATTTCTACCATGTTCAGGAGATTCCATCAAAGCAGGATCGCCCTCTACTGAAGAAATACTCTGGATATATTGAGGTTGCAGAGAAGCCTCCAATGAACCTGCTGTAGTTCAAGAATTTGAAAGAGAAGGTGAAATGCGAGAATCAGGGTTTAGGGAGATGTTCCCTGAAGAAGCGGCAAGAATCTCTATGGGGCAGGTGTAAGCATAGATCCAATATTGGGCTAGAGCTTGAGGCAGGTAGAAAACTAGGAAAGTGCATATCCAGGCAAAGGTCAGTGGTGGGTGGCAGATGAAAGTGGTCAGTATCCAGTCACGAGTCAGGCGGCAGGCAAGAGTAGTTGAAATCCAGGTGAAAGTCAGATTGAGAAGTCAGTCTGAGAGCAGGCAACAGGAGATAAGGAGAAAGACTGACACAGAAGGCATGGAAGAAGGCAGGGCTAGAAAAAAGAGGACAAGCTGGACTGGAGAACGAGACAGGCTGGGCTGGAGCAACAAGGCAGACTAGGCAGGAGAGATGAGGTAGACTAGGCAGGAGAGACAAGTCAGGCTGGGCTGAAGATACGAGGCAGGCTGGAATAGGAATGCATGAGTAGCAGCTTTCACTGCATAATGGGATATAGTCGACTCATTGCTGAGCAGTCTGCTCATTGTACAGCTGGAGTTTAAATACCAAGCCGTGTGACATAATCTAGGCACACTCTTGGACAAGGTTCCCACCATGAGGTCTTTAGGAACAGGTGTGCGTTGCATCATGTGCACATGACTAAAGAAAATGGAGGCGGCAAAGTTGCAGAGTTCCCTTCTCTGCCAAAAGCAGAGTAGTGTCAGCGGGTCCCAGGGTGAGTGCGCCAGCTCGCAGGACCATCCCACATGCTAGCAAAAGTAATAGTACCACCCTTTCTAAGTCCCCTCCTCAAGGTCTGGGGCTTCAGTTTTTCAGGGAATTGATGATGGAACTCCCTCACCAGAAGGGGTACATTGAGATTGGTTGCTGGCTCCCAGAAGTTTTCTTCTGGTCCATAATGTTTCCATGCAATGAGGTATTCCAACCTATGGTGTCGTTTGCGAGAGTCCAAAATTTGTTGAACCTCATAGTGCATGTCTTTTCTGAGACTATCTCTGTGGTTATGGGAGGCCTTCAGGATGGCCAGGAATGAGCCTAAGGTTTCAATAAAGATAAATGGAATACATTATGTATCTTCAATGTGGCAGATAGTTTAATTTGATATGTTACTGGTCCAATTATTTATAGGACTGGAAAAGGACCTATAAAGTGATGTGCCAGTTGGAGAGAAGGAACTCAAAGACATAGGTGCAAAATAATCAACCTTGCCAGATCCCCCTTCCGGCATTGCAGACTCAGTATGCGTTTGATATCCAAATTTTTCAATGCCTGTGCTGTGGCCCTGATGATTAATTGGTTCGTTTGTATCCATAGGTCCTGAAGTTCTTGTGCTGTAAGCCACACTGCTGGGCAAAACACTGAGAAAGGGAGCAGCATCAAGACTCATGGATGTTTGCCGTGGACAATTGAGATAGAGCTTATTGTACTAATGACATTATTGTTGTGTGAAAACTCAACCCATGGTGGCAGGGTGGCCCAGTCCTCTTGTCTTTCAATGATGTTTCCTCCAATTCTGCAGTATAGGAATGTCTCAGAGAAAAACTGGTCTTGCTCAGTAGAAATAGAGACCAGAACCAGTAGCTGGGGAGAGGAAAATGTTCGACCTTGTGTTGCCTCCCCAGTCAACCCTAGACATGTGAGTATCCTGTTTTTCAGGGCAGTGGGAAGCCAAGTGCCCATGGCCTCACAATATAGGTAGAGGCCCAGCTACCTTCTGCAAAACTTTTTCTCTGGAGAGAGCTTAATTCTACCCAGTTGCATGGGTTCCTCAGAGGCCTGGGTACAGGGCAGAAGCTGGAGTCAGAGGGTATTGGAACCGAGGAGAAAGTGGGTAGTGGTCATTGAGTAACTTTATGTTCCCATGCCCTTTCCTGGAAACAATGATTGATTCAGCCAACCAAGGAGATCAAGGCATCCAGTGACATGGGAATATTTCAGCCAGCCAACTAATCCTTAATTCTGCTCGACAGGCCCTGCCAAAATATAGCCATAAGATTGTCTTCTCCCCAGTTTAACTCGAAGGCTAGTGTGCAGAATTCAATAGCATACTATCCTAGAGTTTGAGCACCTTGGTGGATCTTAAGCAAATCACCGGCCAGGGAGGAGGTCTGGCCGGGTTCCTCAAAGACTAGCTGAAACTGCTGGAGGAAGTCAGGAATGCTCTGGAGGAGAGGATCCTTGTGTTCCCAGGGAGGAGAGGCCCAGGCTAATGCTGTGCCAGCAATGAAAGAATATATGACTTTTTAGAGCGATCTGTAAAGAAGAGACTGGACTGCAGCTCAAAGTGCATACGGCATTGATTAATGAATATGTGGCATTCTTTTTGGTCCCCCATTTAGCGAGGAGGTACTGGGAGTTGAGGCACATGCCTTGAAGAGGAGACGGAGCTAGTGGAAGGCGAAGCTACTGGGGGCGGAGTCACTGAAGGTGTAGCCATTCCTTGGATCAAGGCATCCATGTGGTGCATAAGTTTCTCTAGGACTATGATTACCTGGTTCAGCACCCCTTGTCATTCTTGGAGCCATTGAGCCAAGCCAGGTATTGCTTGGAGTGTCTACAAGGCCACTGGATCTATGGCCTTAACAATCTGTAAGATTTCTGGACCCTTGTGCCATGGCAAAATTGGCTAAACCTACAGGGAATGCCCTATAGGACCTCACCAACAGCTGGCAGATCTGCTTTGGGAAGAGACGGATCAGCAGCTTCACCTATACCAACCCCTTTCCCCTTAGGTTGAGCACTTGGCAGGTCTTAGGCAAGTCTCTGTGGGGGAGGCTTAAGCGTAGGTCAAGTATTGGATTAGAGTCAGAGGCATATGGCAAACTAGGAAGATTTGTATCCAGGCAAAGGTCAGTGGTAGGCATGAGTAGTTGAAGTTCAGGTAAAGATCAGATTCAGAAGTCAGTCTGAGAGAACACGACAGGAGACAAGAGAAGGACTGGCACAGAAGGCAGGGAAGAAGGCAGGACTGTATAGAAATGGATAGGCTAGACTGAAGGATTAGGCAGACTGGGCTGGAGAGACAAGGAAGACTGGGCAGGAGAGACAAGGCCGGTTGGGCAGGAGAGACGAGGCAGGCTGGACTGGAGAGACGAGGCAGGCTGGAACAGGAACATATGAGCAGGAACTCTCACTACACATGGGATATAGTCGATTCGTTGCTGAGGCATCTGTTCGTTGCATGGCTGGGGTTTAAATACCCAGCTGTGTGACACCATCTAGGCGCACCATAGCTGAGGTTCCTGCTGCGGGGCCTTTAAGAACAGGCACACGTAAGGAGATTGGAGGTGGCATGGTGGCAGTGTTCCTTTGCCAGAGAGAGTAGAGTGGTTTCTGCAGGTTCCAGGGTGCGTGCGCCAGCTCGTTGGGTCACCCTGTGACCTGGCAAATGTAATACATGAGTTCATATATAGTACAATTGCACTGAGTACTCCTATTCCTGTAAAGGAATGGAAGTTGCTTACTGGTTGAGTTTTGTTGTTTAGAAAACTGATAAATTGCCTGTCATCCTGATTTAACTTACACCTAAATACTATCCTCCCAACTGTAGAAAGAAGAAAGTACATTTATTTCAATTATTCCTTTGGTTCTTTTTTTTTTTTAACAGGTACCAAAATGCATTTAAACTTTTGTTTTCTGTCCAAGTTCCTTTCACCTACCTCTGGAAGACACCTTAATAGGGTGGGATTACCATCATTTAAGTAACCAGTAGAGGGGTAGGATTGTAGGCGGCAGTGGTCGGGCCTTCCCCATCAACCTATGTGCACTCCAGGTGTCATGGGGGCAACTTGAAACTTTAGGCCCACATAAACTCCAACACCTCTCTTACCTGCGCTGGGCCCGGGCTCGACCACGCGGCTTCCTGCTCCGTCTCCCGGCCGTCCCGACCGCCGAGAAGGTCCGCCCCCAGCGTGCTGCCAGCCAATCAGACGCGGCCCTGAGGCCCCTTAAAGGTGCCTGAAGCTCCGGGGATTTTCCTCTTCGTGCTCCCGCGGCGCTCGTGACCGTCCTGAGCAAAGGCCTGCGCAGTCGGCGCCCAGACCCACCGGGGTAAGGCCTCCAACACCGCTCTTACCTGCGCTGGGCCCGGGCTCGACCACGCGGCTTCCTGCTCCGTCTCCCGGCCGTCCCGACCGCCGAGAAGGTCCACCCCCAGCGTGCTGCCAGCCAATCAGAGGCCCCTTAAAGGTACCCGCATCTCCAGCGCCGCGCGCCGAAGGAGCGCGCCGAAGGAGCGCGTCAAAGGGGCCCGCCCCTTTGTGCGCCCCTTCGGGCAGCCCCTTCGGACCGCCCTGAAGGACCCCTGAGGACCCTTGAGCCTCCAACCGGACCCGTTTTGTCGTACCACTGTCCTCTGCCCGAAGTACAGCTGTCTGTCTGCCAGCCCTCAGCCAGGACCCACTTGGACCCTGGAACACTGGAGTGAGTAGGCACCACTCCAAATAACTTATCTCCTCTTCCACAGGAGTTAGTTTCCAGCCCCCAGCCATCGGTCCACCCCCCCACCCTTCTATAGTAGCCAACCCTTCTCCTTCTCCTTGCTTAACTAGTAAAGTACGTACCGCATTGTACAACCTTTTAGTACCACCTGTGCCTCTTAGCTCTGTATAAACTGCACTATTTATCTAGCACATTTCCCTCAACATACCTCACAAGTTGCTCAACCCGCACCTGTACCACATGCATTATCTGTACTGTTTAATCCACGTTGTTTAATCTGCATTAACCCGCATTGTCTAAACTGCATTAATCTGTTTTGTTGGTATCCCACCTGTACCATCTGCACCTTCCGCACTGTTGTCTCCAACCTGCATCTAGTTGCTCTATTTAATCTGCACTGTTTAACCTGCATCAATTTGCTCCATTTAATCTGCACTGTTTAACCTGCATCAAATTGCTCCATCTATTCTGCACTGTTTAATCTGCATCAATTTGCTCCATCTATTCTGCACTGTTTAACCTGCATCAATTTGCTCCATCTATTCTGCACTGTTTAACCTGCATCAAATTGCTCCATTTAATCTGCACTGTTTAATCTGCATCTAGTTGCTCTATTTAATCTGCACTGTTTAACCTGCATCAAATTGCTCCATTTAATGTGCACTGTTTATTCTGCATTGTGCTCTCCCCCCCAGCAACACACACTAACACCCTAATCCCCTTCCTCTATTCGCCTACTGCTACCCTGCTTCCTTCTTGCCCACCCCTCTCTCTCTCTCCTTTCACCCCCTCCATCTTCAACCACAATGACCACACAACAAATCCACCGCATTCACCTCCCCCACAACAACAACAACAACGCCACACCGCAACCAAAGAAAGAGCATTCTCTATAGCGGGACCCACTATTTGGAACAATTTACCTCCTGACCTCAGACATGAACCCTGCCTACAAACATTTCGAAAAAGACTTAAAACCTGGCTATTCAGCCAAGCTTTCCCTTAATCTATTCAATTTCAGAACTCCACATCTCAAGCCTACTGGACAACTTACTTAGCGATACCCTTTTATCACAATGGTTATCCCTCTGTCCTTCTCTTTCTTCTTTTCCCAAGTTCGATCTCCTTGTTATATGTAACTTTATTACCTCCTCTGATTATTTTACTGTTAAATGGCTGATAAGAATGTTTACCCCTTGTTACATGTAAACCGATTTGATATGACACCTGTCATGAAGGTCGGTATATAAAAGAATTAAATAAATAAATAAAATAAACAGACGCCCCCATCTCCTTCCCCTCCGACCACCCCCCTCTTACAAGTCCCTTCTCCCCATCCTCTCGACCCCCCTCAACCAATTTCTAGGACTCACTACCCTCTCTATCATCTTGTTCAATGCCCAATCACTCTCTAAAAAAACCCCCATTCTAAATGACCTCCTCACTGATGCCAACCCAGACGTCTGTGCGATCACGGAAACCTGGCTCAAAGAAACCGACATAGTCCTCTTGAACCAGCTACCGACCCACTCCTACGAATTCCTTTCCATTCCAAGACCTAAGAAAAAAGGAGGCGGCATCCTCCTAGCCTTCAAGAAGCACCTCAATCTCAAACTCACCCACTCCACCTCTCCCACCAAATTAGAAATTGGCCTCTTTAAGTCTCCCTCACTACAGATTTGTCTTATTTATGCCCCTCCTGGCTCCATTGAACAGGACCCCTCCCCCTTAATCGAATTCTTATCCACCAACATCAACACTGAAATTCCCTCCATCATCCTAGGAGATTTCAACCTCCATGTTGATGCCACCCCCCTTACCCCCTCTTGTGAGACACTCCTCACAGCACTCCAAGCAATAGGCCTCAGACAAATCATTGCCTCCCCCACCCACCAAGCTGGACACTCCCTGGACCTCATATTCATCAACCACTACTTCCTACCTTCCCACCCCCCCACCTGCTCCCCAGTACCCTGGTCAGACCACTTCCTCATAGAAGCCTTGCTTACCCTTAACTTCCCCACCACCCCTACCCACACAAACAACACAACCTTTACCTTTAGAAAATCCTGCTCAGGAGATGAACTAGCTCTTGCTATCTCCAACGTCTCTACTATCCTTGACTGCTCCACTCCAGAAACTGCCATCACATCCTGGTTCAGCACAACCCTAGAAATCGCTGACAAACTATGTCCCATCACCAGACGTAACCTACCCCAATCCACAAAAAACCATCAACCATGGTACACGACTGAATTAAGATCCTTAAAACATACCCTTAGGCAGCGGGAGAGAATCTGGCGTAAAGCCCCCTCACCCCAATTCGCCTCAAGCTACAAATCCGCCCTTCACCACTATAGAATAACCACCCTTAAAACTAAACGAGATTTCTATGCATCCAAGATCCACCAGTACATGTACAACCCTAAAGCCCTCTTCAATTATGTTGCCAACCTTACCAAGTCCTCCCAGCCCTCTATCCCTGAAAATGAAGCCTCCGCCAAAAGCGAAGAAATCGCCCAATATTTCCTCGCAAAAATCACTAACATCCTCCGTAGATTTCAACTCCCTTCCCCTTCAATCCCCCTTTCCCCTCCGCTCCAACCTTCCCCCACCACACCCACCCTCCAAACCCTCGAACTGACTTCTTCCAAAGAAGTGGAATCTATCCTTAGAAAATTCAAACCTGCATCCCACCCTTCAGACACCATCCCCACAAAATCCCTCCTCTCCATCCCTAATTCGATATCCAAACCCATTGCAGACATTATAAACTCCTCCCTCTCTTCAGGCTCTGTCCCTGATGCCCTCAAACAAGCAATTGTTAAGCCCCTCCTAAAAAAACCAGCATTAGACCCCAAAGACCCCGCCAACTTTCGCCCCATCTCTAACCTGCCCTTCCTCTCCAAAATTATGGAAAAGATTGTGAACACCCAACTTACAGAATATCTAGAAAACAACAATATACTACACCCAGCCCAATACGGCTTCCGTAAGTACCTCAACACCGAAACACTCCTGCTCTCCCTCACTGACCACTTGCTCATAGGCATGGACCAAGGCAACTGTTACCCTCCTCGCCCTTCTCGATATCTCAGCTGCCTTTGACACCATCAATCACAACCTCCTCATCAACTGTTTGACCGAAATAGGCATCTCAGGCCTAGCCCTGCTATGGTTTAAATCCTATTTATCCAACAGAAAGTTTTCTGTCAAGATAGGAAACGCCAATTCCACACTCTACCCCCTGGCTCAAGGTGTCCCCCAAGGTTCCTCCCTCTCCTCTACCCTTTTCAATATATATCTTACTCCCCTATGCCAGCTCCTCACCGAACTCGGCCTCAAATTCTACCTCTATGCAGATGACGTGCAAATCACCATTCCCATTCACAACTCTCTCTCAGACGCCCTCGCTTTCTGGAACACATGTCTTGCCAACATAAACGATTTCCTCACCAACATCCACCTTGCCCTAAACTCCGCTAAAACAGAGCTGCTCCTTATCTCTCCCCACCTTCCCCCTAAACCCTTGATCTCCAATGACCCAGCCTTCAATACTATAGTATCCCAACCTACTGTAAGAGACCTTGGGGTAATTCTCGATCAACAACTCAACCTAAAAAAACAGATCAACTCCATCCTCAAAGCAGGTTTCTTCAAGCTCAATATCCTGAAGAAGCTCAGACCCCTCCTCCACTATCATGATTTCCGTACTGTCGTCCAAGCTACCCTTTCCTCAAAGCTTGACTACTGTAATGCCCTCCTCCTCGGTCTACCCTCCTCCACTACCAAACCCTTACAGTTGCTCCAAAATGCAATTGCCAGGGTTATCACCAACACTCGGAAAACCGATCATATCACCCCCATACTCAAAGAACTCCACTGGCTCCCCATCGCATCTCGTATTCTCTTTAAAGTCTTAACTATATTACACAAATCTATCCACTCTCACAACTCTAACTGGCTGGATGAACCCTTCTGTCCCATACGTTCTGACCGACCTATTCGTTCTGTCAACATAGGTACCCTCTCCATTCCCCCTTTGAAAAAAGCCCACCTCTCCGCCACCAGAGATCGCGCACTATCCATTGCAGGCCCTAAACAATGGAACGCCCTCCCTACCATGCTCAGGCTTGAGCCATGTTACTCCAAGTTCAGAAAAAAACTTAAAACATGGCTCTTCCAACAAGTCTACCCTGTCTAATCTCCACCCTCCTTCATTGAACCTCTTGTATATAGACCCTTGGGCCCTTGTAAGTATATAGACCCTGTAAGCAACACGTTTAAGCCTGTATATCCAGACCTGTAAATAGCCTGTATATCCAGACCTGTAAATAGCCTGTTACAGTTTTAATGCTTCTTTTTCATTGTCTCCTGCACTATGTATATTCCTCCCTGCTTCCCCTCCCTGTTGATTGTAATTTCAGCCTTTCAGTTACAATGTGAACCGGTATGATGTATGCTTACTAATGCCGGTATATAAAAGTTTTTAAATAAATAAATAAAATAAACCTTCAGTACCATGATGCTGGGGTCTCTGCTGGCATGACTCTCCTTTCCTCCAGGGTATACCTATTTAAGTCCTTCAGTCCCATATTATATGAATTTTGGTGCAGATCCCATACCATTTTGGTTGCCTTTCTATGGACCGCTTCCATCCTGTTTCTGTCCTTTTTGAGATATGGTCTCCAGAACTGAACACTGTAATCCAGGTGAGGCCTCACCAAAGATACAAGGGCATTATTGTCTCCTTTCTTCTGCTGATTATGACTTTCTCTATGCAGCCCAGAATCACTTTGGCCATAGGCATTGCCTTGTCACATTGCTTCGCTGCCTTCAGATTGTAAGACATTATCACCCCATGGTCATTTTCCTGATCTGTGCATATCAGTCTTTTGCACTACTACCCCTCCTCATCCCATACAGCTCCTTTCAATTTCTGTATCCCAAATTCATGATTCTGTACTTCTTGGTATTGAATCCCAGTTATCAAGCAAACCTTCAACTATTCCTTGATCTTTCTTAGATCACTTATTTATTTATTTCTTCATTTGTTCAAGCACAACCTGTAATATATTGTTTAGGGTGGATCGCATATTTTATCTTAATAATATTAAATCAACACTATAAAACACATATACAAATTAAAACAAATAACATAAATTAAATACATAACTAAGATTACAATATTTTATAAAATTACATAAAACCACCTAAGTCACTGAGCTGCACTTATCCTTCCTGTTGAAATACCTGAACAAAATATAATGCATTAAATTTTTTTCTAAAAACCTTAAAATCTGGTTCATTCTTAAGCATAGCTGGATGAACATTCCACAGTACTGGCACTACATAAGAGAATGCCCGTTTCCATGTCTATTGGAGCCTATACTTACTAGTAAATACATGTCTCTTAACCTTTCTGCCCTCTTAGGCCTTATTTTCCAGCTGCTTAAGCCTCCGAGTTTTCCATCCCTGTTAAATGTAACTTTGTCTCTTCTGTTTATTACTTGTTTACCTGTTTAAAAAAAAAGTTTATTTTCTGTTATAGTCCCCCTGTTCGATGTAAACCGACCTGATATGGTATTTAACCATGAAGGTCGGTATAGAAAAATACTAAAAAAATAAATAATAAATATATACCTTTCAAGAATAATTAACACATCAAGACATGATGATCTTAAAATTCTATTTATATTTTGCTCAACAACTAAGTGAGCCAAAGTACAAGAATTATCCATATAAGGAAGTTTGTAAGCAATTATAACTATCTTTCCACTCTATATAATGACAGTGGAGCTCTTGTATTTTTGGATTAATATATTCCTGCACTATTATACCAAGAAGAAGCCTTAAGGCTGAATTTTGCACTAACCAGAGACTAGAGAGCATGCATTAGATTCTTTCACAGGCCGACATAGAACTCATTATAATAGTCCAAATGATTAACAACTAAAGTCTTCAAAACTATTCTAAAATCATTTGCTGTGAGGTAAAATTTTAGATGCCACAGTAACTTTAATTTAAAAAATGCCGCCTTAGAAACATTTTTTACTTGTGCCTTGAGAGAAAAATTAAAATCAAGTGACTTCCAAATTGCTAGCCTCAAAAGTAGAAGGTATTATGGTACCCTCTAACATTACCTGAGTTACATTCCAATAGGCCCTTCCTTATTTTCCTATCCATAATAATACTGTTATGGAGATATTCAGCACTAATTACTTTGGTACAACCAGGGTTTTAAAACAGTCTAGGAGTGTTTGTGTTGGTAAACTACCATTCAAATTATACGGAATTAAAAACTGGATGTCATCTGCATTAAGCAGCCAACAATTTCCCCAAAGGTTATATATAAAGATTAAACAAGGATGATAGGGCTGATCCCTGCGGAATCCCAGAGATCAATGTCTTCGAGTTTGAACATTTCTCCCCTATCTGTACCTGCTGTTCTTGTCTTTTTAAAAATGAGGTAAACCATGCAAGACCGACCTTCCAATTCCATATGAATGGCAAGAACTAATTAAAATGTCATGACTGATTATATTAAGAGCTGCCAGCAGGAGCCTACTCTGGGCTACACTCAGATGTACTCTGCCTTGAAGTTTGCATGATGCAGCAAGGCTAGCCCTATAAAAGTCTTCTTCACTCAGCTCAGAGCCTTATCATTGAGTCACCCTGGCTCCTTGATTTGGCCCTCCTTTCAATTACCTTGCATTGCCAAAGGTTCCTGTTTGCCTTGCTTGTCTGCATACCTTGCATTGTTCTTGTATTCCTTGCCTTGCCCTTGTCCTGTCTAGGTCTCCTA
Source organism: Rhinatrema bivittatum (assembly GCF_901001135.1). NCBI lineage: Eukaryota > Metazoa > Chordata > Amphibia > Gymnophiona > Rhinatrematidae > Rhinatrema > Rhinatrema bivittatum. Next base: position 86,193,815 of record NC_042616.1, read on the forward strand.
GTGGCCTAGCTTGCCTGTGTATTCCTTGCCTTGCTCTTATCCTGTCTAGGTCTCCTAGTGGCCTAGCTTGCCTGTGTATTCCTTGCCTTGCCCTCATCCTGTCTAGGTCTTCCAGTGGCCTAGCTTGCCTGTGTATTCCTTGCCTTGCTCTTATCCTGTCTAGGTCTCCTAGTGGCCTAGCTTGCCTGTGTATTCCTTGCCTTGCTCTTATCCTGTCTAGGTCTCCTAGTGGCCTAGCTTGCCTGTGTATTCCTTGCCTTGCCCTCATCCTGTCTAGGTCTTCCAGTGGCCTAGCTTGCCTGTGTATTCCTTGCCTTGCTCTTATCCTGTCTAGGTCTCCTAGTGGCCTAGCTTGCCTGTGTATTCCTTGCCTTGCCCTCATCCTGTCTAGGTCTTCCAGTGGCCTAGCTTGTCTGCTCTGTTTCCTTCTTGCCTTGTTCTAGTTTCAAACCTTGCACCAAGTGCCATTCCAGCAAAGTCTTGTTGGCCACTGGACCTGCAGGTTCTACCCAAGGGAGAAGCAGCCGGCCAGGCAGAAGAACCTGCACTACTCTATCTTTGAGTCCTGTACTGCTACTGCTCGGGTAATACCTTCAAATGGCCTGCCCAGACCTGACAGTTGTACGAATAAACCTGATACCACACTATTAGTTCTACAGTAGAAAGTATCCAACAGTGAGATTACTGTTTCAGTCTTGTGTCTTCCTGAGCATGTACTGTTTAGCATTCCTCCATAAATTCCTCCAATTATTTTAATAAACATTTTTCTAACACTTTCCCTAAAGAGGGAAGGTTCTATATTGGCCAGTAATTAGAAACCAAATCTGCCAGCAGTGAAGTCTGCTCTAGGCTGTTTCCATTTTCAACTCTTTCACAATGGAATCTTCAATCAAAGATTTATTTATAATGTGAACTATACTGTATATCCATAAGCAATGTCCTTTAAACCCATCACAATATCAAATGGACAAGAGCCTAATTGAGAATGTAAAGATTTCAATTGCCTATAGGATAACTTGCCTGACCAAATCATAGATGAATTTTTAATTACTTGTGTGCTATCATTCAAATTATGGGGTAGATTTTAAAAGAAGCATGCGCAGCCTACATGTGCACGCACTACCTGGCGCGCGCACATGTACACCCGATTTTGCATGTAATAAAATCGGGGGTCGGCGCGCGCAAGGGGGAGCACAATTATATACCTTACTCGTGCCGAGCCGCGCTGCCTTCCCCCATTACCTCCCCCCTAACCTGACCTTTCCACCCCTTCACCTAACCTTTGCCCCCCCAGCCCTACTCTAACCCCCACCCTGTCCTTTGTCTTACCTTTTGCGCCTGCCTCTGGGCAGGCGCAAGTTGCGTGTGCCAGCAGGCTGCCGGCACATGTTCATCCGACGCAGCGGCAATGGCCGCTCTGTTGGAGGCCTCCGGCCCCACCCCCACCCCCGGACCATCCAGCCCCACACCGCCTCCGGACCACCCCTTTTGTAACACCCCAGGACTTACAAGCGTCCCGGGGCTTTATGTGCCTCGCCGGGCCTTTTTAAAATAGGCCCGGCGCGCGTAACCCTTTTAAAATCCAGCCCTATGAGTCTACCAGCACTGTTCAAAGTTTAACAACTTTCTCCTCAAAGTAATTAGCAATTATTTCACAATCTACAGGAACATCACAATCTAATTTTTGGTTTAGAAACTAGATTTCTTTCAATAAAGAACAACTCCAGAGAGAAACTAATAGACTTACTGATCTTCACCTAATATAATCTTGTCTTGCTTGCATACATAGGTTGCCAATGGCTCCACATAAACTGCTTTATTCTTATTATCTATATCATAATCCTTTTGCCAACACCTTTCAAATCTAAGAGCCTGTCTTTCTCTCTGCAGCTACTAATTCCAAAGCACTTGCTTCTGATCATCTCTACAATTAAGTTTTAATTGTCAGAATCATATCACATGTACATGATAAGGTCAAATACCCTATAGTCAGATTCATGGACATGCACTTTATCTAAATAATCCCTATTGAAATCCTAGTATTGACAAAAATGATTTGTATCTACATGCGATATTGCCTTTTCTTTTTTTTTTTTAACTGAAGACTCTCTATCCTGAACAAGATCATAATATGATCAGTTCAGGGGGGAAGATTTTTCAAGTCCTGGATCCCTGAACTGACATGACAAGAGAAGATCTAAAGTATGATGTGCATCATTGTAGATATCAATTGCTTGAAATCTGGAGCTGTTATAATAGCATTTCCCTTGCTAATAAAGATTCATCCCTATCTACATGCACATTGAAATTACCAGTTATTACATTTTTGTAACTTACCTAGAAATTCACCAAAAATTCTAATTAAGGGATTTGTGCCCTTGAAACACCTGAGGATGGTATATTAGGCAAATAGTCTGATCCATAATCTTCATAATAATATCCTCTTGATGATTCAATCTCAGCATTGCTTTGTCTAATCTGAATTGATTTTCCAATAAATTAGCACTACACCTTCTCCCTGCTTTATCAGATGTGCTTTTTCCTTATATGTATATCCTGCAGGACATAGTTTATTTAATGACACCATATCATGGGCAGTATGTGTAGACTCAGGAATTAACAATATATCTAATTTATATTGAAAAATAAGGTCTAGAAGATAATCTTTTGTGTCTCTAATTGATCATCCATTCAAATACCCTAGTTGTAAAATATCAAGCTTTTTTAATTATTTAAAAATGGTATTTGCCAGGTACTTTTGACTTGGATTGGTCACTGTTGGAAACAGGGTACTGGGCTTGATGGACCCTTGGTCTGACCTAGTATGACAAGTTCTTATGTTCTTAAGGCATCGCCAGAGGAGCACAGAAGCAGCAAGAGGGTTAAGAATACCCTAAGGCTTCAAAATAGGGCACCAATAATGGCATAAACCCTCAAAGGCAGTATGAGAAGCAAAATGGCACCAAGAGTTGCATCAACATTATAAAGCATCATAAAGGGGGAATGAAACAGAAAAGGTATTGGGAAAACCCCAAGGCACTGATAAAGGTGCAGAGCAGTACAAAGAGTGGCATTAACACACCAAAGCACCATGAGAGGTGGAAACAACCACTCACAGTGAGAAGAACACTCCAAGATATAAAGTCTGGGGAATGACAGCAAGACAGAGTGAAGTTTAACATGGACAAGTGCAAAGTGATGGATATAGGGAAAAATAACTCTTGTTGTAGTTACACAATGTTAAGTTCTATCTTTGGAGTTACCACCCAGGAAAGAGATCTAGGTGTCATAGTGGATAATAATTGAAATTGTCGGCCCAGTGTGCTGTGGTGATCAAAAAAGTAAACAGAATGGAAAATAAAACGGAGGATGTCATAATGACTCCGTATCCGCTCCACGGTGAGACCACACCTTGAATTCTGTGTGCAGTTCTGGTAACCGCATCTCATAAAGGGGCGGATTTTAAAAGCCCTGCTCGCGTAAATCCGCCCGGATTTACGCGAGCAGGGCCTTGCGCGCCGGCAGGCCTATTTTCCATAGGCCTGCCGGCGCGCGCAGAGCCCCGGGACTCGCGTAAGTCCCGGGGTTTTTTGTCGGGGGCGTGTCGGGGGCATGTCGGGGGCGGGGCCGATCATGGCGTTTTGGGGGTGGGACGCGGTGTTTCGGGGGTGGGCCCGGGGGTGTGGTTTCGGCCCGGGGCGGTCCGGGGGCATGGCCGTGCCCTCCGGAACCGCCCCCGGGTTGCGTCTCGGCGCGCGGGGATTTACTTCTCCCTCCGGGAGGTGTAATCCCCGGACAAAGGTGGGGGGGGTTTAGATAGGGCCGGGGGGGTGGGTTAGGTAGAGGAAGGGAGGGGAAGGGAGGGGAAGGTGAGGGGAGGGCGAAAGAGAGTTCCCTCCGAGGCCGCTCCGATTTTGGAGCGGCCTCGGAGGGAACGGAGGCAGGCTGCGCGGCTCGGCGCGCGCCGGCTGCCCAAAATCGGCAGCCTTGCGCACGCCGATCCAGGATTTTAGCAGATACGCGCGGCTACGCGCGTATCTGCTAAAATCCAGCGTACGTTTGTTTGCGCCTGGAGCGCGAACAAAAGTAAGCGAACGCGCCGTTTTTAAAAATCTACCCCAAACGATATAGCTGCATTGGAGAAAGTGCAGAGAAGGGCGACCAAAATAATAAGGGTCATGGATCATCTGCCCTATGAGGAAAGGTTAAAAAAGTTAGGGCTGTTCAGTTTTGAGAAGAGGTGACTGAGGGGGGATATGACAGAACTATACAAAATCATGCAAGGACTTGAATAAGTTAATGTAAATCGGTTATTTACTCTCTCAGATAATAGAAGGACCAAGGGCACTCTATGAAGTTAGCAAGTAGCTCATTTAAAACAAATCAAAGAAAATTCTTTTTCACTCAGCGCATAGTTAAACTCTGGAATTCTTTGCCAGGGGATGTGGTTTCAGCAGTTAGTGTTACTGGATTTAAAAAAGGTTTGAATAAGTTCTTAGAGGTTAAGTCCATAAACTGCTATTAAGTTAATTAATAGGGATGTGCAGAAGGAAAACATTTCTTTCGATTCGGTTTTTGTTTCACTGGGACCCAAATTCATTGCATTAGTTTCATAGGGGGGGAAACCAATTCGTTGATTAGTTTTATTCGTTATCCGTTTTCCCATTAAAGTCAATGGGGGAAGTATTTGCAGCCGATTTTTGGCTGCAGAATTGGGGTTTTCTTATCAATTCTGATGAAACTTCTGGGGAGCAATCATCAGAACGAGAAAAGAGCTCCAAGGTACTTTGACTGTGGCAAAGTGGCACCAAAGTGGCATGAATAGCCTAAGGCACTGTAAAGGGCAAAGAGGTACCAGAAGTGGCAAAAGTGCTTTAACAAAGGTGCAAAGCACCAGCAAGTGTGTCAGAAACACACCACAGCTTCAAAAGAGAGCACCGATAACAGTTGCATGAACCCTCAAAGGCAGCCCAACAGACAAAGTGGCGAGACAAGTGGCATCAACATCCTACAGCACAATGAAGGGGGAACACAGCAAGCAGAAAGAGTGTCAGAAAAAAACAAGGCACCGATAAAGGGGCAAAGCAGCAAAAAGACTAGCACCTACACCCTGAGGAACCATGATAGTGGTAAGAACACCACAAGGAGTAGAGTGAATCATCTGGTGTATGGCAGCAAGGCAGAGTGGCAGAAAGTTGATAGGGGCAAGACAGGCTGGCAGAGCTGAGGTAGTCAGGTCCCTGTGGTTTTGATAGGGGCAAGACAGGCTGGCAGAGCTGAGGTAATCAGGTCCCTGTGGTTTTGATAGGGGCAAGACAGGCTGGCCCTGGGGAGAGTTCCCTTTCCTTTGCACAGGAAAGGGCTCTCTAGAATTGGTTTGCCCCTAGAGTGGGGGGTTTCCGTTGGCATCTAGTGAGCTCTCGCTGGTGGATGTAGCAGATATAAAAACGAGAATTTTCAAGGCCAAGGCAGAGGAGGTTTCCATGTGAACAGCATCTAGTGGAATCGCTGTGTGAGTACAATACCACTGAGTCTCCCTGCTCTAAGGGATCAGGTACTCGCTCCTCGAGGGCCTGCTCTCCCTGCCTCGGAGCTTCTCCTATATTACTTGGGACTCTGTATGTTTCTCACTGTGTACTCATAACTCTCAGTCTCTTTCCACTGCAGCACAGCCAAGCAGAGGATTTGCTGTTCCAGTGTCCTGTGGGATACTCGCCCAGCCGGGCTCAATATCTATTACTCACTACTGCCACCTCTGGTGGTTTCCAAAACTGTTTAAATAAAGATTCAAATGTGTGTTTGTGTGTCCAGAATCTAGCCTGACACAGTGGTCCCTCACAGGACTGACCCCGTGGGCGTGGTCAGCTGCCACAGTATCCAAGGATCCACCCAAACAGCAATAACCATAACAGATAGTAAGAATATATGTATATTGATGCTATGAATTAATGTAATATATCTGTCATTGTATATTTGATCATGTAAATAAAGCTGTGGCTGCTATATCTTCTGTACAATCTAGCCAGAGACTTAAATAATGTTGGGATAGGAGATAGATAATGAGTATAGATTCAATATAGATTCAGCTAGGGGATTTATTTATTCATTTGAATGCCATATGTCACATGCCATTCCTAAGTTAATTAATCAGTCAATAGTAGTTGGAAATAGCACATTATTTCTCTTCTGTATGAACTCTTTTTTTAGATTTTTCTTTCATCTCTTTTACAATAGCAGAATTATTCTTATTATTAAAAATTCACTGAAAGCTACTGGATTTTGAATATTTCATATAAAATATGACAAAAAGAAAATTCACCTCTGCAGGATGCAGAAACCTAATACTTGTGCAAGAAATTAGCAGCACCATGACCATGCCAACCTTCTCAGGTTGCTGTAGTAACTCTATTAGGGTTGAACTAAATCGTGCTGATTAAGTCCCAAGATGCCAAACCACTAAGTAAACCCTCTCTTGGGATTTTAACACAGCTGTGACTTCCAAACAAATGGTTACTGTATGTTTCCTGTCAGTTATTTCTTATGATAGTTTAAAGGCCTAAACACATACCCACTTCTAGAGCATTTACATTAATATAATGTCTAAAATATTTACTAAACTATTTTCTTGCATGAACAGTGCACTTACGAAACAGCAAATCTTAAGTGATTATACCCAAGCATCTGAAATAATAGCAGAAATCATCTAAAATAATAGTGGAAATCTTTATTCCCTGTGATGCTACAGATTCACCCTATTGTTCTGTTACCTATAGTCAGTCTTTGCTTCTGCTTCTCCAAGCTGGAGAGGATTCATTCTAACAGGTTGATTCACCTCCATCATTTTGGGCCCTTACTTGGAGAACAGCAGCAGTTTTTAAGGGTTTGTTGAATATCTACTGTTGTAAAAGGATTTATTTACAGAATCTTTTGAACAAATGAATATTTATTCTGCATAGTAACATAGGGGGTCATTTTCCAAAGCGATCACTAAATGGGGGCAGCGTCAAGACCGGAACAGGAGGAGTCGGGGCGGCACCGGGGCGGACGCCACGAAGACATCACGGACAGCAAAAAGGTAAGAACCCTTTTCGCTGCCAATTTCGCGCCCAATAGCACCACCTTTTATGATGGCACTATTGGGTGCGAAAGCCGGCAGCGATCGCACCGCAGAGGTGCGATCGCTGCCGGCTTTCGCAGGCCCGCCTCCCGCTTCGCCCCCCCCCCTGAACCATGCGATTCAAAGAGCCCGGCGGTATTAGGGAATCTAGGCCATAGTAACATAGTAAATGACGGCAGGAAAATCCATTCAGTCTGCCCAGCAAGCTTTTTTTCTTTTTAGGGTAGGTTGCCCTTTTTTTTCATTTCTATTTAGGATAGTAACTGCTGTTCCTTGCAGGTTATTCCAGTTAACAACACAGGTTACCCCTTTTCTTCATTTCCATCCTTTAAGCATTAGGTATCCTCTGTGTTTATCCCATGCCCTTTTGAATTCCATTACTTTTTCTTGTCTTCATTACCTCTTCTGGGAGGGCTTTCTAATCATCCACCATCCTCGCCATGAAGAAATATTTCCTCTTGTTGATCCTGAGTCTACCCCCTTGGAGTTTCATATTATGTCCCCTAGTTCTACAGCTTTCTCTCCATTAAAAACAGCTCAATTCCCATGCATCATAGTATCTATTTCATATTTCCCCTCTCCCCCCTCTCATTCATATTTAGGTCTATCAGTCTCATCTCGTAATTCTTTGGGTGCATACCCGACACCAATTTGATTACCTTTCTCTGCACCACTTCCATCCTGTCAATAATATTGTTTTTGATATACAGTCAAAAAAAGCCAATAATGGGCTAGTGAAAGATGACAACCCAAATCTGCAAAATTCTTTTACTAAAATAGTTTTAAAGGTAATAACTTGGATTCATATTAAGATAGTAAGGAGGAGGAAAAGACCTCAGAGATCTGGCATACTGTGTCAGCAATCTTCAAGATGTCAGCATTTTGCTAATCATCGGTGTAAAAACGTCCAACCAGTCGATTTTTATTCAAGTGTCGAAAAATCGTAATCAGTCCATCTGTTTTTTTAAATATTTTTCTAAATAAAATAAAAGAACTTATCTTGTAATAACTGTTCTTTCTAATGAACCAAAAAATCTCGGCAAAAGCCACCGCCGACGTTGATACAAAACTGAACACAGTACTCCAGGTGAAGCCTCACCAGGGACCGGTACAGAGGCATTATCACTTCCATTTTCCTGCTGGTTATGCCTCTCTCTGTGCAGTCCAGCATCCCTCTGGCCTTGTCACATTGCTTTGCTGCCTTCAGATCATCAGACACTATCACCCTAAGATATATTTCCTGGTCCGTGGACATCAGTTTTTCAACCTCTATCAGACAGAGCTCCTTTGGATTTCTGCACCCCAAATGCATGACTGCACTTCTTGGCATTGAATCCCAGCTGCCAAACATTCAACCACTCAGGGTTGGTGCTTCCATTAGGCAAACTAGGCAGTCGCCAAATACACCGACATTTGGGGGGCAGAAAAATTCTCCCAGCACAAGGCCCAGAGGGGTGCTGTGCCAGAACTAATACCATCAAAAAGGGAGAACTGTCCTGGAGCCACTGTCATCAGTAGGAGGGAGTGCTGAGCTAGAGGTAATGTAAATAAGGGTAAAAAAAAAATAATAATAATACAAATTATAATTACCTGCCTTAGGAGAGAGGAGCTGTGCTGGGACTGTGCTGGAACAGCTTCTGGGACGTCTCCATTGTCTGGCTGGGGCTTGGGAGCCCTTAGGAGAGTGCCCTAATTTATTTATTTTTTTAAATGAAATGTAGGCCGAGGAGCATGTGCCTGCTGCTAGTGGCTGATAGCCATGAGATTTTGCTGTCCTTGGGGTTTGGGAAGCTCCCTGGGGAGGTTTAAGTGAGGCCCGGTAGGAGAGGCAGCCTCCTGCTGCCAACAGCACTGAGCAGCATTTAAAAATTAAAGTATAGTAAGCTGCAATACGGACAGGAGGGGCTGCGGGAACCTGGGCAGCTCCTGGCGGCATGAGGAGGAGAGGAGCAGGAGAGGACCGAAAAGCTGTTTAAACTGTAACACTTGTTCCAGTCTCCTGCTCAACTGTGAGAGTGGCAGAGGTAGCATTTTTTGTAAATAAATCAATGCCGTTGAGTGCAGATGAGGCCAAAAGGCAGTGACAGCACTGGGGATGCTGTTGCTGCAGTAGTTAAGACCTGGAGGCGCCAGAGCTCTAAGCAAACCCCCGACGCATTATGGGTGCAAGCCCATGAGTCCTTGCTGATGTCATCGCTGATGTCGGTGGCTGGCTGGCCAGGAGAGCGCCTGCAGTGTGTGTGTGTGTGGGTGTGTGGGTGGGGGGGTGGGAAGATAGGGAGGCTCCCACCTAAAAATCATCCATTAAGGAACACCTTAACAAATTTGGTGCCAATAAGTTCTTAATTTTAAAAAAAATTCATTTTTTTGCCAGTGTTGATCTTAGAGACCTTACCACATTAGAAATTAGGGGTAAAAAGTGAATATTAAGAGAGTTATTATACCCTTCTTTCTAGGAGGTTCCTAGGGATTAAAAAAGTGATTAAAAAAAACCCACTTCAGAAAGTGGAATTTGGTGGTGATGGTCACCAGATGGGATTAGAAATACTCTGTTTTGACCTTTGGTTTGGGAAAAAATATTCTATTATCAAGGAATAAATATAGTTAGCTCTAAGACTGCTTAAAATAATTAATATGGTTATGAAAAGACACAGGACACCTGTAGAATTTATTTGGAAGCTAAACTGAGCATTTGGTATGGTTTGAAACTGTGTGAGTGGGCTTTTATTAGTTTTATTTGACTAATTTTTCTCATTCACTTTAATGGACAGGGTTAAGGGTGGATAAAAATATGATCCATTCATCTCTCAGAGAAGGAAAAAAAATTCTTAAGACATCCCTTACACAATGTCATAGCAACACTATAGCAATGATAGAACTCCTCAGAGTTTATGCAAAGCAGTTAAGTGATTACGCCTGTGTAACAATACTAAGTTAAGCCAAAGCACAGGAAGATTTAAGAAATAAATCACCTAAAGAGAATCTTTTGAACTTGTTAAAAATTATTTTTGAGGATGTTTTCCTTAGCCAAGGGATTTTAAGTGGTTCCTTAGGGAATAAGTAGGTTTCCTGAAGTAGTTGCAGATTTCTGTCGCAGAGGCCTAGTTTACATAGAAGAGCATTTAAAACACTTAGAAACACGTGGTTGATGTATGAAAGTGTGTGTATGTGGTGTTGTTTGTAAATTTATTGCTGACAGAGGTAAGAATTTAGTTAAAGTAAATTTAATTTTATAGCTGATTCACAGTGTATATCAACTTTGATAGCTAAGTGAATGTGAGGAAAAGTAGATGATTGGTAAATTGATTCTTCATTTAACTGAAATACTATTTCATAGAATCCCATAGAATTCAAATTGTAGACATTCTACCTGTACATAAAGGCACTGCGGTGTAGGATAAATAATGGGGCAGATTTTCAAAGGGTACACGCATAACATACGTGCATAACCTGAGAAAACCTGCCCCTGTGCGTGCCGAGCCTATTTTGCATAGGCTCCGTGGCACGCGCAAGCCCCAGGACGCGCGTAAGTCCCAGGGCTTTCAAAAGTGGGCGGTCGGGGGGGCAGGTCCGGGGGCATGGCAGCAGTCCAGGGGCATGTCCTGGGCATGTCCAGGGTGGGTCCGGGGGCGTGATGGTGGTCCGGGGGCGTGTCCCGAGCCCTCCTCCATTCTGGCCATGTTGGGGGTTCGCTCGCTGGCAGGGCGCCGGCACACTCAAGATAGACCTGCCTCCAGCAGGCGTAAGAAATAAAATAAGGTAAGTGGGGGATTTAGGTAGGGCTGGGGGGTGGGTTAGATAGGGGAAGGGAGGGGAAGGTGGGGGGGGCCGGAAAAAAAGTTCCCTCCAAGGCCGCTCCAATTTCGGAATGGCCTTGGAGGGAATGGGGACAGCCATCAGGGCTCCCCTCGGGCTTGGCGTGTGCAAGGTGCACACGTCTGCACTCCCTTGTGCGTGCCGAGCCCGGATTTTATAACATGCGCGCGGCAGCGCTCGCATGTTATAAAATCGGGCTTAGATTTGTTCGTGCCGGGTTGCGCAAACAAATCTACGCCCGCACATAAGTTTTAAAATCTGCCACAATATCTGTAGATAAAGGTACTTCTGTGTTTTTTCCTTGGAGGAAAAATATTTGGAATGATTTGGAATGTAGAAATCCCATAAATCCATAAATTGTTCCTGTGTTTACTGTCAAATTTATCAGTAAGATAATAAAGGGTGAGAAAGAGTTTAAGTGTGGAATATGAAAGAGAGTAATCATCATTAATTATTATCTTACTCTATAAGTTCTCACAAAGAAATTGCCTGTAATTTAACATCTAAGTTGAGCCTCTAAGTGTAATTAATTCAGGGCTGATACAATTATCTTTTGATTTCTGTTAGTAAGAACTCCAGTCTCAATTAGATGTCGAGATACACATTAGCAACATTGTAGGCTGTGGAAAACTGGTCATATGAGGAAGTCAGTATATTTATTGACTTGATTTGAGTTACTATAGTAGGTAAAACATTGTATCCTGAGACTTTGTGATCAAGAGCATACTCTATTCATTGATAACAAGCCACCAAAGCTTCACATCATTCTTGGATCTGTGCTCTCTATCTAGCGTTCATAAGCTGCGATCTCAAAATGTATTACCCAGAAGAAAAATTAAGATAAGCACACACCAACAAACTGTTAAAAAATTTGGTTAATTGCATTAGTAAATTAGTGCAACACATAGACACAAGAGATCATAGTTAGTCACTGAGAAGTTAAGCAAGGTAAAAAGAAAAAAACCCTGTTCATACTTATCTGAAGGAGAATCCTGGAGAATTCTAGAATATCCTGAAGCGCCTATAATGATAGGTTAACACAAAGAATCAGATTTTCTTGGATTAAAGTTGAAAACACAAGATTTGTTCTCCTTAAGAAAAACTAAATAAGAAAAATACTTATTTGAGAATTGAGAAGTAATCCTTGTAAAGGAACCAGTTTCTATTCAAACATAGAAACATAGAAATGACGGTAGAAGAAGACCAAATGGCCCATCCAGTCTGCCCACCAAGTTTCGCACTTTCTTTTTCTCATACTTATCTGTTTCTCTTGGCTCTTAGCAAACTTTCAGTTCTATTTCACTTACACCCCCACCATTAATGTAGAGAGCAGTGTTGGAACTGCATCTAAGTGAAATATCTAGCTTAATTAGTTAGGTGTAGTAACCGCCGCAATAAGCAAGCTACACCCATGCTTATTTGCTTACCCAAACTATGTAATTCAGTCCTTGTTTGTTGTTGTCTGCATATAGATCCACTTTTCTTCATTCCCCCTGCCGTTGAAGCAGAGAGTTATGCTGGATATGCATTGAAAGTGAAGTAGCAGACTTTCTCCCCTGCCGTTGAAGCAGAGAGCTATGCTGGATATGTGTGAAGTATCAGACTTTCTCCCCTGCTGTTGAAGCAGAGAGCTATGCTGGATATGCGTGAAGTATCGGTCTTTCTCCCATGCCGTTGAAGAAGAGAGCTATGCTGGATATGCGTGAAGTATCGGTCTTTCTCCCCTGCCGTTGAAGCAGAGAGCTATGCTAAATACTATGTTAAAAAATTAGAGTGAGAGTAAAATATAAAAAATTGTTTTGTACATCAGAAGTAAAATATTTCTCATTGAAAATATTGGAACAATTGAAATGCTTATTCTGTTCAGTAATTAAACTTGTTTTCAGAAGTGAAGAACCTGAAAAGTAATCCGTTTGCCAGTAAAATAAAATTCTTCATTTAATTATAGCAATGCCTTTGAATTAATTTTCTATTTTAACATTCTAATAGTGAAAATACTCTGGGTATTCAAACTATTTCTATGACATCTTTTAAAAGTGGAAACCCCAATAGCCTACCCATCTGGCTACCAGCATGACAGTGCCTGAATTAGTTTTGTGCCCAGATGTGTTTACAGTAAATTGGAGGAGAAAGTGCATGGCTCAAGGTTCGCCTAGGGTGCCAAACACTCCTGCACTGGCCCTGCAACCATTCTCTAGCTTTCTATGATCACTTTTTATTCTCTCTACTCCTTCAGTTTAGTTTCATCCATATGAGGACAAATGTTTCCTTCTAACCCTTCCGCTATGATGCTTACAAAGATGCAGTATTTAACAGAACCAGCCCTGGAACTGATCCTTGAAGCGCTCCACTTTGCTCACTTCTCTCCTCAGAATAGGTACTATTTGAAATCACTTGCTGTCATCTGTCAGTCAAAAATTTGTAACCCATTATACCACTTTGAGACCCATTTCAAGACTTCTCATTTTGTGCTTGAGCCTCCTAAGCAGGACAGTGTCAAAAGCTTTGCTGAAATCCAGATAAATCACAGTGAGTGCTCATGCTTGATCTAATTCCCTAGTCACCCAATCAAAAAACTCAATCAGATTGGTTTGACACCATTTTCCTCTGATAAAACCATGTTGCCGCGGATCCTGCAACCCATTGGATTGTAGATACTTGGTTATCCTTTTCTTCAGCAGTGCCTTCATTAATTTACTCACCACTGAGGTGAGGCTAACTGACCTGCAGTTTCTAGCCTCTTGCTCCCACTTTTGTGAAGCAGGATCACCACTACCCTTCTCCAATTTTGACGCGCCATGCCCTGTTTCAGAGACCTATTGAATACGTTTTTCAGTGGACTTGCCAGCACCTCTCTGAGCTCCTTTAGTATCCTGGGATGAGTTTCATCAGCCCCAATGGCCTTAACCACTTTCAGTTTTGGTAGTTTCACCCAAACATTCTCTTCTGTAAATGAGGTTATATCTATCCCACTGTCATCCGCACACTTATTATTAATTAATTAATTAATTTAGAAATATTTATAACCCACACCCTCTAATTGTTTGCAGTGGGATGTGATAAAACACGCATAAAGGAAAAACAATAGCAACACCATGGGGTAAATATCATTAAACTCTATTTAACAAAAGACATAGTTTTTTTAAACAGTTATATGCCCTAGTCTGTGGCAACAGATTGAAAGGGAGCGGAGACATCATTATGAAGACCTAGCTATGTGTTGCATTTCCAGCTGCTATGAGGCCTCCCCTCCACTAGAGGACCCTGTGAACCCGGCTCCGAACTATCAGCATATCCAATGGGTTGCAAGTTCTGAGACAACATGGTTTTAACAGAGGAAGATGGTGTCAAACCAATAGTACCTTTGCCTGTTCTACAGCCTCTGCACCACCAGAAGACCTCCATGAGTCTCGGCCCTGGCTGGCCAAGCCCTTCTCTCCTGCCCGCACCAAGCCCTTCTCTCCTGCCCACACCACAGCCCTACTTAACCCTTCTGTCCTTCCAACTCAGTGCTTTGGCATTGAGTCCTCTTTGGCTCCCTGCTTTATCCACTCTCACTTTGTGGCCTTCCAAGGGCTTTCCTTGTGTTTTTGTGTGGCCTCTGGGCCTTCTGAACTCTGTTCTGCCTTGCTTGCTCCTGTGACCCTTGGGCCTTCTGTTCCCAGTTGTTCCCTGTTTTCTCTGTGCCCTGTGGACCTTCTGATCCTGTTCCTATTCTGTGGCCTCAAGGTCTACCGTGTTTCCTGACTTCTTGCCTAGTCCAGAGACTCCTAGGTCTCTCTCTGCTCTAGGCTTCTTTATGCCTTGCCCCTTGGGGCTTGCCTTGCTTACACTGCCTTTGGGCATTCTATGTTCCATGTTCTGTGTAGTCCTTGTCCTGGTTTTCCCTGTCTTGTCCTAGTCTGTCTTGCCCTAGTCCCTGTTCCAGTATTCCAGCTCCACGTTTAACTGCGCTCTGGTCCATCTATTCCAGTTCACTCTTATCTGCACTCAGATCCAGTTTGATCCAGCTGTTCCAGTTTACTCTCTTCTGCACTCAGATCCAGTATGTTCTGGTGTTCCAGACTTCCATAGCTTCATCCCTGCCTGCAGTGCGTTCTTGAACTCCAATCTAGACTGCACTTGTCCCTTGCATCAGCCTCACTGGACTTCCTACACTCTATTCCAGTCCTGCTGTCCTGCGCCACTCCAGGAGGTGGTGTCTACAACACCCCTTCTACAGCTGTCCCCATAACACTAAGGGATTTGAAGGCTTTTTAAAAAAGGTCCGTTTTAATTTTTTTTTTTTTAAAGCCTTTGACTCTTTTATGTTTTGTAACTCTGAGGGAAGAGAGTTCCATTGCATTGCCAATCTGATTCTTCTTACTGCCAGCTGAGGATCCTGGAAGGTGAACCTACTAGGCCCATGCTGACAGCTGGTGGATATACCCTTACAAATAAAACAAAAAAATATATATTTACCTGAAAAATCAACTAGTCTTTTTATGCCAATGATTTCTCCCATTTTTGTTCTTGTAATAAACATTAATAAATTACTAGGAAAAATAAAATAACTGAAAACAAAAGGTCCCTAGTCATAGCAAACTACAACTCAACTAATTTTGGTCACTATCATTCTTGTGGTAGACAATGAACCTATTAACCATATGTTAATATGGTTAATAGGTATACAGAAACTTCCGGTATATAAAAACCAAAAATAAATAAATAAATGTTAAAATCCAAAACTGTACAAATCATCTGGGAAAATGGATTCTTACCAGAATGGACAAGAAAAGATATGTGAAATATGCAACATAAAAATAAAACCAAGTACATTTTAGGGGTTATTCAAATATGCTGAAATATTTGGATTTCCCTAGATTTGCTGGAAAAAATATGGGGAATTCTGGGGAATATTAGAGTAGATTTGCTGAAGTTTGTTGATATATCAATTCAAGGAAATCCACATCAGATCTGCCCACTGCAGATTTCTACCATTAGCAAATTCATTCAAAACGCAATGCTAGGGGTTTCCAGGACAGTATTAACTAGCTAAGATGATGTCCATAGCTCCATGCCTTTTTCTTCTTTGAACCCATTATCTGTAATATTTTTTGCCACTAATTATGGGGAAAAGATGGGAAGATGAGAATATTACTATAATGTGAACAGTTAATTATCAATGTTCAATGAGCCACACTATCTCAAAACCAATACGTTGCAAGCTACAACCTTTCTCTTTTTTCTTGTGCAATCATTTATTTATTTCATATATGTGGGACCATCATAACACCCACGGTTTGTAGGCAGTAAGCCTGAATCTAAACCGCAATGGGTCACATTTAATCATCGGTCCAGGAAAATTCATTGGTTAATAATAATAAAAATAGGACTTGAATGGACCGATGATTAAATGTGACCCATTGCGGTTTAGATTCAGGCTTACTGCCTACAAACCGTGGGTGTTATGATGGTCCCACAGATATGAAATAAATAAATGATTGCTCAAAGAAAAAAGAGAAAGGTTGTAGCTTGCAACGTATTGGTTTTAAGATGAGAATATTCCCATCGGAGTCTTTATCTCTTCCAAATCACCATTTTGCAGTTTTCATCCCAGGAGCAGTATTGACACAGCAGCCTGTCAAGATGAGGCAGCATCACACAAGGCAGAGGCAGAAACTTCTCTAAGTGCCATGAAGCTCCCCCAGTTCCAGGTCCTTCTGGCAGTGATGGCAAACAAGCAGAAGAGGTGGCACAATGAGGAGTGTCATTGGAAATTTGGCCTGTAGGAGATCTGGGCCCTACTTTTATCAGGCAGAGGAAGCCTGTGCTGTGGTGAATAAATGCGCACAGGTACATGCTGCACCAGCCACAATTGGGGAGATGAAGCTGCTGCAGTGCAGGACGCTTGAGGTTTTCCAGGCATAGGAGCAGCTGTAAGTTTGATGTTGGCACTTTCTTCCCCTCCACCTAAATAACTAACTTCCTCTCTGGGGAACCTACAGAACCTTAGAGGTTATCTGGAAGGCACTAGGCATGCTGGGAAAACTATATCCAGGAAAATGGACAATGCAGAGGCAGTTTCTGGAGTCCTTAGAGAGCAGGTTCCCAGGCTGGAATCTACTATGGTAGAACATGACAAAAAATAGAGAATTTGGAGGCTCAAATGGTTTCAACTCAGAAAATCAATTTGACTACTATGCAGGATAATTAATTCATCAACTACAAACTAAAACTTGTGGAAAACAGACTATGTCATCATAATTTGAGAGCACTCAATTTCCCTGTGTCTGCAATCATTTAGCAAGTTTAAAAAATATATGACAGATGTCGTTAAAATCTTTAGTCTTTAACTCCACTCAGTGAAATGTTCTGTCTCTTATCCAAGAAGGCAGTGGAAGTATTGACTTTGAAATAATGATCGGGCCTGGGTACCATTGGATAGCTTGGACCTGACTGGCTGTTAGAGAAATCCAGATTATAAAAACTTTGCAACTACCTTTTTCAAGATTTAGAGCAAACCTCACAAAACAATAAAGGTGTGTCCTTGAGAGAAACATTCCCACATGGATGTTGTGGAGAAGGAGTATAGGGGCTGTAGCAAAGAAAATTGTGGAGAAAGGACTGAGATAAAGAGATTTTAATAATATCAGGTCACACTATTATTAACTAATAATGGTGAGAACAAAAGAAGTAGAGAATGCAGCTTTCTTTCCTCCTTCCTCTCCCCTTCGCTAATAATGCTGGCAGTCTGTTTCCATATAGACTATTCATTAGAAAATTTTACTGTACATTTATCTCATAAAAGCCCTTGAATTCCGTTTGTGCATGTGCCAGTTGGCATGGAAAACCAGAAGGCAATTAAAACAAATATGAATTGCAATTACTGGCTTTCTCCCACAGGGTCTTCTGATAAGAAAAATGGATTTTAGAAGTGCAAAGATGAAGAATGCATAGCACAGAGCCCAGCAAACCACGTTAACCTCAGGAAATATTGGAAACAATTGCTCTTTTCTTCGCAGCACGCAACTTCTGCAGGTCACAAGATAAGAAAGAACTTGAATTTTTCATTACACTGGTTTTGAGAATATGAATTGGTAATGTCAACTTTCTTGATGTTGCTCAAAGTAATGACTAGAAGTTTTCCCACCAGTGCCGTGTGTATGATTTTTCAGACAATCAAGGTAAATGCGGGTAGGCAGTCCTGACATTCATCTTCTTCCACGTCCCAAGAGCTTAAGCATGATCAGAATCTTTCACTGTCACTTATTTTTTCCTGTTGCATTTTTAAGACAATTTTATATGAATGCCTTCTCATTTTAAGCTGGAAAAGAACACTTTGAGGGCTGTTTTTGAATCAAGCAGGCTTGCCATTAGTGTGCTGTAGATAACAGAAATTGATACTGGGTTCTCATGTACAGAAAGTGTTATTCATAAACACTTTGCATGTCTGTTTCTGTTTCTAAGGTAGGATATTGTTCTTCTGGAAGCCCATAATAAAAAAAAAATTGGCAAAATATTTTCAAGAAAAATTTCTGATGCAATCATATTAGGAATACATCTATAACGTGGCTTCAAGAAGCTTAATAAAGTCTTTTAAATCTTTTTATTTTGCAATTTTTAAGGTTTTAACCCATATATTTATATTGAAAATAGACTTAACATCTAAACCAAGGAGATCTCAGGCACCTTCACTAACAGGCAAAAAATAATATATATTATATTTTTATCTGCATGATATCCTTTTGAAGGTGTGCTCTCCAGAATTACACTCAGTTCTTCAAATGTGGTCTCAACAGGGGCTTATACCTCCTTTTTCCTGCTAGCTGTTCCTCTCCTTATCCACTCAAGCATCTTTCTGGCTTTTGCCATCACATTATCTACACGTTTTACACATTAAAATCAACAGAAATGATCACTAAGAATGTGCATTTGTTTAAAACAAATTGCAAATCTCAACTGAAAAATAAATATTTTTGGTTTGTGCCATTTGGAACCTGTTGGTGAAGGTATCCGAGATTCGCCTTGGTGATAATGCCTTGGTGTCTATGTCCACGTGTGGGGTTGGAGCTGGATACAAGGTAGGCTGAGAGAGGACTGAGATGGTCCCAGTCACAGAGAGAGGATTCGGAGGTCAGGCTGCAGACCAAGGCTGCCTGACCTTTGCTGGAGAAAAGGTCTGGGGATAAAAAGCCCTGGTGACAAGAATGACAATAGAACTGCAGGAGCTGCATTTGGGCTGCTGTGAGAGGGAGAGATAAAATCAGTAATAGAGAGTAGAGGCAGTGGGAGTAATTCCTGCCACTGTTTGTTCCAAATGGAACAAACCAAAAATTGCCTTGACTGAAAATGCCCACAAATTTTCAGGTATTTTTTTATTTGTTTTTTTTAAAATGGCCTCCTTGGCCCCCCGGGGACTCCCTTATATTTGTTTCTGCAGCCTCCAAGCCTCCACAGGGCCCCCACCCAAGGCCCAGACCTACCCTGGATGAGCTAAAACAAACCCAGCTGGGGTCTGCTTGGGCGCTAACCCACCCCCCCTCCCCCTGAAAAAGCTACCAGGGTTGGAAACCTTCCCAGCTTCCACTTACCCCCCTTCCATGGATGTCCTGAATAGAAAAAGGGGAAGGAGCTATGCCTTACCCCACCAACATCCCTTTAAAAACGGTGCCATTCAGGCAGAGACTGGTGCCATAGTGATGTCAAAACAGCGCCAGTCTCACGGCCAGCCAGTGCTATTTGTTGAATGGCCGTACAAGAAACTGGTGCCAGCCAGCCCTGAGACCAGGGCCTTTTATATTGCCTATGGTGCCAGTCTTAAGGCTGGCTGGTGCCATTTTCCATAGGACACTGGCAGGGCAACAGCAAGTGAGCATCACTCCCTCACAGTTGGGGCAAATAGGGGCCAGGAAGGGCCTTGGCCCCAGCAGATTTTTTAGGGGGCAGGATGTAGGTTAGAGGGGCCCAGGGAGGCCCTGTTTAGGCTATTTTTATTTAAGGGATGTTTAATGTTTATTTTGGTTTAACCAGTGAACTAAACTGAAATAAATATTAAATAAACCAAAACCTGAAAGCCCCTAAAAACAAAACAAAAAAAAACCAACCCATGACCAGAAATAGTGAGCAGAGGCTGCATTGTTTTTAAGGAGTTTGGAGAATTGGGTTTTTTCTAAAGTGCAAACAAGGAGATTTGTTGATGGCTGAAGAAACTCTTCCCACTTTAGATGAGGAAGGGATCTTGGAAACTAGCTTGGGGAGAAAGAGGAGAGTAATAAGTTCTGTTCCCTGTAAACCGATGAGATGTTCCCAACGTTCGTCGGCATATAAAAGATATTAAATAAATAAATAAATAAATAAATAAATAAATAAATAAATAAATAAGAGGAAGCACTATGGACAAGGATACCACAGCTTTTATAGTTATGATTTTTATTTTGTTAGTCATGATTTTTGCAATTTTATCCAGAATCATTTTCAAGTTAAAGTAAAATTCAGTCGAACGTAATCCTTGGAATCTGTGTTTCATTCAATGGCGTCCTTTTTTCTCCAAGGACACTCCTCTGTTGTGTGAGTACTGACCAACCAGGGACTGAGAGAATGAGAGCTGAGGTGTGAATTCATGACTAATATCTGTGTTAACCACTACTTCACCAGGGGCCCAGGAAATTGAACCTCCTCCCAACTGGAAGAACCCTGGCATTCCCAGAGTCTGGTATGGACAATGTATGTGAGGAACAGAGATCTGGGATATTGCCTTGGGAACTGTGTGATCCCCCTTAATTCAGTGCACCTCACAATGTGGAGGAGGTGCATTTACTCCTATATTTGCAATGCAGAAAAATGTATACTTTCTCTACCCATTTATAAAAATACACACATATATTTTGTGTGTGAAATGATTGTAACACTTCACATGTAATAACCCAGAATTAAATTGTAATGGTTGGTGTATGCATGTGCATCATGCTGAAAATATTTAATTGCACAAATTGGAATCACCAGTTGTGTGACGCCTGTCCCCCACCAGTTCACCCTGACCTTCACCAGTTTACAAAGACCCTTTAGCACTTCACCCTGAATCCCCACCCATTCACTCAGACCTTCCCCCCAAAAGCTTCAGACAATAAACAAAAGAAGTCCAATTTCACTTGTGCGAGTCAATTAGCAGGTGTAAAAGTGTTTGGATACGTTTGGTAATATATGCGTGTATGCTGGTTACAGAATAGCATCGTGTATGTGCATTTATGAACTCCACCCTGGAATGCCCCCTAAACCACCCCTTTTTCCTGTTAAAATGTATGCGTGATACTGTGGGTTTTCACGTAATCGCAAGATTTATAAAATATATACGCACATATGTTATTTTTTTGCGTGCAACCACCACATAACTCTGAAAATTCCCTTGTTTAAGCATAATGAATGAATGTTACCATAGCTAAAGCTGTAACCTTGAAAACCGATGCTATTGCTGCTGGGGAGGCCGACCCGGAACCTGCGGAGGTCTTAGGAAGGTGAGCAAGCCCGGGACGCGCAACAGGGAAGGGGTAAGTATAGTAGTATGTCCAACTGGAATGGTCTAAGAGAGACTGCCGTCCTAAGGTAATAGTTTATCCTTCCTGTTTAACTCAGTTAAAAAAATCACAGCTCTTTATTGTTGCGCTTCCCAGCCGCGTTGGCTCCACAACCGGGCCCGCTTACCTGGCGCGACCCTCTACCAGCACTGCCCCGAGTCCCTGCTCCGTCCGGCTGCATCTTCCACAGGCGTCCCCGCCCACTCACGGCCTTCAACATCGCAACTCTCCTCGCGCCGGGACTCGGCATTCTCCTCAGCGTCAGCCCCACCCCACTAGCGCATGCGCGCAGAGCTCAGCTGTATTTAAAGACCCAAGCATGGGAAGACCTCGGGCGGTGCCCGATTCTGACGTCACTCATGCAAGGTATATATACCACAGCCCGGCCCCTAGCTCGGGGCCTTAGCAATCGGGTCATACACTCCGGTGTCTCTAGTTTGCCTTCCTGCATTCCAGTGTCTTGCTCCTGTGTCTCCTGTTCCAGTCTTCTGTTCCAGCGTCTCCTGTTCCAGCATCTCCCGTTTCTTTTGTTCCAGCTTCTCCTGTATCTCCTGTTCCAGCATCTCCTGTTTCTTCGTCTCTCCACTCCTGATAGTACGCTTTGGACTGATCTCATGGTACTGACCTTTGCCTGTTCTCTGACTACTCCTTGATCACTGCCTGCCCTGACCTCTGCCTGGAACTATCCCAATACAGATCCCTGAGGCACTTCACTGCCCACTCCCTTCCACTGAAAGAATTGTCCATTTAATCCTACTCTCTGTTTCCTGTCTTTTAGCCAGTTTGTAATCCACGAAAGGACATCACCACCTCTCCCCAAATAAATTTCTAATTAGCTGGACAAGTCTTATCCGACTAACTTTAGACCTTCTGTTGAGTAGGTATAATGTATATGGCTAATATAGCAGATAAGTTTGCATATTACTACATATCTGGCTATGTTAGCCATATAATAGCTGCTCCCCAGAATGCCCATATTCTGCCTACCACTTATCCGGCTAGCTACTTAGCTGGATCAGTAGTTACCCATCTAGGTGGTAGCTGCTGAATGGAACCAGATATTCAGCTGTTGCCACTTAGCCAGATAAGTCTCTACTTAGCCAGCTAAGTAGCACTGATATCGGCTTCTATGTCTTTTTGTGAAGGAATATTTCCAAACTGACTCCACCCCTAACATCTGAACTTTCTAGTTGCCAACCTATCTCCAACTTACAATCATTAATTAAACTTCTTGAGAAATTTACCCTAATACAGCTCCAAGTGTATTTTGAGGAGAATGACATTCTTGATACTTGTGCTTTCTCCATGGACATAGCTCAAAAACACTCATGATCTAACTCTAAAAAGCTATCCTATTAGAGTTAGATAAAAGAGAAATTATTGTTCTTGACTTCCAGGACATTTCCTCAGTCTTTGGCATGTTTGGCCAAAAAAAAATCCAAGAGTATTTTTCTGTTAGAAATGATAGCTCGCAGTGGCTGTAATGGATTTGGGGGTCCTAGGTGAGGCAGAAGGTTTCAGATTGGGTGTGCAGGAGAAGGAGGGTGTGCTTAAGCAGGGTCCTGGACCTATAGGTCCACTTTTTGGTATCTTTTGGAAAGTTTGGGAAAAGGATTGGGCACAATGCCCAACATTTATTTCATTAGAGGTGGGGGAGTGGGGTTTATCAGGCTGGCAAGATCTCTAGGTTTCTTTTTTTTTTCATCTTTTCAGTCTCTACTTAACCAGCTATATTATTTGAATATAGCCAGTTAAAGTTACCTGGAAATACATTCCCAGATAACTTTCAAATCTAAGCAGTAATATTTAAATATAATCGATTAGGTTTCAAAGTTATCTGGCTACATTTGCCTGTATAACATTATTCAAAGATATTCAGCAAACCCTCATCCACTGAATATCCTTGATAACTTACCCTTAGATTCATCATAAAGAACGATAAGGCATGGACAAAAAAGGAGCGGGGGTGGGGGGCGCTAGCACGTACACTATTGCCCCCATAGCGCCATGGAAAAAGGTTTAGTTATTTCCCGCAGTGCTGCCGGCGATAATGTGAAAAACATTATTGCCCGCAGCACTATGGAAGAAAGCTCAGTTCAAACCCCGCCCATACTCCTCCCCTTCCCCTAATTAGAATAATACCGCCGTGATACCGGCACATCGCAGAATAAAGAATGACCCTTTTATTTGGCTAACTTTAGCCCGATAAGTTTTCCATTCTCAGATTATTTTGAATACTAGCTTCTCAAGCTTTGTTTTCAACGTATTTCTGATTTTATCACGTGGTAAGTTCTGCTTTGTTTGTTTCATATTCTTGTATTATGATTTTAATTGTGTTTTGTTTTATGTTTGACTATTGTGATCTAGCTAGAACAATACTATATTGAATTTGGCATAATATAAGAATTTTAAATAAATACATTTAGCAGCGTCTCCAAAACTTGATTCTCAAGGGCTGCAAACTAGTCTGGTTTTTGGGATTTCAGCAGTATGCACGATATTCATCTGCATACAATGAAAGCAAGGCATGAAAATATATTTCATGTATTTCATTATCGAAATCCTGAAATCCAGGCCAGACTTTGACCTTCCATGAGCAGATTTTCAGGTTTCTTGGTCTAGAGAGTTTCACGAGAGAAAGAGTATTGGGCTTTCCTTCGTGGAAGGATGCCTGAGAATACTGAGCCTCTTTGAGGAAATCAGCCTGACCCCCATAACCTCCTATTCTGGGCAGTGTCCTTTCACCACTTGTTACCTTAGACATTAGGACTGACATCTGGATAAGCTGTTAGCCATCCAGTCTACAGTCTCTTAAAACTACACCATCATGGGAACTGCAAACAGGATCTACTTGGGGATGGCATCCTTTATCAACTTGCAATCATGGTGATATGGGAGGAGAGAGATGAACCCTGTGTTTTAGGGTAGTGGCCCTGTGGTCACCAGCTGCTCGCCTTAACCACTGGCTGGACATCATTGGAATGTATCACATGCTAGCCAGAAAATAATATCCCTGAACTGAAACTGAATCTGTGAGAACAGACTGCCCCTCTACTATAGAGAAGCATGGGGAAGAGGAATGAAATAACTCTATAATCAGAATAGATATTGTTGGAATGTAAAACATTGATTGCAGGCTCTTTGGAACACATCTACCTCTAAATAAAGTACAAGTCCTTGGGATGGGTACATTTCAGTGTAGAGTCACATTTTGATGAAATAAAGAATATCATACAGCGCCCCCCCCCAACCACCATCACCACCTACTAGAGGGCCAATTCTCCATCTTATTGACCTACTATTTGCCTCTGCTTAGGATCAAGACTAAACTTTGACTACATTTAAACCATGCAACTAGTTTATTAAAAGATATTTTAAAAGGTAACCAAAAGCTTTTACCAGAAATTCTAAAAAGGAATGAGATTGGGCTAACCCAGTGGCTCAGTGGCAGCTCTGTGCACTGTGATATGGAGGACATAGGTTTGATTCCCGAGTCAGCTTTTCTGTTTCCCATGCCAACTTGTGCTGGAAATGCTGCAATGACAGACTGCACAACCTCAGGAGGTGGGGGTGGGTTGGTGGAGGAGTATCAGCTATCTTGCAACAGTGACACCTAGTGGTCAGACTTAAGGCCCATGATTGCATGTTTCAGGAAGAGCTCTGGTACATGACCCCTATTTAAGGAATGTCACTGCAATAACTGGGCTAAGTGATTAAGAAGAGGTATAAAATAGGGGTAGAACACCCCCCCCCCCCACACACACACACACACACACACCACCACCACCACCACTCTCATATAGTTCCTAATAAAGGCTTAAGGAGCAGAAGTCCAATAAAGCCTGATTCCACTTTAGCCCAAAGGAGCAAGAGGAAACTACTTGGGGGGGGGGGGGGGGAGGGTGAAAGAATAGAATGACAATAGCCCACTAAGAGATGAATTTAGTGAAATATAATGCTGATAAAGGCAATCTTTTTTAGTCTTTAACACAGAAGAAGAGGTAGGAAAAGGAACACAAAATGTCAGCAATGAATCATCCATGAAAGTAAAGACAGGATAACCAAGTCAGCAGTATTTGAAGTAAAAGAAGTCTCTCGCCTGAATAAATATAAGCAGAGCTTCAGGATTTGTTGATTACACCCAGTGCTAACTCAGGAAGCATAGAAAACAGAAATCAGAATTAGTAAGTGCAGTACATTTTTCATGGATCCTTTGGAGACAGGGATTGTTGTTGCCCAAAATATAGTGGGTCTGTTTTTCAGAGTAGCAAAAGGACCGTCAGCTTGTAGTGACTGGAGCACTCGGTGCATGAGACAAGTGATTTGGTGATGCTGTATACAATTTTTCAGTGGTAGAGTAAAGGAGGTTTAAATTTGCTCAAAGGCAAGGATTTTTTCTTTCTGCTTAGATTGCTTGGATATTGAAATACACTGGCACCTGGGAAAGTTGCAGCCACTTAAAATGCTTTAAAAATGAAACTGGATACATTTCTAGAACATAACCATGCAAATGGTTCACCAGATTTGCTAATGCTCCAATTTATGGGGTTCATTCAAAAAGTTCCCTTGAGTTCTGTTTTAGGGGTCAAGAAGAAATACTTTTAATCAGGGAACATAGCTGGCTGAATTTCCATAGTTTTGGATTGGATTTTTTTTCTGCCTTCCCCCAGATCAACACAAATAAATAATTGCTCGATGACAATATTTAGAAGTGTACAAAAACACAATGACCAGATACGTTTTTTCAACAATGCAAATTATTTAACAATTCAATTCTGTAACTCATCTCTTTGGGTAGATTAAAAGGGCAATTTTCTGAAGCCCCTTTACCCAGGAAAAAGACTTTTTGAAAAATGTGGGTGAAAGTATGCATGTTGTGCCACAGTGTGCGTGTACGTTTACCCATGTTGTGGTGTAGGCATCCCCAGGGTGGATTGAGGTAGGGAGAAAAAAGCAACATGCATTATTTGGGTTGGAAAAATTATGTGCTGAAGAAGGAGGTGCAAATCTCTGTGGGAACATTTTTATTCCCATCGGCACATTTCAGAGGGAAAGTGTGCGTGTATTTTCTCTTTGAGACTGGGGCAAAATCAGTGGGTAAAGTGCGCAACAATTTTCCAATGAAACTGCTGCCCAAGGTAACGGTACTTCCACTTTTTAAATAATTCTGCTTGTCTTCGCACATTAGCTTGCCATTGTTACTATCTCTTCTTGTCTATGATGTCTAGGCACCTGAGTTCTTTTTGGCCTCTAGAGAGCAAACACTGGGGATAAAGGAATCCATTTTCAGTCACTGGGCGGCTGGCAAAGTTTGCATGATAAATTTATTTGGCTAACTGAACTGGAATGTTCAGTGATGCGGTCACACTGCTGAATATATCCAGATACCTAAAGGTTTGCAGGACAAGTTTATCTGGCTAACTTTAGGACTGCTCTATGACTCTAAAGTTAGTTGGCAAAAGTTATCCAGGCAAACCCCTTTGAATATGGACCTTACTGTTTCCAGTTCTGGTTTGCGCTAAAATACCATGGAAATATATTCACTCTATTATTTCTGAGGTTTTTAAGTATCCTAGCATTTCTGACCAGGCTGAAAGCACACTAGTCACTTTGACCTGGGTCACTGTCTCACTACAAGGTGATACTTCGTATACTCTCAGGTCAATATTTTAAAAAACTACAAAAACGGAGAACTTATTCTTCTAGTTAGTCAGATAAATTATCTGGGATGTTCAGTAGGATGAATGTCCCACTGAATATCTCCAATTAAAGCTATCTGGTTAACTGTAGCAAGATAACTTTATACCTAATTGGATATTTTATTAATATCGCCAGTTAGATAGAAAGCTATCTGAAAATAGCAAGTGTATAACTTTAGCCATAACCAACTATATTCAAAAGAATATAGCTGGCTAAGTAGTGAAGTGCAACCTTGAAAAAATAAATTGTGAGCCTAGTACCTTATCACTGCCCCCTCCAACCTCCTTCCCCCACCCTCAATCTCCAAATTCTTGGCCCTACTGAGCCAAGCATTCAGCCCCCCCACCCCCCACCCCATCATATAATTCTAAAAGAAAAGGGCCTGGGCCAGTGCTGGTCGTCCCCTCCCCCCCCTGGGGGTCACATATAATCTGCTCCAAAGGATACCCTCCAGGGTCCCCTTCTCTCCATACTCCATCCCTAGCCCTTCCACCCTCTCTATACCTTCAATGCAGTTATTCTTCAGTTTAGGTCATGGCACCACCCTACTGTGACCTGGGCCCAGTGTGTCTGATGTCACTAGGAAGCTACAATGGAAGAGTGTGCTTCCAGCATAGCTCCTTAGAAGTACAACGCTGGAAGCCTGTACTTCACTTGTAGCTCCCTAGCGATGCCAGACGTGCTGGGCCTGATTTGTGGTAGGCTGGAACTCCAATCAAGGTCGGAAAAAAACCCACATTGTATTTGGTTTTTGATTTATTTACTTAGATTTCTAGCCTGCACGATGCCTCTTTGAAGTTGTTAGGCGGCTAGGAGGGTCAGGGTTCAGGTGGGGGGGGGGGGGGAAGTGAAGGGGGTCCTGGAGAGTATACTTTGGAACAGATTAGATGGGATAAAGGAGTGAGCCCGACCTGAAGTAAGTTGCGCACGCTGGCCAGCTACTGGCGCGCGAGGCTCCAGGACGGCAATCAATTGCGCTGTCCCAGCCCTACCCCCAACTCGCCCCTCACTGCCGAGAACACGCCCCCCCCCCCAGCCCGGCCCTTGAAAGAGGCCTGGAACCTATGCGCGTACCGGGGTTTACGTGCGTGGCCGGGCCCCTTTGAAAATGTGCCGGGTGCGCGCAAGGCCCAGGCCACGCGCGTAAACCCCGGGATTTATGCACATGATCCTTTGAAAATCTACCCCTAAGTGTTTAAGGCCCTCAGAGCCCCTCCTCTCTCACCCTCTTTGTTTTCCTGAATCCCTTTCAGAATTTGTAGTTTACTCTTTAGTGTCTTGTCTCCCGGACCTTTTGTCTTATCTTCACTTTCTGCTTTTCTCTAGCTCTTTATCTGTTCCTACATCCTGCCAAGACACAGAGTACTGTTCTCCAACTGATAACTGCTCCACAGCGGTAGAAAAGGTTAAAACTGAGAACACTCAGAATTTCAGAAATATCACATACATAAGAAGAAAACCTAGGCTTGTGCTTGGCAAATTGAATTTCCAACATACGAACATATTAATGACGATAGAAAAAGACCAAACTGTCCATCCAGTCTGCCCAGCAAGTTACTCATAGTAGTAACTGCCACTCCATGCAAGTTACCCCCATGCCTTCTGTTAAGGGTAGTAACTGCCGCTCTGTGTATTTTACCCCCATGTACTCCTTTCTTCATTTAGGGATCCAGAGTGTTTATATGATGCCCTTTTGAATTAATTTACCATTTTTGCCCTCACCACTTCTTCCAGGAAGACATTCCAGGCATCCACCACCCTCTCTGTGAAGAAATATTTCCTGATGCTGATTCTGAGTTGTTCTGAAATCAGCCCCACTGGAGTTTCTTTTTGTGACCCCTAATTCTACAGTCCCTTTTTCAATGGAAAAGGCTTGAAGTTTCTGTATCATTAATACCTTTCAGGTATCTGAAGGTCAATCCACTACTTTTGGATCATGAATACTCAAAAACTCAGAGAATAAACATTTTTGCTTTTTTTTCATAAATTGAACCCATCTCTATACTGAGTACACTCTCTATATTTATTGAATGAGTCAGACACTGTTAAAATTGTAATTCTGTATTTGTGAATAGCACTTATGTTGATGCAGTAAGGGCTTTCGGTTTAAACTATTTTGATCATCTTAGTATGAAAAATATAGGCTTTGCACTGTGCATGTTAAAAATAGACTTCACCATTGTACCATAGTCAGTTTAAAAAGAAAAAAATATCTGAATTATTGATTGTATCAAGAAAGGGCCATTTATTTTGAAAGGTTAAGGCTGCAAGGACCATAGGTTATATCAAACTTTAAAACAAAGAAATAAAGATCTTTAAATTTGGAACTGAACTGAACTCCAGTGAATAAATGCTACTTTGCCTCTGGAAATAGATCACCGAAATTGGTACTATAATTTTCTAGCCTTACAGAAAATATACCAATTGGAATGCTATTCTTTTCTATTGCAGGATCTACATGGCAATTTTGTCCAAAGTGCTTAACAGCTAAAGGTCAGTACACACATATGAGAGCTCAATAAAGGAACTGAGGGGGAAAAGACAGAAAATGTATATTATTGTTGATTTGCAATGCCAATGAAAAGAAGTAAAGTTCTACAAGAAGTTTGAAATTACTAAAGGAAATAACATAATGAAAAGAAACAAACCATTCCACAAAAAACTTAATGGAGCCGACATTCTGAAACACACATGTATATACATGCATATGTTTGGATAAATAAGATACCCCTATCAGAATTCCCTTGGATCCCCTGATATGTTTTAAAAAATTGGTGAGGATAGGACACAAAACACAAATGGCCCAAAATGTAAAGATAAACATCTATGTAAGTTAGCTGGATAAGACCTACTCAGGTAACTTACTTGAGATATTCAGCAGCACGGCTGTGCTGCTGAATACCCCCATAGAAATTGATACATAGCTAGATAAGTCTTATCCAGCTAAGTTATACCTGCCCTATGATAGGTATAACTTATTGGGTTAACTGTTGAATAAGTCCAAATATTAGAACTTATCCATCTAAGTTAACCAGATAAGTAGCACCGCTCTGATTTTCTCATTGCCCACCCCTAATATATCTGGCAATCTACTTAGCCAAATAAGTACTTATCCAGCTAAGTGGTGACTGTTGAACATAGCAGAATATTCAGTGGCTGCCACTTAGCCAGATAAATTGCTACTTATACGACTAAGTAGTGCTGAATATCGACCACAATAGATTTTGGGGTAGGGGATAAGCAGACAGACAGACATACACACACACACACACACACACACACACAATGACATGTCAATCTCATAAACATCTTCTCCTTAGAAAGTAGGCTAAAAAAGGCAATTGACTGATGGAGAAAGGGGGTAAGCAGGGAATAAAGGTAGATATGGGAGAATATAGAAGGTGGGGAACTGGATGAGATAGAAGATATTAGGGATGAGCATTTGTTTGAAACGAATGGACAAAATATAACAAATGAAGCCATATTTGTGTCATTCATGGTCTCTCACAAATGAAACGCATAATATTCATCTTATTCATTTATGTCTCCTATTCATTTCTTTAGCCCATTGAAATCAATAACTCTGTTCTAAGTAGGTAATTTAGCAAACAGCTCTTGCCTGTGTGACCCCATCACCTTGTCAGATCTGAGGCAAGACAAGTTGGCAAGGAATCACGGCACAGCATTTTTTTAACTAGTCAATAGCTGTTACCTGGATTAAGTGACACTGATGTCCTCCAACTGTAAAGTCTGGGCATGTGCAAGAAATAGAGTTGAGGATTAGCCTAATGGTTAGAGCAGTGGACTATAAACCAGAATTTTAATCCCAATGCCACTTCTTGTTACCATAGACAAGTCACTTTATTGGCTCAGGTACAAACTTAGGCATAGAGTCACTAAACTGCAATGTTTTTTTTCAAGGAAGGGGGTCCCACTATCAAGGGGGATGGGTTGTATCAACACAGTTGTGGGTCCCTTTCCCAGAAAAGATATTGTTGCTCTATGGCAAGTTGTTGTGCTTTGGGGCCAAACACCGTGGCACAAAACAGCACAGCTGGTGGCCCCTTAGGTGCAATGGCAGCCCCGACCTCAAGGGACTGCCATTGCCTTAAAGGGCTGGCCACAGAAAAATAGCCCAGCACAAAATAAGAGCTGAATGCTCAGGGCTGATCCCCAGCTCAACCCAGCGTCACTAATCGAGGTGGCCTCGACAGCCCAAAGTAAAAAAAAAAATTAAACTTCACACACAGCGACAGACCCCCAATCACCTCCCAACCTGTCCTCATAAAATAAATAGTGCCCCCACCCCTCTTTACAAATACTTACATCATGACACTGGTCCCCCCCCCCAACCCCAATAGTGATCTAAAATGACATCTATCTGACCATGCACCAGTCATGTGGCTAAAGTCCAATTCCCAGACCTTGCCCCAGTTATGTGACTTATGCAAGGTCATGTCCCTGCCATTATGATAAATGGCGCCAACCAGGCCCAAGACTAGGGAGCACTCTGGGCCCAGCAAAGGAGCTTCTTCAAATTCAGAAGGTTTGGGGATGTGAGAGGATGACTGAGGTGAGGGATGTTTGGGGTTGTGGGGGGATGGAAGTGGGGGTGAAGGCTCCCCCTGAACCCCAATGAATGTTTTTTTTCCATTTGTGGGAGGAGGGGAACATAATGCCCCCAATGATTTCAGATCACTATTGAGGTGGGGGATGGGAGGAGGGTGCCAGTGACTTGATGTATGTATTTTGAAAGAGGGTGAAGGGGCACTATTTATTTTGGGAGGACAGGTTTGGAGGGTAGCAGGGGTCCGTTGCCATGTGTGAAGTTTAATATTATTTTTATACTTCAGGGTGTCTGATATGCCAGACATATGGAGGCTTCCAAAGCTGTGAAACCTGGTACAGCAGCTTAGAAAACCATGTGGCATTTTACCCAGTGGTAAAATTCTGCAGGGAAAAATACAGTGGTGTATAGGACCCAAAATGCACATAATGGTGGCCCCTTTAACTGGAATTGCCATTTTCATTAAAACAAAGAGCAGCTTTTAAATTAGAACAAAGGGGAAAGCCAACAGTCGCAGCTACAAAGGTTAAGAGTGTACAACAGGCATGGACATTGTTTAAAAGTACCTGTGAGGGAGTCTATAGGAAAAACCCTCAGATTACCTTCAGGAACTGGGCACAGCTGTCTCACATGGTCCTCCTTAAGATCCAGTCCAACAGGAAATCCTGGGTGAAGGGAGGATACATTTCCTAGAGTGTAAGAAATCAGGGCCTAGAAGGTGTTACATTCTGTGTGCCTTGCACTAGAAGTGGGCCCTTGGGTCGTGGCGAGTGAAGACACCGCCCACAGGGAGGAGCCCTGTGGGCCCTTACCACAACAGGCAAGGTCTCAGCAGTGATGGACAACAGAGGAAATAACTGTATTATACAGCCGATGAGGATCCGGATCAATAGAGTCAGTATCCAAGAGGGTAACCTGCTGCTGGTCGGTCCGAGTAGAATCCTCAGCATGGAGTAGTCCGATGATTACCTTCTCTAGGCATAGCTTGTGCTGGCACTCCGGTAGTGGTCCGCATCATGGGTAGGCCGGAAGTCGATGGAAAGCTGCACAACACTGGAGGGATCCTGTAGTGGCCCGCAAGCGGGGTAACCCGGGGATCCATGCCACAAAGTTAGATGAGCAGATTTTGTACCCATGCCAGTACTTTGGAAGTAGATGGCTAACTCTGGGGCAGATGGCAGTCCCGGTAGAGCAACAAAGTGCGCCATTTTTGAGAACCGGTCCACGGTAATCCATATCGTATTGTTCTCATTAGAAGAAGGTAGATCAACCACGAAGTCAGTTGCAATATGTGTCCAGGATTCATCAGGAATGGGCAAAGGCTGGAGCAGACCCCAGGGACGACCAGCAGGAGGTTTTTGCCTGGCGCAGGAAGTGCAGGATTTCACATACGCTTGCATGTCTTTTCTCACAGACGGCCACCAATAGTATCGCTGTAGGGTAGCAAGGGTACGGGCTTGTCCTGGGTAGCCTGCTAACTTAGTCGTGGGCCCAATTCAACAGCTTCTTCCTTAGAGACAGTGGAACCACCGTTTTACCTGCGGGAACCGAATGGGTAGTGGCCAGCATTAACTTCTCAGGGTCAATGATGTGATGTGGTTCATCTGGGACATCATCAGGAGTGAAGGACTGGAGAGAGCGTCTGCCCGAACATTCTTCTCAGCAGGACGGTATTTGAGCAGAAAGTTGACCCTGTTAAAAAAACAGTGACCATCTAGCTTGGCGATGATTGAGCCTCTGAGCATGGCTAAGATATTCCAGGTTCTTGAGATCAGTGAACACGGTTATCTGATGCTGGGCATCTTCTAACCAGGGATGCCACTCTTCAAACACTAGCTTGATGGCAAGCAGTTCCTTATCGCCGATGCCATAATTCCTCTCTGCTGGAGAGAAGCGTCTCAAGAAGAACAAGCAGGGATGTAGAATGAGTGTATCACTGTGCTGGCTAAGTACGGCCCCCAACACTGACGTCTGAGGCGTCCACCTCGACGATGAATGGCTTATGAGGATCAGGGTGGCGTAAACAGGGTTTCTGGAGGAAGGCCCTTTTGAGCAGTTGGAATGCAGAGATGGCTTCTGGAGACCAGTTTGAAGGGTTAACCCCTTTTTTCATCATAGCAGTGAGGGGAGCAGTCAAGGTAGAGTAGTCCTTGATAAAGGAATGATAATAATTTGTAAAGCCAAGAAAACGGCGTAGAGCCTTGATATCGGTGGGTTGAGGCCAGTCTTGTATGCTACTTGTCTTCTGGGGATCCATCTGAAATCCCTTACAGGACATGAGATACCCAAGGAATAGAACAGACTCTTAATGAAAGGCACCTTTCAAGCTTGGCGTACAAGCGGTTATTCCGAAGCCGCTGTAAAACAGTCATGACATCAGTTTGGTGGGTTTGCACATCACCCGAAAAAATGAGAATGTCATCTAGGTAAACAACCACACATTGGTACAGTCGGTCACGCAAAATGTTGTTCATCATATTTTGAAATACGACCGGGGCATTACAGAGGCAAAAAGACATTACCAAATATTTGAAGTGGCCACCGTGAGTATTAAAGGCTGTTTTCCATTCATCCCCATGATGGATATGAATGAGATTGTAAGCGCCTTTTAGATCCAATTTTGTGAAAATCTTCGCCCCCTGGAGCCAATCAAATAATTATGAAATTAGCGGTAAAGGATACCAATCTTTGATGGTGATATCGTTCAGACCTCTATAGTCAATGCAAGGGCGAAGGGATCCATCCTTGCTAACAAAAAGGATTCCAGCTCCTGCCAGAGATTTGGAGGGTTTAATAAACCCTTTCTGCAGATTTTCTTGGATATAAGCCGACATCACCTCAGTTTCAGATAGGGAGAGTGGATAAACTCTTCCTCTGGGTGGCTTGGAATTGGACTTTAAATTGATTGCACAGTCATAGGGTCTGTGCAGTGGAAGCACATCTGCAGCTTGCTTTGAGAATATGTCTTGAAAGAAAGCATACTTTGGTAGTAGACCAGGAGGAGCGGACGTAATAGTCATACATGGCAGAGGAGTTATTTTTTTTAGATTTCTGTTATGCCAGTCAGGATCCCATTGAAATAGCTCCATTGATGACCAATTAAATTGAGGAGAGTGCTCTTGTAGCCAGGGTATGTCAAGCACTATAGGATGGATGGCCTTTTCGAGAACCACGAACGTGATGGTCTCTGTATGCAAAGATCACGTGCAGAGGCAAACAGGCTGGGTTGTGATCATAACTTCTTCAGGCAAGGGCTCTCTGTGAATGGATGAGAGGAGGAGCAGTGTGGGTACTGGCTCAGTAGGAAGTTGTAGGATGAGAAGAAAGAGGAGCTCCTTCTAGGTGACACATGAGGGAACCAAGAGCCGCCACCTGAACTCTCAGGGAATTGTAAGCCAAACCTTTCTCTAGACCTCGTTATAAGAAAGAAAGAATGTTGGCTACTGAAGCACAACGTGGAGAAATATGCATGGAGTCACACCAGGCCTTAAATACTTTCCAGACGTGGACATACGTGATGGAGGTAGAAGTTTTCCTGGACTTGAGGAGGATGGAAATAACATCCTCCAGGTAACCTCGTCTTCTCAGCCTGCGCCTTTCAAAAGCCAGGCCGCAAGACAGAAGTAATCTTTCCGGTTGAAAAATGCCAGCCCCTGACGTAGGAGGTCCGGCAGATGTCCCAGACGAAGAGGACCTTCCACTGCCATGTTGACCAAGTCTGCAAACCATGGCCTTCGGGGCCATTCCGGCGCCATGACAATTACTGGCCCTTGGTGGATTTCTATTCTCCAAAGCACCTTTCTCACCAGGGGCCAATGGGGGAACACATAGAGTAGCAGATTCCATGGCCAAGGGAGGACGAGAGCATCCACTCCTTCAACGCTGTGCTGTCTTCTGCAACTGAAGAAGCATGGAGCTTTTGCATTCTGTTGAATGGCCATTAGGTCTAGATGGGGGGTCCCCCATTGGCAGAAGAGAAGCTTCACCTCATCTTCGGACAGTTCCTACTCCATGGGGGTAGATTTTCAAACCGCGCGATTTGGCGTACTTTTGCTGGTGCATCAGGCGCAAGCAAAAGTACGCTGGATTTTAGTAGATACGCGTGGAGCCGCGCGTATCCACTAAAATCCGGGATCGGCGCGCGCAAGGCTATGAATTCTGTATAGCCGGCGCGCGCCGAGCCGCGCAGCCTACCTCCTTTCCCTCCGAGGCCGCTCCGAAATCAGAGCGGCCTCGGAGGGAACTTTCTTTTGCCCTCCCCTCACCTTCCCCTCCCTTCCCCTACCTAACCCACCCGCCCGGCCCTGTCTAAACCCCATCCTTACCTTTGTCGGGAGATTTACGCCTCCCAGAGGGAGGCGTAAATCCCCGCGCGCCAGCGGGCTGCTAGCGCGCCGGGATGTAACCTGGGGGCGGGTCAGGAGGGCACGGCCACGCCCCCGGACCACCCCGGGCCGTAACCACGCCCCCGGACCCGCCACCGAAACGCTCCCGACACGCCCCTGAAACGCCGTGCCGACCGGGCCCACCCCCGACACGCCCCCCTCAGAAAACCCCGGGACTTACACGAGTCCCGGGGCTCTGCGCGCGCCGGTAGGCCTATGTAAAATAGGCGCACCGGCGCGCAGGGCCCTGCTCGCCTAAATCCGCCTGGATTTAGGCGGATATAGGCGAGCAGGGCTCTTAAAATCCACCCCCATGGATCTAAGCGTTGATGGCTTAGAACGTCTGCTTGAACATTGTCCACTCCCGCTATGCGGGATGCCGCTAGCCTGGAGAGGTGGAGCTCCGCCCATGCCATCAACTTGTCCATCTCCCGGGATACATGATGGCTCCTTGTTCCTCTTTGGCGGTTGATGTACGCTACTGTCGTTGCGTTGTCGGAGAGTATTCGTACCACTCGCCCCTGGACTAGGGGGAAGAAACGCTTCAACACGAGATGAACCGCTCTGGTCTCCAGATGATTGATCAGCCATGATGCCTGCACAGGCGTCCATCGACCTTTAGTCAACTGCATCTTGCACACCATTCCCCAGTGGGAGAGGCTGGCACCCGTGGTGACAATCACCCACTGTGGGACCTCTAAGTCCACTCCCCACAACAAGTGATCCAGACTGAGCCACCAGAGCAGACTGTCCCTGGCCTAGTTTGGCAGTGGGAGGGGAGCTTGAAATTCCCGAGACACTGGCTTCCAGCGAGAGAGTAACGCACTCTGTAGAGGATGCATATGTGCGAAGGCCCAAGGAACTAAATCTGTAGTTGAAGCCATTGGAGGTAGTCCCATGCCGTAGGGAGCAGAAGACAGCTGAAGCGTTGCACCTGAGCAAGTAGAGATTGCGCCCAGTCCCGACAAAGGAAGACTTTACCCAGCATGGTATTGAAGTGTGCTCCTAAGAAGTCGAGTGTCTGCAAGGGAGTAAGACTGCTCTAGTCAAGATTGACGACCCATCCAAGAGAGCGGAGAAGATGTAGAACTTTGTCGACCGCTCTCTGGCAGAGATCCCTGGTCTTCGCTCAGATGAGCCAATCTTCCAGTTAGGGGTGCACTAGGATCCCCTCCTTCAGTAGTGCCGCTGCTACGACCATCACCTTGGTGAATGTGTACGGTGCAGTCGCCAGCCTGAAGGGCAGGGCCTGAAATTGAAAATGCTGGCCGAGGATCTTGAAGTGAAGGAAGCGCTGATGGTCTTGCAGTATAAGGATGTGGAGATAGGCCTCCGTCAAATCCAAGGAAGCTAAGAACTCCCCTTCGTGTACCGCTGCTATCACGGAGAGCAATGTTTCCATCCTGAAATGTGGAATTTTGAGGGCCCTGTTGACCATCTTGAGATCGAGGATTGGACGAAAAGACCCTTCCTTTTTGGGGAATACGAAGTAGATGGAATAATGGCCTAACCCTTGTCCACCAAGGGCACCGGGAGAATGGCCCCTAAATTCAGGAGACGATCGAGTGACTGGCGAAATATGCATTGTTTCTTCACTGGTCTGCACGGGGAGAAGACAAACTTGTCTCTTAGGGGCTGAGCAAATTCTAAAGCATAGCTGTGTTGTAGAATATCCAGGACCCATTGGTCTGAGGTGAATTTGACCCACTCCTCATAGTAGAGGGACAGCCGTCCCCCTATCCTGGGAGTCGAATAGTGGGCTGGCAATACTTCATTGGGAGGATTTAGAGGGTGCCCTTTGAGAGGAGTTATCCCTGGTTGGTCTTCGGCCCTGAAAGGAATGGGGCCAGGACTGTGACCTGGAGGAGGACGGCCTTTGTGAAACTGGTCTTGACTGACAAAAATGACGCTGACCCTGAAAATGGGTACGAGTAGAGCTGAATGTCCTGGAGCTCCGAGGACAATCTTCGGGTAACTTGTGTACCTTATTATCCCCCAGACACTTGATGAACTGGTCCAGCTCCTTGCCTAATAGTAACTTTCCTTTGAAAGGCAAGGAGCCCACTTGAGACTTGGAAGAAGAATCCGCCGACCAGTTGCGGAGCCAGAGCAGGTGTCTAGCAGAGACTGCAGAAACCATGGATCTGTCATTCCACCTGCTGCGCCTCCTCTGGAGGTTGCTCTTGGGTACTGAGCAGCTGTTGTACCCATCTAAGACCTGCTCTTTGCATGAGAGAGCTACAGACTGCCGTTCTGACGCCCAAAGTTGAAACCTCAAAGACTCTCTTCAAGTACACTTCGAGCTTACGATCCTGCATGTCCCGCAGAGTAGCGCACCCAGTGACTGGAATGGTCATTCTCTTCGTAACCGCCGACACTGATGCATCAACTTTAGGGACCTTGAGAAAATCCAAGAATTCTTCAGAGAGCAGATATAACTCATCCGTCGCTCTGCCAACCCTCAGAGAAGCTTCCAGAGCATCCCACTCCCTGGAAAACAACTGAAGGAGCATGGTATGGAAGGGAAAGGTCTTTGCTGGTGGGTGGAGGTCTGCCAGGATGGGATCACCCTTTTTAGCCGACACAGTGGACCCTGCAGCATCTTGTGGGGCCTCAATATCCAATTCGGCGAGGACATGGGGGATAAGAGGATCTAATTCATCCCTCTGAAAGAGTCTCTGGGGATCATCCCCTTCCATTTGCACCAATGGTGTGGGGTCATCCAGGTTTAGATCGATAGTAGGATCTCAAGGAGGAGGCAGAGTAGGAGTGAGGGGATGGGCAACCACCCGGACATGGGGGGAGCCTTGCATAACCCCTGGTGTAGGGCAACCATGGGGGGCCCCTGCTGCTGTAGACCCCAGTGGGACTCCTGGTCCTGATCCCTGAGAGACTCCTGGCCCTTGAGAGAGTGCCATGGAGTTCCCAGTCTCATTAAGCCTGATCACCTTGGGGGGGGGGGGGGAGCTGAAGCTGGGTCCTGTTGCTGCCTTGCTAAGTAAGCATTATGTAGTAATAGGATAAACTCTGTAGAAAAAGGCTTAAAAGGAAGAGCAGGGGGAGGAACGTCAGAAAATTGAGCCAAGGGTAAATCTGCATCGGGGAGGATAGCAGGAGTGAGAATCGGCGGTGAAGGGGAAGAACCAAAGTCTGCAGCCGAATCTGGCTGCGTTGGAGCAGGCAATTCAGAATCCAAAATGACCGCCGTTCCTGCGTTGGACGGGAACGGAGCCAACCTCCCCGAGGGCGTGCACGCTCCAGCGCGAAGCAGAATGCCTTGCTGGCCTCGAGGGACCCTCCCCACCGGGGAGGCACCTTGCACATAGGCCGTCCCGGGAGAGCTGAGACCCAGGCTCTCCACAGGCGCAACCGCGTCGGACGCAGCATCAGGGAGAAAACAGAGGCGGCACAGAAATCACTCTCCGGAGGCTGTCAGCAGCAAAACTTTGTTTGCAAGGTAAAACAATGACCACACTGTTAATAAGTAGATACAAACAGAGGAATGGCACCTCTCTGTGAAAACTGCTCTGAGGAAAACAGCATCTCAGGGCAGCCGGTGGTTGGTGGTTGACCACCAATGTGCACCCCTATCAGACAGCAGTTAGTTAAGAGGACTCCTGTGACAAAGAATTGATACAGAACTTACCCCACAAGTGAACAGACATAGATAAAATTATGAATCCTGCCACTACCAAAAGTTCTGTCTGCAAGTTTCATGAAAACTAAATACTAAGTACCAAAAAGGCAATGATCTTTCACTGATCCCCTTTTTTTTTTTTTAATTGATCCATCCAAAGAAAGAATATAGTAGAAAATTATATCAAAAATTACTGGGGAACTGCAGGTGCCACCTTCATCTGCTGGAGTCAGAGAAATACAGAAGGGAAGCAGAGGGTGCTCCAACCTATTAGGGGCCGTCCTTACAGTTTTTGCTCTGACTCCATCTGCTGGAAGGGGGACATAACCCACTGTCTGGACTGATCTGGGTACATACAGGGAACATGAGATAGGCGGCAATGTCCTTTTGTGGACACTGTGCAAACTGGTTTAAAGATCGGAAACAGCGTGTGGGATTAAATGGTCAGTATTTTCAGTGGAGAAAGATAAACAGTGGAGTGCTTTAGGGATCTGTTCTGGGACCAGTGATTTATAAGATATTTAACAAAGAACAGATCCGAACGGGGAATTATATATCAGTAAATCAATTGATCCCTTAAGCTAGGCTGGTAGGTGCATCAAATTCTAGATATGTAAGAAGTGGACATCATAAACCTGCACTGATTTTGCATGCATACTCCATTTTAATCATTGGTCACCTGATTGACTGCTTGTATCAAATCACTTACATGTGTCTTTTGTTCGAGAACATTTTTTTTTATGCAATTAAAAATTATTTTATGGAAACCACAACTTATCTTAAGTGGTTCCTCCTGCACACTGGTGCTGGCAAAGTGTTACAAATGAATTAATCAGTTTCAGAAATGCTCACTGTCGGCAGACCAGGATTTTTCTCAGCTCAAAGATATTTTATTTTATTTTATTTATTTATGACATTTATAAATTGCTTTCCAATAAAATCTTCCAAAGCAATGTACAAAAAAAAAATATAAA
Source organism: Rhinatrema bivittatum (assembly GCF_901001135.1). Classification (NCBI taxonomy): domain Eukaryota; kingdom Metazoa; phylum Chordata; class Amphibia; order Gymnophiona; family Rhinatrematidae; genus Rhinatrema; species Rhinatrema bivittatum. The sequence continues at coordinate 86,234,564 of NC_042616.1, forward strand.
AAATTACAATAAAATCATTAAAACCAAACACTTCTCTCAGATAATGAAAAGAGTGTGATGTCTGCTTATAGAACCATTTCTAAAGTTGCCATATACCAAGGGTACCATTCCAAAAAGTGTTAGCTCATCTAGTGCTGCTGACAGCAATACAGAGGAGTCATAGCTGGGACACCATAAACCATAAACCAATTCTTTACTTGGTGACAGATTTGCATAATATCTTTCGCTTCCCTAATCAATGAAGGAAGATTGTTCCATATCTTAGGGGTTGTCATAGAAAACAATCTGTTTTGTAATTTAGCGTGCCGAAAGGCTTTGACTGATGGAAGCTGGAGTTGGCAGCTATATTGTGATTGTACATTTCTAGCAGATGTTTTCAATGTATGCTCATAGATATTGATACAATATCTGTAAGTATTTCTGGAGCTGATTAATTCATTTGAAGCACTGAGCCAGCATCAGCATGCAAGAAAAAACATTTAAAATAAGTTGCTATTTCCACAAAACTATTTTTAATTGCATAAGACATGTGCATGATTTTATACAAGCAGTCAATCAGATGAGCAAGGATTAAAGTGGATTATGCATGGAAGATCTAAGACACATAATATAGTATGTGCAATCAGTGCAGGTTTATGATGATCACTTCTTAAATATCTAGAATTTGATACACCTACCAGCCTAACTTGTCAAGGAATTCATTGTATTAATGTTATAAGATATATATAAATGATCTGGAAAAGGAAATGATGAAATATAGAAACATAGAAATGATGGCAGAAAAAGACCAAACGGCCCATCCAGTCTGCCCAGCAAGCTTCCACACTTTTTTCCCATACTTATCTGTTTCACCGACCACCAAGTTTGATTCGAATTTCACCGACCACCAAGTTTGATTCGAATTTCCTGCCACTGCCTGCCGTTGATGCAGAGAGTAATGTTGGAGCTGCATCAGAGGTGAAGCATACGGCTTAATGGTTAAGGGTATTAACCGCCGCATCAAGCAAGTTACCCCGATGTTTGTTTATCCAGCCTGAACAGATCAATGCCTTGTTGGATGTTGTCTGAACTTAAATCCTCTTTTCCACATTTCCCCCTGCCATTGAAGCAGAGAGCAATGCTGGATATGCATTCAAAATGAAGAATCAGGCTTAATTGGTTTAGGGTAGTAACCGCCGCAACAAGCAAGTTACCCCCACACTTATTTGTTTAACCAGACTGTGCAGTTCAGTCCTTGGTTGTTGTCTGAATGCAAATCCTCTTTTCCACATTTCCCCTTGCCGTTGAAGCAGAGAGCAATGTTGGAGTTGCATTAACTGTGTGAAGGCTTATTGAGTGAGGGTAGTAATCACCAGGTAGTAGCCACCATTCCAGCAAGCCACCCCGATGCTTCTTCTCTTCATTCCCATTCTCTAGCCTTTATGGATCCACAGTGTTTATCCCATGCCCCTTTGAAATCCTTCACAGTTTAAGTCTTCACCACTTCCTCTGGAAGGGCATTCCAGGCATCTACCACCCTCTCTGTGAAGAAATACTTTCTGACATTAGTTCTGAGTCTTCCTCCCTGGAGTTTCAAATTGTGAACCCTAGTTCTGCTGGTTTATTTCCAACAGAAAAGGTTTGTTGTTGACCATGGATCATTAAAACATTTCAAGTATCTGAAAGTCTGTATCATATCACCCCTGCTCCTCCTCTCCTCCAGGGTATACATATTTAGGTTCTTCAATCTCTCTTCATAAGTCATTTTATGAAGACCATCCACTTTTTTGGTCACCCTTCTCTGGACCGCCTCTATCCTGTCTCTGTCTCTTTGGAGATATGGTCTCCAGAATTGAGCACAGAACTCGAGGCCTCACCAAGGCCCTGTACAAGGGGATCATCACTTCCTTTCTCTTACTAAATATTCCTCTCTCTATACAGCTCAGCATTCTTCTGGCTTTAGCTATCACCTTCTCACATTGTTTCGCCGACTTTAGATTGTTAGACACTATCACCCCAAGGTCTCTCTCCTGCTCCGTGCACATCAGCCCTACACCCACCATCAAATACAGTTCTTTCGGATTTCTACACCCCATATGCATCACTCTGCACTTCTTGGCATTGAATCTCAGCTGCCATATCTTTGACCACTCTTCCTTAATGAGTGAGATGATCAAATTTGTAGATGTCACAAAATTATTTAGAGGTGCTAAATCACAAGTGGATTGTGATAAATTGCAGGAGGACCTTAAGAGACTGAAAGACTAGGCATTCAAATGGAAGATGACATTTAATGTGGACAAGTGCAAAGTGATGCACATAGGGAAAAGTAACCCATGTTGGATGTGTTCCATATTAGGAGTTACCACCCAGGTAAAAGATATGGGTGTCATAGTGGACAACACATGGAAATCATCAGCTCAGTATGCTGCATTAGTCAAAAAAGCAAACAAATATTAGGAATTATTAGGAAAGGAATGGTGAATAAAACAGTGAATGACATAATACCACTATATTGCTCCAAGGTGAGAATGTACCTTGAGTATTGTATGCAATTCTGGTTGCATCTTAATTCTGGTCGCATCTCAAAAAAGACATAGTTACATTGGAAAACGTTCAGAGAATAGCAACCAAAATGATAAAGGGGATAGAACAACTACCATTATGAGGAAAGGTTAAAGAGGTTAGGGCTGTTCAGCTTGGAAAAAAAGACAGCTGAGGTGGGATATAATAGAGGTCTATAAAATCATAAGAGAACTAGAATAGGTAAATGTGAATTGGTTATTACTCTTTCAGATAATACAAGGACTAAGGGACACTCCATGAACTTTGCAAGTAGCACATTTAAAACAAACCGAAAACATTTTTTTTTTCGCTCAATGCAATGTTTTTAAATAAAAACACATTTTTAGAAAAAATAATGCTAAGAATTATCTTATTGCATAAGCACCTATGAGAGGACAGCATTTATTTAAGGAGGCTTTTTACAAAATCCTTCACTATCTGTAGTGAGGCTTCTTGAGACTCATTTGCTCATTCCCATTTCAGCTTTGGCATGTTCTACCCCATGAAGCTTGGATCTCTAGGGTTTATTTGGCCTTTGGGTATCTTGTCAAAACATGATTATTTGTACACACTTTTTTCTAACTTATTAATTACTTAAATAATTCTTGCATTTTACATTTTTATGTAATGGTGGATTTATGATGTTTTCATTTTACTTTTAAATTTATAACTTTGTTATTTATGTTTTAAGTTGTTGCTTATTATTGTTCTGAACAAGTGATTTGATTTATCATTTTCATTGTACTTCACCTTAAATGCATCTTGCAAAAAAATGGGTTAAAATCTAAACAATAAAACAATAAACAATGCAGGTGCCAATCTGAAATCTTATGTCAAGTGGGTTAACATATTGAGGTCAATATTCAAAGCCATTTAAACAGAAAACTCACAAGTTATCCATCTAAATGAAACATTTGTGGAACATTGAGCCACTTATCTGGTTAGATTTTAGCTGGATAAGTATTATCTGGCTAACATGTAGCTGGAAATAGAGATATTTTGGGGGCATTCTGGGCAGAGTTTAGTTTAGTTCTATTCTGCTAAGTTAGCCAGATAACTTTAGATCTGTTCCAGAGTGTAAACTGCAGGTATTTTATGCATTCAATGTTATTTCTGCTAGAAGTAGCACTGGAGCACCAGAAGCAGTGATTGTATATCTTGTTTCCGGCAGGGTTTCTCTTTCGTATTGGGAGAGTGGGGGGTTGGAGTGCTCAAGTGGATCAAAACATATAGCAAGCATGTATATATTGTTTTGTGAGAGACGTTTTGATCTCTCTTGTAACTGCTGCTGAAAGGAGTCAAGAAACTGCAACACATCTGCTTCCATTCCCTCCTGCTCATGGAAACACTGTACAAAATTGGCTTTGGCTACTTGCTCTTCAATATCTTATGATTCAAAGAATCCCAAGCAAGATTCTACCCTTAGAATCAGTTGATGAAAATACAGCATTCACTGTCTCAGAAGCAGTAACCTTGGGTGTTGCACTTCTGCTTCACCTGCCCTGCTAATGTCATTCTTGGATAGCTCTCCTACCTTTTCCCTGAGCTCTAAAATGAGGACATAAGAACATAAGAACATAGGAAATTGCCATGCTGGGTCAGACCAAGGGTCCATCGAGCCCAGCATCCTGTTTCCAATAGAGGCCAAACCAGGCCACAAGAACCTGGCAATTATCCAGGAACAGGTATTGGTGGCATATGATTTTAAATTTTAGTTTCTTTTGCATTGAGATGCCTTCCTCTCCTACTATTCTGGACCTAAAAAAGTCCCTCTTCAATTTAGGTGCAGGACTGCCTTTTTTTTATTGCTGCCCCCTACCAAAGCTACAAACCCTTCCAATATTTCCTCCATTCCTTTTTTCAGACAAGGTGGAATTTGTTGATATGCACTGCCTACTGAGGAGTTGGATATTACAAATCATACAGTAACTATACCCCCATTCACAGTACTACTCACTGCATGGAATTCTCTCTCATACACATACACACACATACATATACCGTGTATGTGTTGACTGACTTCACACACAAAAAACTGTTAAACACTAACAGACAAAAATGATTGGCAGTCTCTGAGTGTGCAGCATAGAGAAGAGCTGAAGCAGCCATTTACTAGTGCCAAATCCCAAAATTTGTAAGCTTTTCCAAAACTCTGTGAAAGCTTCTATTAGCACATCTTTTACCACCAAAAGATAGAGGAGAAAATACAGAGCCGCTTGGACATGCTTATAATTTACAGTGGGAGGACATCAATGTTACTTGATCCAGTAGCAGTTATAAGCTAACTAAAATAATGTTGCACTATGATTTGTCCTCTGGTTAATGTTGAACGGGATCGTAAAAATGTTAAAACCCTGAACTTACCCTGATTGGTTTCCCTCCCCAGAGATAGCCAGTGATGAGGCAGACCAGTTTGATAACATAACATTTATTAAGTAGCTTAGAGATCTTAAAAAAGCTGACAGGCTTTGTTCATTTCATTGCAAGCATACAAAAATCAAGATAGTGGAACAATAAGGAATCAGATTGTGTTTCCCAATTTTACAGAAGATACTGTTCTATGAGCAATGCCAATTACTCCTTGTTTTAAATTTGCATTACCTTTTTATACACTGCTAAAACATGGCTCGACCTCCCCCCCCCCCCCTTGCTCATCCCCTATGTCAGCTGGTAATTTTCTTTCATGCGCCTTTCAAACATCATACATTCTGCTTATGTTAGTACTTTGTTTCTTGTTTGTTATAACTTCCTTGGAGCCTTGCTTATCAGCACTTTTATGCCATGCTCAGCCTTGGGCTGAGAGAATTACATTTTCTCTCTTTAGGCCTTCTAATTCCAGTTACTTGTCAACATGGGGCCGTTTTCTTAAAGCAGCAATTAACAAATAACCTAAATCTCTTCATTAGTCTTCTTGAGAACCTGTCCAGCCTCAGCTTTGACAAGGCTTTGAGAAGGTGGTGAGGCAAGGGCTAGTTGCTGTAGCACCAGGGGTTTTTTTCTCTTTAGTATACAGACATATAGACGTCAAAGAACAATAGAAATGAATGGGAAATATAAACAATGGGATGAAGATTATTTGTTTAAGAACATAAGAGCTATCTGAGCCATGGAAATCTGGAGAAGCAATGGTATCATTAGCTTCTCAGGGGTTGTGGGCTGGGTTACACTCAGTCAGAAACCCATTAGCTAATAGGTAGACCCACCCTTTCCTCCCAGTGTTCAAACGTTCCAGCCAGCAGAGAGTCCCTTGCTGGCATAATGTCAGATACATCAAAGAAAGGAGGAAAACCAGAGGTATAGTGAAATTGAAAAGTGAACAGGAGCAATGTGTGGAGAAGAGAATATATATAAAGAGCCAGGAAAAATGAAAGTGGACAAAGCCATGGGGCTGGATGAGGTAAATCCCAGTATACTAAGGGAGCACAGAGATGTGCTAGCAGGTCCACTGGAAGACCTGTTCAAGAAATCTCTGAGAGTTTGGAGAAGAGCAGTGGTGGTCCCGCTTCACAAGAGTGGTAGCAGGGAGGAGACTGGAAACTACAAGCCGATTGGCCTCACCTTGGTGGTGGGAAAATTAATGAAGACTCTACTGAAGGAAAGGATAGTGACCTATCTACAATCTAGTGGGTTGCTGGACCCGAGGCAGCATGGATTCACCAGGGTAAAGTCCTGTCAGGCAAATCCAATTGATATTTTTTGACTGGGTGAATAGAGAATTGGATCAAGGAAGAGCACTCAATCTGATCCATTTGGATTTCAGCAAAGCTTTTGTTACAGTCCCACATAGGAGGCTCATGAATAAATGAGAAGTTTGGAAGTGGGTGCCAAGGTGGTGAAGTGGATTACAAACTGGTTGACTGACAGGATTCAACATGTAAAGATAAATGGAACCAGTTCTGAATGGTTTTAAGTGGAGTGTCACAAAGATCTGTTTAGGGACTGGTTCTGTTCAATATTTTTGTGAGCGATATTGCAGAAGGGATAGAAGGATAAGTTTGTTTATTTGCGGATGATACTAATATCTGTAGCAGAGTGGATAAATCTGAAGGAGTAGAGAGAATGAAAACTGTTTTAAGAAAGCTTGAAGAGTAGTTGAAGATTTGGCAGCTGGGATTCAATTCCAAGAAGTGCAGAGTCATGCATCTGGGCTGCAGTAATCCAAAAAAGAGGTATGTGATGAGGGGTGAAAGACTAATTTGCATGGAGATGGACTTTGGGATAATAGTGTCTGGCGATCTGAAGGTGGCAAAGAAATGTGACAAGGTGATAGCTAAAGCCAGAAGAATGCTGGGCTGCATAGAGAGAGGAATAACCAGTAAGAAAAAGGAGGCGATAATGCCCTTGTAAGGATCCTTGGTGAGGCCTCACCTAGAGTACTGTGTTCAGTTCTGGAGCCCATAACTCAAAAGGATCATATCTGGACAGTGGTATTCCAGAACGTAGAACCAACATTAAATACTTCTTCATGGAGAGAGTGATGGATGCCTAAAATGTCCTTCTGATAGATGTGGTGAGGACAAAAACATTAAATGGATTCAATAGGGCCAGAATAATGCTGGGCTGCATAGAAGGGTATGGAGCAAGAGAAAGACAAGGCTGGACAAGGCAAGGCTGGACGAGGCAAGGCAAAGCTGGACAAGACAAATCAATGCTGGACAAAGCAAGGCAGTGCTAGATAAAGCAAGGTTGAACAAGGAAAGGCAAATCTGGATGAGGCAAGATTGAGGCTAGGTTGAAGGCAACATATACTTCCAGGCAAGAGACCAATTGCTGAGGCACCAGACTGAAATATGGCTTGGGTTTCAATACCCAGCTGTATTGATGTCATCAGGGAGTGCTGGGTTGAGGTTTCCCACCACAGAACCTTCTTAACCGGCGCACGGAGCACACGTGCAACTAATGCCAGCACAGGGGAGCAGTGTCCTGATGGTGTTTGTGCAGTCAAAGAGGGGGTCCTGCTTCTGGGGGTCTGCTGGCATTCTAGGATAAGTGTGGCCAGTCACAGGACATCCCCATGACTGGCCAAAACATTACACCTGCCAAGTCTTGCCTCTGGAACTGGACACACTGATTCTCTTGTGTTTGTGCCTGAATGCTCATATTCAAGAACATGATTTAGCACTCCAGCCTCCCCTCTCAGGGGCTATGCTTCCATCATTGCTGTGTCACCTACTCACCACATATAGGGTGAGGAACATATGGAGATCATTCATATAGGGATAAGGCTATCGGCTGCAGAGTAACACTGAAGAAGGTGGCTGGGTTAGTGACTTCACCATGACTTGCCCTTGCAAGCTTAAGCCTAGTAAACTCCTAAACCTTGTGGTAAAAGAAGGATATCTTTTGACTTTCATGTGGCCCAGTGTCTCTCAATTTCAGTTTCTCTGTACTAGCCTTCAGGCTCAGTGAAGGTATCTACCCTTAAGAACATAGGAATTTGCCATATCAGGTCAGACTGAGGATCCATCAAGCCCAGCATCCTGTTTCCAACAGTGGGCAATCCAGGTTACAAGTACCTGCAAAATACCCTACCATTAAATAGATCCCATGCTACTAATGCCAGTAATAGCAGTGGTTATTCCTTAAGTCAAATTGAATAATAGCAGGAACTTATCCAAACCTTTCTTAAATCCAGCTACACTAACTGCCCTAACCACATCCTCCGTTAACAAATTCCAGAACTTAATTGTGCCCCTATTGACTCAAAAGCTGTAGGGAATCTTATTACTCATGATTTTGTCCATTTGCATGGAATAACCATTAGATGAAGCCCCTTGCTGGTTCCTGTCATGATGGCAGACCTCTGGCCTGGGGGTCTGCAAGAGGTCATGATGGATGTGAAGTTAACTGTTGCCACCTGGCATTTGGATACCATTTCCTTTTGGATTATAAGGGCATTGTCCTGTACCATTCTTTTGCCATTGCCTTGGCTTTGGGAGCACAATCCCCTTATCAGTTTGCAGCAGGGACAAATCATCTCATGGGCTTCTCCGTGTTTTTCATCTTTTGTTCCAAATCCTAGACTCATGGTTCCCTTCTTCTTAACTTCTTCCTTGGAGGTGCCTTTGGGTCTTCCAGTTGAATATCATTGATTTACTGATGCTTTCAGTAAAAAGCAGACTGAAACCCAGATCAAGCACAGGAAGTACAACTGTACCATCAAACTACTCCCTCATGGAACCTGAAATCAGAGCCTATTAAGGAGAAACAAAAACAACAAAGTAAGTGGTGGCCAAAAGAGTAGAACAGGAAGGTAAAGGTGAAAACCAAATCCAAAAGTCTAAATGAAAATACTTGATTGCTAAGCTGTCATTTAAACATAAATAAAGGATTTTTTTTATATGAAAACAAAAGAAATAGCACATAAATAAATATATAAATAATACACAAAGAAAAATAATACACAAAGGCAAATCAAAAATACTAACAAACATAGATACTCCCACAGCAGAAGACTTGACCTGGCACTTCTAGGATACCTGAAAGCAGATAAACCACAGTCAGGTGAAGACTTCAGTCCAACAAAAAAGGTTTGTCATCAGATATTGGAGACCAGAATCCCAGTTTAAGTTTGGCGATAAAAGTCATAAGAACATAAGAAATGCCATATAGGATCAGACCAAGGTCCATCCTGTCTCTGACAGTGGCAAGTCTTTCTCACAAGTACCCGGCAGATCTCAAAAAGTACAGCAAAAGCTCTCTTGAACCAATCTCGCTAATAAAGTTTTGTGAACTTTTCTTCCAGGTAGTTGACCAAACCTTTATAAACCCAGCTATACTAATTACATTAAGCACATCTTCTGGCAACAGATTTCAAAGCTTGATTGCACATTGAATGATAAAGTACTTCCTACAATTTGTTTTCAATCTTTGGCCGTTACCTTGATGGAATGTTTTCTTGTTTTAGTATTATTTGAAAGGATAAATAACCTTCCTTTATTAACTCATTCCACCCGACTCGTGATTTTATAATCTTCAATCATGTCCTCTCTCAGCCATCTCTTTTCTAAGCTGAAGAGCCCTAATGTGCATACCTCTCATAACAGAGGAGCTGCTCCATCCCTTTTCATTTTGGCACCCTCCTCTGCACCTATTCTAGTTCCATTATGTCTTTTTTTGAGATGAGGTGACCAGAACTGAACACAATACTCAAAGTATGGTTAAACAGAAGCAATATGATATTTTCTCTTTTATCCTCTATTCCATTTTGAATTATTCTTAACATTATATTTGCCTTTTTGACCACTGCCACACACTGTGCTGAGGATATCAATGTATTGTCTACAAGGATTCCAAGGTCCTTTCCCTGCATTGTGGTTCCTAATAAGAACGAATATGTAAATAGCGTAAATAAAAATCAAATAAACACCTGCCTGATTGTTGCTGAGGCACGGGAGCCTGGGGAGCTCCCAGCAGCCAGAGAAAGCCCAGAAGTGCTGTGATGAGTTTTAAAAAAAAAATAGATAAATGCGGCTGGTGCCACACTGCAGCAGCAGTGTGGCACCAGCCGCTGCCAGCTTAAGCCAGCAGAAAGTGTCAGGGCTGTAATCATAGCCCTGACATGATTACAGTGCAGGCCAAGAGGTCCTCACAGACTTGGGACAGTGATGTCAGAGAGAGGCTGCCTGCACAGTGCCTATAGGAAAATTAAAGTTTAAAAGGTGATTAACCCTGACAGAAACTGGGATTTGGTGGTGGAGGTCACCAGGTGAGATCATATAAATGGGATGGAACAGCTCCCCTATGAGGAAAGGCTGAAGAGGTTAGGGCTGTTCAGCTTGGAGAAGAGATGGCTGAGGGGGGATATGACAGAGGTCTTTAAGATCATGAGAGGTCTTGAAAGAGTAGATGTGAATCGGTTATTTGCACTTTCAAATAATAGGACTAGGGGGCATTCCATGAAGTTAGCAAGTAGCACATTTAAGACTAATCGAAGAAAATTATTTTTCACTCAATGCACAATTAAGCTCTGGAATTTGTTTCCAGAGGATGTGGTTAGTGCAGTTAGTGTAGCTGGGTTCATAAAAGGTTAGGGTAAGTTCTTGGAGGAGAAGTCCATTAACGGCTATTAATCAAGTTTACTTAGGGATTAGCCACTGCTATTAATTGCATCAGTAGCATGGGATCTTCTTGGTGTTTGCGTAATTGCCAGGTTCTTGTGGCCTGGTTTGGCCTCTGTTGGAAACAGGATGCTGGGCTTGATGGACCCTTGGTCTGACCCAGCATGGCAATTTCTTATGTTCTTATTCCCTGGATTTCAACTCAACAAGGTATCTCTCTCCAGCGCTATCTCTCAAGTGGATCTTACATGTGAGTACATTCTTCTGGATTTGTCTTCATGTCTATGTTCATTGTTTCTAGTGCCCCATTCTGCAGTTCTAAGCCTTTGCAGCCAAGGTCCTGGTGGCCATCAGCATGTGAGGGTTCAAGCCAAGGAGAAGGCAGCTGCTACAGGTGGAAGATCATGCCATCTTTGCTGTAGTACCAGGGGTTCTTTGTTCTGCAAGTTTCCTTACCCTGAACTTGGACTCTGGCTCTGGCTTGCTCACCATCTTGGGGCCCCCTGTATTGATGAGAATTGTCACCGGCATATAGATTAATTGATTAATAGATAGATAAATAAATAATATCTTAGAAGACCTTTGGTATATGGCTTCTCTTTATCATAGCATGACTGAGTGTCCCAAAATAAAAATTTTCTAGGCTCTGGTGAATAGTTTTATCATGAATTTTGTTATTTTTGTCCTGAATGATGCTTGATTAATCAAATTAGATAGAAGCACTAAACCTAATGTTTGTGTCATGGTTGCTAGGCTTACTAATCACTTATTAATTGCAGAAAGGTTGGCAGTCACCAGAAACTGAATTGATCCATGCACAATCTCATTTTTTTGACTGGTGTAGAATTTGTTGGCATGTAATAGAAACAGAGACATTAACAGCCTTTATTAAATGACACTACCAAAAAGTTCATGTCTGTTTGGAAACCTTTTATTGATTTATTTCTCTGTGACTAAGAAAAGTAGATTAATGGTATCTTTATTTAGCACCAATCAATGTTGTCTTTGTGATCCTTATTACTTGATATACTTGCAGTTTGAGTGTGTGACATTGTTTTCTCTATCTTCCTGTTCTCTGTGATGTCACTGTATTCTTTGGATCTTAGTAAGTTTTGCACAATCTCAATAAATACCTTGTTTTAAAAAAGGATATAGCTGAGGAGTTGGCATCCTGGAAATTTCATTTTCAATCATTAACTGTGGTATTCATATCATCTATATTTATATCTATATATTTATTTTTTATTTGTAAAAGCACCAACATACCTTATAACATCTCTAAACCCTTACACACCAATTTCCTCAGTGCACTCCTCTACTCAGGCTCGTCTAGCTATACCGTCCTCCAGAACAATACACCTCATCAACTCAATGAAGATAACCTTTGCAGGGCTGCTTGCAAAATTATGGAATTCCCTTACTCTGCCCTCATCGCCCCTCATCAAACTTACCCCCGATGTGTTATCCTTTTGAAGGCTAATAAAACCTGGCTTTTTTAAACTGCATTTGGCATCAGCCAATGACTCAAGCTCTATCAAACTTTGTACAGAACTATTGCATAAAATCTGAATGATGTATACAAGTGCACTGCACAAACTCAACCAATTTATCTACCCCCATAGTCACAAGGATCTTTAAACTGTCTGTGACACCACTTACCCCTATGTTTTAAGCAGGACATTGTGTTATTTTAAATTCTGCTACTTTATAGGGATGTCCAGAGTCAAAAATTGTGTTTTTGTTCATTCATTCATTTTGTAGGTTACCTCTGGGCCAGGTCACAATGTCTGGCTTGTGTCAGAGTTGAGGTCCTAGTGTCGAGACCCAGCCTCTGGGCCGAGCTGAGATGTTGGGCCTGGGCCTGGGCATGGGTTCTGGCCTAGGCCGAGACCCAGGCATCAGGATCCAGCTTCCGGGCTGGGCCCTGGCATCAGGCCTTGATCTGGGTCGAGGCCCAGGCATTAGAATCCAGCTTCCAGACTGGGCCCCGGCATCAGCCATGGGGCTGGGTTGAGGTCCCAGTGTCAGGACCTGGCCTCCAGGCCTGGCCACATTGTCAAGACTGTGCCCGTGATCTGGCCTGGGCCAAGGGCCAGGCATGAGGACCTGGCTTCTGGGCTGGGCCCTGGCATTGGGCATGGATCCAGATCCAGGTTCTGGTGTCAGGGTCAAGCCTCCGGGCTGGCCATAGCATCTAGCCTGGGCCTGGATTCCAGTCTAGGCTGAAGACTAGCCATCAGGACCCAGACTGCACCAGGCCCCCGCATCTGGCCTGGGTCCTGATTGAGACCCAGGGATTGGGACCTGGCCTGGCTGCTTCCACTGATACTCAATGGATCAGGTAAGTGATTGTTTGGAGGGGGGGCTCAGGTCTCAATTGAGGCTTCAGCATAGATCTAAACCTAGGCTGAGACCCTGGCATTGTGGTTGGGCCTAGGCCATAGCCCCTGCTCTAGGCCTCAACCTATGCCCTAGGCAAAGCCCCAGCTTTGGGCCTAAGCCTCAGTCTGATGCATTTATTTGAAATTAATGCAACAAATAAGGTTCATTTCATTCAGGGCCCTTCCTCAGATGTCAGATCAGAGACATTTACATCTAAAGATGGGATCTATATTGTCTTAATAATGCACGTACAGTATTTTTTGATAATAATTACATTGCTCCAATAAAAGCTATATCCAGCAAAAACCCTCACCTCAATCACACATACATAACAGACAGATCTTTACCAAAGGCAAAATAAGAGATCAACAAACAACAAAATAAAGAAATATAAAACAATCATAAAAGTAAAACCATACTAATAAAAATAATAAATATTAGGCAGTCACACATACACCCCCACACTCACACAGACACACAGGCTCTTAACTCCTACATACGCACAGCCTCTCACCCACATCTACACAAGAGTTTACCCAATCAGGTAGTCATCCACATACACTCACAGGCAGTCACCCACCTACACCCACACTTTCTCAAACCCCCACCTCCCACCCAGGTACTCATCCACATACACACACACATAGGCAGTCACTCACACACACAGGCTCTACCCCAGTCACACACACACACACACAAGGCCTGGGCCTTTTTTTAGCCACCAGCAGGATGGGGTCTGCTAGCAGCCAGCACATCATCCTTCTCCCTTTCGCCACCAGCGGGATGGGGTCCACTGGCGGCCACTGCGAAACCCTTTTCCCTACCATCGCCAGCAGGCTGGGATCCACTGGTGGCAACCGCATCCTCTTATGATATACTTCACAGGAACTTGCCAAGTTGTTTATCTTAACATCATTTCCTGCTGCCATGGGGCTGATCTCATTGTAAGTTCTGTGAGATTGGCCCCACAGCAGCAGGAGATGACATTTGGATAAACATGACTCCTGCTGGCTATGGGGGGTGGTGTAGGCCAGGGTATGTGTGATGCCATTGATAGGATGAATTAATTGAGGTGCCCTTGCCACCCCGTAGTGACACCTATGGGCTAGGGATTCACTTAATCCCTTGAAGGCCTTGACTGCATACCACTGGCTGTGAGAGAGGAATATCCAGATATGAACTCTTTATAGCAGTGAAGGAGGAGTAGCCTAGTGGTTAGCACAGTGGGCTATGAGACAGGAAACCAGTGTTCAAATCCTACTGTTACTTCTTGTGACCTTGTGCAAGTTACTTTACTTTCCGTTGCCTCAGGCACAAAATTAGATTATAAATCCTGTGGGGATAGGGAAATACTTAATAGTACCTGAACATAATCTGGTTTGATGCACACTATGAAGTGCTGAAAGCAGACTATAAAAATTTAAATAAACAGTTTGCAAACCAGAAGAAATTTTGCAGCATCCTGAGTCTCGTGGGCTGGGGCCAGCCCAGAATGGCCTTTAACTTTATGAAGTCCATTTGAAACACGTGTCTGGAAATAATGTATCCTAAGAAAGAGAGCTCTTCCTGCTTGAATGTGCATTTCTCCATGTTTATGTCTAGATGATGTTCCCACAATCTCTGCAATACTTGTTTGACATGCTCCCTATGTTGGTTCAATGAATGGGAGAATATGAGGATATCTTTGAGGTTTACTACCACGTGGGAATATAAAAAAAATCCCAAAATATCTCATTAACCATATGTAGAATACTGCAGGGGTGTTACATAGTCCGAATAGCATGACTAGATTTTTGTAGTGGCCACCCTTTGTATTAAACACTGTCTTGTACTCATCGCCCTCATTTATGCGTATAAGATTATATGCTTCTTGGAGATTGAGTCTGGTAAAAATTATTTCTCCTTGAAGGCGATCAAATAGCTCCAAGATAAGGGGCAAGGGATATTGGTTCTTCTTGGTGATCACATTACGGCCCATGTAATATCTACAGGGCCTAAGGAACCCATCATTTTTGCCGACAAAGAAGAAACCAACACCAGCTAGGAAAGTGGAAGGCTGGATAAAGCCCCTTTCCAGGTTTTCCTTTATGTATTGTGACGAGGCAGTAGTCTCAGGGGCCATTAGGAGGTACACACTACCACATGGAAGCATCTTCCCCGGTAGGAGGAATTGTAAGACCTATGCAGGGGCAAGATCTCCTCTCGTTGCTTGTTGAACCCATCCGCGTAGGCAGCATACTGAGGTGGTAGGCCTGGCATTATCATAGCTAGAGTTAAGGTAGCGAGGGGAAGAACTGTAGAGAGACATGTCTGGGCACACGTAGGACCCCAGCATTCCAACTCAAGGGTGTACCTGTCAATGACAGGATGGTGCTGCTGGAGCCAGGGTAGTCCCAAGATGATGAGGTTGACTGCCCAGTGTAACAAATGGAAAGTGAGAGTCTCTCATGGTGAGAGAGACAAGATCACTTTGCTGAGCAGACCTGGGAAAGGATCACCAGTCTACCAGGACACATAGAGCTTATAGCCTGCCAGACAGACTTGTCTGTTTGTTTGAGCATCTGTTACAAGTTATGGATGACATAGTCACTTTTCACAATTAAAGACCCATTTGTTTAAAACAGCTTTTTCACAATTTTATCCTTAGTGGTTTGTGATGGTTCTGTGTCCCATCTGTTTTTATTATGTGTTATGTTTTTATGCATTTTATTATTGTTGTTTTAAATATTATACATACTTTTTAATCTGCTTAGTACAATGGTTTGTTATAGGTGGACTATAAATATTTTTAATAAATAAATAAACTACCAGTCTACTAGGACCCAAGGAGCATATGGCCTACCAGACAAACCTAGCTGTTTGAGCATCTGTGTGTGACATCCCCCACCTCTTATATGGGGTACAATAAAGTTCTCCAGGGTCTCAAAGTTCCCCAGGCAGCTCTTTTATCTTCTGGACCTGGACCTCTTCTTTTCTCACACATGCTTTGCAAGAGCCCCTGGAGACACTGGGGTTCATCCAGTGGGCGGCGGGGGGGGGGGGGGGGGGGGGGAGGATTAACCTCCTGGGCCCCTAGTGCAGTCATGAATATAGTCATCAAAATCACACTCACCCCTCTCTTCCGGGTCACTGGTCAGTGGTATTCCCAGGTGGGAAATATGTCCACTGGGGATTCAGACAGCAAATAACCACGGAGTCCAAGAATAGTGTTCAAAGAAAATGTACTTAAAGTTTGAAAATAAGAATCCAGACCAATATGAAAAAAGTTGGAACAGCATCAGAAAAATCATAATCAAAAAAGCAATAGTCTCATTGTCTATGGTAAATCCTTTAGTTATTCTTCTTCCAAGTGAACCAGTGTCCCCTGTCCAACTCTAGAATTCCTTCCCCTTGGAGGGTAGGATAATTTCTTTCAAGTTCCTTCATGTAACACAGGCTATAAGGATAACAATCCCCTTGATCAAAAATAGATCTTCCAAAAACGAATTACTCCAACAGTCTCTAAAAAAATCTCTAAATCCCAGTAACTGCACAATCTCCAACCTCTGCTGTTTACTGGTCAGAAAGGCAAAATATCCCGAACCCAGCCCTTCAAGATACCAGAGGTTTTCCCTTCTCTTAGGAAACTGGTTCAAAAAATCCAAGCTACAAAATTTTCCAAAACTCCAATACTCTTCTGCTC
Organism: Rhinatrema bivittatum; assembly: GCF_901001135.1. Taxonomy (NCBI): domain Eukaryota; kingdom Metazoa; phylum Chordata; class Amphibia; order Gymnophiona; family Rhinatrematidae; genus Rhinatrema; species Rhinatrema bivittatum. Next base: position 86,251,232 of record NC_042616.1, read on the forward strand.
TCAAAATCTCCACTGTCCTTGGGCACCATCCACTAGGGAAGCAGACAAACTCCTCTAGCTCAGTCCTCTTGGGGAGAGGCAATGACCAACAACACAGCAAGCTCCTCACCCTCACATCCTGATCATGCACACAGGGCAATTTATACCTGTGAGCCACAAACCACAAAAAGATGGGAACATAGCAGAAGAGCCAAAAACCCTTACATGCTGAGACAGAGCAAAACTGAAAGTGGATGCTACATGTGTTTCCTCTAGAACTTCTAGTTGTTACCATACTTGCAGTCTGCTGACGGACCCAACTGCTTGTTAATTCTTCTGTCACAATTAATTTAAATGCACTTGGATTTATTTATTTTTTTGAATAAAATGTTATTTCCTAAAAGCAATCTAAGCTTATATGGTAAAAGTGATTGTGCCATTCATTTACGGTAATTATAAAAAATGAATCAATTGTAGCTCTTTTTTAAGTACCGGATATGATTATTTTTATTTGAATATTTTTCTACTAAATATTTTTTCTAAATCATGAATTTCGCCAAAGCACTCTCAGAATGCTGTCTGCCTCTGAATTAGACTGCTAGCCAAACTACTCCTATGATACACCAGATGCCTAGTTCATGAGGCAGCTCAGGTGTCAACTGTTCCCCATCCATAACAGGTGATAAAGCACTTATTTATTTATTTATTTATTTATTTATTTATTTAAGGTTTTTTTTTATACCGGCATTCAAGAACTCGTTCTCATCATGTCGGTTTACAGAAAACAGGGGTGCAAAAATGTAACCGAAAACATAAATAAACGTGGAGAAGAGAAGCAGTTACAATTAACAAGGGTTCATGAACTGGGATTATAAGAAATAAAAGAGATAGAGAAGGATAATTATATACAAGTGTACAATGTAAATAAGGAGTCCTCTGTATATACAAGAGAACAAAATAAATATGGGGTCCACTATATACAGCTACTTAGCATAGGAGTCATTGACACTTCTCAAGTCCTTCAAAGAGACTGCTAAAATGGCCATCAAAGAGGTCACTAAACTTTATCTTTGTGATAAGCTAAAGTACCAATGTGGGTGAGCCATGATTACTTGTCAGAATTAAATAACATTTGGCAACAATGAAACTTAAGTTTGGTACCCTGCTTTAATATCTTTCATTCTGAGAGAGTAGCAATGCTGAGTTATTAATGCCCATTCAAGAGATGTCCCATTTTAATTACCGGTAAGACTGTTTAATACTCTTCTTTTAATCATCTCGTTGTTCACAACAAGGCTTTAGAGAATCAGGCGGCTTTTCATCTCTGTACCTTAATCAGATGAAAAACTCAGGTAACTAAGCATGAGTAGCAATCCTTTCTGCTTAATTATAATGGCAAAACCCTTGACGATCCTGCAGTGAAGCACTTTGTCAGGCCAGTGTCAAAAAAATATCATGTTACTTCTAGCAGCTTGTACTGTTAAAAGAATGAGTGTTGCACTTGTCTATAAATATGCATTCTTTCAGAAGAAAAAGGTGGCAAGAAGAACCATTCAGTCTGGCAATGTGCTACATTACTGATAACTAAGGATGTGACCCCAGAGAGCAATGATGATGCCTGGAATTTCATAACTCATCTCCTGTATACATAAATGTGACTATCTATCATCTCCCTAACACCTCATAATTTATTTTTTTTTTACTGCTACAAAACAGTAGGGCTTTTTGCACCTCTACTCATAGGCCAAAGAAACTCCCCCACAGTCAACCTTACCACAGCAGCTTTTGATTTTTGTAGTTTTAAGGTAATACTGATCAATTAGGAGGCCAATATTAAAAAATTTGGAAAATTGATAACCTATCTGGCCAAAGTTAGCCAGATAAGCTATCTGTGATATTCAGCAGGATAAACGTCCTACTGAATAACCTCAATTACAGTTATCTGGCTAACCATAACAGGTAGCATTGCTGAGGCCAGGGCCGAGGCCTAAGACTGAAGCCAGTTCCTGTCACCTAGATAGGTTGGATCCCCTCGCCAAGGCCTAAGCCTAGACCAAGGCCTGATGCTGAGGCCCAAACAAAGGCTGCATCCTGTCACGAAGGATCAATGCTGGGGCCTAGCCCAATGCTGTGTCCTGGCACAGAGGCTTAGGACTAGGTCCAGATGTAGGCCAAGAACCAATGCAAGGACCTGCTAGGGCCCGTCACCAAGGCCCAAGCCCAGAGGACCAGGCCTTCTACCCATCTTCTTCCTTCTTCCATTGAATAAAAATTACACCATCCACCCAAAGGACATGCTGCAGTGACACCACTGCAGTGCCTTACTCCTGAGCTGATGATTTGATGTAGAGTCATACTTTTCAATGACCATACATCAAAATGGTGCCATTCACTTGGGTGTCCCTCAGGCAGACTATGTCATTTTTATTCGTCAGATGAAGAAAGATGTTGGCTTCTGGGCCTGGGCGTAGGTCTTTGTCTAAGCCTGGGCATCACCAATGGGATCCAGCTTAGGTCCATACCCTAGCATCAAGCATAGGCCTAGGCCCAGGCCCAGGCCCAGACCCAGGACTCAGTGAATGGACACAACTGGGCCAGGCCTTGGCATCAGGCTTCATTCTAGGCCTAGACCTTGGCGATGGGATCCAGTATCTGACTGAGCCCCTGCGTTGGCCCTAATTCTAGGCCCAGGGCTTGGCAATGGGACTTGTCCTAGGGCTTGGTCCCAAAACTGGCTTGGCCTAGGCCTGGGCCTCTGCAGCCAGATCTAGCCTTGGACTGCGCCCCACCCTCAGGACTAGGTCAAGGTCTGTGCCTCAGTCATGGAACCTGGCCTTAGACCAGCCTCCAGTGTTATGTCTGGGCCTAGTTCTAGGGCTTGGTGATGAGACCCAAACCTGGGCTTCAGTATTTGGACCCAATTTTGGGTTTCTAGCTTGGGCCAAAGCCTGGTCCCACCAGAGGATTTTTTTTACTTACCTAAATATGAAAAAATGCAAATATTTTTACATATATTTGATGGAGGCACTTTTTGGTTCATTTGTAGCAACTCAAAAATGACCTCGTTCATTCATTTAAAACAAATACATTTTCCTATATGTTACTATGTTTCTATCTTTTTCTGGTTCCTGATAGTGGACGTGAAGAAAAAGTCCTGGCTCCTCAGGCTGCTTGACCACGACTTGATGGAGAAGGTGCAAGCAAAGCTGTGAGCAGGACAACTGTAAATACAGCAAAGTCACATCTAGGAATTTTCATAATTGTTTTCAAATGTGCAGCTGTGATGATATAACCACCATTGCCCATCTAGGCATCTGACCTCTACGGAAGGCTGTTTCTGTAGGTTATGGTATTAACACCTCTTCTAGGGGCTGGAATTAAGGAAAATGAAGGGACGTCTGCAATGTGATGTGAATTGATTTGGTTATAAATGCATGGCAGAAACTATAGGCACCGTGTGCACTGTTGCTTACAGTTGCTTTGTTCTTGGATTCTCAACCATCTTTGCTTTTCAGTATGTTTTCCTACAAGGTCAGATCAGGACTGGTGCTAGTTTTTTTTTTGCTGCCCTGTGCAAGCAATTACTGTGCTGCTTCCCCCGTTCATTCATTCTCTGTCCCAGGAATACCAATAAAACTCCCAGCTCTCTTCAGTGATACAAACTTTAAAAACTGACACCATCCCCCCCCCCCCACCCCCTAAACCCATGGCTAGTGCAAGGTTGTTAGGTGCTCTAGCTGAACCTTATAACCTTGCACAACGCCCCCTGCCCCATTCCACACACACAGTTAAGAGTTATGCATTTATATTTTACATGAAACAATATCAAAGTACAGTATTCTATGGTAAAAGTATCACTTACATTATATTTACATGCACTGCTGTGAAGCCAACCAGAAATCCCCAGAAAAAAGACACTTGAAACCCACATGGTATTAGGCCCATTGTGATGTTTGAGTGTGGACTTCTCTGCATGCAGCCGATGCTCTTCCTCTTTCCTGCCCACGCGGCTCCAGCAATGTTTTTCTTCCAGGGCCGCACAGGCAGGAAGAAGGAGGGGCACTTGGACGTGAATTTTTCTTCAGGCCGTGGAGGGATGAGCTGCACCACGGCCCCTGCCGATCTTCCTGCTCTGCGCAGCCGGCACACAGCATCAAAGTGACACGTTCTCCTGCCCCCACCCCCCGAACCCCCGGTCCGAAACTGCTTCCTGCTTTTCCTGCCTCCGGTGAATCCAAAACACCGGTGGCAGAAAAAGCGGAATTCTTCCACCCCCCGATGCGATTGGGTCCACCGGCGGCAACATGGGACGGCCGCCGTGTGCAATTGCACGGTTTGCACACCCGGTGGTGCCGGGCCTGGATCAGATTACCAAGTAACTGATAATTGTTACAGCCGCAAAGGAATTAAAACCAGCTTCCCAGAGTACCCCTCTACCTGACCATTCAACACTGCTCTTTAACTATGCTCCAACCATACTCCTCATCCCAGTTTTATACAAACATTATGCTCTTGTTCTTCGAACTCAGTGTAAGTTACACTTCTGTTTCCTTTACATCCCCTTGCCACAAATTTACCACCCTTCACTTTGGAAAAACAACTCACTTCTTTTATCTAACTGTTGTTCACACTACCGTTCATTGAACCTGCTCACTTAACCAGACATCTTTATCTTTCCACAGATATCATCAGAGGAGGAAGGGTTGCGGCCCCTCCAGCACCTGCTCTACCTCACTTTGCTCTGTTTCTGCACCACCTTCCTCCTATCCCCTCACAGCTCCTCCAATCTCCTTACTCACTCTTGCCCCTAATCCCTTCATTCACCCTCTGTGCTCCCCCACTCTGATCCTCTTACTCATTCTTGCCTCATCTCCTCTCCCTCCTCTCCCTCTTCTCCATACTCTCTCTGATCCCCTCATTAACTCTCCCTCCCTCTGTTCATTGTCTGATCCATTCATTCACTTTTACCTCCTCCTCTGATTTATCCTTCCTCCTCCACACACCCTCTACACCCTCTCCAATCCCCTTATTCACTCTTCCTCCTCCTCCATCACTCTCTCCAATCCTCTTTAAATCCTGCCCCTCCACCACCCACCCCTTCACTCTTGCTCTATGCCAACTCCTCACTCTTCTACCCCTACCTCGTCCCTTCTTATCACATGACAGGGACAAGGTAAGGTCAGCACCATTTTGAAAAATTATGTCAACCAGGCCAGGTGCTGGGGGCCACCCTGGGCCCCATTGGGGGACCTTCTTCTAATTTTAAAGGCTTGAGAGGGTATGGGAAAGGGGTCGGGGGGTTCCTGGGGGTTTGGGTAAGTGAAACCCAATGAGGTTTTTTTGTACATTTGAGGGGAGGGGGATGATGCCCCTTAGTGAACTACAATGATTTTCGGTGATACCTTTGGGGGGAAGAGGTGCTGGGGAGGTCACTAAACCCCAAAAGTTTATTTTAATATTTAATTTAATATTGGGGGGGGGGGGATGCACCCTGAACCCTAAAGCATGTAGCATGCAGCAACCCAAAACAAATATCACAGGCCTTAGTGAGGGAATACAGCAGACATCTAAACATCTAAAACATCCAAACATCTAAAGTGGATTTTTAGTAAGCTGAAAGTCCTCTCTACTAAATCCCTGGTCTGCCTACGTTCTTCGCTGAAGTATCCATCTGCACATGTGCAGATCTTTTGGTGCATAACAGGGAGATCATAAGCCAGGTTTTGAGGACCTGGCCTTTATCACCTATGGGGGAAAAGGCAAAGAGAAGTAAGAGCGGAGTGCACTATTACTAGACCTTGGTGAGGTTTGAGTGGCAAGACATGTTAGAATCATAATGAAAGAACAGAGCAATGCTCAGGTAGAGGTTAGTGGTTGGCAGAGCTCCTTACTTACCTAAAGGTTATCTCCTGTGATTTTTCCACACTCAAAGCAGTCATGTATGCCTGACTGTGACAGAATATAGTTATCATGACAAGAGCCTGAGAACCTAGATACAACATAGTGATGAACATGTGGCATTGCAGACCACCTGTATACTGAGGGAGTGAATGCCCTTACAATTACGGTAGCTGGCATCACTCCTATCTGGCGGTCTGATTGCAAAGTGTGTAGAGTCTATTACCCAAAACTGATGTAATGTCATAAAATTCTGTAATTGTTTGCTGTTGGTGTTGTACATTATGAGAAAAAGAAATATATTGATTTGTTCTCCTGAGAAGAATACTCATAAAATGTGCAATACGGTTAAAGGTAGCTGACTGGCTTATTCCTGCTCTGACCTTGAGAGACGTCTGGAAACCTGCTGCAGGCAAAAAAAACCCCAAAAAAACATGACTGTAGTGACTTTGAGGTGGACTAGCAAGGCATGACCTCTGTGTGGAAGGTTGCAGAATCCCTTCCAAGAACTTTCTTTATTGAACCTAAACCTGTGTATCACTTGGTCCTCTGACAAGTCCAAAAATGGCCTCGGCCTAAACAGTATATCCTTTCCATGGGGTACCTCCTCCTCCTCTGTTGCTTCTGCCCCTGCTGACACAGATTCCACAGAATTCAAACACTTACAACACTCACAGCAGCACTATTGCCCCCACCACTATTGCCTATCCACCGCCAGTATACCCAGACCCTCCACCCAAACAGCAGACACACAGATTGTCAAGCAGCAGGCTCACACAACCAACCACACAGACCATCAGCAGCAGGCAGACAGACACACAAACAAAGAAGGCACACAATGGAAAAGCACTTAAGAAATGTAGGCAATCAGCAGACAAATAGCAGATAACTACAACACTGACAATGATTTAACAGCAATCAACTCAGAACAATCTCCAGCAGATCCCAAAAGACACGTGAAGCTTAAATTCCGCAGGTTTAATGCAGGTGTAAAAGCATATGCGCATGTTTGATGATGCATGGGTGCACGCCACTTATAAATGTGTTTGTACATCCAGACCCCGTCACAGAATACCCTCAAAATGATCCATTTTGGGGCGCACACATTTGCATACAACATCAGCAATAAACATATAGTGCTGAGCTTATGAAAATTCGCTTGACCCGCACAGAGACCACTTACACGCATGCAGTGCTATTTTACGTGAATAAAGGCAGCTAACTCTTTGAAAATCACCCCCTGTAAGGACAATGTCCAAAGCCATTTCCAAAGCTTTCTAAGAACCCATGGAAATAGAAAGCTGCCCACCCTATTTGCATGCAATATCATGCACATAGGGCCTCTTTCCACATACGTTTACCCGCACCATGAAGAGGTGTTCCATGTGTAACCCCACCCTGGTGTGCTGGTCTAGCACGGGTGAGGCCATAAAGTTAATTATACTCTTTGGGGCAGGAACCCTGACCAGCTCTTGTAGCTCCTCTACTTCTCAAGGTGTGAATTCTCTGGCGTGGGGGAAGAAAGGAGGCCTTCAGGTCCCGATGTGACAGGGGTGGTTTTCTCACCCATTCCCTTGTGTCTCCCCTGGGGAGGATACTGGTCTCTTTTGAGGGTACAGTGAGCGCAGAAATAAATACTCTGGAGCCACTTGGTTAGTGTCCAAAATAAAAGGCTTTATTGTTAAGTACTAATGGTGAATATCACAAAAACTCAAACTGCAGCTCCACAGAAATCTCTCTTTAATTCATTTACAGTCTCTTTTCTCTATCTGTGCAGGACTCACTTGTATCAGGACAGGGAAAACATCCACTCTCTTGGTTTAAAGTGAAGTAGAGCGCCCAGATGGGCAGGGTCTTTAGGATGGTCAAAACCCCTTCCAAGATGATAAAAATAGCAAAGTCTATGGCACGGAGAGCAAATCCTCCCTATCCCTGGGCAGCTCACATGCAGGGTTCCCCAATCCCTACGTGCAAGACAGGCCCAGGTGTCCAGTGAGGCTCCTAAATAAAAGTATCAAAATTCCCTTAACTTAGACCCAGAGGGAACTCAACCAGACAGGTTGTGTACTAGAAGAGGAAATCCCTCCCGACCCTGGCCAGGACCACCAAACAGGACTTGCTTAGCTAACACTGGCTGGGTCTGTAAAACAACAATAGCTTAATTACTGTAGCAAGGCACAGTTATATACTGTTTCAAGCAATCAAAATAATACATAGGTCAGTACCAGTGAACAGTCTGGAGGTACTACCTGGGGAGACGAACAGACGAACAGGAACAGAAGGACGCTGGAGTACTAGGAAGCAGGAACAAGGCAAGAACAGAACTGGAACAGAAGGATCCTGGAACGAGACTTGGAACAAGACTGGAGTAAGAAACAAACGCAGTGACAATCTAGCACAATCGCCGACCCGATTGCCAAGTCAAGGAAGTACAGGCAATGACTTCCTTATAACAGGGAATAAATCAAGACGCTCCACGGCCCTACAAGAGGTTGGGCGGACCGTGCGCGCAAGCATAGGGGCATGGCCAACACAGCCGAGGATGCCGAGCTCCGGCGTGAGGCCTGGAGTGCAGTGGAAGGCCTGGTGACCGCCGCTGCGGGACGCCGGGGCCTGGAAGCACTTGCAGCTGTCGCTAGGGAGGCTGACGCAGGACCTGCTGTGGAACCATGAAGGTGAGCATGCCTGTGTGCGGGCCGGGCGTGGACGGGATGCGTAACACATACTTTTTAAAATGCAAAAGTATATGCAAGTTACATACTCCTCCCTAACCCTACCCTTTGGAAATGCCTCCATTGCATCTGGATAAATTTGCATGCGAACATGACATCCACACATATGTTTGTCTGTATTTTGAGTGGGAAATTTTATGACAGGTCATTTATGCGGGTAAAATACTAGTTTACCCTTGAAAATACCTTTGAAGATTACCTTTTATGATGGTTACTTTATAACAACTTGTATGTTATAAAGTTTATAAATGTGTTGCGAATTGCATAACTTATGCAAATTTTCAAAGTGAAGCCTATGCTCATAATTTTACTTTAAAAATTATCTCTAAAAATACACAAAACTTAACCTGGCCGTAGTTACATCTGCTGTTTGCTGGACATAACTTAAGTGCGTTAATTTGCATGCATACTTTGTTAAAATGCATGGAAATGGAAACTCCACCCCAGCTCTGCTTCCCAGAATGTCTGTTTTATGTGTGCATAAATGTATATACAAAATCCATTTATGGTGCATACTTTTCTGTGCACAAGCCCCATTCAATTTTATTGGGAATCATTTGTGCACATAAACTTGTGTTTTAAATACATAAATAGCTTTGAAAATTATCCCATAGGAGCCTGTGGTGACCTGCATAATGGGAGCATGGTTGAAGACAAACTTCAGTGAGCATGGGGAGGTTATACCACTGCTGTTTAGGGTTGTAAACACTGTGCTGTACAGATTAGCAAAGAACATTCTTGGAAGCACAATGCAGTCATACAATTAATATTCTGGGTTGTAACAACTGCTCCTTGAAGTTACTCTACTGCTATTTGAAAGAAATTTAGCATGGAAAAAATTTTGTAAGCTTTAAAACAAACAGAGAAGTTTGTTAGAATTTATGTGGAAAAGAGAACAAGAACAGGAATTATTTCAGCTAGATTTTTCTATTTTTTCCTAAAGTAAAACCTTTGAAAAGTATCAAAATTGTTCCTCGAATAGCTAATGGGAGTTGCACAGCTGTGACAGTGCTCTGGCCAAGACTTGCTCCTGCCTGGGACTGGAGTAAGTGTTTAAGAGCTCCCAGAGACAAAGGATGCATGTGTGTATCTGGAGGATGCAGTGGTTGTGAACAAGTCTGTGTGAGTAGCTGAGGGTATGAATGAGGCTCCTCCTCTTGCACAGCCTGACTAGTAGTCCTTGGACTGTAATGAATGTTTTCTATTTTTTAATGAAGATCTCCTGAAAATCTGCTTTTACGACAGTTGTGGTCCCACTTTTTTCCTCTGTTTCCTCTATCTAGACATATTTTGGGTGACTCCAATCCTATGGAATTAAAAGTTCAGGTCTTTAAGGAAACACCCTACAGATATGAAAACAATTTTTTTTTAAAGTAGTCTGCAGTCAAATGTTTTTCACTGTTTTGAATGTCAATGTTTCTGATGTAGTCTACCTAGAATAACTTTTGTTACATAGATGAAATAGGGAAAGGTTTGGAGCATTCTTTTAAATAAATAAAGTACAGTTCTCCTATTTCTTCAAAGTGGAGCTTTCTGACACCACAGCAGACAGAGGAGAGAAATTCCAATTAGGTTGACAAACCTCCAATTTGAGAGAGAACACAAATGAGTCTGATTTGTTCTTTTTATACATTTAATTAAATTGTTTTCATGCCACTAAAAGTTTTGTGGTGGTGGGAGTTGTCCATGGCACTTCTTTTAATAACATAATGTAATTCAGGAGTCAATCGAGCTTTGGAATCAAGATTTGGGGGCATATACAGAATTGGTGAGCATCTAGTAAGTATGCACTGTCATTTCTCTTATTACCCTACTGAAGATCTCAGACTGGATACCGAAACATCAGTTCTAATGGTTTGTGACAAGGAATGGTTTTCTCTTTTTTGTGGGCCAGGCTTCAGTTGGCCATGCTCTTTGCAGCATTGCAGGGTCAGGACTGACTGGCCCAAACTCAAGAGGCAGTCATGGGATTTAGTTTCACAGGGCTAGGATGAACAAGCATTCTGAAAAATATAATTCATTTATCCATCATGTTCAGTCTTTTTCCAGGAATTCCAGACATCAGTTTGTTGATTCTGGTTTTCACACAGTTCTGCATCCAGTCATATAATTATCAGCTAAGAATATGCCTCATTTGTTTTAAATACTCCTTCAGAAGATGCCTTAATTAAATCAGATGGTAGACAGTTCCAGTGTCTCATCTCTCAGACTGTAAATTCCATGTAGTTTCATTTTAACTTAAAATTTATCCTGGATCATTTTAACCTGTTCTCTGAAGTTCCTTTTAGCTTGAACAGTTCTTTGAGTAAATTTATACATGGCCCCCGTAGATGTACAGAAAATAGGCTCATAGATTCCTTAACCCCAAGTTGCCCCATCACATTCACCAACATTTTCTTGAGTAGCTCACACCAGACCTACGCCTCGAACCCAGTCTACCAGAGTTCAAAAAAAAGTTAAAAACCTGGCTCTTCAGGCAAGCTTTCCAATTTCCAGAATGTAACTAGGCACCTTCTCTAACTTCTTTTCAGCTCCTTTCATTGTATAGTGGCACTAATACCATAGATACTTAATCTATATACTCACTTACTCGCAATTTTATTTAACAGTCATTTTTTCATATACTATATAACTGTATACTTATTTATTATTACTCCTTTGTATCCCTTAGAATAAATTGTTCCTAGTTTGTTCCCATCTCACTGCGACTATTACGCACTTGGTCTTAACCCAGTCAATCCACATAACATGGATCATCTTTATCCAACCGTTAATTTGCAATGTTTAATCCGCTAACTATCTTCAGAATACGATGACGTTTGGTGGTTCAATGTCGCTATTCAAAGTTCCTTGTAAAAAGTTGAACCCACGTATTGTTGCAAAATACAAAAAATGTTAAATGTTAAATGTTTACTGTAACTTTTCAATGTTCCTTGTAATAAGCCCAGGTCGGACCGTTCCAACCAGGGTAACTTATTGTTTATTGTAAACTGGATTGATTTGTATTGTATACAGGAATTCCGGTATATAAAAATTAAAAATAAATAAATAAATAAATAAATAGGAAGTATATCCTTCTACAGTGATCAACAAATTAGCCTGGTCCTGCAATGGGAATGGCCCTATGATTGTACTCATATAGACCAAAAGATGGGCTGATGGGAGGAGGAAGAACAGTAGAATCAACCTGATTCCTGTACAGGAATCAGGTTGATTCTACAGGAATTCTACAGGAATCCTGTACAGGAATCAGGCTGAAGCCATCATGGTGGAGCAAATACCTCCTCCTTTTCGTTTGAGTGGGACTCAGTGTTGCCTCTAAGGACTGAGTTACTATGTGCAAAAATGTTTGCTCGTGAGCAAAACGTTTTGGTTTCATTACCTTGTGAACACAACTTTCTTTGATGCACATAACCTATCAAAGCAATCCATCCTTAGAGGCAACATTGGAGCAGCATGCACACAAACTTTCTCACATACACACACACTAACATACTTACCAGGGATGTGCAGAGCAAAATTTTATGTTCATATTTCTTATGTCCGAAAGGGGGTCCCACTTGCGGCCAATATGGACATAAAAAAAATCCAATGAGTTGGGTATATGTACATATGTGCAAAAAAAAAATTTAAACCCCCTCACCCTCCTTAATCCCCCCCCCAGACTTACCACAACTCCCTGGTGATGGAGCGAGGAGTGAGGACGTCATTTCTGCAATCCTTGGCGAGAAGCATGTGACGTCGGCGGCACGTCGAGTGACGCCGGCGTCACGTGATTCCCGGCGAGTTCGCGCCGGACGGCTCGTTCGGCCCAAAAAGAACTTTTGGCCAGCTTGGGGGGGTCAGGAGGCCCCCCCAAGCTGGCCAAAAGTTCTTTTTGGGCCGAACGAGCCGTCCGGCGCGAACTCGCCGGGAATCACGTGACGCCGGCGTCACTCGACGTGCCGCCGACATCACATGCTTCTCGCCAAGGATTGCAGAAATGGCGTCCTCACTCCTCGCTCCATCACCAGGGAGTTGTGGTAAGTCGGGGGGGGGGGGATTAAGGAGGGTGAGGGGGTTTATATTTTTATTTTGGCTCAACAATCGCGATTTCCCACATATCCAACATATCTATGTTGGATATGTGGGAAATCCGATCGTTTATGTCGAATCAATTTTTTAAGTTAAAAAAAAATATGAGTAGCGTTTTACTAATGCGGTCAATCCGAATGCACACCCCTAATACTTACCTATTCACTCTCACACTCTTTCACATACATGCTCATTCTCACAAGCATACACAAACACACACACACACACACTCTCATCCCTCTCATTCCCTCCCCAGACTCTCACACACATACACACTCACTCAATTCTCCTCCTCTTCCACACACCCACACACACACTCATCTCAGTAACTGCAAACCCTTCACTTATGTCCTTATGTTAAGTAACACAAACCCCTCAGGACTCAAAAGGCAGCAGCCTTATCTATGACATGGGAGCAATGCAAATAGTATACCATGCACTGGTACACTAACCACCTACTGGGGTTAACAGAACAAAATCCTACAAAAAGAACTGCATGCCAGCAGAAATACTGCACCTCAGCTTCACATACAGAACACAGACTGACCCTTCCCTATTACAGAATAAGTGACTATAAATTAGAAACAGAAACTTTTCAATATATTTATAAATGATCTGGAAAGAAATTAGATGAGTGAGATAATCAAATTTGGAGATGACACAAAATTGTTCAGAGTAGTTAAATCACAAGCAGATTGTGATAAATTGCAGGAAGACCTTGTGAGATTGGAAGATTGGGCATCCAAATGGCAGATGAAATTTAATGTGGATAAGTGCAAGGTGATGCATATAGGGAAAAATAACCCATGCCAAAGTTAAACAATGTTAGGTTCCATATTAGGTGCTACCACCCAAGAAAGAGGTCTAGGAGTCATAGTGGATAACACATTGAAATTGTCGGTTCAGTGTGCTGAACAAACACTAAGTAGATCCCATGCTACTGATGTCAGTAATAGCAGTGGCTATTCCCTAAGTCAACTTGATTAATAGCAGGTAATGGACTTCTCCTCCAAGAAATTATCCAAACCTTTTTTAAACACAACTACACTAACTACACTAACCACATCTTCTGGCAACGAATTCCAGAGCTTAATTGTGCATTGAGTAAAAAAAAAATTTTTTCTGATTAATTTTAAATGTGCTACTTGCTAACTTCATAGAGTGGCCCCTAGTCCTTCCAACTTCCAAAAGATTAAATAACCGATTCTCATTTACCCGTTCTAGATTTCTCATGATTTCAAAAACCTCTATCATATCCCTCCTCAGCCATCTCTTCTCCAAGCTGAACAGTCCTAACCTCTTTGGCCTTTCCTCATAGGGAGCAGTTCCATCCCATTTATCATTTTGGTTGCCCTTTTCTGTACCTTCTCCATAAGAACATAAGAAATTGCCATGATGGGTTAGACCAAGGATCCATCAAGCCAACAGAGGCCAAACCAGGCCACAAGAACTTGGCAATTACCCAAACACTAAGAAGATCCCATGCTACTGATGCAATTAATAGCAGTGCAGCTATATCTTTTTTTCTTCTTTTCAACCACTGCATCCTCTCTCTTCAACTACCGTGGGGCAGGCTCTAACGTAGCCTGCCACGTTGTGGAGTGGGCAACAGCAGGATTTACATGTATCTGAACATCATCTGCTGCCGCGGGGCTCATCTTGTGATAAGAGCTGCGAGAATGGCCCTGCGGCAGCAGGAGATGATGTTTCGATAAATGCAACTTCCATTGCCCATGAAAGGGAATAGAGAGGAGTGATGCCACTGATTGGATTGGGCAAGGGTTTGGTTTATCCCTGCCCGACCTTATCCCTGCGAGAGGGTGTAAAAGCTGTGCGCGGCCACGAAAAGAGTTATAAGTGCAGCTTAGAGTAAACAGTGGTAAAACAAATGAAGGCTGGAGGATAGCAAATGTAACCCCAATATTTAAAAAGGGCTCCGGGGCAATCTGGGAAACTACAGACCGGTTAGCCTGACTTCAGTGCCAGGAAAAATAGTAGAAAGGGTTCTAAACATCAAAATCACAGAACATATAGAAAGACATGGTTTAATGGAACAAAGTCAGCATGGCTTTACCCAGGGCAAGTCTTGCCTCACAAATCTGCTACACTTTTTTGAAGGAGTTAATAAACATGTGGATAAAGGTGAACCGGTAGATGTAGTATACTTGGATTTTCAGAAGGCATTTGACAAAGTTCCTCATGAGAGGCTTCTAGGAAAAGTAAAAAGTCATGGGATAGGTGGCGATGTCCTTTCGTGGATTGCAAACTGGCTAAAAGACAGGAAACAGAGAGTAGGATTAAATGGACAATTTTCTCAGTGGAAGGGAGTGGACAGTGGAGTGCCTCAGGGATCTGTATTGGGACCCTTACTTTTCAATATATTTATAAATGATCTGAAAAGAAATACGACAAGTGAGATAATCAAATTTGCAGTTGACACAAAATTTTTCAGAGTAGTTAAATCACAAGCAGATTGTGATAAATTGCAGGAAGACCTTGTGAGACTGGAAAATTGGGCATCCAAATGGCAGATGAAATTTAATGTGGATAAGTGCAAGGTGATGCATATAGGGAAAAATAACCCATGCTATAATTACACAATGTTGGATTCCATATTAGGTGTACAACCCAAGAAAGAGATCTAGGTGTCATAGTGGATAACACATTGAAATCGTCGGTTCAGTGTGCTGCGGCAGTCAAAAAAGCAAACAGAATGTTGGGAATTATTAGAAAGGGAATGGTGAATAAAACAGAAAATATCATAATGTCTCTATATCGCTCCATGGTGAGACCGCACCTTGAATACTGTGTACAATTCTGGTCGCCGCATCTCAAAAAAGATATAATTGCGATGGAGAAGGTACAGAGAAAGGCTACCAAAATGATAAGGGGAATGGAACAGCTCCCCTATGAGGAAAGACTAAAGAGGTTAGGACTTTTCAGCTTGGAGAAGAGACGGCTGAGGGGGGATATGATAGAGATGTTTAAAATTATGAGAGGTCTAGAACGGGTAGATGTGAATCGGTTATTTACTCTTTCGGATAGTAGAAAGACTAGGGGGCACTCCATGAATTTAGCATGGGGTACATTTAAAACTAATCGGAGAAAGTTCTTTTTTACTCAACGCACAATTAAACTCTGGAATTTGTTGCCAGAGTATGTGGATAGTGCAGTTAGTATAGCTGTGTTTAAAAAAGGATTGGATAAGTTCTTGGAGGAGAAGTCCATTACCTGCTATTAAGTTCACCTAGAGAATAGCCACTGCCATTAGCAATGTAACATGGAATAGTTTTTGGGTACTTGCCAGGTTCTTATAGCCTGGATTGGCCACTGTTGGAAACAGGATGCTGGGCTTGATGGACCCTTGGTCTGACCCAGTATGGCATTTTCTTATGTTCTTATCTCTTGTAATGTTCTTGAGATACATATTCCACTGGTCCTAATCAGTATTTGCTGGAAGCTTCATGGAAATCGGCTGCTTCACTTTCAATGCATATCCAGGTTAGCTCTCTGCTTCAATGGCAGGGGTGAATGAAGAAAATATGATTTTATATTCAGACAACAACCAACAAGGACTGAATTACACAGTCTGGGTAAACAAATAAGCATGGGTGTAGCTTGCTTGTTACGACGGTTACTACCCCGAATCAATTAAGCCTGATACTTCACCTTCAATACATATCCAGAGTAGCTCTCTGCTTCAACGGCAGGGGGGAATGAAGAAAGGTTGATTTATATTCAGATAACAACCAACAAGGACTAAATTGCACAGGCTGGGTAAACAAATAAGCATGGGAGTAGCTTGCTTATTGCAGCGGTTACTACCCCTAACCAATTAAGCTAGATACTTCACTTAGAAGCAGTTCCTGCACTGCTCTCTACATTAATGGTGGGGGTAGAAGGGAAACAGAACCAAAAGATTACATTTAAATTCTTTATTTTTCAAATTTTGAAACAATTACCAGGAAAAAAAATTCCTTACAGAAAAAGCAATGTCATTTAAGGTAAAATAAATACTCTTATACAAATATATTCCATCACATATGTAAATTCTGACATTTAAATTATAAGTAAAAAAAATAAATTAGGAGGCAGAAGGAGCTATCTCTTCAAGGAAAATAAAAATTATAAACTACTAGCGGTACCCGGCCATGCGTTGCAGTGGCAGAGTCAGGTTCTTTACCCTCCCTCCCCCTTCCCCTTGCTCATTTACCTCAGTCACTCATCCTCCTCCCCCTTCGTCACTCACCCCCCCTTCCCTCCCCTGTCCCCACTCCAACTCTCTCCCCTCACACTCACCTCTCCCCTCATTCTCCCTCCCCTGACACTCACCTCCCCCCCTCATTCTCCCTCCCCTCACTGTCACCTCCCCCCGCCTACTGCCTACCCTTCAGATCAGAAAACCTTTGTCTTTCTATTTCTGTGGGAACCCCCCCACCCCAAACCCCTCCCCCAATCCCAACCCTTTAAATCAAATAATAACCCCCCACCTTCCTGCCCCCTCCCAAGACCTGGGAAATTAAAATTGTTGGTGCTACATGTGGTCTGTCCCTGGGCACGTTATGTAGCCAAATAGAGGAGTGCCTAACCAAATTTGCACTTCCAAATTTGTTTTGTGGTCTGGGGAGGGCTATTTTGGTGCATTCCCGAGATCGTGCAAGTTTAGTGTATGTATTTGTGTGCGAACCTCGCCCTTTCCCCCAAAAAACAACCCTATGAGAAAAGTTCTCTTAAACTAACCACCCCACACTCTCCTGCCCCTCCCCCCCACCCCTGCGAAAAACAATAGCCCACCCCCTGCCCCCCAGAGTTGCTGAATGAATGAAACCTGCCCCCCTCCTCATGACCCCTCCCCAAGATGTTCGCAATAAATTCATTACCACCCCCCACCCTTCAGACTCCCCCGAGACCTGATAAAATGTCAGTCGGTGGAGCGGGCGTTCAGGAGCGTTCCGGGAGCGATGTATTGGCGTTGGTTCGTCGGCTGCGAGCACTGAAATGGATTCAGACGGCCTTTTGCCATTACTATGTCAGTGGGGTGGAGCAATGGCAGTGGTGGGTCCTCTGACATATTAAGGGCAAAGGTCCGCCAGCTGCCAGTCCTGAAAATGGCGCCAAGGGGCCCTCACCCTTACCTTGTCACATGGGCTATTGCCGCCATTGGTGTCCCCGAGTGGCATAGTAAGGGAAAGGGCCGTTGGCACCATGTTGATTCCTGGCAGCCAACGGCCATAGTGCAGGAGATGTGCCCCGGACCGGTCCTGGCCCCCCGCTGGAGCCTCCCGGACTTCTGTCAGGTTTTGTGTGTGTTGTGAGGGCCTGGGAAGTAAATACATTTGGCATGTGTGTGGGGGGTATGAGGAGGGTGGTTTTGTGTGTGTTGGGAGGCTGTGGGAAGGAAGTAAATCAATTTGGCATGTGTGTGGGGGGTGTGAGGAGGGTCGTGGGTGTATTTTATCTGTAAAGGAAATAGTTATCTTCTGGCGAAAAAAGTGCGCGAATGTGTTAAAATGGAAGTGAAACGTGGACCTGGACTGGCGAAATGATTAGTGTAGCGTGTGTTAGTGTAAGGTGTAACAGATGGCGCTTACATCCAGCAGATGTTGCTGTTTTCTCGAAACAATTTTTAAACCTATTTTACCTGTCACAGGTGTGACATATCTGTAATGTAAGTACAGAAGAACCTTCCTGTATGCGAAATGAAGGTTGTGTCCAAATTTGAAAGCAATCGGTTCAGTGGTTTCTGAGATTAGCGATTTTGTCCAAACTATTTAACATTTTTATTTATATAGATTGATAAGCAAGCCTTGGGTACTACTTCTTTTAATACTTCAACCTATCTCCGTTGAGATATTAGTGGGGGATCTACCAGCCAAAAACTGTTTCAGTTGGTCAGGTTCTTGAAACACATAATTTACATTTAAATGTCTGATGCATGCTTTGCAGGGATATTTTAAAGTGAGTCTTGCACCTATCTTCAATACATCTGGCCGCATCAAGAGGAATTCCTTCCTGCGTGTTTGTGTAACTTTCACCACATCTGGAAAAATCCAAATTTTTCTTGTTTAACTTCTACTACTCCAATCCTTCTTTCCATATCTTCTGTTTTATTTGCATATATCGTTATCAGGTTATTATTCTTCATTGATTGATTTTGTATTTCAACTATTATTCTGGATAAAGATTTCATATTATTTTCTATTGAGCTCAACATAGTCCAAATTCCCTCCAAAGACATTACTTCAGGTCTTTTGGTTAAAGGACAAACTGAAAATGCCTTAAACTGTTTTAATCCCTCATCTTCAATGGCACCCCCGCTCACCCCTATACCTTGAGCTGCAAATAATCCAGATAACTCCTCCGTCCGCGGTGTAGACGCTCTCAGGGGTTCCTCCATTCTTCCTGAAGACCTCCTAGGAAAGGCTAAAGAGGCTAGTGTGTTCATCTTGGAGAAGAGATGGCTGAGGGGGGCTATGATAGAGGTGTTTAAAATCATGAGAGGTCTAGAATAGGTAAAAGTGAATCGGTTATTTACTCTTTCAGATAATAGAAGGACTAGGGGGCACTCCATGAAGTTAGCAAGTAGTACATTAAAAACTAATCAGAGAAAATTATTTTTTACTCAACGCACAGTTAAGCTCAAGAATTTGTTGCCACAGTATGTGGTTAGTGCAGTTAGTGTAACTGGGTTTAAATAAGCTTTGGATAAGTTCTTGGAGGAGAAGTCCATTAACTGCTTTTAATCAGGTTGACTTAGGGAATAGCCACATCAGTAGCATGGGATCTACTTAGTGTTTTGGTACTTGCCAGGTACTTGTAGCCTGGATTGGCCACTCTTGGAAACAGGATGCTGGGCTTCTTGGACCCTTGGTCTGACCCAGTATGGCAATTTCTTATGTTCTTATGTTCTTAAATGCCAAGAGTAACAGATAAATATGAGAGAGGAGGAAAAAAAAGTGTGAAAGCTTGCTGGGCAGACTGGATGGACCATTTGGTCTTCTTCTGCCATCATTTCTATGTTTCTATGTTTCTAAAAGTGCTTGATATGCTGTAGTAGTGTCACGGTTTGAATTGTGTTGGGCGGGCAGATCCCACGGAAGTCCTATAGGATGTATCAGTCACCAGCAGTTCAGTTTCTCCTCTTCATAATAAATGGATCCAGTCTTTCATGTTCTATTACTAAACTTTTACCACATAAATCCATTTCCTGGTCACCAGGTGCCACCTCTACCACAAGGGAAGTTCAATGGACAGGATAAATGTGTGTCAATGCACATTTTGGACTCCAAGGGAATCCAAGGCCAATTTCATTATTTCATCGATTGGAAATATATACAGATGAATGCAGAAGTTTAGGCACCCCTGGTCAAATTATATATTTTAATGTATCTCTAAGTGAACCAAATCTGACACTACCTCTACATGGTACAAAGTTAAACATAATAGGTTTACTATTTATTTATTGGTTTTAACAGATTGGGAATAGTAAAAAAAAAAAAGTTAATATGGCATGTGCAAATGTTTGGACATCCTTTCCGTTGATTTATTACTCCTTTTGTTAAAAAGTTGTTAATAAGAACCAAAATATTGATTGACTTGTTAGGACTTCAATTAGGCAGGTGAAGACAATTTCACGGTTGAGCAAACACTCTGTCCTTCTAACCTCTCAGGTTATGATTATTATTCTGGACTACATTCAACAGCCAGGGGCTCTTCAAAACAGCTGTCTGAGCATTTGAAAGTGAAGATAATTCACTCTTACAAAGCAGGGGAAAGCTATAGAACATTTCCAAATGCTTCCAGCTAGCAATTTGTACTGTCAGAAACACTGTTAAAGTGTAAGTTACACGGAACTATTGAAGTCAAGGCAAGAGCTTGAAGATCAACAAAAATCTCTGCTAGAACTGCCAGAAAACTGGTCAGATCTCCAAAGAAGAATGCACAGATGACTGCAAATCACCTGCTTTAGCCACCACTGTAGTGGTTGTCCACAATACAGTATTGCTTTGCACAAAAATGATCTGCATGGGAGAGTTGTCAGAAAGAAACCTTTTATATGACCTCACCACAAAAGGCATCATCTAACGTATGCAAAAGCAAACCCCTGAAAAGGCTGAAACGTTTTGGAACATATCCTAGAAGCTAATGTCCCCACAGTTAGTGAAGAAATTAAAGCTGAAAAGATGTTGGATATTTCAGCAAGACAACGATCCAAAACATACATTAAAATCAGCCATGAGTACATACAGGAAAGAAAGAGGAAGGTTTTGGAATATACTTCACAGTTCCTGGACTCGGTTATTGTTGAAAGTCTGTGGGAAGTGCATGCAAGGAGATGTAAATGAATATGTCTGAGCTAGAAGAGATCTGCTAGGAAGACGGGGGAAATAAAATTCCAAAAGCAAGAACAGACAGACTCTTAGCTGGCGACAGGAAATGTTTGGAAGCTGTTATTTCTAACCGAAGAAAGCGTTACGAAGTACTGACTGAAAAGGATGCACAAATTTGTGGACATGCCAAATTCACTTTTCTATTTTTCAATCTGTTGAAATCAGCAAATAAATAGTAATTCTGCTTTAAAAACTGCAGAAGGATGTCGGATCTGATATTCATGTTGTGCTTCCCGGCCGTGGCAGGTCCGCGACCAGCCCTACTCACCCCCGATGCTGTGGCCCCAGACATGGCCCGACCTCTCTGGCAGTGGTAGGCAACCGCCTACGTGCTCGTGTCTCCTCCATTTTCCCAGGTCCCTCCGGTGCTGCTACGGCCTCATCTGGGCCTGGTCAGGTCTTCCCACGTGCGCCACAGGGAGACGACGCCATTTCCTCATCTTCGGCCTGTTCGCCCTAGGCGTGCACCTCTCTGGGCTTTAAAGAGGCCGTGACGGGAAAGCCTCCCACGGCCCTGGATGATGACATTAACTAACTTCCCTATATAAGGCAGGCTCAGATGTTCAGAGCCTGCCTTGGCAACAGGTCCCCACACTTTCCTGTCATGCGCTTCGTTGCTTCTCCAGTTCCAGTTCCTGTTCCAAGTACCTGCTCCAGTTCCAGTTCCTGTTCCTCCATTTCTTCAGACGGACCTTCTTGGCTTTGACCTCTTGCTCAGAACTGCCCTTGTCTCCAGCCGCCTGCCCTGACTCTCTGCTTGGATCTGACTCTGTCTCCAGCCGCCTGCCTAAATTCTCTGTTTGGACCTGACTCTGTCTTCAGCCGTCTGCCTTGACTTTTGTCTGTTCCAGACTTTGGATCTTGCATCTCCTTTCTGGGACCCTCCGTCTCCACTGTTTCCTGGCATCCTGCCTCTGGACACTCTCTCCGGGATCAACCATGCGGAAGCCCACCTAAGTCCAGCCAGCCCCGGTACTCAAGGGCTCAACCTGCAGGGAACATAAGAAAATGCCATACTGGGTCAGACCAAGGGTCCATCAAGCCCAGCATCCTGTTTCCAACAGTGGCCAATCCAGGCCATAAGAACCTGGCAAGTACCCAAAAACTAAGTCTATTCCAAGTAACCATTGCTAATTGCAGTGGCTATTCTCTAAGTGAACTTAATAGCAGGTAATGGACCCTGGTCCTCCCTAGGCATGCATGCGCATGCCATCTGATCTCCCTTTAAAGGGCCAATAGCGGGAACTTCAGGCTCATCCCCGGCTGATGACATCACTGGCCTGGGATACTTAAGAACTACCTCCAGCCACCACTAACCGACTTGGCAACAAGTTCCCTGGTTCCTTTCTGGTGCTTGCTCCAGTACTCCGGACCTGTTTTCCTGCTCTTCGGATCCTAGTGCTTCTTCACCTGGGACCCTGTCTTGGCGCTTCCCGCTCCTTGGGGCCTGGCTCAGCACTTCTACATCTGGGACCCTGCCACAGCGCTTCCCACTCTGCGGGACCAGCCTCAGTGCTTCTACATCGGAGATCCTACTTCAGTGCTTTCACTCTTCAAGACCTGGCTCAGCACTGCCACACCAAGAGACCCTGTCATGGCACTTCCGCCCCTCGGGGTCTGGGTCAGAGCTTCTAAGTCACAAGATGCTGTCTCTATGCCTCTGCTCTAGATCTGTCTCAGCACTTCAACATTACTGGACTGTGTCTCTGTGCTCCCACTTCTCGGGGCACCTCTCAGCGCTTCTACATCACAAGGACCTGTTACTACACTGCCATTCCTCGGGCCAAGGGTCCACAAATCCTAACAAGGTTTTCTCCCATTTTATGTCTGTAGCAAAAATGTTTAATAAATAGAGCCCTAAGTGTGTTTTATCCTGTACATTTAACCCTCCTATGTCTTATTTTATTTCTCCATGGAGTTCATTTTAAGCCACTGTTACGTAGCGGGCCTTGAAAGGCCTTTCATTCATTCTGTTACGTGAACGGCCTCGACAGGCCTTGCATTCTGTTAGAAACAGGGGTGTTTAGTATGCCCTTGGGCCTCAGCCCGACCCCAGACGGATCCAGGACCGAACCGAGGGTTGACGGCGTGTTCCAGCATGGCTGACAGTCTTACCCTCTGCCAGGCCTGCAAGATCCCAAGGCCAACAACATGATGATGTTGGAATGTGAATGGTCCTCCAACCATTCTGAGCCCTTTCGGACCTGCCGCTTGGATCGACATGGAGCAGCAGGCCCTGCCTGAGGATGAGGGCAGACGGGCCTTGACATGAAGATATAACACCAAGATCGATGCTACGGCATCGTAGACGAAGACATGACACCAAGGCTGATGCGGACGGCATCAGAGACGAAGGCTGGCACAAGACATGACACCAAGGTAGTTGAAGACATGACACCAAGGCTGATGTGAGGACATCACGGACCAATGGTCGATGCGATGGCATCCCAGACCAGGGTCGAATCGACAACATCAGGAACAAGACGTTAACATGATACCAAGACTGATGCAACGGCATCTGGGACGAGACGAGGAACTTGACGAAGTCCAGACGAGACAAGAGATATGGCGGAAGGACATTGGCACTGTCTCTCAGGGCGCCCTACACAATCCACCCGCGGGACTGGTCGCGGACCACCCTGTCCCACTGCACGCCCTACACAGCCCGAGGAGGCTGGTCACGGACCACGCTGAGAACGGGACAAGCTCAAGGAAGAATCCAGCCGAGGCAGAACTTCGACGACGGAGCCATAAGTCATCCTGAGCTCCGCAAGGCTGGCAGGACATGACGGCTCAGGAGCACAGGAACGAATTCCACCTGTAGGCAACTCCACGCTCGGGAAAGACGTCATCCAAGAGAGCACGGCCTGACAGGATCAGAAGGCTCAGGAGTGCTGAAGACACAGGAGCAGGACACCAAGAAACTTGGGATATCAGGAAGCAGAAGATCAAGACGAGACACCAGGACACCTGGACGGGGACCTCAGGCAAGAACATGACTTGACATGACAAGAAGACGAAATGAAGAGGAGCTGCATGAAGAAGACCTGACGGAGCTCTGGCAGGTAGGAGCCTCCAGAGTGAAGTAACTCCGATGCAAGGTGAAACTGAAGTGACGGAGCAGCCCTTTATAGGGCTGGAGCAGGAAATCAGTCCTTAGGTGGGACCAGCACACTTCCTATGTCTGGCCCTTTAAATTCTGTAGAGAGGCGCAGCCGCGTGCCTAGAGGAACAGGAAGCTGGCTGTGCAGGACCGTGGACAGCGGCCTGCACAGCGTCGACGACGCAGATGCAAGGCTGGCCTGGAAGCAGGCCTCGATGACGGCAGCGGCTCCAGCCGCTGCAGGAAGCCCCGGGGGCGGCTCCAGCCGCCACTCGAGCCCGGGGATGAGGCCTCTGCGCCGCGAAGAGGAGATGACGTCGGCGGCGGCTTCCAGCCACGAAGAGGATGCTGAAAGTCCGCGGCTCCAGCCGCGGTGAAGACGGATACCAGGGGCAGCCTCCGGGCTGCAGGGGAAGGCAAGTCCATGGCTCCAGCCGCGCGGGAGGCCCGACTCCGGCGGCACCAGCCGCGTCAGGCAAAAGGCAGCATGAAGGGAAGGTGAGTGCAGCCTGCTCGCGGGGGTTAGCTCCGTGGGCAGGGTTCCATAACAGCCACTGTAAGGTTTGGAGAGTTAGCTGGATAAACATATCCAGCTAACTAGCAGGGTATATTCAGCAGAGCGGTGTTATATCAGCGTAAGCCGGTTAACTTAATCTGCTCCACCCTGGAGAGCCTACTACCTGCCCACGGAATGCCCCTATCTTATCTATCCAGGTAAGACATTTAGATGGATAACTACTATGTTATCCATATAAATGGCTTTTGAATATGGACCTCTATGTTTTTAGCTTTGTCGGAAAGTTAAAGCTATTATGTTTACATTAAGTGTAATTTTGTTTTATGTTTCTTGACTGTTTATGTCAATTATGTTTATGTCCTTTCCTGGCATTCCCCATCACTCTTTCTTTCGCCCTCACTGCCTAGCACCTATAACTGCTGTTATTACTATTATGTATCATTTCTAAAGCACTACCAGACATACATAGATACACATAAGACACAATCCCTGCTCCATGGAGCTTATAATCTAGTCAAGACACACAGACATCGGAACAAGTATCCATAAGAAGTGTATTTATTATATAAATTTACTCAAGATTTAAAGCAGCTTCAAAAAGTTGAGTATTTAAACTGGTTGTAAATGCAGCCAGAGAGAGAGCATGATGCATGGGCTCAGGAAGTCTATTCTAGGTGCACGGCAAAGCAAGGTGAAAAGCACAGAATTGGGAATTGGCGCTAGAAGAGAAGGGCACAGAGAAAGAACAACTTACTCAAAGAACAGAGTTCATGAGGCGGGATGTATGGAGAGAGAAGATAGGTAATGAAGACCTGCAGAGTTAATGCATTTATAAATGAATAAGAGAAGCTTGGAATGCATATGATGGTGGACGCTTCCTAGCACTATCATCCTCTGCCTAGTATCCCTCCTCTTTCTGCTCCCCTTGTTTAGTATATCCCTTCTTTTTCCCCTTCTTCCCAGCATCTCCCATCATACTCTCCCCCTCCAAGCATCTCACCTCTCTTCCAAAACACCTATCCAGCATTTCCCCTCATTCTTTTCTCACCCCTGTTGAGCATCTCCATCACTCTCTTCTCCCTTCTCAGCATCTTCCATCACTCCCTCTTACCCCTGCCTACTACCGCCCATCATTATCTCCCCACAGTCTCTGCCAAGCATACCCTTCTCTGTCTCCCCTGCCAAGAATCTCCACTCTCTCCCCTTCCCTCCTTCTCAGCATCTTATATCACTTTCCCCCTCCTGGCATCTCCTTTCTTTCCTGAAAACCCACCAGCCAATATCTGCCATCACTCTCTCCCCACCCCTGCCTAGCATCTCCCATCACTCTCTCCCCCTCCCAGTATCTTCTCTCTCTCCTCCAAATTGCCAGCCAGCATCTCCCATCACTATCTCTCCCACCCTAGCCCTGCATCTCCCATCACTTCTATCCACCACTGCTCACTCTCTCCCATTCCTGCCCAACATTTCCCATCATTCTCTCTGTCCTTTCCCAGCACTCTCACTCACCTTCTCCCCTATCTCTTCCCAGCATCTCCCATCACTTTCTTCCCTCTCTCCTCCTCAGCATCTTGCCTTGGTCCCATCCCTGGTCCTCTTTCTTTACCTTGCTTGACTCAGCTGATTCAGGTCTGAAGGGTATGACTAATATGCTTGCACAACGGCACACTACAGCTGAAGAGGCAGCGGGAAAAGAGAAAATAAGCGCACTGTCTGTGAGCTGGTGTGCACTCAGGCTCTATGGCAGCCCCACCCCTTCCTTCCACACAGGCTTCCTGTTACCTAGGAAACCTATTTGAGGTGTGGGATCACTACAGGGCCTAAGCACCTGTCAGCTGACAGATTGGCTCCACAATTAATGTTTCTGTTGCATCAGAGGTGGACCCTTGGGCTGAGGTGGGGTTGACGCAACCCTTAGGTAGGGACCTATGGGTCCCCACCATCGGCAGGTAGGGTGGGCTAAAGTTAGAGGCCACTGGAGCTTCACCTATACCAGCCCTCATTCCCCGCGGGTTGAGCCTTTGGGTGCCGTGGCCGGCAGGACTTAGGTGTGCCTCGAGGTTGGTTTATGAGGTAAGGCAGTTCAGCCCAGAGACAGCAGTCGATAGGTGGCATAGTCCTACCCTGGACAGGGTTCAGTACAGGAACTCAGGCAGCAATGGAACAGAAGGGGACTGGAGATGCCTAAGGAAAGAAAGGCCGAAGCCTTGTAAGTCCATGTCCAGGAGATAGGCTAAAGGAAGCATCACTGACAAACTGGAATCAGGGCTGGCAGCAAGCGAAGGTCGTGGAAAGCAATGTAGAACTCTGGACATGGAGTAATCTGTAGCATAGTCAATCAAGGCAATGGTCAGGGCACGGAGAAGGCAGGCATAGTCGATCAATGCAATGGTCAGGGCACGGAGAATACAGGTGTGGTCAATAGTAGCAAAGGTCCGGGGTTGGAGATAGGCTGAAGAATAGTCAAACGTAGCAAAGGTCCGGGGCTGGAGATAAGCTGAAGAATAGTCAAACAAAGCCAAGTCGAAATCCAGAAAGTCAGTCCAACACATAGACAGGGCATAAACGAGGAAGACAGGAACCGGGAACCACAGGAGACAGGAACACAATGTAGAGACGATTCTCTATCAGCAAGGAGTACGAGGAGACCTGCTGCAAAGGCAACGCTATGGAGCGAGGCCTGAGCTTATATACGCTGAAGAGTCTGACGTCAGCATCCAGGGCTGTGGCCAGGTTCCCGCCGCGGGCCCTTTAAAAGAATCAGCAATGCGTGCTCGTGCCTAGGGAGGTGAGCGGTGCCGATGGCGACACCTCTCCGCGGGCCACGCAGAGAGCAGGGACATCTTGGCTGGCAACACTGGGGACCATGGCAGAGCCGGAGGTACCGGTGGCGACCCGAGGTTAGAGCTGGAGTCCGTACAGGAAGGTGAGAGGGCTGCGCTGTGGATCTGCCGCGGGCAGCACGCATAACATTTTCTATTGTTATTGCTTCTTTAGCCGCAGAGTAGTCTTTGTGCAAGCGCACTGTTCTTCCCGTCTAGTGCCAGCATTGCTATGGGAAAAAGGAGAATAAAAATGGGGCAGGCATATGCCATCCCTTGCACTCCTGTGGTGACACTACTATTTAAAGATCAAGCCAAGCAATAAAATATGTCCAATATTTATAACATGCCACCCAACGTAATTCTTATACTAGTACTCATATGAATGGAATTGTGTTCAGTGCCACTCTGAGATAATGTAGATAGAGGTTTTCATACTTTTACTAGTCCTGGGTGGGCTAAGCTTGTGTTTCTGAGGAGTGGGAGGTTGCTGTGCAAAAGATAGTGTGTTTGAAAAAGTAATCTTTTTTAATCTGATTACTCAGTTGCAAGAACATTGTGTACACGTTTCATTTACAATTAATGGGGCTGATGCAAGGAGAAGGAACAGTTCATGAGTTCACAGTAGCAGAGTTTGTATTTAAGCTGCTTTTCACAGAGAAATTAAATAAATTCAGGAACAAAATAAAAAGAATAAATAAAAGTAAAGCTAACACAGCCGGATTATTTTAGGATAGCTGAAACTTATCTGGCTAACTTTAAAGACAATCGGAGAAACTCAGCATCTTGCCCATGCCACTGAATAACTTTGCTAGCCGGCCAGTGGCTGAATATGAACCTCAGTATTTTTAACTATTGTTAGTAGCATTTATTTCCTTTATCCATCAACTTAATGAGTCCATTGTGCCCCCAATCAAATGGACTCTACTTTTATAAAAATCAATCCTTAATCATGTTTTCAGAATTAATCACCTCTGGTAGCTGTTGCTAGGCAGCAGAAGCGTGGTTGCCCTGGAGGAAATACCGACCTCATTGCCGTCCCTGCTCCGTGTGGGTGGCCATAATGAAAACAAGAGAGGCAAAGGTTCAGCTGACATTTGCATCACTGCAACAAGATGCAAATTACACTGTGAACCGATGTGATATCCTGGATGAATGTCGGTATATAAAAAATTTTAAATAAATAAATAAATAAATAGTTTGCATGAACGGTGAAGCCTTTGCATAAATAGTCAGAAACATCTCCTTTTTAAGGAAGCATTGCACAAGAAGATTCCTCCAAAGGAATTCAAAATGATACTGCACCCACCGGAATCCACACCCATTTCAAAAAGAAAGCTGCACCCGATATTCCAGAAGTAGTAAGTATACCCAAGAAATGGTGCTCACTCTGCAGCACCAATAGAACACTTTATTGCTAACTTCTCATTAAAATTCTTTAAGTTGCTCCTATGCCAGTTTTCTGAATTTGTTGGATCAGTCATATCTGGGCACACTGTCGCAAAATACCTTATATGGAATGAGATATAAACATGGAAAAGCACATTCCCGGGTGACTTACCTGAAGGTGAGAGGTAAGAAAATCTTTTTGCCTTATGACTGCTTCCCTGCTCTCTTTTGCTCAACTTTGAAAATTGTAGGGAAACAATCGCTATTTCACAAAGTTATCTATTATTTTGTTTATAAAATTTTGAGCCACGATCCCAATGTGAAACAGGTGCTCCAGAAATCATTCTGTGATCTTGCTAAGCCAATTTCCTTGCTAGGAACTCTCATTAGCAAAGGGCTTGTCTAAACAGAAAGTCTCATTCACACAGATGCAGGAGGTTTCATTTGTCAAAGCCCCACACATGGGCTAACTCAGTTGAGTTAATCATTGTTTATAACCTGCATAATGATTAGTTTTCTGTCTGGATGGAGAACCTAAACCTTGTAGGTCTAATGTTCAAAACAATAGGCTCTGTACCAGAATACTTCAGAGGCTCATGTGTGCTAATATCCTACTCTCCCCTAGATCTGTCACTCTGTCTCTCAGTCTTTGGGGCATATTTATTAGAATGCATTAACACACATCCTTAGTAAATAGTAGGAGTGCCCACAGGAAAAAAAGAAAAAGAAAAATTTGGTTCTGTTTCTTATTTCAGTTCAGGTGTCATTTTTTATTCATTTTGTTAGTTTTGGTTTTCAAGTTCATTCATTAAGTCATTTCATTCATTTCCATTAAAGTCAATGAGGGAGACAATGGACTCTAACACTGGGGTTTCTATTCAAGTAAAACAAAACTTTCAGGCATCAGCAGCAGAGGAAAAGCACTCTGAGACAGCAAGAGTGGGGAAAAGTGGTGCCAACAGTAGCATGAACAGCCCAAGGTAACGTGAAAGGAGCAGAGGGCACCAACAACAGTTCTATAAACATTCTGTGACACCAAGAGCGTGGCAAATCAGCACAAACGGTGGTATGAAGACCCCAAGTATCAAAAGAAGGACAAATGGCACCAACAACAATGGCATGAAGACTCCAAGATACAGAAGAACAGCAAAACAGCACTAACAATGGTTTGACCAACGCAAGACACCATGAAAGAAGTGGAGCCTTGCCAACAGAGAGATAAATACCACAAGAGATCATGAGAGAGGCAATGCAGCACCAAAAATGGCATGAACAACCCAAGACACTGAGAAAGGGATGAAACAGCACCAATGGTGGCATTAAAAGCCCAAGGCACTAAAAGAGGGGCAAAGAGCACCAACAGTTGTGGCACGAAGACCCGCATGGCACCTAAAGAGAAGCAAAGAAGCACAAATAATAGGGGTGTGCATTCGTTTGCAATGTATTGGCAATCTGCAACGTATATCTATTTATATATTTATTTAAACAGTTTTATATACTGTTGTGTGGGCAAGTCCATCTCAACGGTTCACAAATTTAATGCAATAAAAACAAGAAAAATAACTAGAAAAATGAAAAATACATATTATCATATTATAAAATCTCTAAAAATCTAATATCTAAAAATATAAAATTAACCAAACGCTAACAATAAAAGTACTACAGATTAAAAAGGATTAAACAGTAAAAGTTAAAAAGTTAAGAAACCGCTAAAGAAAAAACAGTCACTGCCTAAAGGCTCCTATGTTCCCTTTACTCATCTGCATATGCTTGCCGGAATAACCAGGTTTTTAAATCCTTCTGAAATTGTTTCTTATCTTGTTGTACGCTCAAGTCTAGTGGTAATTTATTCCAAAATTTCAGACCCGCAATTGATATAGCACGTTCTCTTACTTCACACAGGTGGGCTGATTTAATATTTGGAATTGTAAGGATTCCTTTATTTGATGATCTCAATTCATGTTGCGGTACGTGCAATCTTATTGCAGTATTCAGCCAATGTCATATCCCTATATAAGATTTTATGGATAATACATAACACCTTAAAAATTATCCTCTGTTCAATTGGCAGCCAGTGCAAATCTTTCAAGACTGGAGTTATATGCTCTCTCCTTCTGGTACCTGTCAGTATACGTGCCGCGGTATTCTGTAAAATCTGTAAAGGTCTAAGTACGACTTTTGGTAGTCCAAGGAACATTGCATTGCAATAGTCCAATCCTGTGAATATCATTGATTGTAATACTAATCTAAAATTCTCTTGGGATAACAGTGGTTTGAGCTGTCTCAACATCATTAACTTCCCATAGCCTTCCTTAACTTTCTTAGAGATATGTGTTTGGCAATTAAATTCCGCATCAATATGGAAGCCTAGATTTCTTGTTGCATTTTCAAATTTCATATTTTTAATATCTGTGGTCAAACTTAGCTTTGGTTCATCATAAATCCTTTTCCTATCTAAAATAATAAATACAATTTTCTCTAGGTTTAAAATTAGTTTCAGTTGTGTCAGTACTTGTCTAATAATTTCTAAATACATTTTTATTAGCTTAACAGTCATATCTAAATCATTCTCAATAGGAAACAGAATCTG
Organism: Rhinatrema bivittatum; assembly: GCF_901001135.1. Classification (NCBI taxonomy): domain Eukaryota; kingdom Metazoa; phylum Chordata; class Amphibia; order Gymnophiona; family Rhinatrematidae; genus Rhinatrema; species Rhinatrema bivittatum. The sequence continues at coordinate 86,282,726 of NC_042616.1, forward strand.
GATATCGTCAGCATAAACAAAATAAATCAAGACCCGATAATAAATGACACAAAGGAAGCAAATATACATTAAACAGGGTCGCCGATAGTGCCGACCCTTGGGGGACTCCTGTTGTTAACTGAATGCTCTCTGAAATATTGTCATTAATTTTAACAGCAAATGTTCTATTTCCTAAAAAGGAACTGAACCATTTTAATGTTACAACTGTCAAACCAATTTCCTCAAGTCTAGTTCACAGTATGTTGTGATCTACTGTGTTGAAGGCTGCCGACAGGTCCAAGAGCACAAGTATGTATCTCTTACCACAATCAAATCCTCTCAAAACAGTATCATTTAAGGACAACAAAAGTGACTCAGTACTATGGCTTTTCTGAAAGCCGTGCTGCACGGGGAAAAGGATATTATTGAATTCTAGATATTCTATTAATTGTCCATATTCGTTGTATTTGTGCGGATGCAAAACATATCGCAATTCCCCACGAATATAACATATTATCCATTCCATACGCTTGGCGGCGTGCGCTCGCAGTGATTTCTTAGTGGTCATTTGAAATCGGAGAACGCCATTTGGGTGTATCCATAGCCAAAAACCAGCCCTTTCCTGTGAGTCATCAGTGACCTCACAGCCCTGTCAGAGTGGGTCGGACAGGTTGGCAAGGAGACCAAAATGCAACGTATCAGTGATAAGAATCTTTGCAATACAGCCAATCGCACTCTCACTCAGTGGTCGGTGATGCTTTTGCTGATGACCCAGCACTATATATTCTTAAGCATGTGGCGTGCCATGCACTTTCTTTGCAGGGGCGGTGTGGGGAGGTGGTTTCTGTGGAAGGTGGCTGTACTCAGAGCTAGTCTGAGTTCTCAAATCTGTATTCAATTGCTAGCTAGGCTAGCTACTTAGATAGAAAAATATATTTGTTCTGCATTTTGCTGCAGTGCCAGCTAGCCCTGGTTTTTTTAAAGCACTTTTTTTAGTTTATCTGAGACAGTCTCTCTGTGCCATGGAGAGAAGCTGCTAGCAGTGGCATTTTGCTGCTTAGTTCACCCCCCCTGGGGTAGGTTGCAAGCACCATTTGGGTATTGTGGGTGGGAGAGATATATTCAATTTCTAGCTAGTTTGCTAGAATTTCCATTGAAAAATATATTTAATCGATTTTCCTGCTGTGCCAACAATTCCAGCTTTTTTGTTAACTGCATTTTTTAAATTGAACTCACTCAGTCTCTCTGTGCACTGGGCATCAGTGCCAGTGGGCACTGGGTAGTTTTGCAGACTCCAGTATATTGGGACAGTGGGTGTCTGTGAAACCAAATCCCCAGTGGGCCTCTTTTGTTGTTACCACTTTGTTGTGTACACACACACATTACATTAATTCACATCAAGGCACTGTGCCCGTGGGCAGCCAGTTTAGCAGACTCAAGTATATTTGGACAGCAGTAGTCTGTGAAGTCAAATCCCCAGTGGGCCTCTTTTGTAGTTACCACTTTGTTGTGTGCACACACATTACATGAATGCACATCAAGGCACTGTGCCCGTGGGCAGGCAGTTTAGCAGACTCAAGTATATTGGGACAGCAGTGGTCTTTGAGGCCAAATCCCCAGTGGGCCTCTTTTGTAGTTACCACTTTGTTGTGCGCACACACATTGCATTAGTGCGCATAAAGGCATTGTGGGCAGCCAGTTTTGCAGACTCAAGTATATTGGGACAGCAGTGGTCTGTGAAGCTAAATCCCCAGTGGGCCTCTTTTGGAAATAATGGTTTTAATTGAAATCCCTAGTAGGCAGTGACATTAAATCCATAATGTCAGGGAAAGCTAGATGTGGTCGAGTGATTGGGACTGGCAGAGGAGGCACTTCAAAAGGCACTAGTGCCAGTCCCCCATTAAAGTTAAAAAGGGACCTGTTGCAATCTAAAACTCTTTGTAGGGGCAGGCAGTTCCATCTGGAAAAAAATGAAATCTAAACATGATGCATCGCCACCACCAGTTTCTGACCCTGTAGTTTACGAGGTGAGGGAAGGGGAGACTGAATCATGCCAGACAAAATGTTGACATCCAAAAGCAGCAGTGGGACAGCAGTCTGACTTAGAATTGACAATGTAGCGCAGGCACTGTTTGCTTCTGATTCAGATGAAGAATCATCTTGTGTGGGATTCTCATCAGAAATGGAAGCAGTAATAGCTGACAAAGTTTTAGGATGATTCGTTAGTCCTGTCTTAGCCTCCACTTCGGTGCAGCAGGGGAGAGATGAAACTGAGGAGGAGGAGGAAGAGCAGTCAGCACAGGCACAGAGTGTGACTGATGCCCCTGGCATTGCTTCTGAGGGTGAATCCACTACTTCAGCTCCAGTGCCAGCATCCTCCCCCAAGGCTATACAGAAGGAAGGATCACGAAAGACATCTGCAATCTGGATCCAAAGTGATGGAGGACCTGCATTTTGCTTGGTGTAATTACTGTGGCAGGGCTATTAGCAGAGGCAGGCAAATGGGACATCTATCTAATTTTGGCATGATGCATCATATGAAGAGGCAACACCCAACAACAGTACTGCCATCTGGGTATGGTGGCAGTACCAGTTAGGGGACCCCTTCCAAGCAGCGTAAAGTGGTTGAAAAGGAGCAGAGTCACCCCACGCCCTCAGCCCCTTCTAGCAGTCAGGTGGCAGGCCAGCAGCCCCCTGACATGTGGCAGAAGTAACAACTCACCATGGAGGAAATGGGGTGGAGTGTGGTAATGTTATCCCAGGGTAGGAGGCAGGCAGCCTCAAAAGTTGTAACCAGGAGCTTTGGAGAAATGATTGCCCTTGATGAGCAGCCCTTGCAGATAGTGGAGAATGTGGGTTTCAAGTATTTTCTGAAGGTCGTAGTTCCAAATTACAAAGCCCCTCCAGAATCACATTTAGCAGAAAAGTCATCCCCAGCCTGTATAAACAGTGTCACAGTCGCATCCATGCGCTGCTAGCTAAGGCACAGGGAAGTGTGCATTTCACCTATGATATCTGGACCGCCATGAATGCTGCACACTCTTACCTCTCACTGACAGCACACTGGACCTGGCTGAGGCAGGGGCAGGCAGCAGCTCTGTTAGTGAACAAGTATCAGGGTGGAGGTGGGCTTTACTGCACACCCACCTGACGGACCAGGCTCCTAGCGCAGCCAGTATTCTAGCATGCACCAGACAGATGCTGGAGGGCTGGCAACTACACCAGTGAGACAGGAATCCTCAGGCAGGGTTCTTTGTCACAGACAATGGTGCAAACATGGTTAAGGCAATAACCGAGGGGCGCTTTAAAAACATCCGATGTTTTGCACACACTCTGCACCTGGTAGTGAAGTCAGCTCTGGGGTTGGAGCCCAAGCACCAAGAAAATGGATACCTGCAAGACTTAATACACAAGTGCAGGGTCATAGCAGGGCACTTCCACAGAAGTGTGAAGGCGGGACAGGTTCTCCGACAAAAGATGCCTCACAAGCATCTCATTCAAGACATTGCCACCCGGTGGAATTCCATCTATATCATGCTGCAGAGGTTATGGAGCTGCATACACCCCTTCATGAACTTTCTGGTTCAATGGACATAGGTGTGCAGAATCCCCTAGGGCATCATGATTGGTTAGTCATGAGTCAGCTGGTAAAAATCCTGTAGCCTTTCCAGGATGCAATGGAGGAGCTGAGTTCCAGAAGTGCCACCTTTGCTGACATCATCCCTATTGTTAATTTCCTGGATGAAAATTTGGAGGCCTTTAAACAGGAAAAGGGAATGACAGCTGAGGTGCTGCATTGTCTGGATGTTTTGCAGCAGCAGGTGCAAGAGAGATTAAGGCATTTAAGAGAAGAGCACACATACATGCTCGCCACAGTCTGTGATCCCCGTGTGAAAGGGAAACTCGCCCTACAGTACGTTTGTCTCCTATTGGTGAAGGACCTGCTGTTAGCAAAAGTCCGTGAACAGGAGCGCCTATGGCGCTCCTGTTCACGGACTTTTGCTATGGCGCTCCTGTTCACGGACTTTTGCTAACAGCAGGTCCTTCACCAATAGGAGACAAACGTACTGTAGGGCGAGTTTCCCTTTCACACGGGGATCACAGACTGTGGCGAGCATGTATGTGTGCTCTTCTCTTAAATGCCTTAGGCATCTCTTAAATGCCTTAGGCATGAAGCAGAGGAGGAAACAGCAGGCACTTCAGAGAGTTGTGCTAGCCCAAGCATGAGCAGCACTCTGTCAGCCACAGCTAGTATCTCCTCCTCCTCCTCCTCCACTTCAATATGCCAAAGGCATGTTGCCCATAAAGATTCATCTTTTGTGCTACGGGCTAGAGAGAAAGCAGCTGGCATGAGTGACTCTGAGGCCACCCAAGCAAAAACTGTCAGTGACACGGTATCTCTCAGAGCCTACAGAGGACATGCTGACAGATCCACTGGCATATTGGGCACACAAGTCCACTGTCTGGCCACACCTAGCCAAAGTGGCTCAGTGATATCTGTCATGTCCACCAACCAGTGTGCCCAGTGAACGTGTATTTTCATTGACAGGGGATATCATGAGCCCTCACCGCTCAAGGCTGGCACCAGAGTTGATGGAAATGCTAGTGTTTTTGAAAATAAATTTGCCTTTGCTTGGTTTTCCAAATTTTCCCTGTGAATGGCAAGATGAATAATATGCTGTGCCTGTCCATCCACTGTACAGGCCGTACGTCCCTACAAGGGCCTGACCTGAAACGCCGTGCCTATCTGAGTTTTGTTCTGATATTTCTAATTTCAGTGCTGAAGTGCATAAGTACAGTTAATAGCTCCTGGGTATTCACAAATAATTCCAGCTCAGTTCTTGCTTCACAAATGGCAGTCTCTATTGCTCTAAAAGCATCCTCTGTTGAATTATCTTTCAGAAATGAAAAAGATGTCATTTTATTCTGGCAGTGAACCAGTTCAAGAAGAAGTGACAAATCAAACCACAACATACCTGCAGAAAGGATATCCTCAAATGCTGTGTCTGTTCGTCCAGGCTTAACGTCCCTACAAGTGCCTGACCTCTATCCTCGAATGCTGTGCCTGTCCGTCCAGGCCTTATGTCCCTACGAGAGCTTGACCTGTATCCTCTAATGATGTGCCTGTTCGTCCAGACTTTTTGCCCCTATGAGGGCTTGACCTGTATCCTCGAATGCTGTACCTGTCTGTCCAGGCCTTATGTCCCTACGAGGGCTTGACCTGTATCCTCTAATGATGTGCCTGTTTGTCCAGGCTTTAAGTCCATATGAGGGCTTGACCTCTATCCTCGAATGATGAGCCTGTTCATCCAGGCTTTATATTCCTATGAGAGCTTGACCTGTATCCTCTAATGATGTGCTTGTTTGTCCAGGCTTTACGTCCCTACGAGGGCCTGACCTTTATCCTCGAATGCTGTGCCTGTCCATCCAGGCTTTATGTCCCTAAAAGGGCTTAATCTTTATCCTCAATTGCTGTGCCTGTCCGTCCACATTTGGAATGTACGAGCATAAAAAGCTGACTTAAGATGTTTGGAGCTTGCGTATTTCATATGCTCAATAGTTTTCATGACCTTCATAATATGGGGGCCATGTTCCCTAAATCTTTCTTAGGTGCAACATTAATGTTTCTTCTAGTACTATAGAAAAGGTGGTAGTTGCACTCTAGTTCATCCTCTGTCCCTTAGTTTAAAGAGACACTGTAGGATACAAAGTCAACATAGGTCGATATTGTAGATTTGAGTGGGAGATGACGTCAGCACTTCTTTTGGTCCTAACGGCTGAACCCTCGTTGCAAAGGGAAACCTCAATCTCCGGTAATTCAAAATACTAATCCTTCACAGTATGGATCCTTAAATAAAACAAACAATCTTCTTTTAGTTTCAGGGCAGAGAAGAGAATCCTTCATCTTGCTCATGAAGTCATGATCTCTTTGCACATGCTTGAATCCTAACAATTTGTACCATTATACACTCTAGGGGGCCAACCCATTCCTGGGAACCCTTCCCTGCTCAAAGGAAAGGGAACTCTCCCTGGGGTAGCCAGTCTAACTCTTAGTACCTGTTGACCCATGTTGAACCGCTGTTCACAGTGAGACCTCCTCCACGTCACCACGCTTTGAAGGCTCATGCTCCACTCTAGGGGCCAAGCCATTCCGGGGAGCCCTTCCCTGCTGAAAGGAAAGGGAACTCTCCCGGTGCTGCAGCCTCTCTCTCTTAGTACCTGTTGACCCATGTTGAACTGCTGTTCACATGGCACCCTGCTCCATGTCACCACGCTTTGAAGGCTCGTGCTACACTCTAGGGGCAAACCCATTCCGGGGAGCTCTTTCCTGTGCAACGGAAAGGGAACTCTCCCTGGGGCCATCCTGTCTTGCCTCTATCAAAACCACAGGGATCTGACTACATCGGCTCTGCCAGCCTGCCTTGCCCCTATCAAAACCACAGGGACCAGACTACCTCCACTCTGCCAGCCTGTCTTGCCCCTATCAGCTTTCTGCCACTCTGTCTTGCTGCCATACACTAGATGACTCACTCAACTCCTTGTGGTGGTCTTGCCATTATCATGGTTCCTCAGTGTGTTGGTGCTAGTCTTTCTGCTTCTAGGGATTTGAATTGTTTTTCTGACGATTGAAAATATCGTACGATATTTTCAAAGTCGTCAGAAATCGGGGGCTCCCCGAAACCGATAGGAAAACCCCACAAAATTGTTTGTGGGGTTCTCTTATCGTTTTTGGGGAGGGCAGGAAAAACAGCACATAAAAACAACCCCTAAACCCACCCCGACCCTTTAAAACAGATCCCTTAGCTTCCCCCACCCTCCCCAAAACTTTTTAAAATTACCTGGTGGTCCAGTGGGGATTCCGGGAGTGATCTTCCGCTCTCGGGTCGTTGACTGCCACTAATCAAAATGGCGCCGATGGCCCTTTGCCCTTACCATGTGATAGGGTATCCGTGCGATTGGCCGGCCCGCACCATCTTTAAAAATGGCGCGGGCCATCCAGTAACAGAGGCTGGGTACAGACACTAGGGCCTTGGGCTAGGCTAGGGCCCAGCCATTTCCAGGGCCATGCCTGGAGATCCTGTTCTGATGCCTGGGCCTCAGCCCAAGCCCAAGCCCAATGTCTAGGCATGGCCCAGAGGCCGGGTCTCAACACCAAGCTCGATGCTGGAGCCTGGTCAGGAAGCCAAGTCCTGATGCCTGAGTCTCGGCCTAGGCCCGACTTAATATTTTGGCTACTTTTCTTGCTATCTTACCCTTCTCCCAGTTTCAGAGGGTGTTGATGCCTCTCTGTTTGCCGTCTCACTCTTCACTTTGGGCTGTGTGGTGCATATTCCATTCCACTTGCTACCCTTGGCCCGGGCCCAGGCCTGTCACCACTGATTTGGGGGTGGGGCTGATTTTCTGCTGCCTCACTGGAGGAAGGGGCCAGGAGATCATCTTGGGAGGTGGACTTCCCCTTTGCTTTAGCTTTTCTGCTTCTTCTTTTGCTGACTTGTATGGAGGGCAGGGTCCCAAGACTACTAACTTCCTCCCCTGAAATTGACACTAATGGGTGTTGTTTTGCAACTGATGGAGCATATCACTGTTTGAAAGATGGCCCAATACCTTTCCTCTATTAATGGCTTTTCAATAGGGAATGCATTCTGCTGATTTTCTATAAATCTAAATGCCTCTACCTCTGAGGATCCCCTCTCTGGATTCTTGGGTATCCCTGTTGGGACTGGCATTGAGGACGAATCAGGACGTAAAAAGCCTGTCTCTCATGCTCTTGAGTGCCTGATGTCACTGGCAAGGGAGAAGGGGGTAGTGATCTTGGCCCTGGTAGCATCATTTACTGTCTGCAGATACTGTCTGCAGATGCTAGATTGTAGTTACTAGATTGTAGTTACTAGATTGTATTCTAGTAACTAGCAAACAATTCTTAACTACTAGACTTTCAATATTCCCTTCCTCTAATTCTTCAAATACCTTACATAATTCATCCAAATCAATAGGTTTTGCAAAAATCTGAAGCAGATAATGGTCAGAATGAAAAAGGGAATAGGCATGTACAGAGTCAAAAAATATGTTTTAGTTCATTCATTTGTTTCATAGGTCACAAACATTCATTAGGTTTGTTTCAAACAAAAACAAATTGTTTATTTCTTCATTTATTTACCATTATAATAAATGGGGGGAAGCAATTTAGGCTATTTTGGTCTTCAAATTTGGGATTTGCTAATCATTTCTAATCAAAGTGGTAAAGGCATGCCGACGCATCAAGACTATGTAAAAATGGAACCACAAGTGGCATAAAGAGCCTAAGGGTAATGGGACAAAACAGTGGCAGAAGTTCTCCAAAGCACCATCAGGGTAGCAAGAGTGGACAGATCACCCCAAAGCAGCAAAAGTGGAGCAAAGGGCATCAACAACAGTGGCATGAATCCCCCAAGACTAGATACCGGATAAGACCAATAATCACAAGAACTGTAAGGGAATGGAGTTTAAGAAAATGTCCAAGAGAGAATAAAGCCATTAAAGATAGCTGAGTGGATAAGGCATGTGTGAAGCATCGGATTGCCAGGGCAAGAGCAATAGTCATTAAGTACCATAGGGGGAAAGGTACTTGGAAAGAACCAGGAAGCTACCCGGAGCAGTGAAGGAAATACTCTAAGGTATTAGACTGACTTGGAACAACAGTGGCAGCAGTGGCACTGTCAATAATTAAAAACTGAAATGGTAGGAGCAGAGCAATACTACAAGAAGAGTAGCTGAAAAACCCACAAGGTGTGCCTTGAGGACTGAGGCAGGAGGCCGAATGGTATAAAAACCCAGAGGAGTAAATCAGATAGTGTGCAAAGCAACAGATGGCCAGGGCAAGACCAGAGTTGGCAAATACAGTAGGGGAAGAGGATTTGGAAAGAATGTTAAAGACAGCCAAAGTGGGGTATACCTGTCTCAGTAGGAGGAATGTGGTTGATCCTACCAGTAGTATATGCTTCTGTCAAACTGTAGCAATTGAGCCATGCATATGTTATGTACACATGGCCATACAGAGAAACTAAGAATAGCTTACTAAATCAGTTATGGTTCCATCTGTTATTTGTTTAACTGTGGTGATTTTACATAAGAACATAAAATATGTCATACTGGGTCAGACCAATGGTCCATCAAGCCCATTATCTTGTTTCCAATAGTGACCAATCCAAATCACAAGTACCTCGCTAGTACCCAAACATTAAAAAGATCCCAAGCTACTATTGATTTATAGCAGGTCATGGATTTCTCCTCCAGGAACTTATCCAAACCTTTTTAAACCCAGCTACATTAACTTCTTTAACCACATCCTCTGGCATTGAATTCCAGAGCTTAATTGTGCATTGAGTGAAAAAGAATTGTCTCTGATTTGTTTTAAAGGTGCTAATTGCTAACTTCATAGAGTGCCCCCTGGTCCTTCTATTATCTGAAAGAGTAAATAACCAATTTACATTTACCCATTCAATTCCTTTCATGATTTTGTAGACCTCTATCATATCCCTTTTCAACCATCTCTTCTCGAGCCTGTCCGGGAATGCCCGAGGACAAGTGGCAGGAGAATGCCGCTGTAGCCAGCCTTCCTGCGGATGGAGAGGGAGGCGCCAGAGAGGTAAGGAGGGTGGAGAGAGGGAGTCGGGCACCGACGGACACAACAGCTGCTATCTCTGTCCTTAGTGAGACTACTACAGCCCAGAGACAATCAGAAGATGTCCTTTACCAGAGCCAAATCCTAGAGTCTAGATTATTTTAAACTCTGAGAAGCCTTCTCCAAACACATCCTTCTCTACCAAGTGCTAGAGAGGAAATACAGTGTTTCTTGCACATGCTCAAAGTTTACAGTGGGAAGGAAACAATATCACATGATCAGAGAGCTGCTATAGGCTAGATAAAAAAAAGATGCTGCACTGTGATTTCTTCTCTGTTTGGTTTCCTTGCCAACTTCTGCCCAGCTCTGACAAGGCTATGAAGTCACATAAGTGTTGGCTGTGATAGTTTCCCTTTGTTTTTCTGCTCTGCAGTACACAGCCATAAGCTTCAAAGGGCCATAGACATGAATGGGAAACATAAATAAAAGAGACAAAAATTATCATCTCAATCATGGAACTCTGTATTCATTTCAAGAGGCCAAGAATGAAATGAAAAAAAGACTCGTTTGTCATTTTTTACCCATTTGTTTCACACAAATGCACATCCTTAGCAGGGAGTACTGTGCTGGTTTTGTCTGACATCCTCTTACTCCTAGCACACTCTCACTTCACTGCATTTACAAGTAGGGGTGGGAAGAAGGAAAATGTTTGTTTCTTTTTTCATTTCGTTTTCAGGGGTTTGGTTTTCCACGAATTTCATTTTGTCAAATGTTTATTTCATTTATTTTGTTAAAAAAAAAAAATTAAACAAAAAACTCTCCCCCCAAAAACAAAAAGAAACAGGGCATCCTGAGGCCTCCCAAACCCATGGCTCCCACCTGAAAAAATGCTGGTGCCAGAATACTCCCTGGCCCACAATTACCCTGTCCGAGTGGGGATCCAACACCAAGGCATAGGCCCAGGCCAAAGCCTAAGCCTTGCATACAGCCTAGGCTGAGATCACAGAGCCCTACTATGACATAGACCTATGCAAGGCTGAGACTTCAGCCTAAGTCTAAGCATCAGGATGGTCCTGATGCCTAGGCCCAGGCTGAAACTTCAGACTTGTGTAAATCTATGCCAGGTAGGTCACTGCAAACTCTGGTTATGCCCTACACAAGGCCCGGGGTTTAAGGCATGGACCCACTCTTGGCTCCTTCCAGCTTTGCTCTGACAGCATCTTTACTGTTAACTGGAGAGGAGGCCTAGGGTGGGGATGACAGAAGTTGCAGATGGGTGCAAGGCAGGAGACTACTCAGTGATTTCAGTTAACGTATCCTGGAATGAGGGGGCCCAGCTCATTGTGCTATTGCTGCTTCATTCTTACTTTGTTTTTGAATTTGGTGCATTAGAAGGGGAGGGGGATGGGGGATGGGGGATGGGGTAGGGGGACATCGGGCACTAGCCTTCATTTTTGTGTAATTTTTCTGAAGTGGGAGGACTGTGGGATCAGTCTTCAAGGTCCACACACTTTTTTTTCTTTTTTTTTTTTTTTTTTACAGTGACCAAATAAATACCTATATTGTTTTGAATATAATTGCTTAAGTTAAAATTATCTGGTAAACACATTCCTGAATAACTTTGAACCTAACCAGCAAAAGTATAGCTGGTTAGGTTTCAAAGTTACCTGGGTAGACATACCCAAATAACTTTATTCAAGCATATTCAGTAGGACATTAATCTCACTGAATATCTATGATAATTTATCCAACTAATTTCAGCGGGATAAGCTATCCACTGAACTTTTTTTTTTTCAATTGTCCTCTCTGTAAATGTCCAAACCACAGATAGAGTCGCTCACTGACATTGCCTAACAACACACTTTGCTTTCGCCTATAAATTATTTTTGCTCTAATCTTTTCTTTCTCTCTAAGTTTTAAAACAAGGAACTTCATAATCTCTGTCTTCTTTCTCTGAGATCCAACAGATGAATGACTAAGAACAAAATGGGGACTGCTCAAAGTACTCTTAAGTTTTACTGTCACCTAAAAAATAATGAATTCATGACATACAGCTGCCAGCTGAGATAAACTGGTTGAAAATTATTTGAAATATGGTCTTTCGTCTCCCGGTCCTATCCTTCGCTGGCTCCAGTCTATCTGACTTGGAGTACAAAAAAATCTATGCTTTGCTCCCCTGGAGCTTTAATGGGACCAAACTAAATGAGCTGAAAAGGACTCAGACACCGCGACCATTTGATTCAGTTGACCTAAACAAAACCAATTTTTGGGTCAACTGTTTTTCCTTTCAGATTGAAAGAAAAGGACTCCATTAGCATTTTAGCAAATTTTCCCCTTTGTGACATAGTTTATCCAACAGCATACATACTGAACTACATAATCATGACACTCATAATGCCCTCTTCCCCCACCTGTCCAGTCTCCCAATAAACACAGTACACACCACTGTGTGATCAAAACAGGGCCACAGTGTAATTAGATGAAAATGACATAAAAGTGCTGCCCATATCCAGAGACTGGTGTAAGCCCCTACCACCAACCAGCAACTGCTACCCCCAGCCAAAGGCTGGTGTGGTTCTTACCCATGATTTCAGCTCTTGCTGCTTGAGTGGCAGGTGCAATAAAATCTGTGCATTAAGAATCTGTGTGCTGGATTTCACCTCACAGTTTTAACATATTAAATGTTTTTAAACTCCTAATGCTACAAGCTACTGCTATGCTAATGCATCAGGATTTTTTTTTTAAAAGCAAGTAGACTGAAATGCACATTTTAACTCTGGGTGAGCATGAAGTAGCAGTGGCAGAGCAAGGTGACCATTGCTGAAGCTGGAGGGATGGAACCAAAATGATAAAGGGGTTGGAACAGCTCCCCTATGAGGAAAACTAGAGGTTGGGACTGTTCAGCTTGGAGAAGAGACAGCTGAGGGGGGATATGATAGAGGTGTTTAAAATCATGAGAGGTCTAGAATGGGTAAATGTGAATCGGTTATTTACTCTTTCGGATAATAGTAGGGGGCACTCCAGGAAATTAGCATGTGGCACATTTAAAACTAATCGGAGAAAGTTCTTTTTCACTCAACACACAATTAAACTCTGGAATTTGTTGCCAGGGGATGTGGTTAGTGCAGTTAGTGTAGCTGTGTTTAAAAAAGGTTTGGATACGTTCTTGGAGGAGAAGTCCATTACCTGCTATTAATCAAGTTGACTTAACATTAGAACATAAAGAACATGCCATACTCGGTCAGACCAAGGGTCCATCAAGCCCAGCATCCTGTTTCCAACAGTGGCCAATCCAGGCCATAAGAACCTGGCAAGTACCCAAAAATAGCCACTGCTATTATTAGCATCAGTGGCATAGGATAGACTTAGTTTGCCAGGTTCTTATAGCCTGGATTGGCCACTGTTGGAAACAGGATGCTGGGCTTGATAGACCCTTGGTCTGACCCTGTATGGCATGTTCTTATGTTCTTAAAAGAAAGGGCAATTTAGTTCACATGTGCTCTGAAAGAAATCTGCTTGGTTTAGGTTTCATATGTTTTAAAATGGAACTTGACCTGAAATTTCAATGGTTTTCATTGGTGGGTGTTTTTTTTACATAAATAAAGTAGGCAGATTGTAAGCTGGGTTCAGACCATGATTCGATTGAGAACTTATGAAACTAAATTCTCACGGTAGATTTGGATTCATCTGATTCAACTAGTCAAGAGGTCTGAGAAAGAATGATGTAGCTTTTTCATTGGAGAGAAAAATGGAAACTGAAAGATCTCTTGCAGAATCAGATCATGCACACTTGGGTAGGGTGACAAGATCAGCACTGGAAACTTTATGCCAGCTCTGACCAGGAGCTAAATTTCCAGCGTTAGGAAAACCTGGGTTAGGGCCAGTGCTTCTCCGTGTATCGGGGAGTACTGCTTAATGCCCTCATTTGAATGGGATTTCCATGCGAGGGTGCTAAGCAGGACTCATTCTTTTAATTGCATATTTTGTGCACTTAATACTCCATCCTGCATCGGCAGTAATGTTTTCGTGTACAAAATGTGGGCCGGATTTTAAAAAGGTTACGCGCGCCGGGCCTATTTTCAAATGGCCCAGCGTCACACGTAAAGCCCTGGGACGCATAAGTCCCGGGGCTTTACTAAAGGGGCGGGGCATGGGCAGGGTCAGGCTCCCGGCACAGCGGCCATATTTGACCATGGTTACAATCTTAACATCGATGAGCCCAAATGTTATAGATGACATTCTCACTTAAGAACATAAGAAATTGCCATGCTGGGTCAGATCAAGGGTCCATCAAGCCCAGCATCCTATTTCCAACAGAGGCCAAACCAGGCCACAAGAACCTGGCAATTACTCAAACACCAAGAAGATCCCATGCTATTGATGCAATTAATAGCAGTGGCTATTCCCTAAGTAAACTTAATTAATAGCAGTTAATGGACTTCTCCTCCAAGAACCTATCCAAACCTTTTTTGAACCCAGCTATACCACATCCCCTCGCAACAAATTTCAGACCTTAATTGTGCGTTGAGTGAAAAAGAATTTTCTCCAATTAGTCTTAAATGTGCTACTTGCTAACTTCATGGAATGCTCCCTAGTCCGTCTATTATCCAAAAGTGTAAATAACCGATTCACATCTACTCATTCAAGACCTCTTATGATCTTAAAGACCTCTATCATATCCCCCCCCCCCCCCCCCCAGCCATTTCTTCTCCAAGCTGAACAGCCCTAACATCTACAGTCTTTCCTCATAGGGGAGCTGTTCCATCCCCTTTATCATTTTGGTTGCCCTTTTCTGTGCCTTCTCCATTGAAACTATATCTTTTTTGAGATGCTGCGACCAGAATTGTACACAGTATTCAAGGTGTGGTCTCACCATGGAGCGATACACAGGCATTATATCATTTTCTGTTTTATAAACCATTCCCTTCCTAATAATTCCTGACATTCTGTTTGCGTTCTTGACTGCTGCAGCACACTGAGCTGACGATTTTAAAGTATTGTCCACTATGAAGCCTAGATCTTTTTCCTGGGTGGTAGTTCCTAATATGGAACCTAATATTGTGTAACTACAGCAAAGGTTATTTTTCCCTATATGCAACACCTTGCACTTGTCCACATTAAATTTCATCTGCCATTTGGATGCCCAATCTTCCAGTCTTGCAAGGTCCTCCTGTAATGTATCACAATCTGCTTTGATTTAACTACTCTGAATAATTTTGTGTCATCCGCAAATTTGATAACCTCACTCGTCGTATTCCTTTCCAGATCATTTATATATATATTGAAAAGCACCGGTCCAAGTTCAGATCCCTGAGGCACTCCACTGTTTACCCTTTTCCACTGAGAAAACTGACCATTTAATCCTACTCTCTGTTTCCTGTCTTTTAACCAGTTTGTAATCCACAAAAGGACATTGCCTCCTATCCCATGACTTTTTAGTTTTCTTAGAAGCCTCTTATGAAGGACTTTGTCAAACGCCTTCTGAATATCCATATACACTACATCTACCGGTTCACCTTTATCCACATGTTTATTAACTCCTTCAAAAAAATGAAGCAAATTTGTTAGGTAAGACTTCCCTTGGGTAGATCTATGTTGACTGTATTCCATTAAACCATGTCTTTCTATATGCTCTACGATTTTGATCTTTATAATAGTTTCCACTATTTTTCCCGGCACTGAAGTCAGGCTCACTGGTCTATAGTTACCCGGATTGCCCCGGAGCCCTTTTTAAATATTGGGGTTACATTGGCCACCCTCCCGTCTTCAGGTACAATGGGGGATGAGCAGATTATTACAAAACTAGGTGGTAAGACATAGGAGACCAGGCTGTTGAAATAAATATAGATCTTGAAAAAAAACAAAACAAAGGAAGACAACAAGGCCTGGAATAGCCTAAACTGTTGGAGGTCAGCGCTGTATCAAAATCTAAACATTTTTGGATAGATATAGAAACAGGATTGAGAGGTTGCATAAAAGACAGGTGAGGGAGGAAGCATGAGCTGGTGATGGTTTTAAGAACAGGAATTTACATGTTTATTGACTCAAAAAGGTACAGAACCATATAAAAATGGATAGATCAATTGGACTTTATCTGCCATCATTTACTATGTTATGGTTATTTGATATGATATGGGTTTAGTACTACCGGTAGGCAATGTATTTGCCATGGTTTAAATGCTTTATCACCTAAGAATATTGTCTTTTCTTCTCTCTTGTTTTCAAAGAGGGTAATTTTATAACAACTTGAGTTTTTCTGCAGACTTTATGTTGCGTTGAAGGTGGACCCTTGGATCGAGGTGGGGTTGACGCTACCCATAGTAAGGATCCTACGGGTCCCCACTTTCAGCAGGCGGAGTGGGCTGAAGGGCGGAGGGCGGCTGGAGCTTCACCAATACCAGCCCTCGTTATCTGCGGGTTGAGCCTTTGGGTACTGGGGCCGGCTGGGCATGGGTGGGTCTCCGTGTGTCATCGTCGATGGAAGGATAGAGAGGTCAGCCCAGAGGCAGCAACAGCAAAGCTGGGAAGTCTGTACTGGAAGAAGCAGAGTCCCGAAGGCCTGGGCACCAATAGAATCAAAGTTAGACAGGGGGCGCCCGAGCAAGAACAGGCCAAAGCCTGAACAGGCAAGTCCAGGACGTAGACAGCAGAGCCGTCGTAGAGCAAGCTGGAGTCAGGGCCGGCGGCAATCAAGGAACAGTGGCAAGGCAAAGCTGAGGTCTGAGCTAGGAGAAGACCAATAGCATAGTCAGGCAAAGCAGAGGTCTGGGATAGGAGTAGATCAGTAGCGTAGTCAGGCAAAGTGGAGGTCTGGACTAGGAGAAGATCAATGGTATGGTCAGTCAAAGCAGAGGTCGGGTCCAGGAGAAGATCAATGGCGTGGTCAGAAGAAGCAGAGGTTGTGTCCAGGAAGTCAGTCCGAGGGAGGACAAGGAATCAGAAACACAGGAACGAAGGAGAACAGGAACAGGTACTCGCAGGGATCAGGAACCAAGAACGCAAGAGAATCACCAGGAGGCAACTAGTACATGACCAGCGTGGAGACCTGTTGCAAAGGCGACAATCAGGAGCTGAGCCCTGCCTTATATACCAGAGCTTCAGCGATGTCATCATCCAGGGCCGCGGCCAAGTTCCCGCCGCGGGCCCTTTAAAGGTAGCAGTGATCCGCACGTGCCTAGGGAGGGGTGCAACACTGGATGGTAGCGTCTTTCCACGGGCCACATAGAGAGGCCCGTTGCGGAACATAGATGCTTGTAGCAGAAGCTGGAGCACTGGGGATGGCCCGAGGATGGAACTTGTGGCTCACCGCCGCCATAGACGTAGAGTTAGATGCTGGATTTGGCAATGAAAGGTGAGAGGGCCGGGCCGCGACCTGCTGCGGCCGGCACACACGTAACACTTTAGCCCACATTTTCAAAGCATACATATGTGCAAAACTCTGCTTTGAAAATTTGCAGGATGTCCAGGTATGCACACACACATACACCCGCTCCCTAGCAGATGTCATTTTCTGCATGTACATTTTTAGGCATACTTTCAAAAATCAAAATTATGCATGTAAATGCTTTCCCCACTGTGACTCTACCCCCCGAAATACCTCTTGCTAGTGCAGGTGAAAGTAAGCATGAAATGGGGTATTGTCCATACTTTTACATGCACAACCCCCTAATTGATTTTCAAAATGACACTTTTGCATTCATAAATCAGAGTTTCATGCTGTCACTTTGAAAATCAAGCCCAAAGTTCTGAAGATCTGGCACAAACAATATGACACTAATAGTATGTGTGCTTCTGATATACTGTAGATCCCGTTTGAAATAAAAGCAGTACATAAATACAAATTAATGTCATTTTTCTAAGAGTCAGGAGGTTATTTCTTGTTTTACTGAAATCTGTTTCAGGTATGTAAAATGTGCATTTATGACCAGGACAAATAAAGGAAAATGGCTCAGTGTTGTTCTCTCCTCTCTGCTCCTCGTCTCACCTCAGGCAGTCCCGCAGATTCCAGCAAACAGAAAACAATAAGGGATGTTTTGTATTATATGACTTTCTCTAGGTTCTTGGCTTAGTTGTTTGGCTTTTGTTAATACAGGTTCCAGCAGTTCCCTCAGATTAGAGTAATAGAAATTTAATAGGTTCACTGGAAAGAACGGGTGCTTTTCCAAAACAAATAATGTTTTATATTGTTATAAAACGTCTAACAATAAAAACATACACCATACCCTCAAGGTCAGGGAACTGTTTCAAATTTTCCCCACTCTCTCTCTGTCTCTCCTTCTCTTGAAATTATTAATGAGATTTGTCTGGCTTTATCCAGGAACTTGTCTCTCTGCACTTTCCCTCCAGAATCCTTTGGAGTAGGAACAATTACTGTCAGCGGCCCCTGCTACTTTAGCTGAGTTTGGACTGCATTACCCTGACAGCTCCAGCAAGTACTAAATCGCTCTCTACTCTGTCTTGGCCTCTGCGATTCATCTTCTACTCTGGAAATACCTGTGAACACCAGTGAACTACCAGTCAGATATATTCCAGATCACTGTTTCCCAACCGTGTAGTGAAAATCTTCAGAGGGATAGCTGTGTTAGTCTGATGCAGCAAAAATGACTATAGGCTAACCAATTTATGGAGGCATGAGCTTTCAAGGACAGAAGTCCATTTCATGCATCTGACCCTAATAGACTATGCCCGCGAAAGTTCATGCCTCCATAAATTGGTTTGTCTTTAAGGTGCCACCCGCCTCCTGTCAATTTTGTTTCCCAACAAGTGTATCTTCAGACCTGATAGGTGTGCCACGGAAAAACACCAGTGCCTGAAGCTCACGTCCAGACCTGCACATTGTAGCAATAAGAGACACCAGTGGAGGCACTTAAATGTGTAGGAGCTCCTTTCTGAGAACTTCTGTAATCTTTCATGCTTCTCCTTCCTACCTACAGCATGAATACCCAGAGTGTGGTATTTAATGGGCAGCATGCAGGGCTTAAATAAATAAATACATACATACATACATACATTGCATGCACCATCTTCACATCTTCCCGCTCCTGAGCCTTTGAGTCTTTCCAGCTTCTGTCTCACCCCCAGGCTGAGTGAGGCAGGGACATTGTGCACTGAGCAATGGATGTGAATCACCCTGAGAGTTGGGAGCAGCAGCAGTAGAGAAGCTCTGGCAGCCACATGTGACAGCCAAGGTAACCAATTGAGCCAGCTGCCTGCACCACAGTGACTTCTCCCTTCTCCTGCATTTGTAGATAGTTAAGAGCTTGTCCCCTGTAACAAGTTCAACCGCCTCTCCCTTTGTTTTAAAATTTGGAAGAGAGACTAGTGCGGTTTTCTTCTGTAGCTCTTCTTTTGGCCACATAAGTTCTCTCCATGTCTGGCCATATGAGTCTTTCTTTTCTGAGGAGGCTGGTGTGACACACAACATTTATGATAATCTCTGTAACCCCCTTTCTGGTTTAGGGGCCAGGAAGGCAGAAGCAGACCCATTCCAGCTGCCCCGTGACAGGGTTCTTTCCAATGGGGAGGATGAGGACTGAATCTTCCAAGGTCCAAGATGGCTGGGGTAAGAGGGTTTTTTTTTTCCCACATTCAGGGGATATGAGTGCCAACAAAAGACTGGAGGCTTAGATGTAGTATCCAAAAATAAACTTTACTGTCAGAGTTCTTAAATAGCAAATTGGCGCTGTTTACATCAGTTCTTGGCTTGAAAAAAGATCACATTTACAGTTCTCCAATTTATCTATGCAAATGTCTCTCAGTATTAGGCAGGGAAACTCTTACCCTCCATGGTTTGGATAAGTAAGGCTCTTAGGGGCCGATGCAATGCAGCGAGCTCAGCCGAGCGCGCTGTATAACTCGCAGTCGGACGCCTGGAGCAGGTGTTAATAGCTGAGCGCATTGAAAAGAAGTACAGAAAAGTAGAAAAAACTGCTTTTCTGTACTTCTTTTAAAAGTTAAAAAAAAAAACAAAAAACCCTCAGCCGGCCACATTAAGAAGACCGACATTGATGAGCTTAGCGTTGGTTTTCATAACTGGCCGGCTGCATTATGAAAACCTAAACTGATAAACTCGGACCCCCTAATTATAATATAGCATGGCGCCCCCCCTTACGGGCGCCAAGCACACATTAAGAAAACAGGCACTGACTTTTCAGCGCCCGCTTTCCACGCTTATTTTTGCATCGGCCCCTTAGTTGGGCAGAGAATCCTTAGCTGGGACACAAAAAACCCCTTCCAAAAATACTGATAACAAACAGGATTACAGTATTTGCACAGTCTCCACAAAGTGCCTTTCTTTCCCAGAATGAAGACTCTGGTTGGGTGTCCTCAAAACAGAATCTTAGATCTTACTCACAGTTCTCCTCTTCAGTTGTCTCCAATGGGATTTTTCTAAAGAAAAGTCCAGTAGCAGGGAACACGGCATCTCTATATAGATATCCTCTCTTCAGGCAGGAAAGGTGACCGCAAACTTCCTCCGGGAACTCAAAAACAATCTTCAGAAAAAATGTTGAAACTCTGGAAACCTCCTGCAGTGGGTTACCTCTGATCCAGCCCCCTCTGAGAGCAGAGGAGTCTTCCCCTAATCTCTGATCTAACCTAACTGGTAGATACCCTGAAATCCTCCAGTCAAAGGTACCCGGGCTCTCGCAAAAAGGAATCCTCAAAAAGGAAAAGAAATATCCAAAACTCTCACTCATAATTTGGAACTAGCATCGATGTAGGCACAGGTCCCCTTCCCAGGCTGAGAAACCCAGTACCCAAACTGGGGAACAAGTCAAGAAAACATTCTTACTCTCTAACTCCTAACCAAAATGCCACACTGTGAAATGCTGCAGACTACTTTTATAAACAGCAGGGGCTGGGTATTCCAGAAACCTCAGTGGAGGAGCTGATCTGAATGGTGTATCTCTCTCTCCACTACTTTTCCTATTCTCCTTCACAGGGTTCAAGACCAGGGCCATATTGTGATGATCTCAGAGTCGTCACATGTAGTATAAGCCTTGGGCTTGAAAGGGTTAGGAAACACTGTTCCAGATAACTGTTTTTAGCAGCTCTAATCCCCAGACTCCAGGCTGCATGTTACTGATAGCCTTATATTATATAAATGAAATATTTAATTGCTCTTTCTCTTGGCCTTGCAAACCTTCTATTAACCTCAGTTTGGATGATTTTTTTTTTTTTTAATCATTGATCATAGGTTAGGCAGTAGTGCCTGTTCCAGCTTCATTAATATGGATCAACTTCTGTCTGACATTTCCTTGTCTGCCAGGATCTCTTTTTCCTATAGGTCGATACTGGAGCTTCTGTCAGGATCCTTCCATGTTCCATTCTTTCTGCATGTTGCTACCATTGTTCTTTACATTTGAATCTCTCACTTACAGAACAGATATTTAGCTATTTTCTTATATCTTCATTCCTAAACCTATCTTGTCTATTACATATTTTAACAGATCTATAAAATTTAATTTCTTCTGCCTGAATTCTGCTAGTATCTTTATTATGCACTTTTTGATCCATAGAAAAATGTTGGTGCTGCCATAACTGTATAAAGTTTAAGTTGTGTTTCTCTTCTAGTAACCTCTTTTCTTTCTCCTCTTGCTAGACCAATCACTATGATAGGGATTTCCCTCCTCTACAGCTGATGGAGACAGAGGACATGACTCCCTTTTTTTTCCTTCCATGATGTCATGCCCACCTATAAAGGAGATGTGGTTCCAGGCATTTGCCAGTAGTCTCTGTCTCCAGCAGCGGCCTGGCCCTTGAGAGGGCGAGGCTGCGAAGGAAGGGATATTCCTTAATAATGGTCTCAACTATGTTGAAAGCCCTATAGTGTCCACCTCAATGGCTTACATTC
The DNA here is from genome assembly GCF_901001135.1 of Rhinatrema bivittatum. Lineage (NCBI taxonomy): Eukaryota > Metazoa > Chordata > Amphibia > Gymnophiona > Rhinatrematidae > Rhinatrema > Rhinatrema bivittatum. The sequence goes on from NC_042616.1 coordinate 86,304,160, forward strand.
ACATTTGCCTTTTATTTGAAAGGTTCTGCCAACAGCGTAAGGTGTGCCCTTGGAAGGCAGACATAGCATACGTCCTAGATTTGATGCAACAGGAGCTGGATAAAGGATTATCCCTTAGCTCACTGAAAGTGCAGTTAGCTGCCATCTCAACTTATAGGGGACCAGTCAAGGGGGGTTCAAGTACCACTGCACCCAGATGTAATCCTTTTTCTGAAAGGGGTGAAGTGCATCAGGCCCACCTTTCACCTGCTGGTTCCTCATGGGATCTCAACTTGGTCTTCAGGGCCTTGACAGAGGCTCCCTTTGAACCATTAAATTAGGCATCCTTGAAGGACCTTTCACTCAAGACAACCTTCTTGATAGCCATTTGTTCAGCTAGAAAAATTTCAGAGTTACAAGCTCTTTCCTGCTGAAGTCCATATCTGACATTCTCTGAGGTCTTGGTCACCTTTTCACCAGTCCTTTCATTCCTATCGAAGATGATGTCCCCATTCCATCTCAACCAGATTACCTCCTTACTGGCCATTAGGATAGCAAGTCTCATAAAGAAGATCCAGGGTTGCTCCACCTGGATATTAGGTGCATACTATTGAGATATCTTAAGGTCACAAACCCCTTCTGGAAAACAAATAAGATGTTCATTTGCAAGGTGGCCCACAGAAAGGAGAAGCAGCCTCTAAAGCTACAATAGCCAGGTGGATCAAGAAATCCATCACTTCAGCGTACATCCTATGAGAGAAAGAGATACTGCTTGGCTTTTGAACACACTCCACCAGAGCCCAAGTGGCATTATGGCAGAGGTGGCAAAGATGTCACCAGAGGAAATCTGAGGGCAGCCACCTGGTCTTCTTTACACTCTTTCACCAAGCATTAAATATTGGATGTTCTAGCCTTTCTTGGGAAAGCAGTAGCTTTGGTATTTCCCTAACATAGTGACTGGTCTAGCAGGGGGAGAATAAATGTTACATTTTATCTTACCTGATAATTTTCTTTCTTTAATTCCTGCTAGACCAGTCCACTTCTGATCTGGGAAGAAGATGGCAGCCAGACGAACATTTCTAGTTCACCTCTCTTGTATATCCACCCATGTTCTTGCCCAGGGGGCAAGTGGAAAGCCAGACTCCATCTACCCCTTTCAAGAATTATCACTCAAAGGGGGATATGTCTATCCAAAAAAAAAAAAAAGAAAGAAAGGGAGGTTATTTAATAATGATATTAATAATAATGTACATGTAATCTTTAAAAAAAGAAGAATTTTTGTTTCATCTCATATAAGTTATAAAGAGAGAAAGCTAGAGGTACGACTCAGGGAACCTCACTCTCTGCAATGTAAATGTTCAGTTTCCTTATCTATTTTTGATTGTATGAGGGCAGTTGGGCCTTATTTTTTGTTCAGCTTTGGCAGAAGCCTACTAGCAACTGCCTGGAACCACGCCTACTTTGGCATCTACTACAAAGTAGTGGATTGGCCACTGTTGGAAACAGGATGCTGGGCTTGATGGACCCTTGGTCTGACCCAGTTTGGCAATTTCTTATGTTCTTATGACATTGGATCTGGTGCATTCTGCTGGAGGACACTTGACTTGCTCTGGATCTGGGGTTTGGGGATGCCTACAGACTAGGCAGCAGGTTCCTTCTACATGATCTCCTAAGAAATACAGTCTTCCAAGAGTTCCCAGAAGCAGCCTCAGGCTTCCAAAGTTTCTGTCACAGCTGTTGGCAAGTGAGGTGAGGACCAGCAGGAAGAAGTGTCTGCCGTGTGGGCTTCGAGAGTGGACTGCTGTGATATTATTCCTCTAATATTGATAGTGATGATGATTTTAATGTTTAAGGTGGGGTTTCTAAGTTAGCAGCACAGGTTAAGTCAGAGAATGTTAAAAATAAGAGATTGATACACTATTTAAAAGATAAAAAATTGATTAGAAACCTGAGATGTATTTATTTAGACATTTTATATACTGTCGTTCCAAGTAAGATCGCAATGGTTTACAATAATGACATTCATAGGTATTAATCAGTGAATAACTACAGGATACATATGAAGTATTCATAAACAGGCATTATCAGCGATTAGTTGAATTGTTCAGATACATATTAATTTAAGATAAAGGAAATAAGACGTGAAGTACAAAAATAAAATAAATAAAATAAATTTCATATATTATTCTGTACTTTGGATTGAGATTCTTACAATCTCTTGTCAATTTGTTTTCTCATGCATCAATGAGTATCTCTTGTCCTTCTTGTTATTGTAGATCTCTACATTCTGGTGTTTTAAGTCAGCTTGTATGCATTTCAAAAGATCATGTTTTTAGTTCACATTTAAATATCTTTCTATCTGTTATCAAACATTATTTATTTATTTATTTATTATTTAAAGCTTTTTATATACCGGCATTCATAGGACACATCATGTCGGTTTACAAGTAACTGTGAAAGGAAATTACAATGAACGACGATAGCAGGATAGCTAGATAACACATGAAAGTACAGTTTTATAGAAGGTCAACGTCGGCTGCTACTAATAAAACATTAGGGATGTGAATCGTATTTCTGATGATTGAAAATATCGTACGATATTTTCAAAGTCGTCAGAAATCGGGGGCTCCCCGAAACCGATAGGAAAACCCCTCGAAATTGTTCGTGGGGTTCTCATCGTTTTGGGGGAGGGTGGGAAAAACAGCAGACAAAAATAACCCCTAAACCCACCCGACCCTTTAAAACTAATCTCTTAGCTTCCCCCACCCTCCTGACCCCCCAAAAAACTTTTTACAGGTACCTGGTGGTCCAGTGGGGGTCCCGGGAGCGATCTCCTGCTCTCGGGCCGTCGGCTGCCACTAATAAAAATGGCGCCGATGGCCCTTTGCCCTTACCATGTGACAGGGTATCCGTGCCATTGGCCGGCCCCTGTCACATGGAGGGAGCACTGGATGGCTGGCGCCATCTTTAAAAATGGTGCAGGCCATCCAGTGCTCCTACCATGTGACGGGGCCGGCCAATGGCACGGATACCCTGTCACATGGTAAGGGCAAAGGGCCATTGGCGCCATTTTTATTAGTGGCAGCCGACGGCCCGAGAGCGGGAGATCACTCCCGGGACCCCCACTGGACCACCAGGTACCTGTAAAAGGTTTTGGGGTGGTGGGGGAAGCTAAGGGATTAGTTTTAAAAGGTCGGGGTGGGTTTTTTGTTTATCGGCTCGGGCACAGCCAATAAAAAAAAACCCGATAGGGACAGATGAAAAAAAAATCACGATGTGAATCGGAACCGGAATTGAAACCAATTCCGGTTCCAATTCACATCTCTATCAAACATAGCATTTCAGGTAAAGAATTCCAAAGTTTTGGGCCTACAATGGAAAACACACAATCTCTTACCTGCATCATATGTGGGCTTCATATTGTTGTAACAGCCAGTAGTCCTTTATTTTCGGATCTTAGTGTTCTCTGCAGTGTGTATGTTTGTATAATGTCACACATATCTTACTAGTGTTACTCGAATGAATGATTTTGAATATTAGCATAAATACTTTGAGATAGATTTGGGATTGTACTGGCAGCCAGTGTAATGAAATCAGCGAGGGTGTAATGTGATTGAATTTCCTGGATCCTAACAAGAGCCTTGCTGAGGCATTTTGTAGTATTTGTAATGGTTTTAGGAGGCTTGCGGGATGCCTGGCAAATAAGGAATTATAGTAGTAGTAGAGATGTATTGATAAGGATAAGAGCAGGCATAGATATGTTGATAGGGGACTGGAGGAGGTATGGTGTTCTTCTGATTCAGAGGACTCTTCATAATTCTCTTTTAATTCTAATAATAATACTAGTAATAATAATATTTAGTTAGATATGAGTCAAAGGAGGAGCATTGCCCACCATGGATTAATCCTATTTTGATGGCATCACCCATGGTGTCTCCTGGCACAGGCTTGGGCAATTCTTTGGGTGGTAAATCATACCCAGGAGCATACATTAAGTGCTATTGTCCCATTATGGGGTCTACTTGTCGAAGAAGGGGGTGAAGCATCTTCCAACACTTACTTAGGATGGCTTTAAACTAGGATCATTAGAGATAGGGTAACAAAACCCTAAAGTAAGTAAAACATTAACTACTTGAATAAAATGTGAACGCTATGTACAGCAATGCTCATAGTATGGGAAATAAAGTTTTGGATCTAGAAGCAGTCATGGAAGTTGACTTGGATATAATGGCTGTCACGGAGACATGATGCACAGAAAACAATGATTGGAATATAGTTACTGTTTACCAGACTGCAATCTATTCAGGAAGGACTGGGCAGAAAGGAAGGGAGGAGGTGTGGTACTATATATAAAAATGATATTAAAGCAACAGCATTGCAGGGATTGATAGGTAAAAAAGAGGCCCTATGGGTTAAGCTTGGAAGAGGGTATGGCACATCTGTTTATATTGGTATAATATAGAGACCCACCATAGACTGAAGAAATGGATAACGATTTATATTCACAAAATTGCTATGAAAGAGGAGATGCTATTATTAGGGGATTTCAATCTGCCAGGTGTTGATTGGGACTTTCCAGCTGCAGTGTCTTCTAGAAGGAGGAAGATCCTGAATATTTTGCAGGAAGAACTGTTCTATCAGGTGGTAACAGAATCCACATGGAAGGGTACTTACCAACAGGGATAGTCTCTCAAATGTTTCACTGGACAATCTTCTGGGATCATTGGTGGATGATGTGATGCAGTATTAGAGAACAGGAAATGAAGGTTCACTCAAAAGTGATGGTTCTAGACTTCATGAAAACTAACTTTGTTAAAATGGGGGAGTACCTCAAGGTGTCATTAGCTGGATGGGAAAATCTAGAGGAAGTAGAAGAGCAATGGGCAAAACTACAAGGAGGTAATGTAAAGGCAACTAACCATTTTGTTAGGAAAGAAAAAGGAAAGAGGGAAAAGAAGTTACTATGATTTTCTAAAGCAATAGCAGAAAATGTAAGGAAGAAAAGGATAGCATTCATAAACTACAAAAGATCATGGAAAGTGGAAGACAGGCAACAAATCTGGAAAAGCTAAGAGAAGCTGGGAAAGAAGTCAAGAATGCAAAAATTCAAATAGAAGAAAAAATATCAAATACAGTAAAATGGTGGAACAAGCTTTTTATTAGAAATGTTAGTGTTAGAAGGAAGTGTAAAAGTGTCATTGTGAAACTCAGAGGTGACGGAGAGGAATATGTACAGGCCAGTAAAGAAAAGTGAAATTGTTTAACAAATATTTCTATTTGTTGTTCACTAGGGATGTGAATCGTTTTTTGATGATTTAAAACAATCGTCAGATATATTTTAAATCATCAAAAATCATTAGAGCCGCGATACAATAACAATTCCCCCGATTTATCGTCAAAAAATCGTAAATCGGGGGAGGGGGGAGGCGGGAAAACTGGCACACCAAAACAACCCTAAAACCCACCCTGACCCTTTAATTCAAATAGAAGAAAAAATATCAAATACAGTAAAATGGTGGAACAAGCTTTTTGTATAATGTCACATACATAGTGAGGGCAAAGGTAGCGCCGGCGCCATTTTGAATATTGGCAATACGGCGCGAGTGCAGGAGGTCGCTCCCGGACCCCCGCTGGACTTTTGGCAAGTCTTGTGGGGGTCAGGAGGCCCCCCCCCCCCCAAGCTGGCCAAAAGTCCCTGGGGGTCGAGCGGGGGTCCGGGAGCGATCTCCTGCACTCATGACGTCGGGTGTCAGGAACCAAAATGGCGCCGGCGCTACCTTTGCCCTGTCATATGGTAAGGGCAAAGGGCCACCGGTGCCATTTCTATTAACGCAGCCGTGGCCCGAGAGCGGGAGATCACGGGAGATCACGCCGGGACCCCCCCACTGGACCCCAAGTAATTTAAAATATTTTGAGGGGGTTCGAGAGGGTGGGGGATTTATTTTAAAGGGTCGGGGTGGGTTTTAGGGTTGTTTTGGTGTGCCGGTTTTCCCGCCCTCCCCCGATTTACGATTTTTAACGATTTTTAAAAAAAACAAAACATGACAATCAGATTTCCCTCCCTCCCCCCCAGCCAAAATCGATCATTAAGACGATCGATCACACGATTCACATCCCTAGTGTTCATTGTGGAAGGACCAAGAGCAGGACCACATAAAATGAACATAAATAAGATTGGAAGTGAGGTAAACTGCAGTCAGTTTTCAGAAAAGTGTGTTCATGAGGAGTTAAGTATACTTAAAGGGGTAGAGCAGGGCTTTTAAAATCCGCCCGAAAGTAGATAAGGTTATGGGGCTGGATGGGATATGTCTGAGGGTACTAAGAAAACTTAGAGAAATTCTGGCAACTCTATTGTCTATCCTTTTCAATGCTTCTTTAGAAGGGAGTAGTTCCAGAGGATTAGAGATGGGCTGATGTGGTTCCTAGAAATAAAAGTGGAAGTAAGGAGGAGGCCAGAAACTACAGGCCAGTTAGTCTGAACTTTATGTTGAATAAATTGCTGCTAAAACAGAGGATAATGCAGTTTCTGAAATGCAAGGGATTTAAAGGTCCGAGGCAGCATGGTTCTACAAAAGTTAGATATTGACAGACAAATCTGATCAATATCATTGATTGGATGACCAGAAAGTTGTATCAGAGGAGAGTGTTAGACGTAGTGTACTTAGATTTCAGTAAGGCCTTTGAAATGGTTCCACATAGTTGACTTATAAATAAATGAGTGTGCTTGTATGGGCCCTAAAGTAACTGATTAGGTTAGAAACTGATTGAGTTGGCGATGACAAAGGGTAGTGGTAAATGGATTTAACTCTGAAAAGGGAGGTGTTATCATTGGTATACCTCAGGTATCAGTCCTTGGACCGGTTCCTGTCAATATATTTTCATTAGCAACATTACAATGGTTTGTCAAGAAATGCTTGCCTTTTTGCCAATGGTACCAAAATCTGCAACAGGGTAGATAACCAGGAAGGTGTGCAAGATAGAATGAGGGATATAGTGAAGCTCGAAGAATGTTCTTGGGTCTAGCAGCTAAGATTTACCTCTAAAAATGCAGAGTTAAGCATTTAAGGTACAAAAACCCATGAGAGAGTACAATGTTGGGGTGAAATTCTTCTAAGCATGAAAGGAGACCAGGATCTGAGGGTGATCATATCTGATGACCTTAAGGTGGCTAAACATGTGCATAAAACAACAGCAAAAGCCAGAAAGATGCTTGGCTTCATAGAGAGAGGAATGATCATCAGAGAATGAAGATAAAATTACCTTTGTATAGGTCCCTGGTGAGACCTCATTTGGAATACTATATATTTCTGGAGGCCATTTCTTCAAAAGGATATAAACCGGTTGGAGATGGACCAGAGGAAGGCTACTAAAATGGTCAGCGATCTTCATTCTAGAGGAAAGGTGAGATAGGGGAGATATGATAGAGACATTTAAATACCTCCAAGGTTTCCATTGCTCAGGAGGGAGCCTCTTTCAATAGAGAGACTCTAGAAGGAGGGATCAGGGGATGAGAGTAAAAGGGAGTAGACTTAGGAGTGATCTTAGGAAATATTTCTTTACAGAGAGGGCAGTGAATGCATGGAACAGCCTCCCAGTAGAAGTGGTGGAGACAAAAATAGTATCTGAATGCAAGAAAACATGAGACAAATAAAGGGAAGTCCAGGCAGCTTGTAAGCTCAGAGAGGCAGGAAGGCAATCTTTTGGGGAACTCATCACAACTGGATTCTTTTGGCTGATTTTATTGGGGAGGAAAGCCAAATTATACTTTAGTCATTTTTGATATTCAGATATTATCATTTGGGCTCTTAAGATATAAGGTGGTTTGACAGGGTAAGTTACAACAAGCAATTTTATAAGGGGATAGCGAAAGAAAAGTTCCCTGTCTGGGGATTTAAGAATGTTGATTTGGGGTTAATAGAGATACCCTCCCCATTCTCATTAAAATGTTTTATCTTTTTGGACAGTCGTGTCCTCTGGTACCTCCTTTGTCAGAAGTAATCCTAATGAAATTCCATTACTAGGGATGCAGAAAGAGGATGGGAACGGTTCTATCTGCAACAAATTGTGGAGGAAGTCACCCAGTGTTGAGATGTCAGCCCCTTCTCCAGTTAAATTAAAGGCTCTGGGTACTTGGTTTACTAAGTATCTAAATAAAGCTAATGCCACTTTACTTCAGGACATTTTTCAGTTTGGATTTAGAATCCTTGGCACTCCACTAGCTCATAGACCTTGGACTTCAAGATCAGATTTGTTGAAAAGCGACAATGTTCAGAAGAAGATGGACAAGGAATTGACTTTAGGGGAACTAAGTGAAACTTTCCTTGTCCCTCCGATTTCTGATTTCATTATTTCTCCTATGGATACAGTTCCCAAGAAGGAAGTAGATACATTTTGCCTTATTCATAAACCTTTATAACCTATGGATAGGGGGTTAATGACTTTCTGGATCCTTCTTGCTGTTCTCTCCAGTATGCTTCATTTGATCAGGTCTTTCTCAGACACTGTGGTTTGGGTGCGCTAATAGCAAAAGCTGTGTAAGAGTATCACCAAAGTGTCTCTTACTATTGATCCAAGTGTCTCCAAGGGCATTGGTAGATGATGTCATAGGATGTAGAAGTATAGTGGTGAATCTAACAATCCCCAGTAGGAGGTGTCTTTTTGAAGTGAGTGGTTTAATAAAACTCGAGTCCACTGGACTAAGGGTTCTTTCAGTGGATTCTTTCCAAGAGAGAGTTCCTTCCTGTCTCATTTCATAAGGAAGTGGTTGGTAGATGCAAGGGTGGGCCCTTAGGATCAGGAAGATTTGTCTTGGGTTCCAAGAATGGATTTCTGAGATATTCAGAGAAGACCTCTCAAAGAAGAAAGAGATCTCATCTGTCTGAGAGAGATTTATTCACCATCTTGAAGAAAGGGGATTTTCTTTCAGGGAGTCAAAAGGAAGACTGCTTTGCAGGAAGAAGGTTCACCACAGCTGCTACTTAAAGGAAACCATCAGCCAAGGAGATTCTGAAGTGTATCAGGAGTTTCAGTTTCCTATTGGAAATGAGAAGTCCTGATAGGCAATTCTTGCCTCCCACCAGCAGGACCTCCAAGGACTTTGGGAATTATCTAATCCATCCTCCCAAATCCTTAGCTCACACTGCCTGCTGGAAGCCATTTTTTTCCCTGTCTGGACATATAAAATTTCCAGGAAAATAAAGTCAGAATATTGCCAGAACTTAGTTCTCATTCTCTAGCCTTCTCGTTGGAGTCCTGCTTCCAGAGTTTATCTTGCTGCATTGTCTTGTTTTTCCAGATCTGGTGATTCATGTTTCCGGTGTTCACTCGTGTTTCATTCTGCTTTCCTGCTTAGTCTTGGTTGGGGCCTATTATTTAAACCCTGCCAGCCATCAGCACACAAATGTCAATTTGAGGGGAAAGTGACCATTGCAGGCAGAAGATGCCCTGCCGCTTTTCCAGTTGGAACCTATCTAACTTGCCTTGCCAGTGTGCTGGCCATTTTGTCCTTGGGGTTACCCTCCTGGCAGACTCTGCTGTCACAGGGAAGGAGTCAGCATCCAGTTTGCAGTTAATTACCACTGGGGCGATGCCCAGGGAGTGTCCCTTGTGAAGATTACCGACTACCAGGGAATGCAGACTTCAGTGGCTGTGATTTTTCTTCTGGAACTTTATGTCTATATTGAAATGTTCTTTTCAACAGTGTACCATTTGTGATTTTTTTCATCTCCAATCAATTATTCAATAAAAGGATTTATTTTTGAACATCTGACTTGTGCAGTGTGTTTCTTTTACTGTAAGAAGCAGAAAATCTCTGTGGGAAGCCTGAGAGCCTTGAAAAGCTTTAGCTTTCTCCCCTGTTAGAAAAGGAACCTGAGAGAGTATAGTAACATAGTAATGACGGCAGAAAAAGACCAAAATAGTCCATCTAGTCTGCCCAGCAAGCTTCTCAAGGTAGTAACTGCCGCTCCATGTAGGTTACCCCCACATTTCTGTTAAGGATAGTAACTGGCACTCAGTGCAGGTTACCCCCAAGCTTTTTTTTAAATTTATTCCCACCCTGTATGTGGGCCCCGGCACTCCCCAGTGTGCCCCTGAACCCAGGGCCGGTGCAAGGGTATTAGGCGCCTCTAGGGTGAACCTTCTGCTATGTACCCACCCCCTCCCAGTTCTGCCTCAGCCCTGCTCCCAACCTCATCCATGGCCCGCCAAGTTTGTGCTTTTTGTGGCCGCAAGCAGGATAGGCACGGCTCGCAGCCAGCCAAGTCTCTACTCCTCTCTGCCACAAGCGGGATAGGCTCCGATCGCGGCCCCACATGGCTGCTCTTCAGCGCCCCCTAATGGTTGGCGCCCTAGGTGACCGCCTAGTTCGCCTAATGGAACACACCAGCCCTGCCTGAGCCAGCTCCTGCCAGCAAGGCAGGAGCTACAGCTCATTGGAATGAGGCAGTGCCTTGACTCTTTCCAATACATCCCAGACTCATTTTATCTTTTAACCTTTAAATTTGAATCGTAGCTCTTGGCCTATGCATGGTTCAATTGGCTTGCGCTTATGCCACAATCCCCAATTTGAACGTTTTTCTATTTGTGTGTCCAATGCCTTACAAAAAAAGATACATGCAAAGATGTAAAAAAAAGAGTCCATGCAAAGAGTTTAAATAAATCTTGGTTTCTAAACCACATCAACAGTGATAGTCCTTCATATCTCTAGGAAAAGTGGTGGGCATCATTGTGGACACAGAGGGAATGGCTCTCATTCAAATTCTTGATATGACACCCACCTTCCAGGCTTTCTTTATTTTATGAGGGTTATGTAATTAAGGCTCCTCCACTTTTTTCTCATGTGAAAGGAAATTAATATTATGATTACCATAATCGTTCTCCTATTTTTTATTAGCATTTTAATTATAATCACTTATTCAAGGTTGAGTATCTCTTCAAATCCTTTTTTTTTCTGTAGAGGTATTCCTAAAATTATAAGAATTGCTCTTCATATTAATTATACTTAATTTCTGCTCACCTTAGGTTTTTGGCTTTTGAAATGAGTCAGTTACTCTACATACTGAACCTCCAGAGTTTCCAATTTGCCCAAAGAGCCCTCTGATGGATATTCCTGCAGGAATGTCTTTGATGGTTATATGGATTCTGAGTCAAGGCTGAACACAGAATATAATAGTTCCCTACTTAAACAGTCGGATATTGAGCAAAAGTGTTTTACATTTCATCTTAAGGATATTTACTGAATTAAAATTAAAACATTTTTGTTCAATATTCGACTGTTTAAGTATTGTGCTATTATGTTCTGTGTCCAGCCTTGGCTTGAATTAAAATCTGAATATGCATGACTACAATAATACTTTGAGGGTTTCTAGATTTGTTGATTTTATCATGAAGGGTGGAGATTGTTATCTTCATTAAATGAGACAACATCAAAGACTTCTTGAAATGCCCCAGTATGTAAGCAATGGCAATAATTTATGCCATTTTTCCCACGCATTCACTTGCCATTGTGTTGTCATATCTAATTCTTATCTACAAGCTGGCTGTTACAGACCCTGTTTCTCTCTCTCTCTCTAGTTCTAATATCTCATCTGTAGGCACTTGCCACTTTGGAAATATCTCATTCCTTCTCAAGTCAATCTTCAGGTTAGAGTGAAAGACTGTGAACTGATTTATGTTCTGAGTACAGCACAGCACTTGCTCTGCTTTACAACAGCAGGGGGTAGGAAACAAGAAAAAGAATATCACATAGACCTCAAACCTACAACATTTCTCAATTGTGCAAACGACAGAATATCCAAGGTGTGTAACCAGACCACATTTTCTGAGACAATCCTATATTTCAGAGGACTGTCCCAGAATATTTTAGACTTTAAATAGGATACCAAATGATCCTGTTTTTCAAACGTTCCAATCATGTAGTGAAGGGTCATCAAGCAACTTCTGTGGTATGGGCAAGAAGGCTTTCATATCCCTCCTGCCCGTGAAAATCATGTAATCCTCCTAAATCGTAAGCCCTCATTCCAGAGGGATGGGAGGGAGGTAAGATGGGATGCTTCATGTTGGGGGTGTAACACAGAATAAACTGTCTTTGACTTACCAGAGGACATAGGAGACTGGAATCCAGCTATTATTCTACAGGCTTTTATTATAGAAAATTTAAACAACTAAGAGCTTGCTTACCTCAGCAGCACTGGAAACAAAATGCAGTAGTCTTCAGATAACTAGTTTTAGCAAATATCATGCTTCCTTCTCCTTGCTTGTAGGGCCCACAGTTCTCGCGGGAGCCTGTCTTCTTATCCCTCTCCCACTCCCTGCTACCCCCTTAAGTAGAAAGAACAATTAATTCAGCAACTATACAAATGTGGAAATATGTTTTCCATCCATGAGTGGAATGTGGGGTTGGCTAAAGGAGTAGAGTACCCCATACTCCTGCATGATACGTGTCTTTACCATGAAAGGTCACAGCGACTAGCCCCAGTCAACATTGAGGATGACCGAAAGCATCTATATGACCTGTTGGCTACTGGAATAATACAAGAATCCTCTATGCCTCCCCCATAGTGGTGGCTAAGAAGAAGATTGGGGCACTTTGGATGTGCATAGACTATCAAACATTGAACAAAAGAACAATTCCAGACCAATACACCTGCAGAGGATAGATGATGTATTAAATTGTCTGACAGGAAGCAAATGGTTCTCTGTCTTAGATCTAAGAAGTGGGTATTTCCAGATTTCCATGAAATAAAGTGATAAGGAAAAAAAACACCTTCATCTGTCCCCTGAGTTTCTACCAGTTTGAGCAGATGCCCCAAAGAGTTACAGGCGCTCCAAGTATGTTCCAGTGACTTGAGGAAAAAACTGTGGGAAACGTGAATGTCCTGGAAGTGCTAGTGTACCTAGATGACTTCATTGTCTTTGGAAAGACATCAGAAGAGCATGAGGCCAGGTTGATGCAGTCGCTGGATCAATTGGAAGTTCAGGAGCTCAAACTGTCCCTGGACAAGTGTCAGTTCTGCCAGGTGAAATATGTGGGACATATAACTTTTGCTAGTAGGAAGCTGATTGAATCTGAGAAAAAGTACCCAGCACATCATCTTGAATTCTTAGCATTAAAATGGGCTATAGTGGACACATGCCATGATTACTTATATGGTACCAAGTTCACTGTGTGCACAGACAATAATCACTACTGACCCTGACAAAATTGCAGAGGTGGCTTTGTGGTTCAGGTCCACCAATTTGAAGGCCCTGAGATACTTTTTAGAATGTTGTGGCTACTACAGGAGATTTATTCAGAACCATTCTTCAGTAATATGACTCTTCAAAGATCTCACAAGGGATTAGCCTCCAGAAAGAAAAAAGGTCAAGGACCCTGTCTCAGGAGTGAAGTATTTCAAGCCAGCTGGACCACAGACTGCAAAGAGGTTTTCAAAAAAATAATTTATCGACCTACATATGCCCCTGTGTTGGCTTTTGCTGACAGCCATCTGCCGTATATCCTGCACACTGAAGCTAACCTGCAGGGATTGGGTGCAGTACTATACCAAGAGCACTGCAATTGCATGTGGCCTATTGCTTTTGCTAGTAGGAAGCTGATTGAATCTGAGAAAAAGTACCCAGCACATCATCCTGAATTCTTAGCATTAAAACGAGCTATAGTGGACACATGCCATGATTTCTTATATGGTACCAAGTTCAATGGGTGCGCAGTCAATAATCTCTTGACCTATGTACTCATCACTGCTCAGCTCAATACAACAGGGCACCAAAGGCTGGCCGCTTTAGCCACATATGACTTTGACATAAAACATCATCCTGGTAAGGCCAACATTGATACTGATTCTCTGCTTTTAAGGGTCTTCAGTAAGGAAGACTCAGGCCAATGGATACAGGTGCCAGACGATAGCGTAAAAGCCTTGTGTCAACCCCCCAAATGAGGGAGAAGCAATGGTTCCATTGGTTACATTGATCACCTACACCAGAGTTGCCAGACAGAAGGGGGAAAGCTGATCTTCAACAGGCTCAGAAATGTGACCCTGGCCTTGGGGTTATCTGGCGAGCTAAGACGTACCACAGGCCAGCTACATCTGTGCTGCCACAGCACCCAGATGTTCCCCTGTCACTGATAGAGTAAGATTGCATAGTGATGACTTGCTGTATCAAGTCATTCAAGACCCTGCATGTAAAGTAAAGAAACAGCTAATATTGCCTCAGAAGTTCTAGAAGTGTGTAGTGAGGAGCCTATATGATGATACTGGACTAATGGGGATAGATGGTACTACTGAGTTAGTAAGAGCCAGATTCTACTGGCCCCACCAGTTACCAGATGAGGAAGCATATTTAAAGACCTGCATTATGTGTAAGACCTTGCCAATTAGAGCTGACCCCGTGACTACTATCACAGCAAGGGTCCCCTTGATCTGTTTTGCATCAATTTCCTGTGCTTAGAAATGACAGCCACAATATTGGTGACATCCTAGTAGTTACTGATCATTTCATTAGGTATGCCCAGGCATTCCCCAACAAACATCAGCAGGAAACTACTGTGGCCAAGGTACTATGGGAGAAATATTTCATCCTTTATGGCTTTCCTAATTGTATCCACTCAGATCAAGGATGAGACTTTGAAAGCCGCCTGATGAAATAAATATGTCATATTTGTGGTATCAACCAATCACATACACCCCTTATCCCCCTCAAGGTGATCACCAGCCTGAGCGATTCAATCAAACCCTGTTAAACATGCTGGGGCGGATTTTAAAAGGCCCGCGCGCGTTGGCGCGCCTATTTTGCATAGGCCGCCGGCGCGCATAAAGCCCCGGGACGCGCGTAAGTCCTGGGGCTTTCAAAAAGGGAAGGGAGGGGGCGTGTCCAGGGGTGTTCCCGAAACAACGCGGCGTTTCGGGGGCGTGCCGCGGCATTTCGGGGGTGGGCCCAGGGGCGTTGCGCCAGCCCAGGGCTGGCGCAACTTTTTTAAAAAAATTATTTATTTATAACTTTTAAAAAAAAGTTATAAATAAATGAATAAAATAAATAAATGGTCGAGGCCTCCGGACCAGCCCCCGGGACCGGAGGATGGAGCGGGGCTGCCGGCCGACAAGTTATAAATAAAGTTATAAATAAATAACTTTTAAAAAAAAGTTATTTATTTATAACTTTAAAAAAAAGTTATAAATAAATAAATAAAATAAATAAATGGTCGAGGCCTCCGGACCAGCCCCCGGGACCGGAGGACGGAGCGGGGCTGCCGGCCGACGCACGCAAAGTTACGCCTGCTGAAAGCAGGCGTAACTTTGCCGACAAAGGTAGGGGGGGGTTTAGATAGGGCCGGGGGGGTGGGTTAGGTAGGGGAAGGGAGGGGAAGGTGGGGGGAGGGCAAAGAAAAGTTCCCTCCGAGGCCGCTCCGAAATTGGAGCGGCCTCGGAGGGAACAGGCAGGCCGCGCTGGGCTCGGCGCGCGCAGATTGCACAAATGTGCACCCCCTTGCGCGTGCCGACCCCGGATTTTATAAGATACGCGCGGCTACTGCGAACAAAAGTACGCGCTCGCGCAAGTATTTAAAATCTGCCCCGCTGGTTTTATCTAGATCCCTGGCATAAATATTAATGGAGCCAGCAAGTGAGCAGGTTGGTTGATGCCTATAATTGTACAAAGAATGATGCTACTGAATATTCTTCCTGCTACTTAAGAACATGAGAACACGCCATACCGGATCAGACCAAGGGTCCATCAAGCCCAGCATCCTGTTTCCAACAGTGGCCATCCAGGCCATAAGAACCTGGCAAGTACCCAAAAACTAAGTCTATTCCATGTTACACTTGCTAGTAATAGCAGTGTCTATTTTCTAAGTCATGTTTAGTAGATGGGCCCAGTGGCTGTATGCTTTGGAGTGTCTCCCAATGAAAACTCCACAAGAAGCCATCTCAAGTATATTGAGAAGATGAAGGAGCAATTAAGCTTGGCCTACCAGGAAGCCTTTGAAGCTGCAGGAAGCTGAAATGCCAGTAGCAAAATCCGATATGATGCCAAGTTAAGAATCATGAATTGAGTGATGGGAATCAGGTACTGGTGAACGTATTAGGTATCCCAAGAAAGCATAAGTTGGCCAATCAGTGGCACAAAGAACCATATCTCATTTTCTCCAAATCTACTGAGTATGGCCAGAAAGTAGTCAGGGCCCTGAAAGAACATTACACTGGAATCACCTGCTCCCCCTAGGGCAGATAGTATGATTGCCTTCACTTGACTCTGCTCTGTCATCTGCATCCCAACCACAGTGACACCGGCAACTGAAGAGCCAACAGGTGAGCACAAAGGTTTCCCCAGAACAATTAGTAGAACCATCAGACAGTGAGGGCTCTCAGTCAGAGATAGGATATCCTGCTGCATTCTCATGAAGGAAGAGTTCTGATCCCATCGAACTTGGCTTTTCACCCAAATACCATCAGTTAAACCATTGGAGGCATCATGCCCTCAGACAGGTGAGGGTCCTGCTAACCCCCCTCTTGCATCTATACAGGCACCTCCTCCTGTAACCTCATTGCTGCCTATGCCTGAATTTGTTAGTGCCACCCCTGATGAGCCGGGTGAATCTCCAGCATCAAGGACCCCCAAACCCTTGACTGAACTAATGAGTGGGGAGGGTGGGGTTTCGAGCAATGCGAAAACACATGGGCAAGCATGACCCAGTGGGGCACCCCAGGTAGCACTTAGTGCCCCTTGCTATAGCAATGGATAATCCCCAGTTGGAAAATGGTGGAGGAGGAGAAGAACCATTAGAAAAAATGGTAGTTAAGCTGGTACAGAAGCTCATTTACAATGTGTTGGGGGTACCTTCAGTAATTCCTCAGCTAACAGCCTCCCAGGGGGTAGTGGCTAATATAAAAAGAACCTTAGGTTTGAATTGATTTGATAAAGTGAAAGTTATTAGTGTTGCTGTTTTATTAGTTAGTGATTGAATTGTATTAGATGGAGATTCTTTTAACCCATTTCCTTTTCAGAGACATGAGGACACACTCCCTAATTAAGTGGCTGGGGAGTATAGCAAGCTAATATAAATGAGATATTCAGGCCCATGAGCACATGGCTTGATCACCCTCCTAAGAGACTTAGGTCTGGATTTATCAAAAAGCGGTAAATATCGCAGCAATAACGCATGCGATAAAAAAATGGGCGTGTGTATGGTAATGAAGGCCTGTACCGCTTCGCAAAGAAACGTTTCTCATGTCACGGTACAGCAGGAAGTCACTTCGCGATTAGCGAAATGTTGTCACATTTGGCGAAACGTTATCGCGTTTGGCAAAACGCCATTGCGTTTGGTGAAAATGTCATCGTGTTCCGCGATAATGTTTCCAGTATAAAAGCACACTTCCTGCACCTTCCCCTTTGAGGGTGTGTTAGTGGTTGGAGGTATAGGAGAGGAGTGCAGTTTATTGGAGAGCTTTTCATCGATTACTGAGTGAGTTGTATTGTCTCTTTGTTGTCCCTTGTGTCCCTGAACATTTGTCTTCTGTCATATTTGTTGGAGTGCAAGTGTTGTTTGTCAGGTTTGTCTATTTGTGTGGAGGAGTGGTGGTAGAGTGAAGGAGGAGTGGTGGTGGAGTGGAGGCGGAGTAAAGGAGTGGTGGTGGAGTGGAGGAGGAGTGGTGGTGGAGTAGAGGAGTGGAGGAGGAGTGGTGGGAGAGCAGAGTGGAGGAGGTGTGGGAGAGAATGGAGTGTGAGAGGAGTGGAAAGAGAGGTGAGAAGAGGAGGGAGGATAGTAGAGGGAGGAGGAGTAAGAGGGAGCGGGAGGAGGAGGAGAGGAGTGGCAGGGGAATGAGAAGTAGGAGTAGAAGTAGGGCCAGGGCTAGCAGCAGGGACAGGCAGGAGGGAAGGGATAGGAGGGTGGGGGAGGGGGAGGGGGAGGGGGAGGGGGAAGGGGTTAGTCAGGAAAGAGTGGTGGGAGGAGGCCAAGAAGTTAGAGAGACAGGAGAGAGGTGAAGGGATAAGCCAGGGCAGGATGAGTTGGGGTTGGGAAGGGAGGGGAGATGAGAGCGGGGCGGAGAGTGAGGGCAGGGAAGACACCCCTCCGGGACTGAAAGTGGCACCCCCCTCACTCAGCCAGCCAGCACCACGCATGAGACTGCAGGCCATTCGCTTTAGCAGCCAGGAGAACGAGCTGCTGATAGCTGGTGTGCTGGAGCACTATGCCTACCTGTTTGGCAACAGAGCAGCGAAGACCAGCAAGGCAGCTAAAGTGCAGCTCTGGAAAGTTATAGCTGACACCATCACCCGGCACAGTGGCATACCACGCACATGGGAGCAGGTATTGCACAGATTTCGTGAGGTCAAGGCCCAGCTGAAAGGAAATGTTTCCACACGCAGGAAGTACCAGCAGCAGACAGGTGGAGGGGCACCTTGTCCAACTGTTATAACACACAAGGAGCAGAGGTTGCTGGATCGGCTGGGCCCGGACGTGTTTGAAGGTTTGGAGCCACAGCTGGACACCTCACGCGTCACAGCTGGTAAGTTCCCATGATACATAAAGGCCCACCCAGCAACTCTACACAACTACTGTGACAAACACTATGTGTTTTTGCCATTCACAAGGAATGACCCCAAACACAGTAGTGAACGCCACACAGAAATGGCATTAGATGATCACTCTGTAATCTCACAAAGTGTTCCTCTGATGGCAAACAACTGGAAAACTTGTTACGCCATATATACTTATGATGTTTTTCTTTTCTATTCTGTTTCCACAGCTCGCTGCCAGGAATTGCCAGGACCCAGCTGGCAAGGGACATCTGTCAGCCAGCCCACCCCTCTCATGCAGCGTCCCTTCCAGCTCGATGCAGAGACACAGGTGGAGCAGGAGGAGCTGATACCCTCACAGGATTCCCCATCATTCACAGGGCTGAATGTGTCCCTGGATATCGACACTTTCATGCAAGACACAGCAGACTGGAGAGCAAGAACCAGCAGCCCTGTGCACTCTGCAAGCAGTGAGGGGATGCCAGTACTGAGGCCTCATGGGCTATCGACCCCATCTAGCCAGCCAGCACCACCTGAAGCTCCACCGGCAGCACCCCCTACAGCACCACCTGAAGCTCCACCGGCAGCAGCACTGGATGAGCCCATGACATCCTCGCAGGGTCTGCTCTTGTGAGCAGAAATCCGATACCTGCGTCGGGTAATGCAAAGGCAGAACAGGATCCTGCAGCATGGGATAGCTTCCAGTTCCCAGGATGCGAGCAGCATAGCTGCTTCCGTCACCACCATAACCAACGTACTCAGCCACAACCTGGAGCGCATGCCCTACCAGACATCAGAGTCCTCCTCACTGGCGTCAACCCCCCACAGCAGTCCAGCATGGGGACGAGGCCGCAGGGGTCAGCCCTCCAAAGCAATGCCGCCTCCAAGAGGCAAGGGCCCACGTGGCAAAGGGGATCCTCATGGTCAAATAACCCCTTCTCTCCAGCTACTCTGTGTGGGCCCTTCATAGAGTTTCTGTGCCGTCTAGATGGAAGGAAACGGATGCGCGTGGGCCCTACACAGAGTTCCTGTGTCTTCTACACGGAAGGAAACAGATCCACGTGCACTTACCTCTTCTCATCTGCTCCAAGATCTGGCTGCCTGCTGCGGGGTGTCTCCTCTTCTCATCTGCTCCAAGATCTGGCTGCCTGTTGCCGGGTGTCTCATCCTGGCCCTCCTGCTCCCATGCTGCTGTGTCTTCACCTGCTCCATCAGTGCTGCTGCTGAACCTTGTGCTTGTTCTCCTGCTGGCTGGTTGCTGGAACTCTGCTGCCCTGGCTCTCTGCCTGTCCTCTTTCAGTGCACTCTTTCAACATGGACAGTCTGGGGCCTTTGCCTTTTATCGCATTGTACAGCATCATAACCTTCTCTTACCATCAATACTTTAGCAGGGGTGCCACTTCCAGTCTCTAGATGTTCTTTGTGTAATCATGATTCTGCTATATGTCTACACTGCTATGCCTGTATATGTAATTCTGCTGTTTCCATATATATTACTTACAGGTTCATAATGACAGTGCTGTTCAGTGAACAGGAATAATTGTAAGATGTGTCTTCATATGTCCTGGCAGATTGTGATTACCTAAGACATTGGCATAAATGTCAGCAGTGGAATACTACAATCTATTAATAAAATGCACACAGCTTTAATAAGGTATCTTCATGTGTCTCTGCTCTCCTTGTGTTTCATTATTGTTAAGGGTTGCACATGGTCGACGTAATGTTTATGGGGCTTTCAATCTCCTGTGTGACACAGCTGTGTACATTAAATGCCAACACTTCCAACACCGGCTGGGTGTTCAAGGCAATGAAAAAGGACGTTCAAGGAGGGTACTGTATACGTAATGTGAAAGGTTGCAAATGTCCAATACAAGGGTATGTCACAACATACAAGTAATGTTGTTCTACAACAAAGTACTGAAGTTAATAGTGAGTGCTAGTAAGAAGGCATGGTGTGTGTCACACTGCATTGTGAGCTTTGTACATTGCCAGACACAGTGGGGCGGATTTTAAAAGCCCTGCTCGCGTAAATCCGGGCGGATTTACGCGAGCAGGGCCTTGTGCGCCGGCGCGCCTATTTTCCATAGGCCTGCCGGCGCGCGCAGAGCCCCAGGACTCGCGTAAGTCCCGGGGTTTTTCGAGGGGGGCGTGTCAGGGGGCGGGGGCGGGGCCGATCGGTGCGGCGTTTTGGGGGCGGGACGCGGCGTTTCAGGGGCGGGCCCGGGGGCGTGGTTTCAGCCCGGGGCGGTCTGAGGGCGTGGCCGCGCCCTCCGGAACCGCCCCCGGGTCGCGGCTTGGCGCGCTAGTGGCCCGCTGGCACGCAGGGATTTACTTCTCCCTCCGGGAGGCATAAATCCCCCGACAAAGGTAGGGGGGGGTTTAGATAGGGCCGGGGGGGGTGGGTTAGATAGAGGAAGGGAGGGGAAGGTGAGGGGAGGGCGAAAGCGAGTTCCCTCCGAGGCCGCTCCGATTTCGGAGCGGCCTTGGAGGGAACGGAGGCAGGCTGCGCGGCTCGGCGCGAGCCGGCTGCACAAAATCGGCAGCCTTGCGCGCGCCGATCCTGGATTTTAGCAGATACGCGCGGCTACGCGCGTATCTACTAAAATCCAGCGTACTTTTGTTTGCGACTGGTGCGCCAACAAAAGTACGCGAACGCTCATTTTTTGTAAATCTACCCCTGAGTGACAAAGAAGGTGCATATAAAAAAAATATATACCTTGCCAGCCTCAAAGACGTCAAAAAGACCCGCTTGCCTTAGTATAAAGGAACCATGCGTTCCGCCCAGCTACCTGGCCACCACGTCCAGAATATGCATTCCTGCATCATAGACCATTTGGGCATTGAGGGAGTGGAATAGTTTCCAGTTGCGGTAAGTTGCCTCCCATTCATGTGGTGGAATGATGGCCACATGTGTGCAGTCGATAGCTCCAGTAACATTGGGGAAGTGTGCCAAGGCATAAAAAGCTCTGTTCAAGTCCATCTAGCCCTGCCTGTTGCGAGGAAAGTATATGTAGCAATGAATGCGGGCCATGACTGCTTCAATGACCTGATCCAGACAGCATGAAAATGTGCTCTGAGACATTCCTCCCACAACTCCTACTGTGGTTTGGAAGGAGCCGCTGGCAGTGAAATGGAATGCAGCTAACAGCTTGGTCATGCCAAGGATGGCATGGGACCTTGTGGTTGCAGAATCCAGATCAGCTCGCATGACTTCATATAACTCATGTATAGCCTGAGTGCTGAGATGATACCTGCTCACCACTACGTCCTCAGGCATGCCCTCCAAGGAAGTACGTGGAGGGAATATATGGTCCCTATTTATCCTCGCCTGGGCCCTGGCATGTGGCCTGCCCTGACCAGGCCTATGACCCTGAGGGAGTGCAGGCTCTGCAGTCCCACAGGGTCACAGATATCCAAGATATCTTGGATGTGGCCTGGCCTGTTGTTCAGGTTGTCCTGCTTCCACATGCTGTGGTCTGCGACGAGACTGGCGAGGCATGAGGTAGCCATGTATATATACACCTGGCAGTGAGCAGATGGTCTCATGAAGGTTCACCTACTAAAAACAAGCATTTTTATTGGTCCAGAAAGGCTGGGTAGCTGTTTACAGGTTTTATCGCACGCGGTATACGCCGCGATAAATAGCGCGATCTGTCTTTAGCGCAAATAAAAAAGGTGTAGTTATTTTCAGCGTTAATGGCCTGCGATAATGGACAAAATCTATCGCAAACAGCGATAGCAGCACCTACTTTACATTAGATCTCCCCCAACTCCTTCCCTATTCTTACCCTTTTAAAAATTTGCATCGCGATCTAGGGTACGGCCCTCTTTGCATGCGTTAACACGTTATCACGTTCATTAAGGGCTTATCGCATGCGTTAACGGCGCTTTTCACATGTGATAAGCCCTTAACGCATGCGAAAACGCCTTACCGCATTTTGATAAATGACCCCCTTAGTTAAGTAATCTAAACTTTGCACAAAGAGTATCTTAGCAAAGGAGGGAGAAGGTTTATTTCCTTGCCTTTTGTCACAAATCCAGTATCTCATCTTAACTGCTTCAGCCTTTCAGCCAAAGCCAAGCATAAACCCTTGCTGGCAAGTACTGGAAAAGAGAAGCTGATGGACTGTGGTCTTTCTGAGACTGAAGCCAGGCCCTCTTTCTGTTTAGTACCAAGTAAATATTTTGGGAACCTCCCCAGGAGAGAGAGCTTTCATACATTGCAGTCCTCATCTATTTAGTTTGTCATCTAGGCAGCTCCACCATCAAGAGGGATGTTTTCATTTTCTTGGGGTTTTTTTTTTTTTTATCTTTTCTACACAATTTTGTGTTTGGGACAGGTGTACCCTATACAAACTGGTGAAATTGGGGTGGATCTGTTGTCCCTGTCCCCTCCACCTTTTTGAGTTCTTAAAAGCTGTGTACTTTACTGCTTTCCCCCCCAACCTTTCTCTATTACTGTTCCTTATTTTTTTTTCTATCCATATGAGTATGGAATATTCCCTGGCTAACAAACGATACCCAGTGTTATTTTTGCATAATTTGACTTAAAATAAGAAAACTGCAAGTTTATATTATACTTCACTACTATAGTTTTCCCATTTAATGGTCAGGTTGGATTTACTATCTACTTAGACAATACTAGTAAAAGGATTAATTACTGTTTTATTCTGGTGTGGTTTTTTCTGGTCTGTAGTGCCATAAGTGAGAGGTTGTTTAGGAAAGTCATGGAATTGTGGTATTGAGGTGACTGGGACACTGTCTCATCCCCCACTCAGGCTATGAACCCAAAGATAATTCATATTAGTGAATATAAATTTTCATATGGTACTCCCCTCCCCAAGCATAGGGATAATTCATAGTCCAGACCAAGGGGGCATCCACACAAAGGACTATGGGGCACACCATGAAGTTAACAAGTAGCAAATTTAAACAAATTGGAGAATATTTGTTTTCACTCAAAGCACTATTAAGCTCTGGAATTCATTACCAGAGGCTGTAGTTAAGGAAGTTATTGTAACTGGGTTTAAAAAAGGTTTGGACAAGTTCATGGAGGAGAAACTGCTATTAACCAAGATGTCTTAGGGAATAGCTACTGTTTATTACCAACATTAATAGCATGGGATTTATTTAATATGGGGGTACTTGCCTGGTCCTTGTATCCTGGATTGGCCACTGTTGGAAACAGGATTCTGGGCTTAATGGACCCTCGATCTGACCCAGTATGGCAACTTCTTATATTCTTATGATCAGAGGACACACAAGAAGGAAGATTAGAGGACAGTGTCATCAAGGAATTTGAGGGAGAAGAAAATAAGTGGGTTGCACAGTAGCATGCAGATTTTTAGCCATACTGTGGGACAGAAATTTTCAAACAGCAGATTAATGCAAGTTGAACCATTTTAACTTAAGTCTATTACTTTTAAAAGTGTCTTTCCTATGAAGAATAATAGACATGTCATATTATTGTGGCCCCACTGGCCACTAGATGGTGCAGTGATAACAGAATTGGTAGAGGAACAGCTTCTGTGGTTATGGTTAACACATAGTAGGGGACATACAGGATCTCTACATTTACTCTGAGCTCCATTTTTTCAATTTCCTCCTTTTCTCAAACTTCTTTTGTTTCAGACTCCTTTATTCCTCAGACATCTTTTTAAACCAGACTCCTTTGAAGGCTAAGTTCCTACCACTTCTAGATTATTTCTTGAGGGCTTGTTGAAGCACCCAGACTCCTTTCAGCTTCTCAACTCTTCAATTATTCTCTTAGAACCTGTAGCCCCACCATTCTATTCATGAAGGTTCATCTGCCATTCAAACAAGCATGGGTGATGTTTGAGTGAGAGTGTTGCCCTTCTCCTAGAGGGATATGAACAACGGAGTATAAAAAGGGTGTCCACATAGAACCAGGGTTGATCTCTAAGGAGGAAAGGGTCTCTGAGGAGGGAGCCTCTAGAAGGATCTGAGCCTTTGGATTGGAAATTAAACAGGTGCTATTCACTATGGGGCTTCAGGTTCTAAGAGGAAAATTGAAGAGTTGAGAAGCTGAGAGCAGTCTGGGGTGTTTCAAAAGCCCTCAATAAGTAGCCTAGAAGTGCTTGGAGCCTAGCCTTCAAATAAGTCTCTGTTAAAAGGAAATCTGAGGAATAAAGGAGTCTGGAACAAAAGAAATTTGAGAGAAGGAGAAGATTAAAAAAGTGGAGCTCAGATCCTATAAGTCCCCTACTATATTTAACCAGGGTTATACCATTTGGTGGGGGGAATAAAGTATTTGCAGTTTCCCCATGTGGAATGCTTGCAATGGAACTATCCTGTTGGTTATACTGAGAGATCACCATTTTACCCTCATGGATCTCTTTTGCTTTTGAAGAGACTGCATGTTTTGTGCTGAGACTGTATGTCTTGGCTGAGCTCTGACTTAACTTAAATCTCCATGGAGTTCTTTGTTTTTGATGAGAGTTTCGTTCCACCCTCTCATTCCAACTATTTGAGTTGGGAGTGCCAAACTCTTTTGGACTCAGTTAAGCTTACTTAAGTTCAGGGCCGGCAGGAACATTAAACATACTAGGCAGACGCCTAGGGCACCAGAAGTGGGTGGGGTGACGTATCAGACATGAGGGTGCCATTTTTTAAATGAGTGAAGCAGACTGAGATATCTGAGAGCAGTTGCAGTGTGAAGGTATGTGCAATTTGGATGGTTTTAAAGAGAGAGAGCGAGAGAGAACATGGCCGCCTAAGGTGACTGCAGACCCTTGCATTGGCACTACTTGAGTTTTCTCTTTTACAATAGGAGACTTTACCTTCCAGCAAGAGGAATCCTTCCAGCCATCAGGGGTGAAAGGAGGAAAGAGATAGTAGAGACAAAGAGAAGAGATGAACCACCTCAATGGCCCATGAATATCTACTGAAGATATGGAGATGAGGAGAGAAAGGTATCACCCTTGATACTACAAGAGGAAGTAGGAGAGAGAAGACTAAAAACTTTTAAGTACATCTTCGATACTTCAAACTGCCATGAGAGGAAAGCATTAAAGCACTGACCAGAACCCAATGGGAGGGAAGAGTTCAAGTAACTAAAATAATTACATAAATTAGAATAATATCTGAATTTTAAAAAGACTGTGAGATGTTGCAAGCTTACTAAAAGCATTTGTATCATCTTGAAAATGAAGTACACAGCTGTAAAGACTTTTCATCATAATTTGCACCTATCAAATACCTTCTCATGTGTATTATTAAATAGTGCCTTAATTATTCTACAGTGTGATTATCAGTGCTGTGTGCAAAAGACATAACAAGTGAGAAACATTAAGAGCAATGTGAGGTCCTTCAAAATAAACTTTCCCCCATGCAGGAAACACTGGATAATATATGCAGTATATCTAATGATATAGTGACAGTGTCCATCTCAATAGATATCTGAGACATGGCCTCTGGAAATGTTATCCGGGTTCAACCATCACAGGGGTTACATAAAGAAAAGGAGTTGTGCTGGAGACCTACAGGACCAAAGGAAGAGTGGTCCCTTTGTGGAGCTTCAGTACAGGGCTGGGGAAACTGTATCCATCTAAGGAAGGGGGTAAGTTACCTTGCAGCCATTCAGTGAGCTGGTTGATTAAAAAAAACTGTGAGAAGAGAAATTGATACAGAGACCCTGAGATGAGGAATAGGTAAAGGGAAGTTTGAAAATTGAGAAAGAGACTTTATTTTGTCTGTCTGGAACCTTAGAAGACTTGAGAACATTTAAAAGAAGAGTAACTAGGAAAGAATAAGTGTTGGAAGAGTGTGGACTGTAACGTGTGAATTTGCCCTGTGTTTTTTCTGTGGTTTATGTTGCTAAATTCATTCATTTTGGAAGTGATTTTTGTTTTGTTTTGTTTTGGAGCACATTAGTGGTCTGGACATTGTTCTTTTCATGGGAGCATCCTCAGCCCAGTTTGGGCCTTGCAGGTGATTCTGTCCCGCAAGTCACGGTACTCAGAGATATTGAACTTCCCCCACCCTGGTTAAGCTGGACCAGGGCTGATAAGGTTACCCTTTGTGAATGAGGGATTACATTATTCATGTTTAATTTGCATGTCTTCCTATATTTTGAGGACTCCTCTAAGGGCTTTTCTCTCTACTTTCTTTCTTGATCTATTGTATATGCTACCTTTTCTTTAAGATGGTAAGCCCTGATGATGATAAATTAATGAAAAAAGAAAAAAATTAAAAGAATGGGAGAGTGAGCCAGGACACAGAATGGGAGGAGGAGCCAAATTGTGACTACTTGCAACAAATCAATTATTTACTCTTTCGAATAATAGAAAGACTAGGGGGCACTCCATGAAGTTAGCATGTGGCACATTTAAAATTAATCGGAGAAAGTTCTTTTTCACTCAACGCACAATTAAACTCTGGAATTTGTTGCCGGGGATGTGGTTAGTGCAGTTAGTGTAGCTGTGTTTAAAAAAGGATTGGATAAGTTCTTGGAGGAGAAGTCCATTACCTGCTATTAATTAAGTTGACTTAG
The DNA here is from genome assembly GCF_901001135.1 of Rhinatrema bivittatum. NCBI lineage: Eukaryota > Metazoa > Chordata > Amphibia > Gymnophiona > Rhinatrematidae > Rhinatrema > Rhinatrema bivittatum. The sequence goes on from NC_042616.1 coordinate 86,331,164, forward strand.
AAAATAGCCACTGCTATTACTAGCAACAGTAACATGGAATAGACTTAGTTTTTGGGTACTTGTCAGGTTCTTATGGTTTGGATTGGCCACTGTTGGAAACAGGATGCTGGGCTTGATGGACCCTTGGTCCGACCCAGTATGGCATGTTCTTATGTTCTTATGTTCTTATAGCTCTACAATGCAAGGTTCCAATTTGGGAGTCACCACCCAGGAAAAGAATCTAAGCGTCATCGTGGATAATACGTTGAAATCCTCTAGTCATTGTGCATTGGCAGCCAAGTAAGCAAATAGAATGCTAAGAATTATTAGGAAAGGAATGGAGAATTAAACAGAGAATATCATAAAGCCTCTGTATCACCACATGGTGAGAGCACACCTTGAGAATTGTGTGAAGTTCTGGTCACCACTTCTGAAAAAATACATAGCAGAATTAGAAAAGGTACAGAGAAGGATGACCAAAATAATATATTGAAATGATATAGCTTAAATGGCTGAAATAATAAAAAAACAACATTGTGGGCCTTCTGGTCTGACCTCTAACCCCACCACCACCACCACCACCACAACCCCCACCACCAATTCCACTAAAAAAAAATAAGTAATCGGAACATAGTGCCGACATATTTGTTCTCCCTTTGTTGCTCCCTTTGTTCTCCCTTTGTTGCTGTCCCGGTCGCGAGGTTCGCGACCAGGTCTTTACCTCTCCCTTCCTCGGGTAGTCCCCGGCAAGCCCCAGTGTCCTCCGGGCCTAGGCAGGCCGCTTTGCGGCAGCTTCTCCACGAGGGAAACGCTGCCGAGCTCTGATCTGTGGCTCTGCCCCTCCTAGGCGCGCGCGCGAGGGGGAACTTTTAAAGGGCCAGTGGCGCGAAACCACGGCCGGCCCTCGGAGGTGACATCAAACGCCGGCGGGGATTTAAACCCGGCGTCTGACTAGAATCTTTGCCTTGCAACGAGGTTCTCCCATTTGTGTATCTAGTTGCTGTTCCTGCTTTCATCGCTGCTCTGTCCCTGCTCCAGTCTCCGCTCCAGCTCCTGCCCTGCCTCTTCTTCGGATTGTCTTCTTGGTTCCTGACTCCGGTTAGTCTCTTCATACTTCCTGTTGCCGCCTGCCCTGCTATTGGACCGTCTCAACGCTGTTCTCCGTCTTCTCGAGAATATCCGCCTAAGTCCCAGCGGCCCGGGTCCTCACAGGCTCCTCCCGGGGGCACCTCGGGATTCCAGGGTGAAGATCCTGTCAGATCGTCTGTCTCAGTGCCGCCTCCCAGCCTGCTCCTTCTTCGCGGTGTTATCCTTCACTCTCCGCCAGACCGGCCCAAGGGTCCACCTCTCCGTCCGCAACACCCCTCCCCCCTAACATCTTAAAAACTGCCAAACACATTGCAGCCTATTGCCCCAAGACGTCTCCCTGCCATCTCTCCTCCCACCCACCCCCAGACTGGCAAAATAAATTTAGAATACAGGCCCATTCCAGAAGTCTACTTGCCCCCTCCTCCTCATAAACCCAACCCTCCTGGAAACCCCAAATCCCATGCAGCCCGTGGGAGCTCAATGCAAACATTCAGCTCCCAGGGCGTCCAGTGTTGCTGTCAAAATAATACATGTTTGTGAGGGACTCGCGGAGGGAGACAAAGCTGGCCTTGCTTTTGCTGGAGTAGGGGGTGGGGGATCAAGCCTGGATGCCTGCTTAGCTGTTTTGTTTTTTTATTACAACGAGAGCTGCCTAAACAGCTATATTCTTCGAATACAGTTAATTAGGTTAACATTATACAGGAGCACATTCTCACATAACTTTGAAACCCAACTGGTGATATTCAAAGATAGCCAGTTAGATTTCAAAGTTAAACAGGTGTATATACTAGATAACTTTATTCATTGATATTCATTGGAATGTTTATCTCACTGCATATCCTAGATCACTTATCCAGCTACTTGTTATCTGTGTTAGTGTTTTTTGAAAATTGGCTTCTTCGAGTTTGAAGAAATTGTCTAGCTATTCATAAGAAATTAGGGCTGGTCTCCTATCTACAAGCAGCCTTGCTAAAAAATTAAAACCAAATTGTAAAAAAAATATATATATATAGAAATGAATGTAAAAATCTGGTAATAGGTGGAGTTTACATAATTGTGGAATTTTGATTCCATCTCTAAAAATGTCCAAGGTTACTATGAGCTTTCTCACTCTGACAGGAGTATCCTTCCTAATAAAAAGGAGTTACCTTCACCCTAACAGATTTGTTCCAGATGTACAGAGTAAAGAACCATTTCTTACATCAGAAAATTCATCATAAGACAATAAAAATGTATTAGACTCAAGGAAGACACTAAATGCTGAAGCTGCAATGTCTTTAACAAAAGAATATGCTGTACCTTTTCATCTTATTTGATTAATTGAATATAGGAAAGATACGCACCAGTTCTCTGCCTGCATCAGTTATACTGTAGCTCTTTATTGCTTCGAAAACTGCAGCCCAGATGTCACAAACCATTACAATTCTTAGTACTAGCTAGCAGGACTTGAGCTATTAACAGGCCATACAACCTTAGCTGTTATGGCCCTTCAACCCCATCAACTGGCTCCAGCAGGGAAAAGTACCACAACTTAGAACAGGGTTAGGCAATGCCAGTCCTGGAATGTCACAAGCTGCTCCGGGTTTCATGATGTGCATAATAAATATGCATAAAACACATTTCATGCACTGCCTTCACTGTATAACTATACCTTATGCAGAGCCATAGCCAAGCAATGTGGCACCTATGGCCAAGTGAAAAACTGCACCCGCACCCATTACACAACACACAACACCAAAAGCTGGGAGACTGTTATAGGTTTGGTTTTTACATTTAAAACATAACACTTACTGTATGTCTACTATAGATTATAAACAATAAATATAAACCTGGTCCCAAAAGTATGACTCTTGTGTTTGTATAGATATAAATCACCTCTTACTGGGAAAACAGAATAAGCTGAACTACAGATCCCTACACACAAATTAAACATTAGCAAAATCCTTCACTTCTGTCACTCTCCTCTCCAGGACCCCAGCAAGCCAAAATAATTACAATACAATACAATAAATCTTCCATAATAAAAGAGAACTAACTGCCAGTACTCAAACAGCAGCAAACCCAGCTATGAAAAAGTAACAATGCAAATATTACAACAGGTCCTAAAATGCCAATATGCCACCTATTAGGAAAACAGAATAAGCCTGGCTGCTATAGGCCCCTATACAGGGATCACTCACCTCACTCATACATGTAGAACACACGGATCACTCACCTCACTCACACATGTAGAACGCACGGATCATTCACCTCACTCACAGATGTAGAACACATGGATCACTCACCTCACTCACACATGTAGAACACAGACAGACCCTTAGATAAAGTATAAATAGAAACGTGCAGACAAAAAATGGATTGGAAACTGCTACAAGCCAGATTCTGCATGCAGTGCAATGCTAAAAAACAGAAACATCACCATTCCTCATAAAATATGAAACAAAATCAAGATTATATAATTATCAATACTACTAAAACCATATTCAAAACAGCCAAGGAATAGAATAACATCCCATAATTTAAAACCTCATATAAAATTTTTCCAAACATTAATAAAATATTTCAGAACAGACACAAAGAATATCCAATAATTAAAACTAATAAGGATACAAAAACAATCTCTTGCTCTCCATACCTGGAAACTTTGGATTTCCGGATACCCTGAGAATGTTATGGATTAGCAGGGAGAGAGGAAGTGGGGTTGTTGCTCTCTCATACACATAAATATTTTTTTTAATTTAAAAAATATTTATATTTTTCCTATACTGGAACCCTGTGCTAGGCAGATCACAATCTAATAAAATAATCTGCACAGCACAATTACAATACAATAAAACAATATTTAAAATAACTCATTTACATAAAAACAATAATGAAAACTGGACAATAAAACAATATCTCCAAGCAATCATAAACACAGCACTTTACCTGCTTCCTGAGTGAGTATGTGCTGAAATAAACAGTTAGGCCTTTAACTGCTTCCTAAATACTTAGATATCACCTACTGCCTACAAAAAATGTGGCAATTCATTAAAAAATACAGGCCCAACTGAAAGAAAAGCACTCATGAATGGGTTTCTTGTAAACAAAGCAGCCTTAATTGTTGGAATGGCATATACACACATACACACGCTCTCACACACATACATACACACACAATCATGCTCTCATATGTTCTCTTGCATGCACGCGGGCATACACACACATACACACACACATATGCTCTCTCACTCACTTTCCCCCTCCCTCTGAAAGCAGAAGCGGCAGAAGTCTCTTCTTTCAGCCCCGCAATAAATGGGAAGATTTCTTCTTTGGGCAGCGGAGGACAATTCTGTACTAGCCTCCTGCTCCTCCCAGCAGTGCATGCCGCTCTGTTCCTCGCTTCCATTGGGTCCGTGCTTCTCCTCCTGAGGCCCCGCAATGCTCGACAGAATGCGGCTGGCCAGTAGGAGGAGGCCGATGCTCGTTTTGCCAGGGATGCGCTGCTCCTCACTTCTAGGAGAGAGATGGGTGGAGGCTGATGTTTGTGGCGGCCTGTGGCCTGCTGCTCCTCACTGCCAGAAGGGCTGGGAGAGGAAACCACTGCTTCCAGCGGCCCCACAACCCCCTCTGCTGCGTCTTCCGGCCCCGCTGCTCCAGGTTGGGGGAGGGGCTGCGCAGGCCACCTCTGAGCTAGGCTGCATGTTGGTCATGGATTTTCACAATTTGCTGCACCCACTACCCCCGCCTCTCTCACACAAAAGGGAGAAGGAACACCAGAAACAGGTGCAGAGCTCTTAGGGTTGTATTGGCTTGAGGGGATACAACTGTTCAGCCGCAGGGAGCAGTGGTGCCTCCTGGTAGATGGTGCCTATGGCCAAGGCCATATTAGCCATAGGCTAGCTACAGCTCTGCTCCAGTACCATATTGACTGGGATAAGCCAGATCATATTATCCCAGTAGTTATGAATCTGCACTGGTTGCCAGCTCTCTGGCACATGCAGTTTAAGATTTCAGTGATCTTTTTCAAGCTATTAAAAACAGACAATCCTTGTAACTCATCAAAGAAACTGCTCAGGTATCCTCCAAAAAGTGTCTTGTGGTCTCAGAAAGTGTATTTATTAATGGTTCCAACAGTGAACTTGTGCAGATTACAATCCATCCAGTTGAGGACTTTTACACATGTGGCTCCACCAATGTATAGAAAACAGGTCAAGGCATTCTAGTTTAACATTTGATTTTAGTGAATGACTTAATTACTATTTTAGATCAATTTATATGTAGGTAAATGTAAAGGGATTGTCCAAAATTAATAAATAAAAATAAAAATGACCTGGGTACTGGGTCTGCAGCCAAGCTGTGAGGCATGATTGGGATTTGGCCAGGAAGGAAAGTTGTGATGAGAGAGGGGCGCTGGGGCATCTGCTGAAGGAGGGGCCGGTATCAGTCGGAGAAGGCTTCGGCCTGCTGTGAAACCTGGCCCACTCACCCTAGTAGCGCGGTCTCAGAAGCAATCAGGAGCGGCGACTGAGGCCATGCAGGAAAGCCACAATTGTGAGACCCGGGACAGCTGTGCCAGAGAGCCGCGATGATAAAGCTTCTGATGAGGAGGGTCCGTGCTGGAGAGGCCTGTGAGGAAGCAATTGGCAATTGCAGCCGCTGCCGCCGAGTCCCTCTCTCCAAGGTATCCCAACAGTGGTGAGTGAGAGGGAAAGAGGCAGAAAGCGTTGCTGTTGTTTTATTTTTAAAAAAATGCCACGATAGGAGTCAGAGGGTCATGGGGAATCCCCCAACAATACGAAGCCAGCAAGGCCGCAGTCCCACTAACATCAGTGATGATGTCAACGTGTACCTACGGCTGAAAGGAGGGGTCATGTATTTTATGAAAAATGAAAAGAATTAAGGGTATCCCGGCCACCTGACTGACCCCACCTCCCCAGCTCTAGAACCAGCTTTTAGGGAGGAAAATGCCCCGATAGGAACTTTACCTATTTTGAGATTAAAATCCCTCAAGAATCTTGTTAAAGCCTGAAATTTTCATTGGCTTCACAAGTAAGAAATCCAAAAGTCTTGATACATCTATTAGATAAGATGTCAGTATAATAGTTTTTGAAAGAAAAATGCGCATGCCAAGGAAAGGCTATTGAACCCTTTGAAAGTTTAGGGTGGCAGGGGGAAAAGTAAGTGAACCTGGGAAATATTTTGGCCAAAGGGAAAAATCCTTTTAAGGTTAGATAAATAGGAAAATTGATGCTTTTAAAGTATATGGTAGCATCCAAACACCCCTAAACTCGGCCATCAGCCCAAAAGCTACCTGAAGAAATTAGTAGCAGCATGGCAACCAACAGGGAGACTGAAGCCGTATCCCAGGATACATAAGAATGGCTTAACTAAACCACGGGTAATGAGGCAGGGACAGCATCACGAAAGCAGGGCAAAGCACAGGGAAACATGAAAATGGGAAAAGAGCCCATAAAAAGTAAGAGCAGCAAAAATGAAACAATAGTAGCACCTGAGGACCTAAGTAAGAAATGGAAGCTGCAGACAAAAATTAATAGGCAAACTAATTTAGCAACAGGTGACTTCAGCAAGAGCAATGATCCACTAGGATGGAAAGAGTGGTGATCGTTTAGAACTGAGGGTGAAGCCTGCTAAATTTTGATATGGTCAGAAGCACGTAGCTGAGGCTCATCACCAAGGCCCATAAAGTTCAATAGAACACAATAACACAGACAAGAGCAGTGGGGAGGGCAGCGTATGAGTGCATGAAAGTTGGTAATTTATGATATGCACCAGTCAAGGTAAGATAAAACAGGAAAAAGTTAACAAGCTGCTGACTCGCAGACATTAGTTTCAGCTCAGGTAGACTGCTGCAGGTACAAAAGCAGGGATTGCTTTCCGGTCTGCCTCTTTTAGCTGGCCTGGCATTTCTGCAGGTAAATCCCAAATTTTATGTGTGCTGGGCTTTTAAAATTTGGGCGATTGTATTTAAATACACACCTGTGGTGCCTACCAGAAAACTCTGCAAAAAGACACTTGGAACTCTTATGGAATTAGACTTATTGTAATGCATATTGGATATGAGATTGGCCCTCAGAAAGCCATGAACAAACAGAATTACCATTAAAATATAGTAATTCTCCAAATCCAAAATAACCCTAAGAACTTTATCTATGAAAAGACAACACTGTATATATTACCCCAGGCCCTAGAACACCAATAAAACTCTTATTAGGTAAACAGGCTGCTACAGATCCCGACAAAGAAATTACCTGCCAACAAAATACCTCACCTCAGTCACATATGCAGAACACAGACAGACCCTCACCAAATACAGAATAAAGATATCAGAAAGTATTATCAGAAACAAGCTGAGAAGAACTGAACTGGAACCCACAACAAGCCAGGCTCTATATGCAGAGCAACAATGGAAAAACAGAAACTATACCATTCGTCATAAAACATTAAATAATAAAATCAAATAATACAAAACATCAATCATAATAGTAAAATCATATTTGTAAATAGAATAAATATTTCATTCCAATTATTGAATAGAATATCCAAAATTTCCCAAACAAATAAAATATTTCAAAACATCTGATGAATAAAAAATCCAATAATTAAAACATGTTTTATTCCTCCCAAAAAAATTAAATATTTAGAAAGAGCAGAATTATCAGATTATACCCAATAATTAAAACTAATAAGGATTAAAAAAATCTCCTGTTCTCCATACCTATGATGTTCTGATTTCCAGTCACCCTGAGATCGTCGTGGATTAGGGGAGGTAGGGATGCCCACATTTTATCTTCTCTCTCACACACACACAATAACACATTCATTCTCTCATATACTCCCTCTCTCTAACATACCTAGGTTCCATCTCCTCACAGATACATTATGTTTATGTATATGCCTGTGAGAGCCTATATGTGACACATGGGCTCTCACAGGCACACAAACATTCACACAGACTCTCACTCAGACACATTCACAGGCACACAGGCTCTCACACAGACACACACACACATACTCAAACATACAGGCTCTGAAACACATATGCTCTCAGTCACTCACACACATACACACATGGCCTCCTGATGTCTTTGGGCCAGCCCCACGAGCCTTCCTGTTTGGGGAGTGAGAGCAGAAGCTGTGTACATGCACAGGTGCATGCACACAGACAACAGGAGACAGGCCTCTCCAACAGCCGATGGCAGCTTGAGCGCCAACAGCTTGCAGTCTCTCTTCTTCTTTGGCTGCCTGCAGCCCCGCAGTCTCTCCTGCTGCTGCTGGCTCACTGGCTCCCCTGAGTGTGCTGCCCCGTGCAAATGCACGGCATGCATACCCGGTCGCGCTGAGCCTGGGAGCACATCTCAGTTGCAGCCAAAATAGTTGATCATATGGATTCTGAGACCTGAGAGTATGATTGAATGCAGCAATTGATAGGGACCTGCCCTTGTCTTTAGATAGGGCAAATTCTAATTATCCTTTCATTTCTTAGTTAGTTTTCAGTATAATTAATCTTTCTTTTTTATTTTAAGAATAGAGTAGTAGGTGAGAAGATTATACTAGATCAAGAACTTTCCAGTTGACAAAAACCTGAAAGAACGTCAGCAAGATAACTGTGTGCACACACCACCTCATCACCACACGGCATAGAGGAGAATACATCAGAAACAAAGGGAAATAAACATAGAGCCTAGTAAACACAAAGAAATACATAAGAGTAAAGGACAGAAAGAAGAGAAAACAGAGGAAAGTAAGGAAGGAAAGATAGAAAAATGTAATACTTACCTGACTGTCATTCCAGAGAAAGAAACTCTTGGTTACCTGAAAAACATAAAGTATACAGAAAGACTCCATTTCTTAAATAAAATACCACAGTAGTAGTAATTAAGAGTGCATCTAGTTTTTAATTTAAAAAAAAAAAAGATAGATTAAAATATTGTACTTGTCTGATATTTTCACAGCTGTAACTTAGTAAGAACCATTTCTAAAACAGATAAGCAAAAAGTTAAGAATTAGACATTGTTTGAGCTGCATAATAAAAATAATGAGTATTTGACAGAATGTCTGGTATTAAAAATGGATTTGATTTCCATCACTGAAACACACAGTGACCCTTTCCCTTTCTTTATTCCCGCTCTCCCTGGGAGGGAGGGAGAGCGGGTTACAGGCCCCTTTTTATGCAAACCCGATAGGAGAGGGAGCTTCTGGCAGTGACCTCTTTTGGGCTACATCAGGGAACTCCTGCATTTAATTCTCAGCTAAGGACACCAAAAAGCGGGAGGGGATCCCATCCCAGAAGGGTGCTTGCAATTGTTTTATGTTTTATGACTGCATGTGATGCTAACTGTGCAGAAGGTTATACAGAGAGAAAGGGATATAAGTGATGCTAAATAATAGAAATAAATAATTAAAGCAAAAAAGCCCATTGAAACACTTTGAGAGGACAAAAAGGAATAAATTAAAAAAGGTCCTATCCAACTGCTTTACTCATTATTCACAACAAACATGGAGCTGGAAAATGGACCTTCATATACCAAATTCAAACACATATAGTAAGTATTAGAATTCTTCAAACACATAATATTTTTAATGCACAATACAATCTTAATATATAATACTTAGTTTAATCAAGATTTCATTGTTCATTAAAAATATTTAAAAAATGGACAGATAAGGACCTTATAATTATAAGTTTTTGAAGAACTCAAATACTTACTATGTGTGTTTGGGTTCAGGATATGGAGGTCATTTTCTAAATCAATGTTGGCAATGAATAATGAGTAAAGAGGCTTCATAGGATCTTTCTGATTTAGAAAACAATGATACATGGAGGAGTCCTTTTCTGCCCTCATCCACTCTTCTGTTTATTTCACTGTGTCTTTAGAATGTAAGATATACTGTTTATTTCACTGTTGGAAAATAAACCTCATTAGAATTCAGAATCAAACTTTAACAGTTTTCTATTCAAACTCAAATGGTGTATCCTAGTACTAAGGGGCTTTTGATTGCTAAAAATTATAAATTGTCCACTACAACATCACAACATGCAATCAATTAAATTTAATAGCACATCCATTAAAAAATATTCCAAAGGGGTCATGTGATGTCATGAAGGAGCATGGCTGCATAGTGAGTGCTCTCCGGGGGCCTTCCCACTACTTTTTATTATAATTGGGTCTCCAAACATCTTTTTCCCCCGCCTCTGATTACCGCTGCTGCTCTTCACCCGAGTACTGCCTCCCGAGAAAGAGAAACCTTTTAAGATGGCGCCCAGGGAAGAGGAAGATGGCGCAGTGGCTCACACATTGGAACCATCGGGCTCCCCTTCTGCAGGGCTGACGGCAGTAATCTCAGACCTAGAGGGCCATTTTAATGCCCTTTCCTAACAAATAGAAGGGCTGGATACCAAGCTTACCACCTATGGCCAGCACATCCAGGAAGCTGAGCAATGAGTCTCTGATTTGGAGGATAAAGTGCTACACCTAGAAGCACTTGTTATCCTCCGAGTTTTGAACTTTGGACACAAAGTGGACTTACTGCATGCTTATCACAAGATGCAGCCTTTTCTTTATGAAGGCAATACGGTTTCAATATTTCAGGATTATTCTGTACACTCTTTTCATGTTATTTTCTACCAGTTTGTCACCTGGGTAAAACGTACGACTTAGAAAATCGTTTGGCTGGTGGATATCCCTGAGAGTGTTCCTGATTCCACCTTGGGGACACAGTTAGAAAAGTGTTTTGTCTCCTCACTGGGCCTTTCTGGAGCTAATGGACTGCTGCGAATAGAATGGGCTTATCATTTGGTATTGCTTTCTTAGAACCAGAACCGATCATGTGTTGTGATACTCTGAGTTTTGAACTTTGCACACAAAGTGGACATACTATACGCTTATCGCAAGATGCAGCCTCTTCTTTATGAAGGCAATAAGGTTTCAATATTTCTGGATTATTCTGTACACTCTTTTCATGTTTTTCTCTACCAGTTTGTCACCCGGGTAAAGAGCTGAAATGTATATCTTGGAATGTTTGTAGAATAGGCTCCATATTGAAACGTTACAAATAAAATAAAGGCCATGAACTGCATACATGCGGATGATGCCATGCTATAAGAAACACATCTTACAGAGTAGATGTGGCCATTCTTCTTCATAAATCCTTGCACTTTCAGCCCCTCAAAATGATCAAGGATGATGAAGGTAGATACATTTTTGTGGAGGGTTTGGTATTTGGGCGGAAACTCTTACTGGATAGTGTTTATGCTCCTAATAGTTATTCCAAGAAATTGTTTTCTAAAGTTATTGCAATTGTTTCTCAATACTTTCATGTCCCAACTCTCCTGAGGGGTGACTTTAATATGGTGATTGATCCTTCCCTGGATCGAATGCCGGCTAAACCACATATGAGTCGAGATTTATGACGGAGCATACCGTATTTGTGTGACCCTCTTTAGTGGATGTGTGGAGATTTCTCCACCCCTTGACAGATTTCACCCACTTTTCTAAAGCACAAGATACTAAATCCTGGTTAGACTATTTGCTTTTATGTGAGACATTCTTTTCTAAAGTGGAATAGGCCCATTTGAAATTTCTGATCATGCCCCTGTGTGGCTTCAGTTAGAAGGCCTAATGGATACTATCACACATGGCCCTTGGAGATTCCCATCCTATTTATGTCATGATTTGGGTTTTTCTAGCTATTTGTTAAAGAAATGGAAGAAATTTGATGCTTTAATGAAGTGCACAAACAAGACCCATTATTATTCAGGGAAACGGAGAAAGCTGTTTTACGGGGCAAAATTATTGCCCATAATGCCTGACAGTGAAAGTTAAGGTCTAAGGAAATCTTTGATATGGAGAAACAAGTACAAATTGATAGGAGACGGTTTGCCTCTGATCCCACTTCTGACAATAAATTGAGGTTCTTCAACACACAAACTGCTTTAAATACTTTGATTCATCAGCAAATGAAAAAGAGCTTGCTTTATTACAAATATACATTTTTTCTTTATGGCAATAAAGCTGGGAAGATGCTGGCTAATGTGGTGTGCCACTGGCATGGTAAGACATATGTAGTGGCTATGCGAACAAGGAGTGCAGATATTGTTAGGGATATTACACAGATTGGGAATATCTTTGCAAATTATTATAAATCTCTCTATGCTCTCGAGCCCTTTGATATGCAAGAAATTGGTAAATATTTAAGGGATATTACACTCCCCCAACTGTGGGATCAGGATCTAACTGCACTAAACACCCCTCTCTCACTAACAGAACTATACTCCCTTATTCAAAGCTCACCATTGCACAAGGCTCCCGGACCTGATGGCATGACCATTGAATTTTATAAACTTCTGATTGATCAGGTCTGTCTCCCCTTGGGGAAAATGTTTGATGCCTTGCTAGAAAAGGGGGAGTTCTACTGAGGAACTAATTTGGTGAACATTGTGGTTTTACCTAAACCAGGGTGGGATACTGTTGTGTTTGTGGCATAATATGGACTCTTGGTCGCAGTGGTGATGACTCCTCCCATGGAGAGTGGCCCCGTGAGGAGCCACAACGATAGGCTAGACTCAATAGCAAGCGGACCAGAGGAAAAGGAAGCTTTATTATGCTGCTGTGATGAAGATGATACTCATCCAAGGATGTACAGTGCTGTAGTCCAGTGATATCACAGTAAGGCTCCAGATAGTCTCAGTAGTACTGTAGTTTATGATCTCACCCAGATGTAGCAAAGGTCTGGTAGTGTTCTGCAGTGCGGGATAGGCCGTGAACCTGAAGGGTGGAGTGAGGAGAGCTTGGAGCATAGTAGTACTCCTGGGTAGCAGCAATGATAGCTTCCTTCAGTAGTCGAGTGAAGAGAAGGACCCGTGGTCTGAGGTGCAGGATACCCAGAGCAGGATAGGCCCTCGAGGAGCGAGTACCTTGCAGCACCAAGGGTATCTGGAATAAAGCAGACAAGACCCCCGAAGGGCAGGTGTCATGATGGTTAGGCTGAATAACCCCGGGGGCAAGTAGAAGCAAGGGGCCCCCGAGGAGCTGGTACCCAGAGCTTCAGTAGATGGTGAAATACCCCGGAGGGTAGTGAGGAATCCAAGAGAGCAGCTTAGAAGCGGTCAGAGTAGCAAACCGAAGTCCTTGCTAACTCATTGTATTGGAACGGAGCAGAGGTTTATATACCCGGAGATACTGACATCATGCAGTGGGACTGCCCCCGAGGTTCCCACCATGACGTGCTTAAGAACGTAGGCGGTGTGCGCGCGCGCACCCTAGGAGGCCTCAGGAAGAAGCATGGCGGACGGGGACACCCATGCTGGCTCGGAGACGCCGAGGGGTTCGGCAAACAGCAGTGGAGGCAGCCATCCTTCCGAAGGAGGAGAAGCAAGGTAAAAGAGAGGTGAGGCAGAGCGGTCACAGCCGTCTGCGACCAACGGACGCAACAGATCCCTTATTACCTAGTTCATACAGACCAATCTATTTATTAGATTTTTATATAAAATTGTTGGCTAAGATCTGGGCAGATCAACTAGCCAAAATCCTACCCACCTTGTTATCCCCAGAACAAGTTGGATTTACTAAAGGACGGTACGTGTCTACTAATGTTAGGAAGGTGTTAGCATCTATAGAACATTCTATGCATCATGCTCTGAATTCCCTTCTCATTAGTTTTGATGCCAAAAAGGCATTTGTCAAGGTTAACTGGGAGTATCTCTTTGCAGTCCTGTCTTCATATGGCTTTCAAGGCCTATTTTTACAATATATTCGTATATAATATACCAGCCCTAGGGCGAGATTTATGGTCAATGGGGGATCTACGGAGACCCTTAACTTATATCAAGGAACTCGACAGAGATGCCCCATATCTCCTCTGCTATTTGTGCTCTCACTGGACCCTTTTATACGGAAGATCTTATGTGATGACAGGATTGAGGGCATTTGCATTGGAAAGCGTACTTATAAAATTGCTGCCTTTGTGCATGACCTCCTTTTACACCTTGCTAGACCATGTGTCACTTTGTCTGTTTTGTTGTCTGAGTTGGCTCTTTGTGGAAAGCACGCTGGGCTGCATCTGAATTTAGATAAATCAGAAGCAATTGGGTGATTGGCAATTGGGGCCCCAATGATTGGAGGGATGAGTTTCCCTTAGCCTAGGCTCATCACCATATCAAATAATTGGGTTTTGGCTTACTAAAGACTTGCATCTCTTGCATTCACTTAACATAGCTAAATTGCATACAGCAACAAAAGATGCTTTGCGAAAGTGGAACTCTTTATATTTTTCTTGGGGAGGGGGAGTAGGATTCACCTATTTAAGATGACCATTTTTCCCAAATGGCTGTATGTTATGTCTGTCCTCCCTCTGGTGTTAAATTCTAAAGATGTGAAACTTTTGCATTGTAAACTATGTTTCTTTCTCTGGAAGGGAGGTAGGGCTAGAGTGCCTTTATCTCAATTAATGTGTTTGGGCGGCAAGGAGGGGTGGGTCTTCCAGATATGAGGACTTTGTGCAAATTTAAAACACCCGGGGACTGGCTTATGGACACTTCCTTTTACTCTGATATTCAATATGAATCTGTGCTATTACACTGCCCTTACAACTTCGTTTTGTGCTACATGCTGCTCCAAACTGCCACCCTATTTGAGAAAGCATGTTTTGATAACTCCAGCCTGTAAAACTTGGCAATGGATTACTTTCACATTACATTTACATAAATCTGTCTCCCCTTTTCTTCCAATTGTGGGTATTCTTAATTTTCAGCCGGGGTGGATAGATTCAGATTCAAGGATTGGGCCTCTAGAGGCTTCTTGGTTATTTCTCACTTTTAGATGATGATGGGAAACTGTTTCCCCATCGCATTTTACAACAAAAGCTGGGGGACTAACAGTAGATGTATATAGCTACTTGCAGTTATGCCATTATGTAACCTCGCTTCCTTCTACTTTTACTTGCTGAATCAGGATGGGAATTGTTACAGGATTGATTTGACTTTAAGGACCCGAGTCAGCAATCTCTGTCCTTTTTTCATAAGTTTCTGTGTCCTAAGCTTCCTGGGTTCTTGCTGGAGGGCTTGTGGTCTAAATGGAACCAAGAGTTGCATATGCAGCTCTCTTTCTCTAGGTTTGTCGCCTGCTTTAGCTTTATTTCTAAAATCACACACAATATGAAGCTGAGGGAAGTGCAATTTAAACTTCTTTCCAGGGCTTACATTTCACAGCACCAGACATACCTAGCTGGTTTGAATGATTCTGACATGTTTGAAATGTAAGGTGCAAGTAGGCACCTTGGGTCATTCCTTTTGGTCCTGTGTTAATATTCAAAGATTTTGGGAACAAGTGTATCATTGTGTTGAAAGTATTCTTTATGTAAATATTGCTTACTGTGCTCCAGTCACTGTCTTTAGACTCTTGAACCCGGGACCCGAAAACACGACAGTACAAAAAATATTGGATTTCCATGGTTTTTCTTTTGGCCAGATCCACAATTCTTCATCACTGGGAGAGAAGAATCTAACCCCCCTATTATGTTCTGGAGGAACTCTATATATCATTAAATGTTGATGGACTTGATGATTGGCAAATGGGGCCTTCCCAAAACAAAGCAGAAACAGTTGGACATTTGGTTATTTTATTTTGACTCTTCACCTTCACGTACTCGGAGTATGATCTTGAATACTTATCGATCCATGGCTGGATCTCCTCCTGCAATTTGTTTATAACCTTAGGGTAGACCGGAGGGTTTGGGGGACTGAGGGGAGTATGCTTAGAGTGTGATGCTCTAAGTTTATATGCCCTGGGTACTCGGAAACCCATACCTAGGTGTGTGGTGTCATTACGCTTTATTGTTCAATAAACAGATTAAACATAAAAAATATCCTAAATAAAGCATGCATACGATTACATGAATGCTAATCCACAAAGTACAGGGTATCCACTCTATATCAACCAGATTGCTAAATAGCATGTAGATGTTACACAAATGTGCACATACTCAGAAACCTGAGCATACGTAGTCCTCTTGTCCTCAAGGCCCAGGAGGCTAATTGACAGTGCTAAGGACATAAACAGGAAAGCATCGAGACCCCAGAAGAAGAAGAGGAGAAAGACAAGAAGATGCTTCCAGGAAAGAAAAAAAAAAAAAGAGTCCGGCAGTCAAAAAAATGTGTTGACCTCAAAGAAGCCGTCTTTGCCAAACCACTGCTCTAGCTAAAAATGCGTACAGTGATCTTTGGACATCAGAGTCAAGTATAGAATGACTATCGTGATCATGCCATTCTGTAAGAACTTCTGAAATTGCCCTATTTGAGAGACCATTGTGCCTTATACACTGCAACATGGGGGAATTCTGTGCAAATATGCAGCACAGAATTTGGACTGAATTCCATCCTACACATAATTTTCATACTCTGCACAGAATTCAGACAGTGAAACCCATTCTGCTCACGGCTGAGGAGCAGGTCATCCAGTGGGCCATGAGTGGAGTCCATTCCACTCAAGGCTGAGGAGTGGTGACACTTGGTGGGCCTCAGGCAGAGCACATCCCATTCATGATTGAGGAGCGGTGACACTCAGCGGGCCACAAGTAGAGCTTATCCCACTCATGACCAAGGAGCAGCAAAGACAAGAGAAACCCTGGAGATCCATAGCTGGATTCCATCCCTCCTGCAGCTAAAAACAACAGTGAGACCTAGAACAATAGTGCATGAGAGGGTGAGGGTTTGTGTGTAAATATGTGTGTGTAAATGTGTATGAGAATAACAGATTTGGAGCCTGTATGCTTGAGTGAGGCTGTGTGTGAGGGTGTGTGTGTGTATGATAGAGGGGTAAAGGGGTGTGTGAGAGAGGGGAGCCCATGTGTAAAGGTGTGTATGCAACAGAGAGAGAGAGAGAGAGAGAGGTGTTGTGTATGCAAGAGAAAGAGGGAGTCTAGATCAGGGGGTATATGTGTGTGAGAGAGAAAGGGAACCTGTATGAGGGTGTGTGTGTGTTTGAGAGAGAGGAAGTCAGCTTGAGAGATGGGCAGAGAAAGCCTGTATGAGGGGGGTATGTATGTGAGTGAGGGACAAAGGGAGCCTTATGAGGGGCTTTATGAGAGAGGGATGGGGTGGGAATGGAGGGCTGTTGTGTGGAGACAGTGGAAGGGGTTGAACCTGGAGGGGGACAAAAGAGATAGTGGAGAGGGGAGGAGTTAGAGACTAAGAGGGCAGAGGGAAAGGGGACTGAACAAGGGAATAGGGAGAAAAGGTGGAAGGGACGCTCCTACAGTGCACTTCTAAGGGAATTCTGCTCAAAATATTTAAAACTCTGCATCTTTGATTAATGACATTTCTGTATTACATTTTAAATTAATTACTCATAGACTGATGTATATTGGGTTATTTGACCAATAAAAAGTATACAGAATTTTGCTGAAAATTAAAATTTTGTGCACAGAACTCCCCCAGGAGTAATCATGTACAATAATATTTGCAAACCATTTGCCATGTGTTAATCTTTTGTTTGAAATGACATTCTCACTGTATCATTAAATGTGGATTTGTGTAGGAAGGTCTAAATTGTGTGTTGGTGTATTTTTCTTTTCTAAAGAGAAATCCAGGAAGATTTGTCATCGCTGAAGAACTTGTAGAAAAAACTTTTGCAATGTCATCTTTTGTACTTTACCATCATCTTTCAGCCACTGGTAGCTCAGCCCATTAAACAGTGTGCAAGGTAAAAAGCAAATACTTGGTCCAAGGCAGGTATTACATTTTAGGCCTTACTGGGTACATGCTGTATAGATCATGGAGGAGAGCATACCATATTATTTCCTGCACACCAGGTAAAATTTCAGTTGCATCTGATATTCTTTCATTTACATGTGTGTATGCGCTAATATTAGCAAGTGATTATGAGTGGGGCAAGCTAGTATGAGAATTCAGCCAGCGCCATTTTGAAAATCGCCAGCAGTCAAGCCGGAGGGGATCCTGCAGTCTCTTACACTGAACTTCTACAGATTGTCATTGGGTCAGCGCAAGGGGTGGGCAAGGTGGGTAACCGCACGTGGTGCCAAGCTGAAGTTGGGACACTACATCACCCTTTTGAATCAGTCTGCAAGTTTGTGAGCTCAAGAGCCTGAAAAGAAAGAGAACATCAAAAGCAACCCTTGCCTGAGGCACCATTTTAGACCTGGTGTCTGTTTGGGGGTGGGGGGGGGGGGAGGGGAAGGTGCTGATCAGCCAACCAAAGATCTTGCTTTGGTGTCTAAGGGAGGGGGAATCGGAGTATACCGGAGACCTTCTTGCTGATTTGTGGGAGTTGAGATGGGATCAGAGGGTACTAGAACATTCTTGTTGTGTCAGGAGGGTGGTAGGGATCAGAAAGCACCAGAGATATTCTTGTTGTCATGGGGTGTTGTGGAAGATTGTAGGCATCAGGGACATTCTTGCTCTGTCAGAAGGGTAGATGGTACTGGAGCACGCATGGCACAATCTTGCTGTTCTGGATGGGAGGGAAGGATTAAGTTACAGGGTCCCCTTTAATCTTCCATCAGCAGGGTCTAGGTACAGAGGCCTTTGATGTTGCTGTCAGGTGAGTGGGGGGAGGCTCAAAGAGAATGGCCTTCTCTGACTATTACTGCAGCAGGAGTTAAATTATAGGCATTAGCAGGCACACAGAAAACATGGGTGTAGAAGACCATACCATGCAATTTCTATGCACCCATTAATTTTCATATTGCATGCTTTCATTTAAATGTGGGTACATGCTAAAATTAGCACATATCCACTAATATCTCCTGAGACTGTAGGGAGACGAATAGTATTTTTATAGTGCTCAGTAGAACTGTCACTAGAGAACTCAGCACCCTGTGCTGAAACAGTGGGCAGCAATAACATGTCTGTTACCACATATTCTGACAATTTAGTCAATGCCCCCTCTCAAAAATTTACATTTACATTTATTTAATTGGTTTAGTGCCATTTTCCAAGGCATCTTAGAATAATAAATAAAAAAGTACAAATAAAAAGGATTTTATGTATACATTCTTAATAAAAATTATTATAAAATGGCATGCAAAGTTCTATATACAGGAAGGAAGCACTCATTAGTTTACTATGAACATGCTTAAACAATATAAACAGTCAAATGCTGTTTTTTTGTTTTTTAAATTGAAATCCACCCCAGACTACTTGTCTATATAGTAGCAGTTCAAGAGGCATGCTTAGTTGCACAGAGAAGAAAGACATTAACCGGCAGGGTTAAAAGGTGAGATGAAAGAGGCTATTTTAGCCAAAAAAAAATCCTTCAAAAATTGGAAGAAGGATGCATCTGAAGAAAATAGGAAAAAGCATAAGCATTGTCAAGTTAAGTGTAAAACACTGATAAGACAGGCGAAGAGAGAATTTGAAATGAAGTTGGCCATAGAGGCAAAAACTCATAATAAAAATTGTTTAAAATATATCCGAAGCAAGAAACCTGTGAGGGTTGGACCGTTAGATGACCGAGGGGTTAAAGGGGCTCTTATGGAAGATAAGGTCATTGCAGAAAGACTAAATTAATTCTTTGCTTCCATGTTTACTAATGAGGATGTTGGGGAGATACCAGTTCTGGAGATGGTTTTCAAGGGTGATGAATCAGATGAACTGAACCAAATCACTGTGAACCTGGAAGATGTAGTAGGCCAGATAGACAAACTAAAGAGTAACAAATCGCCTGGACCAGATGGTATGCATCCTAGAGTACTGAAGGATCTAAAAATAAAATTTCTGATCTCTTAGTTAAAATTTGTAATCTATCATTAAAATCATCCATTGTACCTGGAGGATGGCCAATGTAACCCCATTATTTAAAAAGGGTACAGAGGTAATCCGGGAAACTATAGACAAGTGAGCCTGACTTCAGTGCCAGGAAAAATAGTGGAAACTATTCTAAAGATCAAAATCATAGAGTATATAGAAAGACATGGTTTAATGGAACACAGTCAACATTGATTTACCCAAGGGAAGTCTTGCCTAACAAATCTGCTTCATTCTTTTGAAGGGGTTAATAAACATGTGGATAAAGGTGAACTGGTGGATGTAGTGTATTTGGATTTTCAGAAGGCGTTTTACAAAGTCCTTCATGAGAGGCTTCTAAAAAAACTAAAAAGTCATAGGATAGGAGGCAATGTCCTTTTGTGGATTACAAACTGGTTAAAATACAGGAAACATAGAATAGGATTAAATGGTCTGTTTTTTTAGTGGTGCTGGGATTGATGGTCCCCTTTGAGAGGCCTTTAAAAGCAGTTCTCTCCTGAGAACTCTGTTGGCAGTGTAGTTGAGATTGGAGGGCTTTTCTCCCCTGTTTTGGATTGTTGGCTTACCTGGGGACTTGGGCTCCATCGGGTCTGTGGTCCCTAGGTTGGGTCGGAGGCTCAATCCTGTATCCCACACCTTAGGTGAAGGGTGGTTTGTCCTGGGTTGTTTTGGGGATTTGAAGATTTTTAGTTGTAAAAGGACTGTGGAAACCCAGGGTGTTTGCTTGGGGAGAGGTCTTGGGGAAACCTCTTCTTGGGGGGGGGGGCCTGGATAGGGAAGATCTGTCTCACTGTGACCTTCACAGGAAGCAGAGGAATGGTGGTGACCTGCTTCAATGTCTTCTGGTATTACTAAATCAGTTTTGGGGGGGAAAGGACAGCTTTGTTGAAGGGAACATCTGGAGCTGCTTATCCCTGAGAGGATTCCTCCCATCAGGATTTAATAAAGTGATAGAAAGACAAAGAACAAACAACTATTTATGGTTTTATATTTATTTATGTAATACTATATAAATTGCTGCGAAATGTTACATGGAGCAAGCA
Organism: Rhinatrema bivittatum; assembly: GCF_901001135.1. Classification (NCBI taxonomy): domain Eukaryota; kingdom Metazoa; phylum Chordata; class Amphibia; order Gymnophiona; family Rhinatrematidae; genus Rhinatrema; species Rhinatrema bivittatum. Next base: position 86,352,038 of record NC_042616.1, read on the forward strand.
GTTTAAAAGAATTTGCAATAAATAAGTAAATAAATAACATGAATAATAAATAAATATGAATAAAGAGCCATAGATACCACTGAGGACACCCATCTGGAGTTTTCACCCCTGGGGAGAGAGATGTTTTAACTCTCAGTGCAGAGACAGCAATTATAACTTTTACCAGGTTTTGGAAGAGGTTATCCTGCCCGATTGAGGGTACCCTGCCCACCTGGGATCTCCATTTGACCAAGTCCTGGAAGCAGGGCCGATGCAAGGGGATTAGGCATCCTAAGCACATTCTGCCTTGCGCCACCCCCCCCCCCCTCCGGTTGTGCCCCCACGGTTGCACCAACACTCCCCCTTGCCCCTGGTCGTGCCCAGCCCCCTCCAGTTGTGTCAACATGCACCCCCGGTCATGGCCCTGACTCCTTCCTGTTGCGATGCTGCTCACAGGACCACCTGCAAGCAGCCTCTCACTTCATCAGCCCGATGCCGCCGCAGGTCTCTCTCCATGTTTGTGGCCCAAGTGCCGCCATCACTGCTCTTGTGCGGCTTGACTGCTACCCTATCAATCCTGTCATTCTTGCAGCAGGGAGCTGCTGTCGACTTCCCCATCTTCGTGGCTAAGGAGCCGCCACCGCTGCTGCCCGCCTGCTGGACGCCAGCCCCACTATCCCTGTGGCGGGGGAGCCACTGATGATGACGCTCTTCGCGGCATAGAGTGCTGCCGCTGATTCGACCATCTTTGCGGCAGGGATGCTGCTGATGCTGCCGCTCCTGCCCTGACTCTGGGCTCCTGCTTAGGCATGTGCCTCTCTTCGAGCCTCAAGGGGCCTGCAGCAGGAAAAGCTCCATGGCCCCTTCTGATGATGTCACCACCTTGTCCTGCAATCAGCCCTATAAAAGGGCTCTCTGTCAGATCTCGAGGCCTTCGCAATGGAGTTCATGGTCATCCATGGTGGTCTTCCTTCAAGGTCTTCCGTGGTCATCGCTCTGTTAGATGGACTCCGTGTTCTTCATTGGATATTCCTGTTCGCTTGTTCCTGTTCCAGTTCTGGTTCCTGGACTCCCTGTTCCTTGTCGGATCTCCATCATGTTGCTTGTTCTATGTTCCTGGTCTCCTGCTGGTTCCTTGTCCAGTCTTCTGAATCTTCATCTCTCTAATTCTTCAATCAAGTTCCTGATGTTCCGGTCTTCATTCCAAGGTCATCCTTCTGGATCCTCCCTCATCTTTCTTCCAGGTATGCCAGCAACGTGATCCGTGAATAGCCATGGCCAGCTGTGTAGGGCACTTCCTGGCACAGGGCTTGTATCCAAGTTGTCTTCACTGGATCAAGTCCTCAGAGTCCATCCTTGTTTTTAGAGTTCCAAGTTCCAAGTCAAGTCTCGAGTTCCTGATCACATTCCGTTCCGGGCTCATGGAGCTTGTCCAGCCTGCAGATTTCCATGTTCCTCGTTCCAAGCCATATTCCTCATTCCAAGTGATATCCTGACTCCTGTCCTCTTCTGAATCTCAGTCCTGAGCCTGTCCTGCTCCCTGCGTGGTCCACGACCACCCTGTGGCTGAATGTGTAGGGCACACAGTGGGACAGCGTGGTCTCTGATCAGCCCACAGGGAGCTGATGTGCAGTACACCAGGAAGTTGGACTCCTCCTGTACCTCACTCCATCTTGTTTCAAGTCTCCTGAGTCTCCGTCTCAAGTTCCAAGTCTTCCGAGTCTCCGCCTCAAGTTCCAGGTCTTCAGAGTCTTCAAAGTCTTCGTCTTAGTTCCATGTCATGTCGTGGCTTGTCCTCGGCCTTCGTCTATCCTGTTGCACAAGCTGTTCCCAAGCGGCAGGTCCAAAAGGGCTAACGAGTGGCCGGACGGCTACCCAGAGAACAACATTGCATTGTTGGGTCTCACTCTGGTTCTGCCTAAGTCCATACCAATGTGTTCTGTGAAAAGTATGAGAGGGACTAATATCTATTTTCAACCCATCTGTTATCAGGTTTTCAAATGAAGAATAAAGCCCTGTACAGCATGTGAGTTGCTCAACAGGTGGAATGTCAACTTGAGAATCTAATTCCTTCTTGCCCTTTATCAAAATGGGTCATTTTCATCTATCTGTGCTGCTAAGCCTGCTGTTGGTAAACCCTAAGTTCCACTCTACCTGTCAACCTTGTTGCACCGGAGGTGGACCCTTGGGCTGAGGTGGGGCTGACACAACCCATAAGCAGGGGCATACGGGTCCCCACCATCAGCAGGCACTGATGAACAGAGGCCAACAGGAGCTTCACCAAAACCAGCCCTCTTTCCCCGTGGGTTGAGCCTCTGGGTCCAGGGTCAGCTGGACTTAGGTGGGCCTCTGTATGATGTCGATGAGGAGATGGTGATCAGCCCAGAGACAGCAGAGGGAAGATGATACAGTCTTATACTGGACGAGGTAGTGTCCTGGAAACTCGAGTGCCAAAGGAACATAGGCAGACATGGGGTGCCCGAGCAAGAGCAGGCCGAAGCCTGAATAGACCAAGTCCAGGAAGTAGGCTGGAGAGGCATCAAAGAACTGGCTTGAGTCAGGGCTGGCAGCAAACTGGACATAGTGGCAAGCAAGGCTGAGGTCTGAACACGGAGAGGGTGAAGCGTAGTCAAACGATGCTGAGGTCTGGGTCTGGAGAGAGGCATCAACGTAGTAAGGCAATGCAGAGGTCCGGGTCTGGAGAAAGGCAACAGCATAGTCAGGCAATGCAGAGGTCATGGTCTGGAGAGAGGTAACAGCGTAGTCAGGCAATGCAGAGATCTGGGTCTGGAGAGAGGCAACAGCATAGTCAGGCAATGCAGAGGTCCAGGTCTGGAGAGAGGCAACAGCATAATCAGGCAATGCAGAGGTCTGGGTCTAGAGAGAGGCATCAACGTAGTAAGGCAATGCAGAGGTCCGGGTCTGGAGAAAGGCAACAGCATAGTCAGGCAATGCAGAGGTCGAGGTCTGGAGAAAGGCAACAGCGTAGTCAGGCAATGCAGAGGTCCGGGTCTGGAGAGAGGCAACGGCGTAGTCAGGCAATGCAGAGGTCCGGGTCTGGAGAGAATCGAAGGTGTGGTCAGGCAAAGCAAAGTCAAAGTCCATGTAGGCAATTCGAGGGAAGGTGTAGAGCAGGAACGTAGAGGCAAGGAGTCAGGAACCAGGAACAGCGAGGACCAGGAACACGGGAATGAGACGAAACTCTCAGGAGGCAACAAGTACTCGACCAGCGAGGAGACCTGTTGCAAAGGCAAAGCTAGGTAGCGGAGCCCGGGCTTAAGTACCAGTGCTCCGCTGATGTCATCATCCGGGGCCACGGCTAGGTTCCCGCTGCGGGCCCTACTTAAACATTGGAGATGCACGCTCACCTAGGGAGGGGTGCGGTGCCGAGTAGCAGCATCTCTCCATGGGCCACGCAGAGAGGCCCGACGTGAAGCAATGGAGATGGTGGCTGGACCGGGAATGCCATGCACTGTAGCTGAGCTGGAGGCACCAGGGAAGGCCCGAGTACGGTGCTGGCAGCCCACCGCTGCCAGAGACAAGGAACCAGGAGCTGGATTTACTGCAGAGAAGTGAGAGGGCCATGCCACCGGTCTGCCACAGATGGCACACATAACAAACTTCAAGTCCTTGCAGCATCTACCATTACGAGATACCATGATGTTTACTCCAAGATCAGCTTTACCATTATCTGAGTATTATCCATTGCGGTTCCTAGCTACATAGTCTTGTTTCCAGTATCAATGGCTATTCAACAGCTAACCTGTTTGTAAACTGCAAGTTTTGGACACTTATTCTATTGGTACAACTTCTCCAGCACTAAAAGAATCTAGCAGTGATTCTCTAACTACCTCAACCATTGTTACTATAGCAGGAAGACAACAATGTTAATGTGTTCCACACTTCTGTCACAACCAAGTGAGAACCTAAAGAATAGGACCCATTCTCCAAGATGCTATTGTTACGCCTATGTCATCTGTAAAATCCGTGCCATGCCTTTGTCTGGTTTTTAATTGCATTTGTGTCCATTCATCAGTATTTTCTTCAGTATGTTCCAAATGCTTCCTCACTTCAGCTCATGAGTTCAAGCTTTTGTAGATCCTGTGTTTGGACCCCCAATTTCCCCAACTGGTATAGAAGATATACCTTTGAGCCTTCAGCAGCCTGTTTCTGTTGCAACCGTCGCTGCCCGACGGCTTCACTCCGTCTACCTTTCTTTTTCTGCGACTCATCCTGCTCCTTGTGGACGTCTGGCTGCCGCGATATCTGCCTGCCATCTTCTCCAGCATCTCCGGACAGGCTTGGGCACTGCCTCCCGCCATGCTCCTCAGGTACCTTAGGGCACACGCGCCGCACGGCCCTCTTTCTTATTTCCTCTATGGCACAAACCTCAGGGGCATTTCCCTGTGATGACATCACATTGCCCGGATATTTAAGCCTACTGTTTATTGCTAGCCGTTGAGTTAGCAAGGGATTTCCTATGGATGGGATTTGCTCTCCATACCCAGCTGCTCTGCCTCCAACTACTATTGGACTCTTTTCTGCTAACGAGGTACCCGCTCCTTAGGGGCCCCTCTGCTTCTTTCAGGTCACTATCAGGAACCGGTACTCACTTCTCGAGGGCCCATGTTCCCTGACTTGCTGCCTGTATCCATCTCCTCTTCTACTTGGTAGAATTCGCTAAAGACACCATCTGTGAGTACTACTACCATCTACTCCTGGAATCAGGTACTCGCTCTTCGAGGGCCCGCCTCCATTCCAGCGCCAGTACCATCTCCTACATGGAACTGCTGCATGAATACTTGCCAATGAGTCTCTACTCCCAGGGATCTGGTACTCACTCCTCGAGGGCCAGCTTTCCCTATCTAGGGGCTTCTCCATACTAGGGACTCTGTGAGTATCTTATTGTACTCATTCTCTCAGTTCTTTTCACTACAGCACTGCTACTGGAGGAACCACTGTTCCAGCACCCTGAGGAATACTAGCCCAGCCGGGCTCCATCTTCTACTCACTACCGCCACCTCTGGTGGCTTCACAAACTGTCTAAATAAAGATATAATCTGTGTTTGTGTTTCCAGAGCTGAGCCTGACCTGTGGCCCATCACGGGACTTCCCCCCATGGGCGAGGTCAGCTGCCACAGTGTCCAAGGGTCCACCCAAACCTTACAAAACATAACAGTTTCCAAGTCCGACTTTGATGGATTAAGTCCTTGGAGTCCATCCTTGTTTTAGAGTTCCAAGTTCCAAGTCAAGTCTCGAGTTCCTGATAACGTTCCAAGTTCCGAGCTCTTGGAGCTTATCCAGCCTGTGGACTTCCATGTTCCTCGTTTCAAGCCATGTTCCTCATGCCAAGTGATGTCATGACTCCTGTCCTCCTCCGAGTCTCAGTTCTGAGCCTATCCCACTCCCCGCATGGTCCACGACCAACCTGTGGCAGGTTGTATAGGGCGCACAGTGGGACAGCATGGTCCATGACCAGCCCATGGGGGCTGTGTAGGGCGTGCTGAGGTGCAATACCCCCTGAAGCTGGACTCCTCATCTTAAGTTCCAAGTCTCCTGAGTGTCTCAAGTTCCAAGTCTTCTGAGTCTCCATCTCAAGTTCCAAGTCTTCAGAGACTTCTAAGTCTTCGTCCAGTTCCATGTCATGTCGTGTCTTGTCTTCGTCTGTCCTGACACATAAGTTGCTCCCTATCAGCAGGTCCGAAAGGTCTATCGAGTGGCAGGAGGGCTACCCGAGAGAACAGCATTGTGTTGTTGGGTCTCGCTCTGTACGTACAGGCTCAGCGGAGGCCAGAGTGTGCAACATTCCAAGTTCTATGCTACGTTCCAAGTTCCAAGCTACATTCCAAGTTCCAAAGTATGCTCCAAGTTCCAAGCCCAGCATGTGCCGGGATCACTCGCCTCACATGGTGCTTCCTTGGAGCCTTGCCCGGAGGTCGCGCTGTGGTCCAAGGGCTTACTCTTGTTTGAGCAAGCAGCTGCATTCCTTGCGCTTGCATCACTTCCTCTTCGTTTTTTGGGCCGTAAGTGGTGGCGGCAAAGAGGAGTGGAGATTTGAATCTCTACTCCTCTTTGCTGCTGTCGCTCGCAGCCCCACATGGCTCGCAACCCTAATGGTCAGCATCCTAGGCCCAGGCCTAGCTCGCCTAGTGCTTCCACTGGCTCTGCCTGGAAGGTGGATGTTTCCAAGCTTTGGTAACTGAGATCCATGCACATATAGGGAGTGTAAAGAATATAAGCAAAGAGAAATTCTGTGGAGCTGTCTTTGTGCCATATTTCACCTGATCACACATCAGTAAAGTCTTTTATTTTGGACACTAAATGAAAGCCTTCAGTATATTCCTTGTGGCACTCACAGCACCCAAAGTGAAGGTGAAGTACCAGGGATAAAAGATTAACAAGTCACCCTTAGCACTCCAGGCCCTAAAAGAACAATCTTACCTCCCCCCCTCCCCTGACCAAAAAAGGATCCAGGCCTTAGGGTTAAGAGACTGTGTACTAGCCAGGAGTAGTTCCAGCCCCAAATTCTTGTATGGCCTGATCAGGATCAAAGTGCAGTCTGGGATAGGATTACAGCATTGAGTGAAAATGAATTTTCTGCAATTTGTTTTGCATGTGCTATTACTAACCATGGTATGATAGCTTGAGGATGGGGTTAAAAGAGGTTTAAGGAGGGGAATTGGTCAGAACATTACCTGCTGGTTGGAGGTTAGGTGATTACCGACCCCGACGCTATTCTTTGGAGAGTTTTGTTTCCTGGACTGAACGACTGAGACTTCACTTCTGGAGACATGGGAGACTTCTGGAGATGTGGGAAGGTATAAAACAATGCCTTCCCTTTCTCTCTATGACGAAGCCACGCACAACAAAGGCGCATGCACGGTTTTGTCCTACCCGGCTTTGTCTCAGTTGGATTTGTCTTTAAGTTAAATTACTTCTTTGGAATAAGAAGTCCACCTCTTTGCCTCCAAATTGTAAGGGTATATATTTGTCTTGTTTTTCTCCTTTGCCTCTAAATATAAATGCCACATATAAAACGTAAAGGGAAAATACTAGTAGAAGCCTCAGCTACTCAGGTGACAACTCTCTTACAACCCACAATAGAGGGTTTTTTCTCTCCTGAGAACATTAATTCACCAAATAGGCTGTCCAGTACACTACAGGATAATGAGTACATGTCAGCAGTGTTGGTCTTTCAAACATTGTTAAGCCCCGGTGCTCCAGAAACCCCTTCTCGACCAAACAGCACACAACGTCAAATATCAGGTACAATTAGTCATCCGAAGATGAGGACTGAATTGACTCCTGCCGAGGTGATTGATGAAATTGTGAGTGCTGAAACTAAGTCTTCCGGGGAATCTGGAGAGCAACCTCAGTTGCGACAACTAAAGTTGGGAGCAATTGGTGGGGAATTTCCAAAAATGATCCCGATGACTTCAACACCATTAGTGTGAGAGGACTTGACCGTGGTTAAACATGGTCATGAATCTATGTTTGGGATACCATCTTTAGGCTTGGAGGTGGTCAAAAAACAAGAAATCAAGTTAGAATGTGTATGGAAAGCCCTAATATCTCTGGAATCTTCAGTAATGACTTTAGCGAATATAATGTTGGAGACTAAAAATCATATATCTCAGTTTGAACCTGTTGTTAAGTCAAATATGAATAAAATTAATGTAATTGAAAAACAAGTAGCACAATTACAGGAAGTACATAATACTGTAATTGTTATGGTTATTGGTGTTTGGGTGGATCCTTGGACACTGTGGCAGCTGACCACGCCCACGGGGGCAGTCCCGTGAGGGACCACAGTGTCAGGCTAAACTCCGGACAGACAAACACAGATTTGAATCTTTTATTAAACAGTATATGGAACCACCAGAGGTGGCAGTAGTGAGTAGTGGTTGTAGAACCCGGCTGGGCGCGTCTCTCACAGAACGCTGGAACAGCGGATCCTCTGTAGGCAGTGCTGTAGTGGAAAAGAGACTGAGAGTTATGAGCACACAATAGAATTAGCATACAGAGTCCCAAGTAGAATAGGAGAGCTCCGAGACAGGGTGAGCAGGCCCTCGAGGAGCGAGTACTTGATCCCTTAGAGCAGAGAGACTCAGAGGCATTGTACTCACTAGCAGAAGCAGAGATTCCACTAGACGAGAGGTCTGGCACCGGAGCAGAGAGCAGGCCCTCAAGGAGCGAGTACCTGATTCCGGCGAAGCAGTACTGTAGAGTAGGGATGTGAATCATTTTTCTGACGATACCCCATTGCATAGTGGGACTTATTCCGATTTCCCTATTGCATTCACTAAGAAAAGTAAGTCTATAAGTACCTGCTTGCAGGATATAAATCCAGGACTGGTTCAACCTGTCCTGAAAATCTGGAGCCTTTTGGCAACCCTAGTAAGGATGAAAAGGATGATGAGGTAATTTATACCAGCCAGAACAGTGGACTACAGTTCATGTTGGAAAGGGATGAAATAGTGGAAAAGGAGGTACCAAAGCAGAGTAGTATGCTCATGGAGTTAAAGGAGGGAGGGCAGAGACAAGTGTTAAGGTCCAGTAGGCATAGGGAAGAGGACAGCAGGAGGGAAAGGAGGGAACAGAAGAAGGGCTAAAGAAGAACGGGCAGAAAGGGCCTTATAGCACCAACTAGCAATATAAGAGCAGCAAAAGGAGGCTAAGGAGGCACCAACTATGCAGAGTCAAGGAAATGCATGTGGATACACAAGTATAGCCAAACGAATGACAACATCCCGGAATGTATTCTAGATGGGGCAAAGGTTCAACACCAAAGTCTTTCGCCACAAAGCAGTACATCAGGAAATCTCTGGTGGCACAGATCACCAACTTACAAATATTAACATGCACATTCAGGCAAATTCAACATTGACACTAGGAATGCAGGTGCCCCATCAGGGAGACGGTAGGCCAGATGGGCAACATCCGAGGAATCAGGAGGTAGTGGTGCTTGTCATTATCCGCTGAGCAGATGGGAAGAAAGGCTCTCTGCTGTCATGGGACTGGAAGCCGTCTTTGGGATCACAAAGAAGCCGATATTAAAAAAAAAAAAAAAAGGATAACTTCTTCTGGGCAGGTGTATCTTTCCGTGTGTACATTAAAAATCAAAAGTATGTGTGTAAATGCTTTCCCCCAGATTTGTCCTCTAGAATGCCTATGCTAATGTGGGGGAAAAATACGTATGAAATGTTGTTTTGCAATTTTTATCCAATGCAACCTTTCCCTTCTAGTTGCACATAAACCATGTAGTTTCTCTTTGAAATTAAGCCAGAACAAAGTACTTGCATGGAAACTACCTGAGTCATTTTCAACTGCTCTTTGTGCAGGCAGTAGAAGGTTGATAAAATAGCACACATAAATTTGAAAATACCATGGCTGTGCATTGTTTTCCTCCTTGATGAAAACATACCCTGAGAGTGCCTCTTTTTAACCCGGCTAATATTATGCAAGCAGCAGGTAATCCTATGCATGTGTTTAGCTGGAGGAAAGAAGATAATGAAGCAAGGGCCAGCATTTTGGTCTTCTTGCTCACACTTTGCACCAACATCATGGTGAAAGCATGCTCCGAGCACATCCCCCGCCCAGCTCCACGTATTACTGATACCAGGAGAGCAGCTCTGCCTATCAGAAATGGGATCTTGAAAACCAAGCATGCTAAAGAAGCTGAAAATGAATTATGTATTCAAATGTCCTATACGAGATCTATAAAGCTTCTCTGAGCTGTGTTTAACATAGGATATGATTTTTGGGGACAGAGGAAAAATTCAGTGAGTAATTATTGGCTCCCTTTTTTTCCTAAGTTATGAATTTAGGGAAAATGAATACGCAATTTTGTACTTATGTCTGGGAAAATAACAATGCTGGAGCAAAGTGTAGCAGAGCTGATGACATCACACCTTGTTTAGATGAATTCGCCTTCATCCAGTAAAATGACATCATTACAATATTACAGTCTGCTCTTTTTCCCATAAGGATGGGGTTTCAATTTTTCCAAGATTAGAGGTGAGTACTAGTGTACTTACAACAGAAAATTATTTTATTTTCCTGTTTAGATATGTGGAAAAATAAAATACTGTGAAATGTGTTGTGCCGGAGGTGGACCCTTGGGCCGAGATGGGGTGGCCGCTATCCGTAGGATCCTACGGGTGCCCCCCGTCAGCAGGCAGAGAGGGCTGATGGATGGAAGCTGGCTGGCACTTCACCAATACCAGCCCTTGTTCCCCGTGGGTTGAGCCTTTGGGTGCCGGGGCTGGCTGGACTTAGGTGGCCTCCGTCAGTGGTCATCGATAGATGGATCGAGGTCAGCCCAGATGCAGCAACAGGTGAGGGTATAAGTCCGTACTGGATGAGGTGGAGTCCCAGAGACCCGGGCACCAACAGGAACACAGTCAGACAGGGGGCGCCCGAGCAAGAGCAGGTCGAAGCCTGAATAAGCCACGTCCAGGACAAGGGCTGAAGAGGCATCGTTGAGCAAGCTGGGTTCAGGGCTGGCGGCAATCTGGAAGCGGTGGCAAGCAAGGCTGAGGTCTGGATGAGGAGAGAAGCAAGTGGATGGTCAGACGAAGCAGAAGTCCAGGGCTGGAGAGAGGCAACGGAGTAGTCAGGCAATGCAGAGGACCTGGGGCTCGAGAGAGGCAACGGAGTAGTCAGGCAATGCAGAGGACCTGGGGCTCGAGAGAGGCAACGGAGTAGTCAGGCAATGCAGTGGTCCGGGGCTGGAGAGAGGCAACGGAGTAGTCAGGCAATGCAGAGGACCTGGGGCTCGAGAGAGGCAACGGAGTAGTCAGGCAATGCAGTGGTCCGGGGCTGGAGAGAGGCAACGGAGTAGTCAGGCAATGCAGAGGACCTGGGGCTCGAGAGAGGCAACGGAGTAGTCAGGCAATGCAGTGGTCCGGGGCTGGAGAGAGGCAACGGAGTAGTCAGGCAATGCAGAGGACCTGGGGCTCAAGAGAGGCAACGGAGTAGTCAGGCAATGCAGTGGTCCGGGGCTCGAGAGAGGCAACGGAGTAGTCAGGCAATGCAGTGGTCCGGGGCTGGAGAGAGGCAACGGAGTAGTCAGGCAATGCAGAGGTCAAACCAGGTCAGCAGTCCGAAGGGGAGATGAAGGAACAGGAACACAGGAATGAGGAAACAGGAACAAGGATGCTCAGGATCAGGAACCAGGAACAGCAGAAGCAACGAGCACTCGACAAGCGAGGGGACCTGCTGCAAAGGCAATCTGAGGTAGCAGGGCCCAATCTTATATACCGGAGCTCCGCTGATGTCATCATCTGGGGCCTGTGGCTAGGTTCCCCTCTGCAGTCCCTACTTAAGGTCTGGTTGTGCGCGTGTGGGCCATGTGGCGAGGCCTGGCGCGGAGCGCCAGGAGCAGTAGCAGAGCCGGAGGCACCAGGGGCGGCCTGAGGACAGAGCCATGCAGCCCACAGCCGCCAGAGACGAGGGACCAGGCACTGGATTACTTTGAAAGAGGTGAGGGGGCCGAGCCGCAGGTCTGCCGCGGCTGGCGCGCGTAACAAAATGACTCTCTCAGACAGAACATTAACTTATGTAATTTCATTTTTTTCTTAATTTGTGTTTTTTTTTCACTCATTCGCTATGGGCTGCAGATTGGACTGTAGACATAAACAGGGTCTCTATTCTTTTGTGCATGGAAAGAATGATCAGCTGTTTTAACAAAAAACTAAAGGTTCTCTTTAGCAGACGTTGATATCAGCACTCCAATCCAATTCAGATAAATTAATTGTGCAAGCGAGATAACTGCTTTGCATTCACAAGGCAGAAAAAAAGTTATCATAGATTAATGATCACCTGTAAGGTGTGATTTTATAAACATGCAAGGGAGTGACTAGTCGAAAATGTACCACGCAAAAAGCCCAAATCCTTCCTGCTCAGGACATCCATCATATGAATAAAAAGGCTGCCAGTGGTTTTACTGCCTTAGCAGATTTCTATGAAGCTAATGCCTGGTCTGGTAATTTTGTTAACAGACTCAAACAGTCCCCTCTTAAGCTGAAGGACAGGGTTTAATAGAGCACATTGGGGGCAAATGGTCTCTTACGCCAGTGTCTACGGTTTGTATCAAACCTTTCAATAACACTTAGAACAATACATGCACTTGATGTTACAGCACTTCCCTGATGATGATTGGTGGTGACTCACTTTGTCAGAAGCTGCAAAATAACAAGGTCTCAGTGAAAATGTTCCAGCTGCAGAGCCAAAATGGGTCCTGTCTGATTCACTTTTATTTTCTCATGTCACTGTTCTGTCTACATACCTCATAAGAACGATCTGTGTGGACTGCATTGCTTTTGTTTTCGGTACTATCAGACTTTTGGGTTACAATACATCTTAGTTAATATGTTTGCTTGCCTCGCAGCTCTGAATCTGGCATTCCAGTGATTAATTTGTTGAGCTGTAAGCACTGCAGGTCTGTCCTTAGGCACAATCTTACCCACCGCATCTGTATTACTGTTATTACTGCATTGTGTATATCCAATTTTGCCTATTCACTGAAGAAAAATGTTAAAGCAGCATGTCAAGTTAGCAAAAGCTCTTTATATAGTGGAAAAAAAAATGAATCTGACCATGAACCAGCAGCGACAGGCAGAAAACTAAGGACAATATAGGAAATCTTCCAATTGGCCCTTAATTGGGAGAAAAACAAGAAAAAATAATAATATGGATTCCGAAGATAATGTAGCCTGTGCCTTTCTTCTGCTTAACTTTGCTTCTATTAAAATTAAATCTAAAAGAAATATATTTTGATTTTTCCTACATTCTCTCAGGTTGTCGCAATAAGTACAAAAATAAAAGTACATAAAATAACAATTTGGTGAGATCAGGTTGGGGTGAAATACTGATATGCACCAACAATGAGAGAGACCTTTGGGTTACCATGCCTCTTGATCTAAATATTGGCGATGCAGTGTGTAAAATCGATGGTCAGGTAGAGAAGGGTACATAGGGAAAGGTACAATTAGTGGAGAAAAAGGAAGTGATGATGCTTCTGTTCAGGTTATTCACAAGAGCTGAATTGGAAAATTGCGCCCAGCTCTGGAGGCCATATGTCTGAAAGTATACAAAAGGCTGGGGGCAGTCCAGAGAAAGGCTACCAAAATGGTGAATGATCTACACCAAAATCTATATGAGATGAGAAGAGCCTAAACATGTGTACCCTAGCAGAGGGGAGAGACAGGAGAGATAAGAACATAAGAACATAAGAAATTGCCATGCTGGGACAGACCAAGGGTCCATCAAGCCCAGCATCCTGTTTCCAACAGAGGCCAAAAACCAGGCCACAAGAACCTGGCAATTACCCAAACACTAAGAAGAACCCATGCTACTGATGCAATTAATAGCAGTGGCTATTCCCTAAGTATAATTGATTAATAGCCATTAATGGACTTCTCCTCCAAGAACTTATCCAAACCTTTTTTGAACCCAGTTACACTAACTGCACTAACCACCTTCTCTGGCAACAAATTCCAGAGCTTTATTGTGCGTTGAGTGAAAAAGAATTTTCTCCGATTAGTCTTAAATGTGTTACTTGCTAACTTCATGGAATGCCCCCTAGTCCTTCTATTATTCGAAAGTGTAAATAACCGAGTCACATCTACTCGTTCAAGACCTCTCATGATCTTAAAGACCTCTATCATATCCCCCCTCAGCCGTCTCTTCTCCAAGCTGAACAGCTTGGAGAAGAGACGGCTTGGAGAAGAGACTCCTCCTATCCCTTGACTTTTTAATTCCCACAAGAGTTTCTCATGAGGGACTTTGACAGGTGCCTTCTGAAAATCCAGATACACCCCATCCACTGACTCACCATCATCCACATGAGGGAAATGGAGGCAGAAGACGAAAGGCCCACTGCTGCTACACATTTATCCCCCTGCAGCATCTCACAGGTCATAATGCAACCTTGTTCTGTTGCGATCCTGCTCATGGCAGGGCTGCGAGCAGGTTCTTACCTTTCTTCGGCCGGCCCGACCCCCGACATCGTCACCGGCATGGCAGGAGCCGTGCCGGGGTTCCTTGTAGCATCAGGAGGCCGCCATCGTGCTGGCATGGCAGGAGCTGCGCCGGGGCTCTCCCTCGCAGCTGGAGCCGCGCTGTGTTGTCCTGCGCGGCCCGGAGACCGCCATTGGGGTCCATGGAGGGCAGGGAGGTCATCCCTGCCAGGTTCTTCGCGGCATGGAGCCAGCCCCCAGTATTCCAGCGCGGTGGGGAGCCGCCACAAACCAGCCTCTTTCACCACGGCCCGGACGATGCTGACGTTTTCCTCTTCGACACGGCCCAGAGGCCGCAGTCCTCAGATGTTCCTGTGGCTGGAGCCGCCCTTAGTTCTTCCTGTGCGGCAGGGAAGCTGCCTCCCATGTCGGGGCCTGCACGGCCCAGCTTCAGCTCCTCCTCAGTGTCAGTGTCCACAGGGCCGCTGCCCAGGATCCTGCAGACTTCCTCTTCCTCCCTTTCCTAAGGCGCGGGGCCACCTCTCTCTGCCCTCCTTGTAGGGCCAGTGAAAGAGTGGGCCCTGGACGATGTCATTTCCTGGATCCGCCTCTTCAGCCTACAAAAGGCTCTTCGGGTCATTCCTTCATCGCCTTTGCAAGGAGTAAGTCCTCCTTAAGACTCCACGTCTGCTTCTCCTCCTAGGCACTCTGTTCCGTGTGGGATCCCGTGTCTTCGTCTATGTTCCATGTTCCAGTCTCTGCATTTCCTTGATGTTCCTGATGTCCAGTTGTCTGCCTGTTTCTTGAAGTCCTGATGCCCGTTCATTTCCTGATGTCTTCAGCTCTGCTGACCCATTGCTCGTAGTCCACAACCAGCCTGGCTGGGTTGAGTAGGGCATGTAGTGGCCCAGTGGTCCGCGACCAGTCCGGCTGGACTGTGTAGGGCGATGGTGGGTCAATCCATCTGACAGTGCCATGGAGTCTTCTCACCTCTTGTCTGGCCTGCCTTGTTTCTGATATCTTGATGTCCGTAATCCTGATGTCCGCCTTGCCTTGATGTTCTTGGCTGGTGTCTTCCTTCCCTGAACAGGTCCTGTTCTTCAGTGTGGTCCGCGACCAGTCTGGCTGGACTGTGTAGGGCGCCTGAGGGATCTGGCTGCCTGCCCATTCCTGTCCTTGGATTTCCGTGACTCTGATGCCTTCTCGTGTGATCTGCGACTCAACCCAGCTGGGCTGAGTAGGGCGCCAGAATGGACATTGTTTGCCTGGAGGTTCCGGACTTTTAACCACTGGTTTTAGCCTTGCCTTGCCATGCCTGTCTTGCCATGCCTTGCCCTGCCTTGCCTTGTTTGTCCGTACCTTGCCATGCCTTCGTCTATCCTGCAAAGTCCTGAGTCTTCGCCTGCCTTGCCACGCCTGATGTCTTCATCTGCCTACGTATGTCTACGTATGTCTGAATCTTGTCCTGTGCCAGTTGTCCTTTGTCCGACCTGCTGCTTCCCGCCGCTCCCTAGCAGCAGTCCAAAAGGGCTTGGAATGGTCGGAGGACCATGCAGAGACCACCATTGCGTTGATGGTCTCAAGGAAGCATGCAGGTTCGGTCAAGGGTCAGGGACGTCTCACCACAAGGGCACACATCTCTTGTCCTGTGCTGGGGAGCATTTCCTGGCGCTCCCTTCCATCCGCAGTGCATCATGTTCTGAACCATCTGAGGGCAGCACAAGCAGCAAATACACATCTTTGCTGTCTACATAGGGCAAACAAGCCAAGCCCTAGGGAAAAAAATAAATGGATATAAATCTGACATTAGAAATGGCAACATTCAGAAACCAGTAGGAGAACATTTCAGCCTTCCAGGATATTCTCTATCTGACCTTAGGGTTGCCATATTCCTAAAAAGGAACTTCAAAGGAACACTCCAGGGTGAAACTGATGAATTGGAACTCATCAAAAAATTTAATTCCATCACCTTAGGTCTGAACAGAGACAAAGGCTTCATGGCACACACTATGACTATCTATGAATTTAACTGTTCTCAGCTCATTTTGTATTTTCACACTTTCCTCAGTTGTCAGTAGTCTGGATTATAATGCTATTAACATTCTGTTTCCAAACCTTGCCTGCCTAATTCAGCACCTATA
The DNA here is from genome assembly GCF_901001135.1 of Rhinatrema bivittatum. Taxonomy (NCBI): domain Eukaryota; kingdom Metazoa; phylum Chordata; class Amphibia; order Gymnophiona; family Rhinatrematidae; genus Rhinatrema; species Rhinatrema bivittatum. Next base: position 86,368,119 of record NC_042616.1, read on the forward strand.
TCTCTCCCCCCCCTCCCCCCATCATCTCCATATATTTTACCCATTTCTGTACTACACTTCATGCATCTGATGACGTGGACTCCATCCTCAAAAGCTCATTCCTCAATAAACTGGCTAGTCTATAAGCTGCCGCCTGCCTCGTGTCATTTTTGCTACACCGTACTAACATGCTGGCTAGACCTCTGATGATCTTATTTCATCTAGAAACTACTTCCTTAGCATGTCCTGATGTGACATTTACTTGGTCAATGCCAGGGTAATTTAAATCTCCCATTATTACTGTGTTGCTAATTTTGTCAGCTTCCTTAATTTCTGTTAGCATTTCATTATCGTCTGTTCATTCTACTCAGGTGGTTGGTAGTTCACCCCCACTGCTATTTTATTCCCTTCTCATAAGGAATTTCAATCCATAAGGATTCCACACTATATTTTGATTCTTGCAGAACTATTATCCTGTTTGACTCTATGCCCTCTTTAACATATAGTGCCACGCCTCCCCCATTATGAACCATTCCATCATTACAATATAATGTGTATCCTGGTATCACAGTGTCCCATTTGTTATCTTCCTTCCACTAAGTCTCTGAGATTCAATTATATTTACCTATTCGTTCAGTGCTATATATATTGTAATTCTTCCATCTTATTTTTCAGACATCTAGCATTTGCATACAAACATTTCAAAGTATGTTTTCTGTTTGTATTAACAATTTGCTTATCAGTTGACAGGGATAAATTGGGATCTTTTTGTTCAGTCTGCTCTTTACTTAAAAGCAACTGGGTTATGTTAGCATTTTTTGCAACTTCTCTATCAGGATGCTCTAACTTCCTTTAAAGATACATCATTCTGAATCATGCACTTCTGATTGACCTGAGTTCCTTACAAAGAATGATGATGGATTCCAAGCTGTAAGATACTCCTTTGAGCTCATGAATCCTGGATCAGACACAGAAATCCACCCACAGACCCCAGAGAGTTCATCAGATGCTTGTTACTACTATCATCTCTGCACAAAGCCATGTACAGTTGATGAGATCGTTCGTTAAGAGAATGTCATCCTGGGTTGTCTACAGCAAGAGACTTATAGTAAAGAAATCAAAACAGTGAAATAATGAACAGTAAAGACATTCATCAGACCTGTCACTGAGACAGTGTTCCTTATGTATCATGAAAATACTTGAACATTATGAGACATTGCATGTCCTTGATATTTCTTTGATGAAGAGATTTCTACAATGTTCTCTCGCCCTAGCTTGATAGACTCTCTAACAGGGTACTTTCAAGCTAGGGCAAGAGAACACTGAAGTAATCTCATCTTAGTCTGACTTCCTCACTCCAAATCACGTCAAATCTTCACTGAGGTCTACTGTGCTATTCATACATCTCACTCTGCATGTATAACAGGCCCCAAAACCGTAGACCACCACCAAATCCTCACCTCGAGTTACTAACTAGCCCTCCTATAGTGGTATAAATAGTTGACTACTATGAAAGCCTTATAAAGAGTCTCTTTTTCTCTCTGTGTCTCTCTCTCATATTGTAGGGTATGAAAACTTTAATGCAATAAACTACCTATGCAGAGAGATGGCATAGGTAGTTTAACATATCCCTGCTCCTTATTGCAGGCATTATTTATGCAAAAAGCATCACATTTTGATGAATCTAGGGGTTGATGTTTCTTTGGCCACCTTTCAGTCTATAGGAAATCTGACTTTTTTAAATGGTAGGTTAAAAAGTCCTAGTAACAGGTTTGACATTTCATATTTGAATTCTTTCAGAAATCTGGGGATAAATATCATCTAATCATGGTGACTTATTATTCTGGAAGTTGTCAATTTTGATCTATTACATCTTCCATTGTCACAGAGATTTGCTGTATTTGCTCAGAATCATCAACATCAAAGAATATTTTTATTGCGGGTAGGCCCTGACATCCAAAAATTAAGGCAAAACATTAATTTACTTTTTATGCTATGTCCATGTTCTCCCAGAGCACCCCTTTTACTCTTTGCCATCTAGTGGTCCAAACGATACTCTCTTGGGCTTTTGGTTTTGAATGTCCTTGAAAAAGGTTTTATTATTACTTTTTGCCCCATGGCAAGCTTCTTCTCAAATAACTTGCTAGAACTTATTCTGTCACCTACTTTCCATTTCCATCTTCTTTCATCCTCCCATTAAACCATCCTGGTAGACATTTGGTCTTCCTTCAACGTTTTAGTCAAATTTGATTGCATTATGATCACTATTGCTAAACTGCCTCACCACAGTAACCTCTTACACCAGATCCTATGTTCCACAGCCGCCCTTCTCGTCAGTTCTAGGAACAGCTGATCCATGAAATAATCATTTATGGCATCTAAATAGTATTGGACCCAAAAAACAAAGCGGAAGCAGATCCAATATTGCTGAGTAGCAAAGAAACAAAGAAGGTCGGTGTGTCAAGGGACTTTATTGGAACTTGCCCGACTCTGGCCGAGTTTCGCTCACATATGAGCTGCCTCAGGGGCTATTAAGAACAAAATTTGAAATTAAAAACACACATATGTGAAAGACATATATACATGAATGTATGCACATACATAAAGGGACAAATAGAAACAGGAATGTATGTTAAAATGAAAAATGCTCAATTGTCTGCACATAAGTTAACAAAAATTAAAAACGTACAAACATTTATCAAAATGTGAAGAAATAATTGTTGTGCTAACATAATTCCCTAATATAAATAAATAAATACTGAAACAACATGAATACCTAATGTCTGCAGTTATGTTCATATATGTGTACATATGTCATAATGGCACTAAGCACTGAGTATAACAGAGGAGTGATGTAAACTGGTAGGAAGTTGATATGGTCACAATGATTAAGGATACCTGTGTAGATGGATTCTTGATTAAGAAAACTTTGATGCAAGATCATCAATGCATATGTCTAGCGATTCTAGAAGAGAAAACTTGGTGTAAAAATAAAACACATACATACTTCAGGGAAAGCTCTGAGAGAGCGGTGGTAACTCACAAATGTCTGTATCTGCGATAGCTTCCGGGCTGTAGAGAATCTTCAGAATGTTCAGGAACATGGGCCCCCGAGGAGCGAATACCGGTTCCTATTGGCAATCTGAAATAAAGAAAAGAGAGCGAGGCCCCAAGGAGTAGGTACTCCTGGTAAGTCCGAGGAGGCAGAGTAGCTTAGGTAGCGAAACCCTTGCTAACTCGATGTGTTAGCAAATACTGAGACCTTTAATATTGGAAGCGGATGACGTCATCTCAGGGGGATGCCCCTGAGGTTCGCGCCCTTGCTGGTACATAAATCAGAGCGCGCGCACGCGCGCCCTACATCATCAGGAACATGGCAGATCCACAGCGTCGTGCCAGTCCGGGGACGCCGGAGGGAGACAGCAAGAAGAGGCCGCGTCAGCTAACCGTCCATCAGACCCGGAGGGAGTCGCAACAGTGGTAAAGAGGGCGGAGTGAGGGCATCGAGCAGCGACGGATGCAACAGTTTAGTAGTTTTAAGGTCCTGGAGAGCCAGCCTAGCTATCAGGGCCACTGAGGGGGGGGGGGGGGGGGGCGGGGAGATTTGTGCAATGTTCTCTCAACCTAGCTTGATGGACTCTCTACCTGGGTAACATCAAGTTAGGTTGAGAGAACATTGCACAAATCTCATCTTTGAGTGAGTTTCCTCACTCCGAAGGTCATCAAATCTTCACAAGAGAGCACTGTTCTGTTCATACGTCTCACTTTGAATGTCAAAGTGGCCCCTAACCCCTACACTAGTACCTAAACCTCACCTCGAGTTACTAGGTGGGCCTCCCATAGAGATATAAATACTTATCTAGTGTGAGGGCATTATGGCTAGGTTCTTTCCCTCTCTCCCTCTCACTCACACTACTAAAACCAGCATTTGAGAACACATTGCAACATGCCTTAATGCAAGCTATCACACAGCTTAATACTACTGAAAAAGGTATAGGTTAAAGCCATGCAATAGCACTTCACAAAACAGTAAATCCTGCTATTAACTCCTCCTCTTTTTCTGATTTGCATCACACCATACATTATGGTGCTATCGCATGCATTAAAGGCATTTTCACATGCGTTAAAGGTGCTTAACGCATGCGAAAACACCATAACACTATTTGATAAATGATCCTGTGAGTTTGGAATACCCAGATTTCATTATTTTACTTATATGTTTATTTCATTAATTGATGTACTTGCCTTTCTAATTTCTGCTCTCTTTCTTCATTTTGACCATTTAGAAAGTAGTATTCAGCCAGTACTATACTTTTATCTATCATAAACTGAGTTCCTCTCCATAAGGATTCTACAGTGCATTTTATTTCTTGCAGGATTTTTAACCTTCATGATGCTATGCCATCCTTTACATATAGTACCACCTCTCCAACAATTTGACCTTCCCTGTCATGTAGATATAATTTCTAACAGTGTCTCATTGGTTATTTTCCTTCCACTATGTCTCTGAGGTTCTCATTATGTCTATAGCCTGATATAATGCCACACATTCTAACTCACAATCTTATTTTTCAGACTTTTGGCATTCACATACAGACATTTTAAAGTATGTTTTTATTTGTATTTCTCATTTTATATGCAATCACACCCTGCTTATTGGCAGATGATACAGGCAGTTTGAAGTCTCTTCTTGACGAAACTATATGCTATAGCTGAAGTAGTTAGTCAACTTGACATTTCACAAATATTTCCTTGTTATCCCCCCTTTTTATATGTTCAAGAATTTTACATTAATAAGTAATCAATAATGGATGATAGGAAGCCGTTTTAGGAAGAAAAAAAAAGCATTTCTCCAAAAGGCTAATAGCAATAGTGCCTTTGTGCATTTGAGACTAATTTTGTTAAAACCAGGAGATTACATAGACAAAGAGAGAGTATGTCTAATGAAGGGATAATCCTTTTGCTAACCATATAATAGACCGGATATGGAACACTCTCCTTACAATGCACTTACTATACACTAATTAGTTAAAAATATATTTGTTATATGCTTCCTATACAGTGAAGTATGCCACAGATTGAATTAAATCCTCAGTGGCTAAAAGCATTTGCATTTTTATTTGCATTCCTGCACAAAAGATAGTCAGATTATCTCAGAGTAAAAGATGGCTTATAAAAGGTTTTCAATCCTCTTGGGGAGAACAAGAATCTTTTTTACCTTTGCTGTCTCATCTCATCCCACCTTTTTTTCCCTCCTTTTATGTGTGAGATCACCTGCTCTAATACCCTTAAACCTGCTAATTACTTGGCAGAAAGGATTTCTAAATTGGCTGAAAGCATCTGAAGGCAGAGGAGAAGGAGTGTTATATTGTCTGGCAAAGGAAGCAGACCTTCTTACGACATAATAGAAAGTATCAGATTTCTGCAAATGAAAGTTAAGGAGACAGAAAGGGAACAGAACACGGAGAAATGAACTTTCAGATAAACCAAGATAATTGAAAAATGAGAAGGGTCATTGGGGTAAATCATAATCTTTTCATTTCTGAATCCTTTGGGGCAGGAATTTTTATTAGAGTAATAAAGTGGCATTTTGTTTCATCATTTCCTTTGTTGTGTCTTATTTCTGGATTGCTGTACATGCAGGTAAACAATACTAAAAAGCAGAGTTCTTATAGCTTGTCGTGTTTATTTATTTGTCAAAATGTGATATTCCACGTTTCAAGGAGGATTGCAATCCAATTTGTAGCTGAATTTCTAGTACATTGGTGTCACAATTTTGGGATTCACTCCCCATCCACCTGTGGCTTGAGACTGAGACAAAGAAATTTAAAGCTGAGCTAAAAGCCTACCTGTTCAGACTAGCATTTATGTAAATATGCTCTGTTTTCCGTAAAAGGACTCTTCAGGCAGGTCATGTACGTTTTGTTATTTTTTTTTTCTGTTCGTCATGTATATTTTTTAATGCAACCATGTACGTACCTTTGTAAATCACTCAGAGCCTTGTGCACTAAGTGATTTATAAATTTTAATAAAGTTAAGATTAAAGTTACAAATAGAGGGGCATATTAAGGTGGGGCATATATGATTAAAGGTACAGGAGCATTGCATGGGTTATCTTGCTGCCTGGTGATAACTCAGTACAATAGCGGGGGCTCTGTAACAAAACAATAAGCAGGACACATTGATTAGACAGTTATTAAGGTTAGGGAATAACCCTAAACAAAAAATTGTGAGGTGCATCTGAGGAATGAAAGCATCTGAAAGACAAAATGTGAATTGTAGTTACAGCACTGGTAGAGATATACGATGATATGTGTATGGCCTCCTCAATCTAATGTTCAATGTTAAACAAGCTATTGAGAAGAAATGTTCAGAACAATCTAGCTGGCTAACTAAACAGTTATCTGGTTAGTTCAGGGGTTTTGGAAATTGTTGCTACAGAGTGGCTAAATAATATAGCTGCTCAAAAAATGGGTGTTTAGGAGGAGTGTTTATTTCTCAATAGAATTACTGCTAATAAACCCTAAGGGGGTAGATTTTAAAAGGTGCGCGCGGGCGTACATGTGCTTGCGCTACCCGGCGCGTACACATGTACGCCCGATTTTATCACATGCGTGCGCAGGCGCTCACATGTTATAAAATCAGGGGTCGGCGCGCGCAAGGGGGTGCACAATTGTGCACTTTGCACCACCGAGCCCGTTCTGAGCTTCACTGCCTTCCCCGTTCCCTCTCAGGCCGCTCCGAAATCAGAGCGGCCTTGGAGGGAACTTCTCTATCCCCACCCCACCTTCCTTTCCCCTACCTCCCTCGCCCTTTCCCTTCTACCTTTTTCATCTTCTTTTTTTTTTTTGTTACAAAACTTACTTCAGCTCTGGCTCTTACGCCAGCCAACTGCCGGAGCGCGATCCCCAGCACAGCGGCTGTGCAGACGCCTCTGGCCACATCCCCGCACTGCCCCTGGACCACCCCTTTTTGCAAGCTCCAGGACTTACACACGTCCCGGGGCTTTACACGTGTCAACAGGCCTTTTGAAAATAAGCCCGGCGCGCGTATGACCGGTTACGTGCGTAAATCCGTAACCCTTTGAAAATCTGGCCCTAAGTGCGCTCATGTGACCTTTTTGTTATAGCCTGCCTTTGCTTTAGCTACTAATATTATCCCCTATTTTTCAGCTTTTAGTAGGTTTTGCATTTCTGTGGTCTTCCCCCTGCTTTTTGCTATTTCCCTTTTGGGATGGGTCTCAGAGGGTATAAATTTCCCTTTGAGCAACCCTGGTGGATTGTTTACAGGGGTCTTTCTTCCGCTTCCGAGGATTAACCGAGGAGTCCGGTGAACCTCCAAGTTTGCCAAGAAAGGAGTTTGAAGAAGTTTGCAGTTTTGGAAGATTTTTGAAGAGAAATGTTTGCTTTTGTGGCCCTGTGATCCCATTCCTGACAGACAGGCAAACCCCTGTTCTTGTAAGGGCTGGGTTCCTGGTTCTCACCTTTGCCCCCAGTTAACAGCAGAGGTGAGGATCTGAAGAGAGATGTTTTAAGATTCCTATTTTTAAACTAAATGATTTTTTACCATTCTTCCCTTGTTTGGATGCTGGTTGTTGACGAGAGCTACCCTACCCTCCAGGAGTAAGGGATTTTGGAAGAGGACACTGTTTCAGTTAGAAAAATGAGTAAGAACAAAGGTTGCACCATGGACAAAGAAACCACAGCTTTTGTTGTCATGATTTTTCATTATGCTGTTCATGATTTCTGTTATCTTATCCTGGATCATTCTTTTTAAGTTAAAGTAAACATTTTTTAGTTGAACAGCACATTTAGATTCTTCCATGCTTCATTTACCGGTGCTTTTGTTCTTTGCGAAGACCAAGCCTTGTGAGTATATACTGACCAGTGTGAGAGAGTGGGGTAATAGATTAATACCAGGGACTGTGCTATCCACTACGTTACCAGAGGACCAGGAGGTTGAACCTCCACTTCACCGGATGAACCCTGGCATGGTCGAGTGAAAGAGAAGTCCGGCACAGCTCTGGGAATTGTGTAACCCACTTTTTCCAGTGCATCCCACAAAGAGGGAGTTACATTATGATAGTCAAGACTGCTACTGAAGCTGATGATCCCTCACAAAGAAACTAAGGAGGTAATTTTCAAAGGAGTTATGCACATAAATTTAACATACTATCGCAGCAATTTTGAAAAGCTCATTTATGTGCTTAAAGGTGAATTTTCAAATGTTCTGCAAGTTAAAAATAACATTTGCGTGTGTAAAATAGCAGATATGCGAGAATGTACTATTTTAAAAACTGCAACATACTCATATAAATCAGAGTCTTTGAGGAAATTAGCACAGGCAGGCCAGGGGCGTAGCGGGGAGGGGTCAATATTTACACCAGTTGCTATTTTATAACCTGCTAAAGTTACACACGTAAGTCTTATACTTGCGTATATTTACACCTGGTCATTATCTGGCATAAGTGATAGTAAACATTGTAAAAATGAAACATGACTGAGTGGGAGGGTCTGGGTAATATCGGGGGACTTCAAGTTGAAAAGCCAAACAACTGCCAGCTTGGTTAAAAGACAAAATGAAAGAGGCTATTTTAGCCAAAAAAATGTCTTCAATAATTGGAAGAAGAATCCATCTGAAGAAAATAGGAAAAGTATAAGTGCTGGCAAGTTAAATGTAAAACATTGATAAGACAGGCAAAGAAAGAATTTGAAAAGAAGCTGGCTGTAGAGGCAAAAACTCATAATAAAACCTTTTAAAAATATATCTGAAGCAGGAAGCCTGCAGGGAGTTGGTTAGCCCATTAGATTATTGAGGGGTTAAAGGGATACTTAGGGAAGATAAAGTCATTGTGGAAAAATTAAATTAATTCTTTGCTTCAGTGTTTACAAATGAAGATGTTGTGGAGGTACCAGTACCAGAAACTGTTTTCAATGGTGACTATTCAGATGAACTGAACCTAATCACGGTGAACCTGGAAGATGTAGTAGGCCAGATTGACAAACTGAAGAGTAGCAAATGTCCTGACCAGATGGTATACACCCCAGGATTCTGAAGGAAACTAAAAAATGAAATTTCAGATCTATTACTAGTAATTTGTAACCTATCATTAAGATTTTCCATTGTACCTGAAGACTGGAAGGTGGTCAATGTAACCCTGATATTTAAAAAGGGTTCTGGGGGGATCTAGGAAACTATAGACTGGTGATCCTGACTTTAGTGCTGAGAAAAATTGTGGAAACTCTTCTAAAGAACAAAATCACAAAACATATGGAGAAACTTGGTTTAATGGGACACAGCCAGCATGGATTTACCCAATTTTTTAAAGTTATCTTCTTAAAGTACATTTATGAGCATAAAAAGTATTCAAGGCCTATATTGTAGCAATTTTCAAAAGCCCACTTACATTAATAAAGTGCATTTACTCTTATAAAATCCAGTTTTAAACATATACATCCTTCTGAAAATTTCTTTCTTAATGTTGTTCTGTTTAGTAAAATTTAATTGGGGAGAGTAATTTTAATAGCATTTCCATGGGTAAAAGCAGTGTTTTTACCTGCAGAAATGAGCTGTCATAAAATTATCTGTCTGATATGTGGCTAAACTTATGTGTATATATTTTATTCATAGATAAGTTTGCCCAGACTGAGCAGAGGCATTCCTTGGGTGGAGTTGGTGAGAGCTTTGCACTTATATGCATACATTTGGATTTCAAAGCATATGTTTATTTTATTTATTTTATTTAACTTTTTTATATACCAACATTCAAGACGGTGGTCCCATCATGCTGGTTCACAAGAAACAGGGGTGTAATTATAATAATATGTGTAATTTTAGAAGATCTAACTGTGCATGGGTAAATTTGATAGACTAATTTTTGAAGCAAACTTGTACGCACAAGTACACCTTGAAATTTGGTGTAACTTATGCATGCATTTGCCAGAAAACTTATGCACAATGTAACAAATTTCTCTCTAAACCTGGCTACGTGAGATTCTTCTGGAGGGACTTCCCTAGCGTCCACACTTCCAATCTTTGTTATTATTCCTTTCATTTTCTATCTAATTTCCTCATTTTGCCATGGTCTCCCTTTTTTAAAGTTAAATGGGATTGTCATGGTTTTGTTTATTTTCCTTCCAGTTTTACGTAAAATTTGATTGCATTATGATCACTATTACTAAGCTGGCCGGTCCCTATAAACTTGTATACCCTTTGCAATAGAGGAAGACTGGAAGGCTCATCTGTATACTGCTCCCAGCATCCCCCGGGAGAGGAGTCCAGAGGTCTCCGCAAGCGATCCAGGGATTGACTTCCACAGCCCCAGCTTCCAGAGGCCCCTCACCCTTTGCAGTAGAGGAGGACCGGAAGCGCATGCAGTTAACCCTTCCATTAACTGAGTGAAGATTAATTTAACTGTGGTCAAAGAGGATTGGTAAGTATAGCTTTCAGAAATTTTTGGGCTTATAAAAGTTTGGTGAAAGGTGAAATTAAGGGATATATTCTTTAGTTTGTGTGTGTCTGAGGTAATAAGCAAGCCAGAGATAGTTAATTCTAGTGTCTGTCTTTCCCACCCACTCAACTCTTGATTTTTAGGCATGAGACACTTTCTCATTAAAAATCAATCAGGTCTTATCTAAATCATACTATTGTACCAGCCCTTATTGAAATTTTAATAATCCCCTTGTAGGACACTAGGTGATTAATTAGTAAATTCACCTGTAAATTTAAAGTACTCTCATTCCAACTCCCTTAGTAACCTAAACTTAACTAGGAACTCAATAAAACTAAGATGAAGGCAGCAGTCCAGCAGCAAGAGGGGGGGCTTTCCAGTCTTTTGCATTGAGTGTCACATGTATGATTTTTTACCCACCAGTGAGAGATTGTATGTGTGCACTCAGTACAAAGAGCTCCTAGCTCTCAGAGAATGAATCTGATCTCTGGAGTCTAGAGTAGCAGACTTGGAAGAGCTGAGGGAGACAGAGAGGTACATTGGTGAGACCTTCAGGGACATAGTAGCCAAGTCCCAAATCCAGTCTGGCAGCCCCAGTGCTGCCTTGGATCAGAAAGGTCTCCCAGTAGGACAATATCACCCTGGTATAGCAGGAAGTGATCCTGTAGCAAGGACCTGCTCTCCAGGTGATGTATTGTCCTCTCACACTGAGGACAAGTCTCCCAGGGCTACTGCCCAGGAGGGAAGGGTTAGGCTGGCATCATAGTTGGTGATTCGATTATTAGAAATGTAGATAGCAGGGTGGCTGGTGGACATGAGGACTACCTGGTAACTTGCCTGCCTGGTGCAAAGGTGGCAGACCTCACGTGCCACCAAGATAGGATTATAGACAGTGCTGGGGAGGAGCCGGCTGTCATGGTCCATGTGGGCACCAACGACATAGGAAAATGTGGGAAAGAGGTTCTGGAAGCCAAATTTAGGATTTTAGGTAGGAAGTTAAATCCAGAACCTCCAGGATGGCATTCTCTAAAATGCTTCCCGTTCCATGTGCAGGTCCCTAGAGGCAGGCAGACCTCCAGAGTTTCAATGTATGGATGAGACGATGGTGCAGGGAAGAGGAATTCAGCTTTGTAAGGAACTGGGGAAACTTTTGGGGAAAGGGGAGACATTTCCGAAAGGATAGGCTCCACCTTAACCAGAGCGGAACCAAGCTGCTGGCACTAACTTTCAGAAAGGAGACAGAGCAGCTTTTAAACTAGAACAAGGGGGAAAGCCAACAGTCACTCAGCACTGCATGGTTCAGAGAAATGTATCCTTGAAGGATACTAATGAAACAGGAGAGTTAGGGCATCCCAACAGAGAGGTTCCATTAAAAGCAAATATAGTCCTTGTGACTATATGTAAAAAATCACCAATGCTAATGATTTCCTAATTATCTCTAACACCTGAAAAGCAGAAAATGATGAGATTGACATAATTGGCATCACAGACTATGTGGAAGGAGGATAACCAATGGGACAGTGCTATATCAGGGTACAAATTATATCGCAATGATAGGGAGGATCAACTTGGTGGGGGTGTGGCACTTTATGTCCGGGAGAGTATAGAGTCCAACAGTTTAAAGATCATGCAAGAGTCTAAATGCTCAGTAGAATCTATATGGGTAGAAATCCCATGTGTGTTGGGTAAGTGTTATGTTCGAGGACCCTTGGGCTGGTTGGAACAGAAGATGGAATGCTGTAGATGTCCACAGCGAATGCCCCAACCAGGAAGCAGTTCGGAAGCTCGGTGCTGGCTGACGCTCTGGTCTACTGTGAAGTCCTTTACTGGACGGATGGACGGTGTTGGTCTGGAGAGGAAGAAGACTCTTCGCCCTGGAGACCGGTACTCCCCCGGGAGGAGCCCTTAGGAGTCCAGCTGCTGGGACTTTAGGAGATTCACCCTGGAAGCCGAAGTCCCCCCAGGAGGAGCCCGTAGGGACACGGCCGCTGGGACTTAGGTGACTTCCTGAGGATGTGGATGGTCTGGATGCAGGCGCCTCCTGCAGGTCGTGGTTCCGGACGGCTGGCACTTCCAGCAGGTCGTAGGAAATCCAGAAGTCAGTCCAGGAGTCGGAGTCCAAGGATGGTCCGCAGCCAGTCCAGGGGTCGGTATCCAGAGAGCCGTCCGCAGCCAGTCCAGGGGTCGGTATCCAGAGAGCGGTCCGCAGCCAGTCCGGGGTCGGAGCCAGAGAGCGATCCAAAGCCAGTCCAGGGGTCAGAGCCAGAAGAATCCACAGCTGAGGGAAGGCAGAAGCAGGACGAAGATAACCAAGACCACAGCAAGAACACACCAACTCCAGGCACCTTGTTGCAAGGCACTGGAGGATCCTAGAAGCAAGATACTTATAGCTGAAAGCGTCTGACGTCATCCCCAGCTGTACAGATGATTTTCCCCCGCTGGCCCCTTTAAGGACGACTCCTCCCCGCGCGCGCGTCGGGGAGGTGGGGCCAGCAGCGCTGAGCCGTCGACGTCTCTCCCGAGGAGGGAGAGACACGCTGGAGGGCCTGCAGGCCCAGGGAGGCTCCGAAACGGCCCGGGCCGCCCCCAAGGTAGGTGGAGGGACCAGGGCACAGCCCGGGACCGCAACAGTAAGAGTATAGTGATAGGAGTATACTACCGTCCACCTGGACAAAATGGTCAGATGATGAAATGCTAAGAGAAATCAGGGAAGCTAACCAATTTGGCAGTGCAATAATAATAATGGGAGATTTCAATTACCAAAATGTAAAATATTCTTCAAACAGGTCTACAACGAGTGATGTAATCTAGAAAAGACGTTGTAACCAGAATTTAACTGAATAAGTGTCAAAGCTTAAACTCTAATATTCACATTTACATATCTCATTTATAGCTTAGGGACCTTCATAACATCCATGGTGCTGCAAGTTAGTACTTGTATTTTGCACTTTTGTGGATCATGTATAATCATAGGTACATTTCTACTTTAAATGAATACAGAGTTGTATGCATTTGAAAATTTAGTTATGTGCCTTATAAAACTCTGATACAATATTTTTCAATTTTTGTAGATTTTTGAATTAGTATAACACTAAAGGGATTACTTCCCTCTTTGTGCTCAGCTCAGCCGGAGTCAGGGGTCCGACGCGCGTGTTTCGCGGTCTGCTGCTTCAGGGATGTTTATGGCTCACTTGCATGGCTCGACGCTCTTAGCCGCGGTGCTGCTGCGGGTACAAACTTCACTTTACTCATTCACGGAGGTCCCGATAATTGTTTCGGGCCTGTCTTGTATTATTCATACATAAGTATGAATAATAAGTTTGTACCCGCAGCAGTATCGCGGCTAAGAGCACCGAGCCATGCAAGTCGGCCATAAACATCCCTAAAGCAGCAGACTGCGAAACACGCGGGTCGGACCTCTGACTCCGGCTGAACTGAGCACAAAGAGGGAAGTAATCCCTTTAGTTTTATACTAATTCAAAATCTACAAAACTTGAAAAGTATCGTATCAGAGTTTTATAAGGCACATAACTAAAGTTTCAAATGCATACAACTCTGTGTTCATTTAAAGGACTAATGGACCTATGATTAAACATGATCCACAAAAGTGCAATATACAAGTTCTAACTTCCAGCACCGTGGATCTTATGAAGGTCCCAAAGCTATAAATGAGATATGTAAATGTGAATATTAGAGTTTAAGCTTTGACACCTATTCAGTTAAATTCTGGTTACAATGTCTTTTCTAGATTTCAATTACCCCAATATTGACTGGGTAAATGTAACATCAGGACTTGCTAGAGACATAAAGTTCCTGGATGTAATAAATGACTACTTCATGGAGCAATTGGTTCAGGAACCAACAAGAGAGGGAGCTATTTTAGATGTAATTCTTAGTGGAACGTAGAATTTGGTGAGAGAGGTAACGGTGGTAGAGCCACTTGGCAACAGTGATCATAACATGATCGAATTTTAACTAACTGGAAGGGGAAGAATAGGTAAATCTGCAGCTCTAACACTAAACTTTCAAAAGGGAAACTTTGATAAAATGAGGAAAATAGTTAGAAAAATCCTGAAAGGTGCAGCTGCAAAGGTTAAAAGTGTTCAACAGGCATGGACATTGTTTAAAAATACAATTCTAGAGGTGCAGTCCACATGTATTCCACACATTAAGAAAGGTGGAAGGACGGCAAAACAATTACCATCACGGTTAAAAGGTGAGGTGAAAGAGGCTATTTTAGCCAAAAAAAATCCTTCAAAAACTGGAAGAAGGATCCATCTGAAGAAAATAGGATATAACATAAGCTTTGTCAAGTTAAGTGTAAAACATTGATAAGACAGGCGAAGAGAGAATTTGAAATGAAGTTGGCCATAGAGGCAAAAACTCATATTAAAAACTTTTTAAAATATATCCGAAGCAAGAAACCGGTGAGCAAGTCAGTTGGACCATTAGATGACCGAGGGGTTAAAAGGGCTCTTAGGGAAGATAATGCCATTGCAGACAGACTAAATGAATTCTTTGCTTCCGTGTTTACTAATGAGGATGTTGGGGAGATACCAGTTCCGGAGATGTGATCCTGGAAGATGTAGTAGGCCAGATTGACAAACTAAAGAGTAGCAAATCACCTGGACTGGATGGTATGCATCCTAGGGTACTGAAGGAACTAAAAAATGAAATTTCTGATCTATTAGTTAAAATTTGTAACCTATCATTAAAATCATCCATTGTACCTGAAGACTGGAGGAGAAGTCCATTAACGGCTATTAATCAAGTTTACTTAGGGATTAGCTACTGCTTTTAATTGCATCAGTAGCATGGGATCTTCTTGGTGTTTGGGTAATTGCCAGGTACTTGTGGCCTGGTTTGGCCTCTGTTGGAAACAGGATGCTGGGCTTGATGGACCCTTGGTCTGACCCAGCATGGCAATTTCTTATGTTCTTATGTACCACCCATATAAAGAAAGTGACCTATATGTTAGGAAACCACTACTTATTTTCATTGTACTAGTACAGATACATGTAAAAGACAACCCCTTCTTTGTAAAGATAATATTTTAGTTGACACATAGAAAAGCAAGAGGTTTCAGGAAATTTGTTTATGACAATGAATATGGTTAAATTCAGGAAGGCTACAATCTGAACAAGCAAGAATTTATAATATAATAGCAACCTGAAAGGATGGATTTTTAGGTGGGGCTAGAATATAAGAACATAAGTATATAAGACTTGCCATACCAGGCAGACAAAACGTCCATGAAGCCATTTAACATCTTCTTTCCAACAGTGGCCAATGCAGATCACGTGGCAGGATCCCAAGAGGTAGATAGATTCCAAGCTGCTTAACAGGGTTAAGAAGTGAATTTCTGCAACTCCTTCTTAACAATGGTTTATGGACTTTTCATCCAGGAACTTTAAAAAATGCAGCTATATTAATATCCTTCACCACATCCTCTGGCAATGAATTCCAGAGTTTAAGTGTTGAGTAAAAACAAAATTTTCTTATTAATTTTAAATGCATCACCTATTAACTTCATTGTGTGTCCCCTAGTCTTTGTACTTCTTTGAAAAAGTAAACAACTGATTAATACTTATTCATTCCACTTCACTCATTATTTTATAGACCTGTATCATATCTCCTCCAAGTTGAAGAGTCTTAACCTCTTTAGCCTTTCTTCATAGGGGAATTGTTCCATCCCTTTTATCATTTGGTTCCCTGTGTTTGTAGCTTTTCTAATTCTGCTATATCTTTTCTGAGATGTGGTAGCCAGAACACAATACTTGTTGTGTTCAACAGTCCCAGTGCCACAGTGATATCCTTGAAGGACAACGTGGCTGACCACCACCAACCTCGTTCAATGAGGCCTCTAGGACTGCACGCACATATCTCCCTCAAATTTAAAGGTCCTGTGATGGGAAATCCCCTATGACACCCACTTATGACATCACTCCCTTTAGCTCTTAAAAGGGCCTTTGTCCCATCAGTCCACGTCTTGGCAATAGGTCGACTACCTCTGGTCAAGCAAGTTGCCCAAGAGTGCTCCTGGTCTTCATTCTTGCATTCCTGGTCTTCATCTTGGCAGTCCCTGGTCTTGGTTCTTGACTTCTTTGTCTTCATCCTATGGTCAGTTCGTCAGTATCTTCTCCTGCCCACCTGAGCTGTTCCTCATCTCCTTGCCTGCCTTTCCATTCCTTCTTCCCTTGGATGAATATCTGGTTCTGAACTTGGCCTGCTTGACCCATGATTACGACTAAACTTTACCTGCCTCTAACCATCGACCCTCGACCCTGTCTTGTAAGCTATCTCTCTCCAACTACGCTTGAGCTAAACCTGCCCTGGACCCTGGCCTGTGATTCTTCCATCTCCATGGATTTCCACCTTGGACTTTTTTCCTGCTAGCCCTGACATCCAAGGGCTTAACCTAAAGGAAATAAGGACTGGTATAGGTGAAGCTCCAGTTGGGCCTCTGTCACAGCCAGCTCCACCACCTAATGTGAGGACTTGCAGGGCTCCTCCATAAAGGTTGCGCCAACCCCACCTCATTCCAGGGGTCCACGCAAACAACAATACTCAAGATAAAGTCACACTATGGAGCAATACAGAAGCATTATGATATTCTCTATTTCATTCTTCATTTCTTTCCTAATAATTCCTAGCATTTTACTTGCTTTCTTGGCTGCTGCTGCTGCACACTGAGCAGAAGATTTCAATGTATTATTGATGATGAAGCCTATACCCTTTTCCTGAATGATGACTCTTAATGTAGAACCTAGCAGTATGTAGTTATAATTTGGGTTACACTTCCCTAAGTTTATCACTTTACACTTGTTCACATTAAATTTAATTTTACATTTGATTGTCGAATCTTCCAGTTTTGCAAGGTCCTCTTGTAATTTAATAGCTTTGAATAATTTTGGCTCATCGGCAAACTTGATCACCTCACACATTGTTCCCATTTCCAGGTCATTTATGAATATATTAAAAAACAGTGGTCCCAGAGGGGCATTTCACTATTCACCTTTCTCCACTCGAAAAATTTACCATTTAGCCCTACTCTCTGTTTTCTATCTTTTAGCTAGTCACAGTCTACAACAGGACACTGCCCCCTAACTCATGATTTTTGAATTTCCTCAGAAGTCTCTCATGAGCGACTTTGTCAAATGCTTTCTGGAAATCGAAATATACTATGGGATAATTTTTTTAAAAATACACGCGCATTTCCGTGTGTGCGCACTACTCAGCACACACATATTTTATTTATTTATTTAACACTTTTCTATACCGACCTTCATGGTAGAGACCATATCAGATCGGTTTACATCAAATTGGGGAACTGAACCAAGTACAGTAACCAAAAACAATAGGTTGAACATGAAAAAACAAAGTTACATTTAACAGGGAAATTAAACTTGGAAGCATAGACTGCTGGAAGGAAGGAAAGGCTAGAGATAGCGGAGAAATTATTAGTATAAACAAGGCAGAGTCAGGGGGCTCTTAATCTGGACTTAGGGGTAATATGGAGATCCATTGCTCCTGAAGGAAGTTCTGTCTGCTATTGTCGGCTAATCACACATATGGATGTGTGATTTTATAACATGCGTGCACCGGCGCACGCATGTTACAAACTCAGGGGCAGTGCATGCAAGGGAGTACATATTTGCTATATTCACGTGCCAATGCATCGGGGCCTTCCCCAGTTCCCTCCCAGTCCACTCCAATTTAAGTGTGCAGGGCTTAAAAAATGTGCCCTTATATCAACTGACTCACCTTAATCCACATGTTTATTTATACCTTCAAAAAAATGTAGCAGATTGGTGAGGCAAGACTTCCCTTAGCTAAATCCATGTTGGCTTTGTCCCTTTAAACTATGCCTATCTATATGTTCGGCAATTTTGTTCTTTATGATAGTTTCAGCCATTTTGACTGGCACAGACATCAGACTGATTGGTTTCCTGGATCACCCCTTGATTCTTTTTTTAAAATTGGCATTACATTGCCAAACTTCCAGCCTTTTACTCCTCTTGATAGTAAAAGTTCTTTACTTGAAGAAGACTGCCTAAGTTGTTATTAAAAACCAGATTAACAAGGTACCATAGACAATTTCAATGATAGCTTACAAATTACGAATAGCAGGTCTGCAAATTCCTTTTTAAGATCTTTCAGAATGCTACGATGTACATCATCTGGTTCAGGTGATTTGCTACTCTTTAGTTTGTCAATTTGCCCTATTTTATCTTCCAAATATACTGAGATTTGTTTCAGTTCTGCTGGATCATCACCTTTTAATATCATTTCTGGTATGAGTATTTCTCTAATAAGAACAAGAAAAGCCACATTAACTAATAAATATAACATATCAAACAAAGTACCCACTTATTTTTAAGGTAAACCTTAACAAGTGTAACATATTGTGTTAAAAGGAAGAACAAGACTTCAGAAACCAGAAAAGGCAACCAAGTGCCAAAGCAGTTGGGCTTCTTAATTACCAGTCAAAAAAACCTTCATTTTATAGTGAAAAAAGTGTCTTCAAAGAAAGTGAAAAAATAAACAAAGTGAACTTGAAGTGAATTTAATTTATAAAGACCCACAGTTTCTTCTGTGCTGTAGCCAGATATCATTTGTAAATGTCCACGTATGGTAGACATACGAGTATTGTTTTTTGAGCAGTTGAACTTCGGAATCCATGTGCTTTTAAGAAAATGGTAATTCAAATGACTCCCTGATGCAGCTGAATCTCTGGCTAAATGCTGGCCACCATCAGAGTTCATACATTCGAGTGGATAGTGCATGCCTGCCGCAGCTCAAATTGCCTCTCTACTAAAAGACACAAATGTTATTTCCCGCCTTCAATGGACTTACTTTCTTGGGCTTATTTGCTGTTCTAAAAAGAGCCGCTCCTCTTGCTGTGGTGCATTGTGCTGGCTGACCCTCCGTGATTCGTCTAGAACCTTTTCAGCTTTTTGCTAAGATACTGTTGTGGGTCCCTCCCAACACAGCTTCACAGTGAAACACAGCCATGTCTTGGGACTGTATTGAATTGAATTTACTCAGCTTGAAGTGTGGAGTTTACAATTCTCTTTATTGAAAATTTAAAGCGTGAACAGGTTTTACCTTATTTCACACATTTTATTTCTTGTTTTATGGGTTTTCTCTTACATCTTCCTCAGTGAAGACTGAAGCAAGAATTCATTTAGTATCTCTGCTATGGCTTTGTCATCTCTAAGTTCCTCTTTTACCCCTTGATCATCTAATGGTCAAACTGACTCCCTCGTAGGCTTTTTACTTGGAATTCAGCTGAAAAACCTTTTATTAGCTTTTGCTTCCATGGCAAGCTTCTTTTCAAATTCTCTCTTTGCCTTCTTTATCAATGCTTTAATTTTAACTTGTCAGTGCTTATGCTTTTTCCTATTTTCTTCTTTCATATCCCTTTTCCATTTCCTGAAAGATCTTCTTTTTGCTATTATAGCCTCTCACACCTCACCTTTTGACCATGTCAATATTTATTTAGCCTTTTTACAGCTTTCCTAATATGTGGAATACATCTGAGCTGGGCTTCCAAGGTGGTATTTTTAAACAATGTCCATGCTTGATGTAAACTCTTAACTTTTCAACCGCTCCTTTCAGTTTTTCCCTAAACATTTTCCTCATATTATCATAGTCACCCTTCTGAAAATAAAATAACCTCCAGTTATTAAGTCAAGTGGCTCCAAAACTGTTGCCTCTTGCTCCAAATCCTGTCTTCACTAAGGACTTGGTATAAAATAGTTTTCCCTTTTGTTGGTGCCTGTACCAGCTGTTCCATGAAGCAGTCAATTATTTCATCTAGGAAATTTACCTCTCTAGCATGTCCTGATATAATAGTCACCCTGTCAATAGTGGGCTAATTGAAATCATCCATTATTATGGTGCTGCTGATTTTGTTAGCTTCCATAATTTCTTGTTGTTTTTCAGGTTTTGTTCTGAAAACAAAATAAAACAAAAAAAGTCATCTACTGGGTCTATGCCCAGGCCCAAGAAGGGAGCCTTGCTTAGGGAATAGGCCGAAACCCAAAGCAGGAGCCTCAGTCTAGGACCAAGCACAACATCTGGGCCTGGGCCCAAGATTGGGGCCTCCCCTAGGCATGGGCCGCTCCTAGCTGCAGTGGCCCAAGTATGATGCTGGAGATTTGACCTAGACCAGGATCTCGGCTGAGATCCCAAAAATGTTAGTGAGCACCTGATCTATCAGGGATCCAATGTCACAGCCCAGGTGCAGATCTGATGCCAGGGATCTGACCAGGTGGCTGGGTCTCATTTTTGGCCAAGGCCCGGGCCAAGATCCGATGCTGGGGTCCAGTCTGGAGGTCGAATCCCCATGCTGGGGCCTCTTTCTAGGCCAAGGACCAATGCCAGGGCCCATTCTGGAGGCTGGGTCCTGATGCTGGTGCCTCAGCCCAGACCCAGGCTGACATCAGAGCCCAGCTCAGAGGCTGGGCTCTGATGCCAGCCTGGTCCTCTGCCTAGACCAAGGCCAGGACCCAGGCCTGACTCTAGGGCTCAGTTCCGGGGCCAGGTCCTGACCACAAGGCCTCGGTCTGGACCTAGGCCCAATGCAAGGGCCTGGATCCAGGTCTGATGCTGGGACTTGGTACGGAGGCCAGGTCCCAGTGCCAGGTCTCAGCCTAGATCCAGCCTCAATGCTGGGGTCTTGGCCTTGGACCAGGCCTCACAACATATTCCTCTTCTTTCTTCTTTAAAATAACGGCATCTGCTGGTGATGCGCCGGAGTTAGTTAAACTTCGGCGCCTTCCTCTTCAGCAGAAGTCACCATTTTCTTGTACAGCATTTCATTTATACCCCAATAATGAAATTAAAAAAGAACTAAAACATTTACCCTTCTGCACCCCTAGTAAATTAATAGCAAGTAGCTTTGAGGTATGCATGACATCAGGTGCATGCTTCTAGTCCTCTTCTGCTGCACGGGATGTGGGGCCTCAGGAAGCTGGGACTGTAGAACTTGAATTCAGGATCACTCAAGGTGACCTCTCTCAGGGTCTGCTGCACAATGTATGCAGATAAGCCTGCCAGTCGTATTCTACTACCTCATTTTCAGTTTCATACCGGGTTACTGCATATCATCTGGCACTAATTCAAGCAGGACAGGCACAAACAGTTGGACTGATTTGGGGGCCAGAAGACTGAAGGCAACCAGCCTTACCTCTTCTATGAAGACTGTTATTCTTTGTCAGAAGAGAGCACAGTGTGTCAAGGAAGCACAAACAGATTTGGTCCCTTTAAATGCCTCAAAGATACAAAATTGCTCATAAAGATTGCATCAAGCCACATACATTTGACATCATGACATACATTGCATAATTATACCAAATTTCAAAGCACATTTACATGTGGGAATTCACTTTGAAAATTACCCCACCAAAACTATCTGCACACAATTATACCTGTTATTATGTGCACTGAAATTTTTGGGAAACTTTACGTGCATACATTTGAAAACGCAAAAGTATGGGTGTTAATACTAACACCTCTACTCATTCTGGGTAAATTTATGTGCATTCAAGCTTATGCCTGTATAACAGGCAGACAGTTTTATAATAGGTGATTTCCAAGGGTAAAACCCTATTTTAAGCCTTTTAAAAATTACCCTTTTAGTGCTGACATTCTGAAACATATTTACCTCCACTGCATTCACTAGTAATACTAATCTGGCAGCAGATTATTTCCTATAGACTAGGGATATGAAGATTTGTTCATCGCAAAGGCATACCAGGTAAAAACCTTGGTTTGCATCTAAGGAAATCTACAGATTTTTCCTAATACCTAACATCCACCACATTTTGGGCTGGATTTTAAGAGGTACGCGCGGGCATAGATTTGTGCGCGCAACCTGGCGCACACAAATCTATGCCCAATTTTATAACATGCGCGCGTAACTGCACGCATGTTATAAAATCCGAGGTCAGCGCACAAGCGGGTGCACACTTGTGCACCTTGCTTGCGCCGATCCCTAGGGGAGCCCCGATGGCTTTCCCTGTTCCCTCCGAGGCCACTCCGATATCAGAAATCAGAGCGGCCTCGAAGGGAACTTTCCTTTCCCCTACCTAATCCACCCCCTTTGTTTTTAAAGTTGCGCCTGCCTCTGTGCAGGTATAGGTTGCGCGCGCCGGCCAAGTACCAGTGCGCAATCCCCTGGCCTAGAGGCCCTACGGAGGCCTCTGGCCATGCCCCCACCCAGCCCCTTTTTTCAAGCCCCGGGACATACGCGCGTCCCGGGGCTTGCGTGCGTCACCGGGCTTATGCAAAATAGGCTCGGCACACGTAACACTCCTGCACACGTAAATCCAGCTGGATTTACGCACTGGGCTTTTAAAATCTGTCCCTTTATGTTTATATGTAATGATGTGATAGATGATCAGAAATCTACTAAATTTGGAAACATCTGGAATGGATTATTGCTGAGGTGGCAGATATAGCATCAACTGCGGCCTTTTTTTTTTTTTTTTTTTTTTTTTAAGCATAGGAATAAATCTATTATTTGACGGTTTTATGAAAAATCTGTGAATTTATCCATAGATCTATTTTTTCCCAAGATTATTCATTTGAAAGGGGAAGTGCTTATGAACAGAATAATCTTGTTATAGTGCAGTTAAACAAAACAAGAGATGCTATGAGAGCATTAGACAAATATCCCTTCTCCACAATTGAAGCAAAAGCTTTCTGCAGGGTTCTGCATCCCAATACTAGATGCTATTTTCCAATAAATGCCTTCCAACTCTAATTGACATCAGAGAGTAGGGGTGTGCATTCGGATTGACCGCATTAGTAAAACACAACTCATATTTTTTTTTTACTTAAAAAATTGATTCGACATAAACGATCGGATTTCCCACATATCGAACATAGATATGTTCGATATGTGGGAAATCGCGATTGTTGAGCCAAAATAAAAATATAAACCCCCTCACCCTCCTTAATCCCCCCCCCCCCGACTTACCACAACTCCCTGGTGATGGAGCGAGGAGTGAGGACGCCATTTCTGCAATCCTTGGCGAGAAGCATGCGACGTCGGCGGCACGTCGAGTGACGCCGGCGTCACGCGAACTCGCCGGGAATCACGTGGCGCCGCGTCACTCAGACGCGACGTCACGTGATTCCCGGCAAGTTCGCGCCGGACGGCTCGTTCGGCGCGAACAAGCCGGGAATCACGTGACGCCGACGTCACGTGATTCCCGGCAAGTTCGCGCCGGACGGCTCGTTCGGCCCAAAAAGAACTTTTGGCCAGCTTGAGGGGGTCAGGAGGCCCCCCCAAGCTGGCCAAAAGTTCTTTTTGGGCCGAACGAGCCGTCCGGTGCGAACTTGCCGGGAATCACGTGACGTCGCGTCTGAGTGACGCGGCGCCACGTGATTCCCGGCTCGTTCGCGCCGGACGGCTCGTTCGGCCCAAAAAGAACTTTTGGCCAGCTTGGGGGGGTCAGGAGGCCCCCCCAAGCTGGCCAAAAGTTCTTTTTGGGCCGAACGAGCCGTCCGGCGCGAACGAGCCGGGAATCACGTGACGCCGCGTCACTCGACGTGCCACCGACGTCACATGCTTCTCGCCAAGGATTGCAGAAATGACGTCCTCACTCCTCGCTCGATCACCAGGGAGTTGTGGTAAGTCTGGGGGGGGGATTAAGGAGGGTGAGGGGGTTTAATTTTTTTTTTTTGCACATATGTACATATACCCAACTCATTGGATTTTTTTTATGTCCATATTGGCCGCAAGTGGGACCCCCTTTCGGACATAAAAAATATGAACATAAAATTTTGCTCTGCACATCCCTATCAGAGAGTACTCCATACCCTGAAGGACACAGATTAGTCAAGCTTCTACTTAACCACCAATAAGTGAACAATGAGCACTTTGAAGAAAATATGAGATTAATGGCTCGCTTTGTTTGCTGCCTACAATCAGTCAAAGGAGGCTGGCTGAAAATATGCACATAGTTTCACAACACATGTACTTTTAGCCAAAGTAAAAAGAGGTATTCCAAGGGGGTATAACTTTGAGATCCATGTACCAAAATAAGAAAAATTTTACAAAATCCACATCATGCACAAAAACGGGAAATACTGAGAATTATTTGCAAATGTGCATACTATTTTCCCTTTTAACACAAAGTGGACTTTACAAAATGTTTCAGCATTGCAAAGAGTAAAATTTTACACGTACTTCTATGCTTGCAAAATTTTATTTAAACTTATAGTTAATGAGGCGCTGTGATGCAACATTGTGCATAGCTGCTCATTAACTATTAGAGCATAGTAAAAATGCAAACGAAATGGGCTTCAAAAAGTTGATTTCGCAAAACCTTTAACTACACTTTTTCATGGTAGAAATAGATCCTTGTGATATTTTTCTTCCAGGTTTATTTTGTATGCATAGAAAACTATCACACACAAATGTAATAGAACATGCAAAAACACATACTTTGGTACATAGGCGTCTAAGGAGAGAAAAGAATGTGTGCATATTCAAATTTAAAAAATGTATGCATGTAGCAAATGGGCATATGTTAGCACATTGTTTTATAGGGCGTAAGTGTAGATGTACTTTTAGCTGCTTAACAAGCCACATGCAGTGAACACAGGTAGCTTGTAACTGAAAATCAAAAGAATAGACATGTGGAGAGCCAGTTCAGTGCCCTACTGAAAATGTACCTTAATCTTTAAGGAAATGTGGGCCCCTTTTCAGCTTTAACAATTTTTAAGACCCCCATTCATTTCTCTAAGTTTTGCATGACATAACAAAAGAAATAAATGATATGCACGCCAGAATTCTTCATAATGTATAAAACTTAATTTTAACAATGCTTACTTATTTTCAAAGCTGTTTAAAAATTGTCCTCATAAATGAGGGTTGAAGTCAATAATGGCCTCCCCCTCCCAATCCTGCTGCAATGGGGAAAAATAAGCACGTTTTAAAAAGTTCCAGGTAGGCAACTCCAGTGTGGCCTGGCAGAAAATCAGCACCGGTAACTTCAGACCTGCAATCTAATTTCCAAAGGGAAACTGTCAGCGGAATTTCCTTTTGAATACTCGGGCTGGGGAGGAAAAGCCTCCCCAGCACAAATACTTTCTGCTTTGAAGCAGGTGCAAAGTACATACATGAAATCCCTGCATGTTTTGTCACTTCCCCAGCCTAACTCTGCTCCTTTTTCCTCCCAGGTAAAAGGTATACCTGCTGTTCACTTTTACCCTCAATGGTGGGGAATAGCAATTTTCAAACAGCTTTTTCAAGAGGGTAAATAGAAAATAAGTTTTGAAAATAAGTCTACCTGAAAATTGACTCTCTTTTAATCTGCTTTTTTTATACTTTATTTTCTTTTATGATTCTTACATATACATACAGAAAATGAGAGTCACAAAACTTACATTTTAGAAAAAGCAAAACAATAGCCTGCTTTTCAAAGGGAACATGGATAATGAGATCTCCATGTCTGTGTGTGTGCCCCAATGAATAACTTTTGTGTTTAATGTCATAACCACATCATCTGTGTTGTCTCTTCCTCCCTCCTTGATCTCTGGTGGTCATCACTCCCTTCTTCCCTCCTGGATCAAGGTGGTCCTCCATCCTATTCCCTCCCCCTTGATCCCTTTGTTTCTGTTTCTGATCCAACTGTTGCATGTGCCGGGCCACGGCAGGCCCACGGCCCGGCCCTCTCTCCTTTCATTGCCAAATCCAGTGTCTAGTTGCACGTCTCTGGCGGCGGTGGGCCACCGGCTCCATCCTCGGGCCACCCCCCGGTGCTCCAGCTACTGCTACTGTACTCCGCAATGGGTCTCTCTGCGTGGCCCGAGGAGAGATGCCGCCGTTAAGCACCGCACCCCTCCCTAGGCGTGCGCACACGCATCACTGCTGCTTATGAAAGTCCCGTGGCAGGAACTTAGCCGCAGCCCCGGATGATGACGTAGCTGAAGCTTCGGTATATAAGGCCGGGATCAGCTCCTGATAGTCACCTTTGCAACAGGTCGTTGCCTCCTGGTGATTCTCCTGCGTTCCTGGTTCCTGATCCCTTTAAGTTCCTGTTCCTGTTCCTGTTCTCCTTAGTTCCTGATTCCTTGCCTTCCTTCGGATTGACTTCCTGAACCCAACCTCTGCTTCGTCTGACCATGCCATTGATCTTCTCCTGGACCCGACCTCTGCTTCGTCTGACCACGCCATTGATCTTCTCCTAGCCTGGACCTCTGCTTTGCCTAACTATGCTACTGATCTTCTCCTAGCCCAGATCTCTGCTTTGCCTGACTACGCTATTGATCTTCTCCTAGCCCAGACCTCTGCTTTGCCTGACTACGCTATTGATCTTCTCCTAGCTCAGACTTCAGCCTTTCCTTGCCACTGCTCCTTGATTGGCACAGGCCCTGACTCCAGCTTGCTCTACAACGCCTCTACAGTCTACATCCCTGGACTAGGCCTATTCAGGCTTCGGCCTGTTCTTGCTCCGGTGCACCCCTGACTGACTTTGGTTCTATTGGCACTCAGGTCTCCGGGACTCCACCTCGTCCAGTACAGACTTCCCAGCTTTGTTGTTGCTGCCTCTGAGCTGACCTCTCTACCCATCCATCAACAACGACATATGGAGGCCCACCTATGCCCAGCCAGCCCCGGTACCCAAAGGCTCAACCTGCGGGGAACGAGGGCTGGTATTGGTGAAGCCCAGCCAGCCTCCGTCCATCAGCCCACTCCACCTGCCAATGGTGGGAACCTGTAGGATCCTTCCTACAGGTAGCGTCAACCCCACCTCGGCCCAAGGGTCCACCTCCGGCGCAACACCAGCTTGATTCTGGAGGGTCCTCTCCTACTCTCAGTCTCTGGTGGTCCTCTCTCCCCTGATAGGCTGCCATCTACACTTACTCCCCATATCCAGGTCAGTCATGGATTCCCATCTCCCTCTTTATTCTCCTTTTCTTCCTTCATTCCATCTCCCCTCTATATTTCCTCTCTTAATGTCAACCCCAGTTCCATTTCCTCCTTTCTTCCTCTCCTCATTTTTTTGGTGCAGCTTTCCTCTCTCTGTGTGTCAGACCAGTGGCAGAACAGGAAATACTTCTCACCACAGTGGTCACCCTGTTTTCCCCTGCCTCCCTCAGTGTGCAGCAGTGGCTGTTGAAGGATCTGAGAGATGCAATCAGTCCCTCTCTTCCCCACATTCTCACAGTGCAGCAGTGGGGTTTATGACTCTTGAGGGCTGCAGTCGGTCCCTCTCTTCCCTTTCTCTGCTGGGCACGCGCCAGTGTGGTTTGAGGCTCCTACTGGTAAAAAAAAATGTCCCTTCTCTGTTGCATTACCTGCTGTAATGTGGGGTGAAGTTTCCAGGGCAGCAATGAGCCCCACTCTCACTCTCCTGGCCTGAGGCAGCGGCTGCACAGCTTAACTTTCTTGCATCCCTTCTGGCAGACATCCTGGGATGGTCGCATGACATCATTTCCGGTTGACACCACTATGCAATATGCAACAATAGCACTCTGCTGAAGAACGTTTGAGTTTGAACACAGTCCCGTGTCGGGCTGAGATTAGATGGGCATTTCTTGAAAATATTTGCCTATTTGGCGGTCTTTTCTGCCATGTCTGATGGAACTGCAAGATACGTTTTTTGGACTTATATGTTATTCTATGATACGTTTTAACTGCAAAAAAAAAAAAAAATAATTTTTTTTTTGCATATAGCCATTGACCTATGATTATATATATATGTAAGGCGGAAGAAAATAAAAGGGTCTAACAACATTTTCTCTGATGACGCCTAATATGAGGGTCTATTTAATGTAGTTGCAATTTAATCAGCGGAATAAACATCCCACCTGTAACCGGATAAATTTAAACCTGAGCTGCTATTTTTTAAATATCTCTTGGTAGGTATAAAGTTATCTGGTACCGTGTAGCCATATAACTGTAGCCGTAAGCAGTATTCAAAAGAATGAGGCCAATTAAATGGAAATGGCTGGCAAAAAAAAAAAAAAGTGAAGCCTGGGCCTGTGTCCCAAATCCCAGATCCCAAGTCAATGTAAAAAAAAAAGAAAAAGTGCAGTGACAGGTCGAACTTTCCCTGCTCCCCCAAATCTTTCTTACAGCATTTCGAAAGCAACCACAGTAGGGGTCTTAGGCTGCCCACCTCTCCCCCCACCTTGCCCGCTCCCTGGACGCATAATTTTTAAGCAATCGTTCCTTCTCTTCCTCCCTCTCCCCCACCCCAGCCCGAACACTGGCACTCTCCCTTTACCAGAGAGCGGGCAGGGAGGAGGGGAGAGGCTGGCCCTGGATTCCTACCACTGTTATTTTTAAAATGCTGTCAGAGGGGTTTGTAAGGGAGGGACAGCCTTGGCCTGGCAGGGCACTTGCTTTTTTTTTTTTTATATTGACTTGGGTCCTGGGATTTGGGACCCTCGGATCATAATTCACTTTTTTTTTTTTTGTTTTTTACAGGCCATCACTACTCAGCTATCTTCTTTAGAATTTAGTCAGCTCGGTTAAGGATAAAGTTACCTGGGAACAAGTTAGCAGATAACTTTAGACCTGATCCGGGGTACATTTGATTCACTTATTTGGCTAACTCCTAATACTGGATTTAACCGGATGCAGTTTTTGGCTAAATTGTCCCTGCCCCGCTATGCCCCATTAAAGCCCGTTACTTATTTGGCAATTTTTCAGATGGATAATGATTTATCCAGCTAAAAGTTAGCTGGATAAGTGCCAACGATATTGAAAACTCAGCATTTAGTCAAATAACAAATGGGTTATCCAGCTTAATGTTTTTGAATATTGGCCTCAATGAATCTCTACATACTAGCTATGCTGTGCTTATTGAAAAATCATGCCCACAGACAATATTTTAGTTTAATTGCGCAAAGGTTAATAATCAAAACTGGGGGCCTAGGGTACAAACTCTGCTGGTATCTTTTACCTACGGGGTTGGCACCATAACCAAAGAAAAGTCCAAAAGTACTTTTGCTTTGATTACTGCACAACAAAAAAGTACCTATAGAGATTTGCACCAGTTTTCACCAAGGCTAATTTTTCAGCACAAAATAAAGCATGTAGATTTGAATAATCAAACTTAAATGGGTTACTCTTCCCTTTGCCCTCTCTCCACCCCAGGGAACACCTCCAGATTCTGCCCATAAGTGCATGTGCATTGTTGAACAAGGTGCATACTTTTACCCGCAGATAGGCTTTTTTTTTTTTATCAGCAGAACTGACTTAGCATTTTGCCTACCTGGTTATATTGCCATTAGCTGCCGCGACACAAGCAGTTAGACATGTGAGTTTCAAGTAAGGTCTATGGCACTGCAGTAAGGCAGAGGTGCAACAGGAAGGAGAAATAGGCAGACTAGATGAGCCTTGCAGTCTTAATCAACTTCATATTCTGTGTGCCTTAGGTTTCTATATTTATTTATTGATTTATTGATTGATTTTTATATACCTACATTCGTAAACACACAGCACATCGATTTACATTTTGCTATCAAATGCACAGTTAAGAACATTCGCGTTTCCAAAAATAAGAAAATAGTCATAAATACATAAAATTCATAATATAGACAAAATAAAATAACATAAAATTCTTGGATAGAACATATATGACAGTCTGCTCTCATCCTCATTATTTAATTCTTTCTATTCCTTTGGACTTTCAGTTGCATTGAATCGGGCCTCTCCAGGCCCTATTGTACAATAGGTTTTCATTCACAGCTACTCGTAGGGTTGTACATTGTCCACCATTTTTAGCCCAGTGCCCTTTCCCTCCAACCCAGCCATCACAGTGTCAGCACTTGGGCCAGGATACCTCAGACTGGGGCTCTTTTCAGAACCTAAGTATACATGCACGAGCCCTAAGTCTGGCTTGCTTAGGTGTAGCCATTGTGCAATGGCTGGGACTCCCTTGTTTGTGCTCCACCCTCTTTCCAGAAGAGTTGAATTCTGCCTTCAGAGCTTCAGAAGCCCCTGGTGGCCCAAGGATCAGAAAGAAATCAGAATTGGAAAAGGAGCCCAGGCCCCATGCATGGCAGTACATGAGACCACTGAGCCGTCAGACCAGCCTGCAGTTCTCTTTCAAAAAGCAAGTTGTATTACGAGGATGCACTGCTTTACATTCAGAATCTGAGAATTCTGGAAAGTAATTAAACATGTATTCAATCAGAGCACCACCTTTCTTAGAAAACAATGCAATTATTAATGAAGTATTTCCAAACTTTAGTGCACTATACTAATCTTACAATGTTTTGTAGTCATTTGCACTGTTGTACTGGTAGCAAGACACTGTCTGCAATTAACTGCATAATACAGAATGTGAAGCGCATTATCCCACCACATATCAACAGTATTCCAAGATGATCAATTACCTGGAAACTTCAGTAATAAAGGTGTGTGTGATTTATAACTGGGATAATTGCATCTTTCAAAAAGAAAAAAACATTAGGGAGTAATATATTTCATAAAAATGACAGTTTTGAAAGGCTGCTAATGATGCCGTTGTTAGGAATCCATCTGGGATAAAAACCTCAAATGTTAAGGAGTGGAAGAAAAAGTGATAGAGTTCCCTGCCAATATTCAGCATTTGTCAGTATAATTCTCTAATGCACTGAAATGGAAGCACTGTGAATGTGAAACTTACACTCAAGAGCTAATCATATTAAATCCATCAAACAAAAGAGGAATACTTCCCACATCATAGAAACATGGAAATGACGACAGAAAAAGACCAAATGGTCCATCCAGTCTGCCCAGCAAGCTTATGCCAGTACCGTGCAGGTTGCCCCATACTTATCAGTTTCCCAGACCGTAAAAGTCAGGGCCCTTGATAGTTTCTGTAAAATTCCAAATCCCCTTTACCTCTTTCCCTTGAAGCAGAGAGCAATGTTGGATCAAAAGTATCAGGTTTATTGGTTGAGGGTAGTAACAGCTGCATCAGCAAGTTATCCCCATGTACTCTTTTCCTCATTTCTATCTTCTAGCCTTTAGGGATCCACATTGAATTCTTTCACCATTTTCATCTTCACCACTTAGTACTTGATAAAAAAAAAAATACAACTCTAAAGTACAAGTGACTCTTTCAATTAACACTGACAAGATGACCAGAAAAAAAAAATGTGAAAATAAATTGTGATACTGTTTCTCTGATATCGTTGTTTTGTTGTTCCCAAGCAGACTTCCCCCGTTAGAGGCATGGTCATGATATACCATAACGATGGAGGTATGATAGCTGGCATTATTCATTTACGGTAAGGATATTTTTTTTGGGAGGGGAAATGAAATAAAGTGTGCTGGCATTAAAAAAAATGTTAACAGGTGTTAAATGCCTTTATTATATAATGCAATTGTTATAAAGATTTCTTAAAATGCTTGTGTTAGCAGTAATGCTAAATCTGTGTTCATGAGGTAATGCAATTGTAAACCCTCCCCCTTCACAGGAGGGTTACCTTCAGAGAAATGCTGAGCACTTAACTACTCGGTGCAGCATCTGGAAAATGAACAGTTTCATGCTGTAGGGAGCAGGGGATAACCAGTAAAAAATAAAAGTTAGTCCACACCAAGATTTGTGCTCCAACTGAAAAATAGTTTACTTAGGGGTAGATTTTCAAAAACCGCGAATAGGCGTACTTTTGTTTGCGCTCCAGGCGCCAACAAAAGTACGCTGGATTTCAGTAGATACGCGCGTAGCCGCGCGTATCCGCTGAAATCCGGGATCGGCGCGCGCAAGGCTATCGATTTCGTATAGCCGGCGCGCGCCGAGCCGCGCAGCCTACCCCCGTTCCCTCCGAGGCCGCTCCGAAATCGGAGCGGCCACGGAGGGAACTTTCTTTTGCCCTCCCCTCACCTTCCCCTCCCTTCCCCTACCTAACCCACCTGCCCGGCCCTGTCTAAACCCCCCTCCTTACCTTTGTTGGGGGATTTACGCCTCCCGGAGGGAGACGTAAATCCCCGCGCGCCAGCGGGCCGCTAGTGCGCCGGAACGCGATCTGGGGGCGGGTCCGGAGGGCGCGGCCACGCCCCCGGGCCGCCCCGGGCCGTAGCCACGCCCCCGGGCCCGCCCCCGGAACGCTCCCGACACGCCCCTAAAATGCCGTGCGGTTCGGACCCGCCCCGACACGCCCCCGACACGCCCCCGACACGCCCCCGACACGCCCCCTCCGAAAACCCCGGGACTTATGCGAGTCCCGGGGCTCTGCGCACGCCGGTAGGCCTATGTAAAATAGGCTTACCGGCGAGCAGGGCTCTTAAAATCCGCCCCTTAAAGTCCAGAGTTAAAATTTGGAAGATAGCAAAAATAGGAAAAACAGCAAACAGTCCATAAAAGTCACAGAAGGTCACAATTTCAAAAAATACTATAACATGGGCATAAGGGACATGTCAGCTTCCCTCCCTACCAGTCCAACCCAATTTCCTTGATAGAAATGTGATAAATCAAGCAAATAAACAAACTAACAACAAAAGACACCGCATACTACAATAAGTATAATGGATTCAAACAAGGCTGTGTTAGGAAACACAGATGAACCCAAGCCCCAACCAAAATGTAAATCAGAACTAGCCCAGTCAAACCAAAGCTCCTCTTCCCTCCCCCACCCCCCCAACTCCCATGCAGCCTCTGGCTAGCCACAACGTCCCAGCAGGACCACCAAAAGCCAACCCCGGGCTGCAAAGCTGCACCAGCAGAACTCCACCCTGCCACTCACCTCTATGTTATGTCTAAACATGTGAGGCCCAAGGGTACGGTCAGTGACCAAACTTAAAATTGCTGCTTCAATATAACAATGTTTCCACTACCCCCAGTACAAGCACAGAGCTATTTGTTCTACATATAAGGAACAATTTAAGTATGAAAATAAATCTAGGCTCGGGTCACCCACCACAAACGAGGGTAACCAACCGCTTATTCTCATTCCCCCAAAACTGCAGTCTGAAAACTACTTCAGCAAACCATACCAAAGCTCCCTGGACGTCCTTATTAAAAATAAAAGCAAATGTCCTGGCCCTTACAGGGAGGATGGTGTTCCTTTTTCAGACATCAAGATTGTTCTAAGGGCCAGGACATCTGCCTTACCCGAAAAACCTCAGCCAACAACCAGGACCCAATCCAATTACTGGTCAAGTAATACCACACCTCCAGAGTGACTGATCTAGAAACGTAAGCCTCCCAGCTTTCTCAAGCCCACCATACCATGTGTCTGGCATCACATTTAAGAATATACCTAAACTTTCATTGCTATTAATTCAAGTTCCTGGAAAGACCATAAGAAGATAAGATACACCATACTGAATCAGACCAAGGGTCCATCAGGCCCAGTATCCCATTTCCAACAGTGGCCAATCCAATTCACAAGTATCTGGCAAGTACCCAAATATTAGATAACTCACAAGCTACTATTGCTTAGGGATGTGAATCGTATTTCTGACGATTGAAAATATCGTACAATATTTTCAAAGTCGTCAGAAATCGGGGGCTCCCCGAAACTGATAGGAAAACCCCACAAAATTGTTCGTGGGGTTCTATTATCGTTTTGGGGGAAGGCGAGAAAAATGGCACACAAAAACAACCCTAAACCCAACCCTTTAAAGCAGCTCCCTTAGCTTCCCCCACCCTCCTGACCCCCCTCAAAACATTTTAAAATTACCTGGTGGTTCAGGGAGGGTCCCGTGAGCGATCTCCCGCTCTCAGGCCGTCAGCTGCCACTAATAAAAATGGCGCCAATGGCCCTTTGCCCTTACCATGTGACAGGGTATCCGTGCCATTGGCCTGCCCCTGTCACATGGTAGGAGTAATGGACGACCGGCGCCATCTTTAAAAATTCAAAGTGCCAATATGTGACGACATTACTCTAGCACTACCTTCCCAGCAGCTTGCACCTGATCACCAGCATCAAAAGAGACCACATCTTACCAACAAGTAACCAAGATAACATTCAGGCTGATACAGTAAAGCACGGCTGCAGTTGCCCGTTTTTTAACCAGCTTTGGACGCACGTTTTGAGCGCCGATTCAGAATCGGCTTTTACACATCCTTAGCGCTTGCCAAAAAAGATGCGTATCCATTTCCGCCCGCCGCATGTATATCATATGTTAATGATCGGATTAGCTATTCCCCCCGATACAGTAACGTGTGCTCAAATTATTGCGTTTTTAACCAGCTTATTTACCGCGTCTTTAACCTCAATATTTACCTCCTATCCTGACCCTGGCGTTAGTGTGGTGTTCAGTCAGCTTCAGACCGGACAGCGTCATGGACAACATGCATATATTGGCTCTGGCGATCTTTTTCATTTGGTTGAGAAGCAGAATGAGAAATGTTCAAAATGCTTGGCAAGCGAATTCTACAAGGCACATTGGAGAGGCCAACAGAGGAGCCCAGCAGCAAGGAGAACCCAGCCAACCGGAGAACCCAGCAGCAAGACTGGAGAACACAGCAGCAAGACTGGAGAACACAGCAGCAAGACTGGAGGAGGTATGTGTTTAACTGTACCATCCATCTCTGGGTGTCTCTGAGGCCCTGGGGGTCCAGCGGAGACATGGACGCTTCTACGGATGCCTTCCGGCATCTGCTAGGCGTCCTGAGGTTGGGGGGAAGGGCCAGCGGACGCTATACGGACACCTATACGGACGCCTTCCTCCTGCGTCTAGAATTAGGCATCCCTGAGGCTGCTGATTGTAATAAACACTTAAATAAGAACGCATAGCTCATTTATGAATAGTAAAAGCTTAGCTAAGAACACATAGCTCATTTAAGAATACAAACTTGAGAATCCACAGTGTTGCAGATCCATGTATGTACTGATAATCAATTTATATGTGCTGCTAGTAAAACTATGTACACCAGAGAATCCACAGTGTAGCATACCCATGTATGTACTGTTAAACAAATTATATGTGCTGCTAGTAAAACTATGTACACCAGAGAATCCACAGTGTAGCATACCCATGTATGTACTGTTAAACAAATTATATGTGCTGCTAGTAAAACTATGTACATCAGAGAATCCACAGTGTAGCATATCCTTGTATGTACTGGGAAACTTTTTCTATTTGCCCTGCTAGTTAATCTATGTACACCCGAGAATCCACAGTGTTGCATATCCATGTATGTGCTTTTAAACAATTTATATGTGTTCATCAGCATTTAATTTGAATTTCTTGTGTTTGCCTCTGTTGTATTCCATGCAGGCACAGCACCAGGTCATCGGCAGGCCATCAGCAGGCCAGGACGTTTCATTCACACACGGACAACTCTGTTTGGCATGTGTGAGTGAGATGTTGTCCGAACCTACCGGCTGAGCTCACGGGCAATCCTGTTCCTCT
Source organism: Rhinatrema bivittatum (assembly GCF_901001135.1). Lineage (NCBI taxonomy): Eukaryota > Metazoa > Chordata > Amphibia > Gymnophiona > Rhinatrematidae > Rhinatrema > Rhinatrema bivittatum. The sequence goes on from NC_042616.1 coordinate 86,403,869, forward strand.
ATGAAGATCTGCGCTTTGACCTAGACCCCCTGGCCAATCGCCACCATGCTGTGCCAGGGTTGACAAAACTTCTTGGTGCCTTAAATTTTTTTGGTACCGGAAGTTTTCAAAACCCCGTGAGTGTCCTTGCAGGTATGACACAGGCCTCCATTTCACGGCATCTGTCACAGGTGTTGAAGGCCATGATGAAGCGGATGAGGAAGTACATCGTCTATTCTACGGATCCAGCAGAGCTGAAACAGATCCGCAGTTGGTTCATGGGTATTGCGGGGATGGGTATTGTGTTGGGTGCTATCGACTGCACTCATATTGCATTTACCCCCAGGTCAGAGGAAGAGAGTGCATTCCGGAATCTCAAGCACTTCCATTCGATGGATGTTCAAGTCGTTTGCGATGCACACCTTCGGATTCTAAATGTTGTAGCAAAGTATCCTGGTAGCTGCCATGATGCCTACATTCTTGCACATTCATCTCTGGGGACCTTGCCTTAAATGGAGCAGAGCCAGATGAAGTCAGTGAGAGGGACCGCGGCAATTTCTTGTGTGGTCTCTTTAAATGTAGAGAAGAGATGCGTGCGTGGCTCAAGAGAGGCCCAGTGGGGGAGGAGCCAGCATGGGGAGAGAAGGTTTGTCGGCAGGCTTTGAGACACGGCCTAGCTGTGCAGCGGCCGGGACGGGCGTGAGGAGCCTCGCCGAGGGCGGCTGCCCACTGCAGCCAGCAAGCCCAGAGCAGCGGGCCCACACTGGTAAGTGGTGGGTGCCGTTGCGGGACAGTGCGGCCGGCGGCCATAACAGTGGGCCTCTGGACATAAATCGATTTCACTCCTGTGTCACTAAACCTATTTATTGCAAGTCAACCCCACCCACCCCTGCTATCTTTGTATGCCTCCAAATTACTAACCACATAAGTAAGTAAAGGAACGCCCTGCAAAGGATTGTAATGGCAAATGCCAGCAGTCAATCCCAGGAAGCAGCGTACCAAATTCAATATATTCCAAAACTCTCTTTATGGGCCAGATTCATTAGACCCACTTTTCCTTTTAGCATTCTTTCTCTCACTCTTCCCATGCCCCAACAAATTGAATCTATAAGTGTAGGCACTCCCAAAAGTTTCCTCTGCAACCCTGTATGTACACCTTCAATAACATTGCAAGTGCTACCAAGGATTATCCACATAGTGTTTTAGATTCACTACTAACTCTTCTTGACCGTCTGGTGATTAAATAGGATGAAAAGGAGGTGCGAGGAAAAGCACACAGATTCCCTAACCTCCCTTACCTACTCCACCCCTTACCTATGCAATGCCATCAGACTCACCATAACTAGGCAATTCTGCCACTAACATGCTCACCATGACTCCTCCCAGAACTTGAAGTTGCTCTTCCATGAAATCGCCTGCCAAACAAGTCGCCCGCCGAACAAGTTGCCTCCAAGTCATCTCCAGCATAGATGTCTCAAATTATTTCATCTTGACAGGATCCTGAAACATAAGAAAGACCAAAATCCGCAAAGACCCTAGACCATCCTCCAGACCCACCTCCCTCACAGAACTCTAGCCCCAAGCAAGACTCCCTTTTACTTCCCCAGGCCCCTTTTCTACCCTCACCCAAGAGTTCCAGAGGAACCCCCACCTCACCCTATGGCTGACTAATTCATGACCCCACCACATTCCCAACCTGAGCCCCATTCCCCTACCACTCAAGACTTTGCAGCCCCCCCCAATCCAATTTCCCACACTATACACCAGAGAGTAGAACCAGGCCCCAAATGGATCAGGTTAAGCACTACAAACATCCTGGCAGCCCTGATCAAACATGCCTGCCCACATTGCCATGGTCAATAATGCAGCGTGATCCCAGTCCTTCATTACTGAACTAACCATTTGATCAGGCCGCAAAGGCCTCAACACACCCACATAAACACAAACTGCCAACTTACCAAAATTATTCAGAGTAGTTAAATCACAAGCGGATTGTGATACATTACAGGAGGATCTTGCAAGACTGGAAGATTGGGCATCCAAATGGCAGATGAAATTGATTGTGGACAAGTACAAGGTGTTGCATATAGGGAAAAATAACCCTTGCTGTAGTTACACGATGTTAGGTTCCATATTAGGAACTACCACCCAGGAAAAAGATCTAGGCATCATAGTGGATAATACTTTAAAATCTTCGGCTCAGCAGCAGTCAAAAAAGCAAACAGAATGTTAGGAATTATTAGGAAGGGAATGGTTAATAAAACGGAAAATGTCATAATACCTCTATATCGCTCCATGGTGAGACCGCACCTTGAATTCGGTGTACAATTCTGGTTGCCGCATCTCAAAAAAGATACAGTTGCAATGGAGAAGGTACAGAGAAGGGCAACCAAAATGATAAAGGGGATGGAACAGCTCCCATATGAGGAAAGGCTGAAGAGGTTAGGGCTGTTCAGCTTGGAGAAGAGATGGCTGAGGGGGGAATATGATAGAAGTCTTTATGATCATGAGAGGTCTTGAACGAGTAGATGTGAATCAGTTAATTACACTTTCGAATAATAGAAGGACTACGGGGCATTCCATGAAGTTAGCAAGTAGCACATTTAAGACTAATCGGAGAAAATTATTTTTCACTCAACGCACAATAAAGCTCTGGAATTTGTTGCCAGAGGATGTGGTTAGTGCAGTTAGTGTAGCTGGGTTCAAAAAAGGTTTGGATAAGTTCTTGGAGGAGAAATCCATTAACGGCTATTATTCAAGTTTACTTAGGAAATAGCCACTGCTATTAATTGCATCAGTACTCCAACTGTTCTCTATTGTAAGGGAAAACCTTGTCCGGTGGTATTTGTACGGGGGTGTCGTATAAGGATAACCGATTTGCAGTTATCCTTTTTGTTCACCCCCGTCTATTATTCTTTTATTATTTCTGGTAACAATCACTTTTTTGTTTTTTAATTTTTCTATCTTTTTTCTTTTCCTTTTCTCTTAAAATCCCTTCTCCCTGGCTGCTTGTCCGACCCACTTGAACTTTTATTTTATACTTATCAAGGTCGCCGCCTCTATTGATGTTCATGGGTACGGAGCTGCCCGTCCGACATTGGCCATGTTTCGGCACTATGTGCCTGCTTCAGGGACTGCAGGAGAATTTTGCACTGTGTCTATTAAGAATTACTTACTTCTTGTTGTGCTGTGTATCGAGTGAGCGACACCTTCCGTGCTTGTCTTGGCGTCCTGTCTATTCTAACTCTTTTTATACCTACCGCGGGCACACACCTCCCAATCTCATCCAAATCGAGGCTACCTCCAGTGTGTCCAATTTCGGGCGATTATTTATTCTCTCTACACCTTTCTCATAAATACTGTATGCTGCTTTATAACCTCCTGTTTTGTTGTTAACTTAACCCGTTTATTGTGCATTGTGTGTACCTATTTTACAGAAATGTTACCCTATGTTTCTATTTTTGTTGATTTTTGTTGATTTCCCCCGCTGTCGGCGCTGTCGGACCTGGTTGAGGCCAGCGCCTTGATCGACTTCTTAGTACTGCCGATGTCCTGCGGACCTGATGGAGAACTGGTCCCCTCCACGTCCGCTATCGGTTCCTGCTTTGTATTCTAATAATTCTTGACGTCATATGTTCTAACTAAGGGCGGGCCTGGGTGGGGACTGCAGTCCACACCCATCTATTACCTTGCGGACTTGATAGAAACCTTGATCATTTATTTAAAATTGCCCGTCACTGATCTATTAATTTCACCCTTATCGGTTAATCTTCTTCTTTTTTGTTTGTTGTTCCTGATATGTTGATTGTGCCAGCACTTAATTATACTCTTCCACCTTATGATCTTAGATGTGTGTGAATTTTGGATATCCGTGGACCTCTTTCGTCTTATATTTAGATCTAAATTTGCCTTTCTTTTAATCTTTTCAATGACCTGTATTTTAATCTGATTTTTACTTTCTTTTTGATCTTCTTATTGCGATCCCTGTGTTTTTATTTTTTACCTATACATTCTTTGGTGCGATCAGATGATCTTCTTTTTTCGGCTCGTTGATTACTGTGGTCCTCCTCACTTCATTATTAGTGAAAATTATCCTTTTCTAATGCCTTCCTCATCACTTCGGGGTCCTGTAGAGTCCCCAAATTTCCTTTGTTTGACCTTTTATTGTTGTATATTTTTGCTTTTCATCCTCAATTTTCCTAGATTCTGTTTTGTTTGACATTGTTTTTTAATTGCAGCTTTTACCATCCTTGGTCTTCGGATATCCAGAGGTCTCCTCTATTTAACGCCTTCTTATGTTTGTTTTTATTATTTTTATTAATTTGTAGACTCATTCATTTTTATGTCCGTTCTTCCAGTTGCTAATTGATTGTGTATCCGTCATTGCTGATATATATGATAAAAAGTCCCAATATTCCCCTTCTGTTGATGCCCTTCTGAATACTTTTATTCCATTCTATGTTGCTAAATATTACCAATATACTGTCCAGTCAATCTCTCGATTCAATCCTTTTGGTGCTACAGTATCCCATGTGTAGATGAACTTTTGTTCCATTTGTATTAATTTTGTGTTTAAGTCACCGCCTTGTGGATGGTCCTGTATCTGGAGAAGCACCGCCACTTTGAACTCCTCTGGTAGATGTCCCATTTCTTGCCAGTGGTCAGTCAATGGAGCCCCTTCTATCTGATGTCTCAAACGACTCACATGTTCTTGTATTCTATTTTTAATCTTTCGCATTGTTTTGCCGATATATACTTTGTGGCACGAGCACCACAAGGCGTATATTACCCTAGTAGATCCACACGTGTAAAAATCTTTGAAACGGAATGTTCTCCGACCAGGGATGTTGAATTCTGTGCCCTCATGCATGAATTGACATGCACTGCAATTACCGCATGCTTTCTGACCTCTCTGTGGATTCTTTGCTGGTGTGATTTCAGGAAGTAAATTTGAATGGACTACCAAGTCCTTTAAATTCTTGGCTTTTGTGAGGGAAACGTGGGTTTTTCATGAAAATGTGGGTGTATTTGTAGAATAGACCAATGTTTTAGTATACTCTTCTTTAACATCTGTGTTTGTGGTGTGTACAGTAGTACACAAATCAATTTCTCTTCTGTTGATTTGACTTTGGGTTTTAATAATTATTCTCTATTCGCCCATCTTGCTCTTTTATATGCTTTTTTTTATCACTGAGGCTGGATAGCCTCGTTGCAAAACCCTATGCGTCATGTCCTCTGCCTGAGCCTTGAATTCTATTGTTGAAGAACACAACCTTCTTAATCGGAGGAATTGTCCCACTAGCAGGTTGTCTCTAAGATGGTTCGGGTGATAAGAAGAATAATGTAATAATGTATTTCTGTCGGTTGGTTTACGATAAATTGTAAAATCAAATCCTTCCTGTGTTAATGTGATCTGAATGTCCAAAAACGCTATGCTTTGTTTACGATATTGCCTTGTGAACTGCAGATGAGGGTTGCATCCATTCAGCCATTGTATAAACTGCTGGAGTTCTCCTTCCTCTCCTTGCCAAATGACGAAAATATCGTCTATGAATCTTTTCCATAGTTTAATATTGGTCTCGAATTGATTATGGTACACCCACTTGTCCTCAAAAGCTGACATGTATAAGTTGGCCAAGTCGATCAAGGCGCTGGCCTCAACCAGGTCCGACAGCGACGACAGCAGGGGAAAATCAACAAAAATCAACAAAAATAGAAACATAGGGTAACATTTCTGTAAAATAGGTACACACAATGCTCAATAAACGGGTTAAGTTAACAACAAAACAGGAGGTTATAAAGCAGCATACAGTATTTATGAGAAAGGTGTAGAGAGAATAAATAATCGCCCGAAATTGGACACACCGGAGGTAGCCTCGATTTGGATGAGATTGGGAGTTGTGTGCCCACGGTAGGTATAAAAAGAGTTAGAATAGACAGGACGCCAAGATAAGCACGGAAGGTGTCGCTCACTCGATACACAGCACAACAAGAAGTAAGTAATTCTTAAGTGAAGGTGAGAATATAATTTAGTTGAAAGCAATTTAAAGAAATTATGTTTTTAAACACTACATAAGTAACTACTTTTTGTTTAAGGTGATACTGACACTGTGAACCTGGTAATAGACACAGTGCAAAATTCTCCCACAGTCCCTGAAGCAGGCACATAGTGCCGAAACATGGCCAATGTCGGACGGGCAGCTCCGTACCCATGAACATCAACAGAGGCGGCGACCTTGATAAGTATAAAATAAAAGTTCAAGTGGGTCGGACAAGCTGCCAGGGAGAATGGATTTTAAGAGAAAAGGAAAAGAAAAAAGATAGAAAAATTAAAAAACAAAAAAGTGATTGTTTCCAGAAATAATAAAAGAATAATAGACGGGGGTGAACAAAAAGGATAACTGCAAATCGGTTATCCTTATACGACACCCCCATACAAATACCACCGGACAAGGTTTTCCCTTACAATAGAGAACAGTTGGAGTATTGAATAAGCAGGGAAAAGAGGTTGGTTGGTGATTAATTAATTGCATCAGTAGCATGGGATCTTCTTAGTGTTTGGGTAATTGCCAGGTTCTTGTGGCCTGGTTTGGCCTCTATTGGAAACAGGATGCTGAACTTGATGGACCCTTGGTCTGACCCTGCATGGCAATTTCTTATGTTCTTATATTCCTTCCTTTGCTTATCACTTCTGAAAAGTCCTCCCCATTGGTGCCCTGTTCCAAACCATTTCCCTGCTTCAATTCCAATCCCCAGGGGAACCCCCTCCCAGAAGCGTCATGGTCTTGGCACTGCCCTGTGAAACCACCCACTCCTAACACCCCGCCAACCTGCCATACCCAGCTAATCCCAACCCAGCATAATCGGATGAGCTGCACCTGCAATAGAAGGCTAATTAACCTGAGACTGACCCCATGTTGCTGTGGGCCTCATCACCTTACCCATGCCATAAATGGGCAAGTGATCCTGGAACACCTCACTGCCGACATCCATTCACAGTATGCAATCTGCTCAGACCATCAGCCTCAGGCCTTGCAATGGTCCTTATCAACTTGCCGCCTATCCTGTCTCTCAACTGCCCAGACCCAACATGGGCCTTGGGAAAAAATCCGGTCCAATACCACCACCTAATGACTTAACAGAGCTTCCTAATCCCACTTCCAATATAGAGTCTCCAGGCAAATCCACCCCCTCCATCTGTCCACTGCCATGCAATATGGCCTCTTGAACTCTGAGATTACACCATCAGAGGGCTGCATGAAACAGAAGCCATGAGAGATCCAACTGAGTATGGAGGAGGAAAAAAGCCTGCTTAAAAGGTGAGTGGGAGAGACACCTTGACTCAGGGCCATATGGGAATCAACCAATCTGAGGCCATTTAGGCCTCAGCTTAATTTGAAATTCACATGAGAAAACCAGGAAAGTTAAGGGGGAGGAGGAAAGAAGAAGCACTCAGTGTGTCCCTTTCCATCAAACAAGCAAACACAGGGTTGAATGTAGGGAAGGGGAAGCCTGCCTGTTGCCATTTAATGGCAGCATGCTGAGACTTCTTCACCTGCCTTCAACTTACCCACTGTTTTCTCATCTTAGTTGAGTAAAGTCAAACTGATGATTTAGCCCTTCAGATTCTCACCCAGGCACCTTTCCTTCTCAGGCCGATACAAGCAGGGCTTCTTTATCCTAACATTGCTCTTTCTGGCTGCAGACTTCTCCAGTAAGATCATTTCCCTGTAGAGTAAGGGTCCAAGCCCTGCTGGATGTTCTTACCAGAGAAAGAATTGCTGTCTCTAGTAAAGCGCTCCCCAAACTTTTCAAGCCCAAGATACACCTACATTAACAAAAATGTTATGTGGCACACCAGCCTCCAGGGGGCAGGCAATGCAAACATGGAGAGGATTCATATGGTCAAAAGAAGAGCTAGGGAAGCACTGAAAGCCCCACCTGTCTCTTTACATTTTAACACTACAAACAATACCAAAACCGAAAATCCCTTATCCAATAATACTTGTTTTTCAAAAATACACAAGAGGATATTACTGTTCTGCTCACTAATTTATCAATACATATACCTTATCATATTGATTAAATATCTTTATTTCGTAAATTCTATATTCACAATATTTTTACTGTATTCAAACCAACATACACACCTCATTCACACTAAAAATGTACTAGTACATATAAAAACACAACACTTGTTTCATACCCCAAATGTGCACATCCCATAAGTCCAAACATGTCATTGTTCACCTTGGTAGACAAACCTTCTCTGAGGTGCCCTATAAATCTTTCACTGGTATATCATATGGACCTCGGAAAACATTTGGCTATGAAATGTGTTTGCTACTTATGTATATTATAGGAGACATCTTGGAGCACACCTACAGAAGCTTGGCATCCAGAGCCTTTAGTCTCTGCAGAAATAAAATACCACATGTACCTCTTGAACAATTAGAGGGGAATAATATCCATCTATGTTGAGGGGATATGGTTTGCTACAGGTATGAAATTCAGTAATGTTTACCCTCAACTACTATACAATGGCCTAATTGGTTCATGTGCTAGTCTTAAGATCATACGAATGAAAGTGCACATGGACTTAGTCCCCTCATCTGCTGTGATGTTTACCATACTAGTTCTTAAAGTCATATTTTGTCCAAATTAAAAACTTCCAAGGGAGTTTCACTTTATTTTTAAACACTCAACTATTTACTTCCCCCTAACTTTAACAAGTACTATATTAAATTGTAAAAGTGGATTTCTTTAGTGTACACATGGTGCAATCCTGTATGGTCCAAGTATTATTCACCTCACAATCCGCACATTTTTAAGCAGGTTTCATCACTGCATAACATCTATTATGGTTTCCCTATCTGCTCTTCTGTTCACATCTATTGGGAGTCTTCTCCATGGATGGATTTGGCTGAAATTTGGTAGGAGACTCTTGCTGAGGTACCAACTAGGGATGTGCAGACCAAAAGTTTAAGTTCATAAGTCCATAAGTCGAAAGGGGGTCCCATTTGCGGTCAATATGGACATATGGAGAATTCCATAAGTTGAGTCTATGTCCATATGTGCAAATAAAAATTTAAACCCCTCACCCGCCTTAATCCCCCCCCCCAAGACTTACCAAAATTCCCTGGTGGTCCAGCGGGGTCAGGACGCCATTCCTGAACTCCTTTGCAAGGAGCACGTGACGTCGGCGTCACGTCGGAATGACGCGGCGTCACGTGATTCCCCTCGGGTTCGCTCCCGGACCCCTCGTTGGGCCCAAACGGCACTTTTGGCCAGCTTGGGGGGGCCTCCTGACCCCCCCAAGCTGGCCAAAAGTGCCTTTTGGGCCCAACGAGGGTTCCGGGAGTGAACCCGAGGGGAATCACGTGACGTCGGCGTCACGTCGGAGTGATGTTGAATAAGTTGGAAATCCGATCGTTTACGCCTCATCATTTTTTTAAGTTAAAAAAAAAGTTGCGTTTTCCATTTAAGTTCAAAACGAATGCACACCCCTAGTACCAACACTCCTACTAAATTTCAGTCAGAACCATCCAGGAAGAGTCCCTGCACAATGTTCTGGGAGAGGAGGGGCATCTGTGATTTGGCAAGAGTAGGGGAACCAGAGTCTAAAACTCGGAAATGCACCTTCCTCTTGTAATGCTAGAAAAATACGCTTCTCCAACATCTTGAGAAAGGCCAAGGCTTTCTCTTTATAAAATCACATAACAAAACACACAGGCAATTTCTCTGGCAATGGGAAAGAGGCCATGCTATCCAATTGTCTCTGCCTTTACCGCCACTGCTCAAACTTCTAGACATCTTGAAAGGTTTCCCAGTTGTACTATCTGTTCTTTTCCACTTGGAAGTGGAGAAAGTAATATCTTTTTTCCAAGGGTGAATTAAAAGAAACCCATAAAAGCAAACCCATAAGATTAGGTAATGAATTCAACTAGTGATCAAATAATGCTTTTGTTGACAGCCTTATGTAAGTTCAATAAAAAAATACCAGGAGCCAGACTCAAACCCACACAGATACACATCTATTGGATCGGCGCCACTCAGCTATCCTAGTGACTACAAATACCACCTGTGGGGGAAGTTGGTCTTCAGTAGGTAAGAAGTAGTGCTTCTAGACTTATTTTGAAAAGAAAATCCCACTAAAGTTCTCCATATGCCATTACACTGCATTACACACATCAGTTGCTTGATCCTTGGAAACTAGTAGTTTAAAATAAAGAAGAATATGTAATTGGCATGACAGTAAATAGGATTTAAAACAAAGTTAGATTTTTTTTCCCTTTCTTTCCTTTCCTGCTAGTTGTACCACTTCTCTATGACACATAAACCACAAGAATTCCTGTCTCTTGTGCAGAACAAACTTGCAGCAAGAAAATGAGCTCTTGCATATATAAAGCAAGATGTAGGGAGGGAATGGGGGATTGTCAGCATAAGATGCAGGAGTAGATTGAGCCATGGAAATGTCGAAGGTTAGGAAGTCACCACTTGGCCAGAAGCCAATCAATAAGAAGAACTTGTCAGACAATGAGAAAATGCATCCTTTAAAACAGACTGAAGCAAGTCACTTGTAACCTTTCAAAAACAGATGATGATCTTGTTGTACAACTTGTGGTTTAGGTTTTTCCAGGAAGTGCCTCTTGGAAAATCTCATTAGAAAGTGTGTGGCCATTGCACAGCTCGATTGCAACAGCCAATGGCATGCCTGGTATCGTCTAGTCCAGGGGTGGGCACTTCCGGTCCTTGAGGGCCACAAACCAGTCTGGTTTTCAGGATATCCCTAATGAATATGCATGAGAGAGATTTGCATGCACTCTGCCTCAGTTGTATGTAAATCTATGTCATGCATATTCATTAGGATATCCTAAAACCTCGACAGGTTTGTGGCCCTCGAGGACTGGAATTGCCCACCCCTGGTCTAGTCCATCAATTAGCAAAATCGCTCTGATGTGGACTTAGTAGAACCACAAACATCGAGGCAGGATAAAAAGAATTTATGCAACTGAGACTAATCATCACCAGTAGCTGAACTGTAACAAGGGAGAAAATCATGGCATTCACTATGCTATGAGGCCAGAGTGTACATGAGAGAGGGATCATATCAAGCACTGGAACCTGTACTGGGAATGTCCAACGGGACATTCCTGAACCAGGAATGTCCCGTTGGAGACATTCCTGGTTCAATTTAGTTGAGAGACATTCTTTTTTTTTTGGGGGGGGGGGGTTCATTCTTTTGGGTTTTTTCTCATATAAACACATAGCTGGGTTAATATGCTTAAAAACAGTTTCCCTAAATAAAGCTTGGAAAAAAATTCTTATTGCATCCTAACAAATTGTGACTTACAATAAGTTTCCTATATTTCTAATGTACTATACTCTAGCGATATTTCTAACATTTATTTATTTATTTATTTATTTAAGAATTTTTTTATATACCGGGGCACGTTAAAAACATCACCTCGGTTCACAGTGTAACGTAACGTAGCAACAGGCTTTACAAAATTTAGAATAGATAAGGATAGATAAACATTAGAAAAACAAAAAAAAAGGTTCTTTAACTATTTATAAGTTGAATTTCTGTTCATTATTCAGGTAAAGACTCTTGAGGAGAGTAGGGGAGAAAAGGTTCTTTTCCTTCCTTCCTTCCTAACAAGAAATCTGACCACACATCAGGAGACCTCTCCTACTGAAACTTAGGTATCTCCATATCTATCTATCTTTCCACTGATTAGTGTGGTCTTTGGTTTGGGGCTAAGGGCCAGAGGGTGGTAGGTCCACCGAAGGTTAGCCATTCCAAGTAGCAGCCCTGAACTGGTCAATAATGGAAAGAGTGTGGCTATGGAGTTTATAATTTTGGCACCCCAGATAAAACACAATAATTCAGACCAGTAAAGATTTATATTTAAGTGAGTGGCTTCCTTATTTGGGTTTACCTATGTTGAGATATATTTGGTACAATATGGTGGGGATCTTTGAGTGGTTAAGAGGCATTCACTGGGATTAGTTTTGTACCAGATTGGGAAGAAACTTGGGGATGACTAAAGATACTCACTACAGTCCTCCCAGAATTTACAATTCACCTTTCATCTTTGGTTTTACATTATAAGTCAGGATCATTTTGGCACCCTAAAGTAGCAATATCTTGGCTTTTTAAACAAACTAATTTAGAACCTAATAAGAATCCAAGTTTGAAAGCAGATTTCTTCCTTGGGTTTCCAGTTTGTGGTGTGGTAGAATTGCATAGAAAGTTTTTGGAAGGGATTTTCCTTAGGGTTAAGCTATTGTTAACCCTAAGTTAACAATAGCTTGATTTATTTTAAATATTAAAGTAGTTAAGATAAATACCTATTGCTGGTAAATATGTAAATGTTTTGTTTGGTTTAGTTTCTTTAAACTAAGTATAATAAATTTATGGCCTACTGAGAAAATATGTATATTGGGCAATTTGACTTGAACACTATGGCCTCATTGTTCAAAGCTGAATGGCTGTGTAACTCAGCTGGATATAACCTATCTGGCTAAGTTACATGGGATATTCAGCGGTATGGCTATACTGCTGAATATCCCTGTAAAAGTCGCTAACTTAGTCGGATAAGATATATCTGGCTAAGTTAAACCTGCTCTATGGTCTAATTTACCAGATTAACTTAAACGGATAAATAGCACCGCCCCAATTCACCCATTCCCTGCCTCCCTCCCCCTCTCCATCCCCTCCACCCCAATATCCACCTATCTACTTAGCCAGATAAGTACTTATTCAGCTAAGTGGAAACTGCTGAATGTAGATGGATATTCATTGGCTGCCACTTAGCAAGATAAATCGCTACTTACACAACTAAGTGGTGCTGAATATCAGCTTCCATAAGTCTTAGGGAGAAGAAACAGGTCTTACTTAATTTGTTCAAGAGGGAGTAGTGTTAAATGTTGTTTGAAAAAGTAAAAAGTATTGAAGATAAGGAGAATATGCACTACTACTACGGTTACTGAAATGTGCAACAGAGCTTAATTTACCAAAAAGAAGATTGCTTACTGAGCACAATAAAATTTTCATTCTCTATTTTTATCTGAAACTGTATGAATTACCGTAAATAAAAGTCACATGCCAAAATTTGAAAGTCAATATGAGCTTGTTGTGCATTTGAAAATAAAATATGAAACAGAGGAAATGGAGTGCTTTCACATACTTGCTTAACTAAAACACGGTCTGGAGAAAATGATAAGATTTATGTTTAATGAATAAGCTGCTAGTAAATCTTTCAGAGAATACAAATGACTTAGCATGTAACTAAGACTAGGAATGTGTTGACTGATCACGGAACTGAAGTGTACTCTGAGCACAATTAGCGTTTCCTGAAAAGATAACGAAATGCTGGATCGCCATCTTTAAAAACATCTCGAACATTACCCTTGAAGAAGGACTAGTTAAAAGCGCCAGCAGTCCGAAACACGGACCCGTGTCTGGTTACCAGTCCTAGTCGAGATATGCAGGACCGTCAGAAATGAAGGTTGAAAGACTAAGATCATTAAGTTAAGTACTTTTTGAATTTTAGTAGCATATAAAAATTTCAAAAAAAAGGAATTCTGTGAGACTTTCCATTTAAATGACCTATGATTAAGCATAAGGCAGAGTTTAAAATAGTGAGAGCTAATACGATGATGCCTAGTATGATAGTCATGTGACAGCACTGTGGAGTGAGCGTCTAAATTTATCCACTATATATAGATGAATGTTAGTATAGTCATCTGGGTTAATGGTATATGAGGCCCTCTAAAATGTTTATCCCATGTTCACTAAAATAATTTAGCACACGTTTTAGTGCATAGACCCCAAAATAAGCAGCACTCTTTTCTCTGGTTTTGATTTATTTTTATTATTTAGGGTGACGTTTTTCCTTTTAGAAATATGTTTTCTGGAATAAAAATCCATCAAGATATTGTTTAGTCATAGTTGTTTTTTTAAATAATAATTAAAAAATCATTTTTAATCATATTGCCAATGTCTAATCTTTTTTTTTAAAGAAAAGTAAATTATCAACTGAGAAGTCTCAGATCCGATGTAAACATTACACTCTCAGCAGGGTAGACAGAGACTCCTTCCTTCCCTGAGACAGATGCAATGAATATTACATACTGTCATTAATCATAGCTCAAACCAAAACCTAAAGAGATCAATTATCTGGCATTTCGGCAAGGCTTTCCATCATTCTGCTTTGCTAAATTAATCAGTGCCTTATTTTGAGAAGCAAAACTCCCTGTGTTAGTGTTGCTGAGTAATGTAGGCAGGCTGAACTGAGACTAATTTTATTTCTCATAAGAACTTTTCTGAAACTGTTGGGGTTGATGAGCACTAAAGTACTTTATCTTGGGAACCCATGTGCAGATCACTTCCAGCTGTTAATTATTGCTTAAATTGGAAACAATCTGCTCTTAAAATCTCAAATGCATTAGCATTTCTTGAACTATATATATATATATATATATATATATATATATATATTTGACTGTTTGAAAGATAATAGCATTATCCCTTGCAGTAATAAACATGAATGGCACCCAGGGAAATATGATTAATGTAAGATACTTTTGACCAGAAGCAAGACATCTTTTTGTCAGGCAGTATCTGGGCTCATCAATTAGGGCCACCCTGGAAGGAAGGTACATGCTTGAAGAGGCAAGACTGGTGGAGATCATGGGCTAGAGAAGAACCAGGGAAGAAGCTTGAGGCAGGAACACTGAAGCTGGATACAAACAGGACATGGAAAACTGGACTGCAAGACAGGAAGTTTTACCAAGAAGGAACAAGATTACCAAGTGCATGGATAGGACCTTGGGTTGGGCAAGGAAGCCGACACAGGGTTCACCAGTGTACAAGCAGACTGGAGCTGTGGTAACAGATGGCTGTGATTTCACTGATACATGGTCATGGACTGGAATTGAAGAAACAGCCAACAGGGAGTTTACCTGTTCAAAGCCAGGCAGTGGACCTCCTGGTGCATGGGCAAGGAATGAGCTGAAGAAATGGCTGGTATGAGGTTCACCAAAGAAATGGCAGGTTCAAGAGCTGTAGGGAGAGCTGACGCTGGCTTCAGTGGTGCATGGACGGTAACTCGGGTTGACGAAGGAGTTGACATGCAGTTCACCAGGGTCATAGCAGGTAGTAAAGCTGTAGAGACAGCTGGCAGTGGTTTTACCAGTGTGTGGACAGGAACTTGGGTTGACAAAGGAGTTAGCATAGAGTTCACAGGTGTCATAGCAGGCACTGGAGCTGTGGTAACAGCAGCCCTGGATTTGTCAATAAGCACCCATTATGTTTGTGCCAAAGGTGGCAAACATTTAGGAGCAGCAGGCTAGCAAAGATTTGCTACCTTCCAGTTCTGCTAAAGCTCAGTAAGCAGAAAATAGCCCTCTGCTCCCTGTAACAGATCCTTACAGAGGATGGGGGAGTTAAAACATCAAAAGTACCTGGAAGCGGCAAAAGCCTAAATCCATCCCTGGGTAGCAGCTGACTCTGACTTAACTGGTACATAGACAGGAACAGGAGTTGACGATGTAGTTGACATGGAGTTTACCAGTGCCAGTGCAGATATTAGAGACAGCTGGTGCTGACCACACCAGGGCAAGGGCTGGAACTGATGAGAGCCTGGTGTGGAATCCTTGAATTTGCTGGCATGGCCAGGAGCAGTCATCAAGGGTGTTGCTGGCTCCGCTTGGAACGCTGGAGTCCACAGGAGTGGCTTGCTTGGATAAAAGCTGCTAGGACAGCCAGGCATGGACATTTTTAATTTGATGGTGCATTTTGAGGTGGAACCATCATAGGAGGGGACACTCACTGGAACACAACAGTGAAAGAAGCTGGCTCAGCATGTAGAAGAGCCGTGGCAGGAGCTGGCTCAGCATGTGGAGATGCCATCGCAGAAGCTGATTAGGTGTGGAGAAGATCCTGCATTGGACTTGCTGGAGCTGACTTGGCCTAGACAACTGGTGTGTGCTTTGCTGGAGCTAGCTTGGCCTGAACAGCTGATGCTGGACTTGTTGCAGCTAGCTTGACCCAGAAGGCTGGGATTCTTGAAGTAGCTGGCACAGCTAAGAAGGCTGAGACACTTAAAATGGCTGGCTCAGCCAGGAAGGCTGGAATCCTCAGAGTAGATGCCTTGGCTATGAAGACTGATTCTCTTGGAATAGGTGGTTCAGCCAAGAGGACTGGAATCACTGTGAATGGAGTCTTTGGCACTGTTGAGGGAGAAGCAGCCTGGAGCAAGGTCTGTGGCACTGCTGCTGAAGAAAGTCTGGAGCAGACTCTTTGGCACTAAAGGAGGTGCAGGCTGGAGCAGGGTCTTTGGTGCTGTGGCAGGCACAGCCTAGAGCAAAGTCTTTGTTCCTGAGGCAGGTGCAACCTGGATTAGAAACTTTGGTGCTGCTGTGGGTGAAGCAGTCTAGAACAGGGTTTTTGGAAGTGCTGTGGATGCAGCCTGGAACTGAAGTTTCACAGGAACTGTGGGCACAGCCTGGAGCTAAGCTATTATTGCTGTGGTGAGCACAATCTAAAGTTGAGTTTTTGACGGTGCTAGAGGCACAGCCTGAAGGAAAGTCTTGGACGTGGCTGTGGGAACAGCCTAGAACAGAGTGTGGGAGACTGCTGTGGGCACAACTTAAAGTAAAGTCTTTTGTGCTGCAGACACAGACTGGAATGGAGTCCTGGAGACTGCTATGGGCATAGCTTGAAGTAGTCTTTGGCACTGTGACCACCAACTGAAATGGAATTAAGTCTGCTGAGGAGTACAGCCTGGCATGGAGTCTTGGGCACAACCTGGAATGGAGTCAGACACTGTGGGCACAGCCTAGAACAGAGACTTGGAAACCGCTGTGGGTGCAGCCTGGAGTGGAGTCTTGGAAACTGCTGTGGTTGAAGCAGCCTGGATCAGATTTTTGGATGCTGTGGGCACAGCCTATATAGGAGTATGTTGCTGTGGGCCAAGAGCCCATTTTGTAAATTGGAGCACCCGCATGGAATTGCGCATGACTTGGGCTGTATGTTCTTACTCTCTCCATAGCTTATGATTATATCCTAGAGGCCTAGAGGAACAGGCACTTCTACACAGATCTTGTTCTTGAACAGAGCCATGGACACAAGAAAAGAACCCACAATAAATCTTTTGGGAAAGATCCACACTTTCCTCGACTCTGACTTGGACTGATCCAAACTATCAAAGAGTATATAGGCTCAGTAATCAAGGCTACCCTATAAGGAAGGTGTGCTCTTCAAGAAGCAAAGCTGGAGGAGTCCAGGGGCTGGAAATGAACTAGGGGAAAAGTATGAAGCAGGAACACTGGAACTGGACAAAGACAGGATATGGAAAACTGTAAGATAGAAAGGTTTATCAAGCAGGAACACAATTACCTGAAAAGAATACAGGAACTTGGTTAAAGGAAATCAGGTTTCACACAGATAGCTCTTCCAGAGGGCAGACACCAAAAGGGTTGATGGACCAGCAAAGATGTGTCAGACTAAATCTCTTTATATACAGGCCTTAATTTGGGATACACCTAATGTTGGTCCAATAGGGAACCTGCAGGAATATATCTGATTTTCCAGGAAAACAGAATAAAAATGCTAGAACTTCCTGGCAAACCAGCAGCCGCCACAGCTCTTGAGAAGTCCATGGTGTTATGCGCCCTGCCCGCGGCCGTCCTGCGCACGAGCCTGCTCACCTTCTTGGTTCCACAGTGGGTCCCGGGACGACCTCCCTCACGAAGGTTGCCAGTCTTGCCAGGCCCCAGCATCCCGCAGCGGCGGTCGCCGGGCCTTCCACTGCGCGCCAGACCTCACGCCGAGGCTCGGCATCCTCAGCCATGTTAGCCATGCCCCTGCGCGTGGACCTCCCGGACTCATGTAGGGCCAAGGGCGGGTCTTAGCTTCGCGGTGCGCCCTGATTGATCCCTCGACATAAGGAAGTTCCTGTCTATGCTTCCTTGCCTTGGCAATCGGGTCGGTTTGTTTTAAGATTGCATCTGCTTCTGTTCCTTCTCTTGCCTGTTCCTAGTCTCGTTCCAGGATCCTTCTGTTCCAGTTCTGTTCCTGACTCATTCCTGTATCCTAGTTCCTGCATCCTGCTTGTTCCTGTGTTCGTTTGTCTGTCTACCCAGATAGTACCCTCAGACTGTCTTATTGGTACTGACCTCAGCTTGTTCCTGACCTGCCTACCTGCCTGCCACCTTCCTCAAGACCTCAGCCTGCCTTTGACCTCATCTGACCTCCGATACCTGACCTCTGCTTTACTGACCATTCCTCGGACCTACCTCTGGATCTTGACCCTTGTCTCCAGATTCTGGCTCTGTTCCTCACCTTGTCATCACCAACTCTGTTCTGGTTCTCCTTGTTCCAACTAGCCTCCAACTTTGAACCCGATCGTGCTCCCCCTGTGTCCCTGGGCACGCCGGACTTTCATTCTCTCAGGAGACCCTGCGAGGCCCACCTAAATCCAAGCAGCCCGGGTCCCTACGGGCTCCTCCCGGGGGGGGCCTTGGGCTTCCAGTGGTGAAGCTCTTCACAGCCTCTGTCTCCTCCAGTGCTCCGCCCCCTGGGGGCAGTTACCTCCTGTTCCCTTTCAGGAGATGTTCCTTCACTGTCTCAGGCAAGGGTCCACCCCGAGTGCAACACATGGTCTGGAATCCCCAAGGCTCTAGATTCAAACCCCATTGATTCTGACACTTTTGTTGTACCCCAATCTTATAGACATATTTCATAATTAAGTAAACAAACCATGCCTGTGAAGAGTCTTCTTTTGTAATTCACTATCTAAACACCTTTGATCCTGGAAGTTAATCCTTCCCCCTTTTTGGAGAATCTACTCCAGGACTGTAAGACTGGTATTGAGTGTGCCCCCAACTAACCATTGTTACCAGAGTGAGGGCTACAAAACAATGATGCCCAATATGCATTTTACAAACTGTGTGGCCCCTGTCACAGTTTATAAAATATGCATATGACTACTCCCAAACATATGCATATGTTCAGGCATACTTTTATGAATGGAAAAATTATGCATGTGCTTTTCAGATGTACCATTTCCACTTTTGGAAGTGCAGAAACATCGGCTAAATGGCTCTGTGGACAAGGAAGCCAAACTTCACAGATGGGGACTTGCAGTGGCTCGCCCACTTCATTGTTGCCAATAAGGGCAAGCTGGTTCGATCCATGGGGTGAGGCAAAGCCAGAGAAGTATGTCCTGGTCAGTGTTCAGGCCATTTTGCACACATAAATATGTTACCTACAGGAAATGTGTAAAGTATTGCCATCTGTATGTGTCCTGTGAGAAAATAATTTTTATTGTTACTTCATGTTCAATTAAGGTTGTTAAGGTAGTATTTTCCAGCCTTTTCAAGCCCAGGACACACCTACATTAACAAAAATGTTGTGCAGCAAACCAGCCTCCTCTGAGCTGGGAGTGCAGAAATGGAGTAGAAGTCCCACGATTATTTCTTCCAAATTTTAAAACAAAGGGAGAGAGGTGGTGGAGACGCATATTAACTCATTACAAGGGACAAACTCCCACTACATACAAGTGTAGGAAAAGGGAGAAGTCAGTGTGGTGCAGGCAGCTGACTCAGGGGATATTTAATAAGCCGTGAAATGGCGATAATGCATGTTAAACACTGTTTATCACGTTACCATCATATTACTATAATATTGCACATTATTTTAAAAGACTTCTTCCTCCTATGTATATACCTGCTTTGCATATATTTGCATGCATAAAATTAACTAATGCAAGCAAAGCAGCTAATTACTAGTCAATCTAATACAAGTATACTTACGAATGTCGGTATATAAAACTTTAAATAAAATAAATAAATAAATAAGTACGATAACACGGCCATTAAAACCACTAGATCAAAAAGAGAACCAAATTGTACCAAGTATCTCATAACCAAGAAAAAGTAAACAAGAAAATTATTTAATACAATTTTAGAATTTAATACCAGACACAGTGGTCCAGTGAAGCCTTATTTCAAAACATAACTTGAATAAATGTTCACTGAATCTGATGATTCTGATCAATGAATAAACTAAGTTACAGATACAGC
This sequence comes from Rhinatrema bivittatum, assembly GCF_901001135.1. NCBI lineage: Eukaryota > Metazoa > Chordata > Amphibia > Gymnophiona > Rhinatrematidae > Rhinatrema > Rhinatrema bivittatum. The sequence continues at coordinate 86,423,942 of NC_042616.1, forward strand.
ATATCCAGAAGGAAATTGAGAGTTCCATTAATATTTTAAAATGCCAAGCCATAGAAAATGAATTTGACACAGAATTGCAACAACTACAGTTCTGCATGTTATCTTTCCGGAATGAGATCAAACGTTTAAAATTTAATAAATTTAAGCATGATGAACAAAGTTATTTAAAGGGCTCAGTCTACCCATGGATGGTACAAAAATCTGGATTAACACAGAAGAAACGTGTGACATTGCAGCTAGTTCAGATGAGTCATCCAGCGATGATAATGGCAATATTGATGAGAACTTGAACTTTTTAGGCCGGTGTTAACAATGGGCTGGCAAGAATGGCCAATCCCAAGAAAAGTGATGTCCATCTACAAGGCAAAAGATTTCTTGGAAATGTGTGGTCATGAACATCTCTCGCACTAAACTTGATATTTCTCAGTTGGCAGTGTTTCAAAAAGGTCTATCTTTTATTCCATCTAAACAAATGGATATGTTTCAAGTTCAGGTAGCCTTGGCCAAGTTTTACCATTCCTTAAGTTTGCGACTATTTTTTTCTGAGTCTAGGAGTGGGAACATTTCTATAGGACATAATAAGTCTTGATGGCTCCCTCCAATAACTGCTTCGTGGTAGGTCTAACTTAACTTGTTAACTTAACCAGATAAGTCCATACATCAGCACTTAACTGGTTAAGATAATTGGATAAGTAGTCCCACCCCAAATCACCCATTACCTGCCCTCAAGATATCTGGCTAATTACCTAGCTGAATAAATTCTTATCTGCCTAAGTGCCAGCCACTGAACATAGCCAAATATTCAGCAACTGCCACTTAGCCAAATAAGTCGCTACTTATCCAGCTAAGTAGTGTTAAAGATCAGCCTCCCCATGATTATTTTTTGAATGGCTGAACCATTGTAACCCTAATATTCAATTTATTTTCATATGAAGTTATGAATCATTTGCTTTTCTTGACATCATGATTTATAAATGTGGAGCTCTCTATATTTAAAAAGCCCATAGACTGCAACACATTGCTGCATTTCTCCAGCAACCATCCTCTTGCTTTGAAACAAAATTTGCCAGTAGAGCAATTTTTCCATTTAATTCTATTGATAATATAACTGGATAACTTTGCAAGCTGGTTGAGGATATGGCCATTCATTATTTTGAGCACAGTTATCCTTTTAAATATGTGAGGAATGCATATAAGCGTGCTTTGTTGAATGTCCGTGCTACATTATTACAGAAACATACTCCATCTGAGGACTCAAATTTGGTATGCATGCTACCATTTTCTAATCAAACTGAGTCCATCTTCAGATTATAAAGCAATGTTTGCCGGTGTTACAAGTACATCCAGTGTTTCAAGATCTCCCGTGATTTGTTTTCATGTGTGGTTCAAATTTTAGAGACATGTTTGTATATTCTTTTTTACTTCCAGTTGATAGGAGTGGCATTTTGAATGGAATTCATTGCTGCAATCAGTATTCAGTTTGTCCACAAGCTTTGGTGGGACCAGAATTACAATTTAACAATTGAGACTCCATATTTGTTAGATTTACTTCCCAATGTAAAATGTCTCATGCCATTTAGGTGGTGGTTTGCCCAAGCAATCTTCTTTATATAGGTAAAACTAGAAGGGAATTTCAGAAAAGAATGATTGAGCATAATAACAATGAAAAGTGATACTCAAAGATGCATCATTCAGCTGAGGAGATGTGGTGGAGTATTATTGACTGCATCAAGCCATCTCCTCATGGTGATGATTTGGTTGGTAAACTTCTAAGAGAGGCACAACATTGGATTTTCAATTTACAGACTGTGAATCCCAATGGACAATGGAGAAATTGAATGGTTAATATGTTGATTGATTGGATAGTATGTTTCATAGTATCACATTAGAAAAACATCTATAGGGTAATTACCAGTGACTGATACAATATACAGCCAATGGGATATAGAACAGAATGGAAGTTCGTCATGTGATGTTTGTCCCTGAGTGTGAGGAGAAGTCTGAGTTTTGCTTTAAAAGCATACCAACACAATCTTTATTTTTTAAACTTATAGGTCCCCTGATGCAGCACTAGCTGAAACATCATGTCCGGACAGTAAGAAATTTTCACAACTATGAGGCAGTATGACCTGGAGGCAATGAACTGTGGAAGACCATTAGAAAAGTGCTTTTTGTATCAGAGCATTGTGCTTCCTATCTCATCGGACTGTTTTAAATATTTATGGACAGGGGTTTTATTCACATAAATCAGAAATTTGCATATATAAAACAAAAACAAAAAAAGACGAAGCAGATGATGATGGACAGGGCGCGAGGCTAAATGTGACATTATGGGATCTTAGTAGCCTGTTTGATGCTCTTTCTCTTTAAAGGAATTTTTTTATTAAGATATGTTTTGTGAATAAAACTTCACTGGACCACTGTATCTGGTACTGAATAATAAAATTATATTAAATAATTTTCTTGTCCACTTCTCTTTCTTGTTAAACAAAATCAGCCACATTATTCTATCACATTTGGAGGAGGTATATTTATATTTTTCCCGGGGACCTTGGGATGCTAATGCTCTTAAAGAGCAAAATAAAAAAGTACACTTTGGCCAAAAAAGAACTACACTTCCATGAAGAAAACCCCCCAGGGGTCTTGCATTGGGCTAGTGGGGGCTCAGAGTGCCACCTAGCTCCAAGCCTCATTTCCAAAATGCCCCTAAGCAAATTATATATATTTAGAGAGATGGATTTCACTGTTCTGCAGGTCTGAAGAAATATGATCAGTTCACTTATTTCCCAAATGAAGAGTATATTGGACATTATCATACTGATCAAATACCAAGAAGCAATGACAAAAAATCAATTGATAAAGAGACCTGGTCATCATCTGACCTTCCATCATCTATGGCAGAAATGTATAGTGAAATCTCATTAGAAAAGAAACAACCAGACAAGCTGGAACTATGTCATTCTATGCATCATTCAACAGTTTGTCTTCCAGACAAATCATTTTCTCCCATGGAGATTAGGGTAAAGAAACCCTCCAGAATCCTTTTGATAGCGTTCCTCTTGCAATTTTTTTCCAACAAGATGAGACATGATCTCATCAGTGCCTGTTCTCGCAGTGCCCTCTCTATCAAGGCTCCTGTCTCCTGTTGTCTCTGCTTAGCTCCTTCATTGATGACTCCCAAAAAGACTCTAGGAGTTCTCTTTGTTATAATTTTCTATCTGTGGCCTACCTTTTATTGGACCTTAACATACTCAAAATATTTACTACACCCAACATTTATTAGTAGGGAATCTAAGGGGTCTCTACATTTCTGCATACTTTGTTTACATGAGTAATTGTTTATGTTTTCAGCCCAAAGGTTAAGGACACAAAATATTTGCTTGTCAAATTCTTTGTAGAAAATGAGGAGTAAAGAATGTCATTCCTTTTTTTTTTAAGTATGTACACTTCATTTCCTGTATGTGTAAAAAATGCTAATCTTTCATAGTAGGAATATTTATACAAAAACCATATTAGATATGAGATAATGTTCAAAATTCCATATAAGTCCAGATAGTGAAACTGATCTCTCCAGGAGCATTCTATTTCATTAGACAATGTTTATTTAATATTACCTTACCTGCACTGCAGAGTTGATATGGTAATATAAAGAATATAGTTTGGATTTATTTTATCTATGGTGGTTTTTCGGAGATGAAAAATACTGTGACCAAGAACAATTGTTTCCTTTGCTGTTTGTTTCAATAGAGGGGCAGCAGAATTTGCATCACTGAATACTGAGTTTTACATTCTTGAAAAAGAGTGGGGTTTTTTGTATCAGCCCTGCAAAATATTGTTCTCCATGTATTATTTTTTTAATATTATGCACTTGGCTTTTCTTTTATGCTAACTATGCCCAACAAAAAGGTTTCAATTATTATATTATAAATGGTATGACTAGATTGACTGTACTTTACACCTTAAGGGTATTGACATTGTTGTGCTGTTTGTGATTCCCTGTATTATGTCTTGAGGATCAGCATATATTAGCTCTATCATTATAACAGTTATCTAAGTAGCAAATGGAAACATAACTGATTTTTTTTTTTTTATCAGAATAATTTTTATGGGCACGAAAGACAACCAACCAGCCAAGTACAATACAGAACAATTAGATCAAACCATCACAATGCGAGAACAGTAACAAAGGAAACAGAACATTCCCAGATATCACTAGCCTCCTAGGCCAGCAGGCGCTCCCTGCCCTTTCTTTATTTCAAGGAATACCCCCCCCCCACCACCCTACAATCATCCCACGCACCCCTCAGTCACACCTGGCCCCCCCTCCCCCCCCCCAGAACCCTTCCCCTCCCTCCAGAGACCATGGATTGTATCCAGTCAGTATTATACCCACTCTCCCGCAGCCCAGCCTGAACTGAGGCCGGTAACAGTGACACACATTGAGTCCAGCAAGCCCCATAGAGCTGATCCGGCTTTCGATGGCCTTTCAAAAAATCTAAACGTTCCATCTGCAAAACCAAGGCCATACGTTGGAACCACGCTGCTGAAGAGGGGGCCGTCCCAGGCTCCGCCCATCCGGACAGTATAGTGCAACACGCCAGCATAGTCGCTATACGTCCAAAGCGATCCTTCGAGCGGTTAACCTCAGCAGTGCAAGCTTGGGGACTGGAGAGAAGAAACTACCCCGTTGTGGGCGGCAGTACACCCGTGCACTGAGAAATCACTCCAACCACTGTAGTCCAAAAGAATGGAGAAGAGGGCAAGAATACAGTCGGTGTATCAAGGTACCCTCCTCACGGCCACATTTAATACAAAGAGGAGAATCCGTACTCCCCATCCGGAAGCGACGCACATCGTCACAGTAGATCCGCTGTAGTATGCGAAACTGTACCTCACGAAGCCCAATATCTGGTAACTGACTGTGTACCGCATCAAAGCACTTCACCAAATGTTGCACGGACAGGGGTTCCCCAAAAGTGCTAGACCACTTGGCCGCTAGAACTTCCAAGCGCGGGGTGGCAAGCCCCATTCGGCCCAACGCAGCCCAGCCCGTTATGGTATTCGCCAGTAGAGCCGTATCGAAGAGCTTAGTAGCATAGGCAGCCTCCAATCCAACTCTTTCGGGTGTCCAATGAAAGGAGGTCAAATAATGCCTGGTTTGCAAATAGGCAAAAAACTGATGAGTCGGAAGGTGATAGGTATTGGCCAGAGTATTGAAGTCCAACAATAGATGAGAATCCGTGTCATAAAAATGAAAAGCAAACATCACACCATTATTCGCCCACTTAGTAAACAGAGCTCCACAGTCCCTGCCCGGCACAAATCCCACATTTCCCGTCAAGGGCAGAAGGAGAGAAACCACCCCCTCCATCCCCCTCTGTCCCCGTAACCAGCGCCAGGCCGCAATACAGGGGGATATCAAGACTCTAGGGTATTGGAGCCTACGACGCTCCAGTGCGCTGGACTGAATAAGAATCAGTGGCGACCAAGGAGCAGCCATGCCCGATAGCAGCCCCTGTGCACAAAATTTATATTCCCCCGTTAACCATTCCCCTATGAATCGCAGCTGGCAAGCGGCGTTATACAAACGAAAATCGGGCAGGCCATAACCCCCCTGGGCCCGGGGATATGTCAGAGTCTGATAGCTCAGACGGGCTTTCCGTCCCCGCCAAAGAAAAAGTTGAAAGGCCTTGTACAGTTCCCTTAAATCCTTATCGTGCAACCAACAGGGGATCATAGACAGGACATACAGTATCTTAGGGGCTATGGTCATTTTGAGAAGTGCACAGTGCCCGAAAAGGGACAAGGGGAGCGAGGTCCACGCCTCAAGTTGCGTACAGATCCGCCCCAAGAGGCTAGTAACATTCAGCTCATACAATTGCCTTAAATCCCTCGGAATCCAAACACCCAAATATTTCAGCCGATCCGGCGCCCATCGAAACGGGAAGGAACCCACCCATGATGATTGCAGCTGAGGATTTAGGGCCATCGCCTCCGACTTCCCAAAGTTGATTCGGAGGCCAGCCACCGCCTGAAACTTATCAAAAAGATTAATGATGATTGGAACACTGGCTTGTGGCCTGCCGACGAAGAGCAAAATATCATCGGCAAACAAGGCGATACGGAGGGACTGATGACCCACCCGTAGCCCCGAGATTTGTGGTTCTTCCCGCAACCGCATAGCCAATGGTTCCAGAGCTAAAACAAAAAGCAAGAGGGAGAGGGGGCAGCCCTGGCATACTCCACAATGCAAGGGAAAAGTGGAAGACACAGCCCCATTCAACAAAATACTAGCACAGGGGTTACGATATAAAACCTCCACCCACTGTACGAAAGCCCCTTCAAGACCGTACTGGCGCAGCACCCAAAATAAGAAATCCCAAGACAAGGAGTTGAAGGCCTTCTCCGCGTCGAGGCTCAGCACAACCGCATCCGCCCCCGCAGTGTTATTAAGGGAAGCCATGAGGCGGCGCACATTTCGTACCCCCTGTCTACCATGGACGAGCCCAGTCTGATCATCGTGCACGAGGTGGGGAAGACTGACACTAAGTCTGGCCGCCAAGATAGCCGCCAAGAGCTTAATATCGACATTTAGTAAGGAGATGGGTCGATAGGACCCCACCTCCTCCGGATCCTTACCCGGTTTCGGAAGGACGACTATGACCGAGTGATTGAGCGCAGGCGAAAGGGCCTTCACCACCAGCAGTTCGTTATAGAAAGCCGCTTTGTTACCCAAGTAGAGAGTCCATCAAGCTAGGTTGAGAGAACATTGCACAAATCTCATCTTTGGGTGAGTTTCCTCACTCCGAGGGTCATCAAATGTTCTGTTCGTACGTCTCACATTGAATGTCAAAGTGGCCCCTAACCCCCTACACTAATACCTAAACCTCACCTCAAGTTACTAGGAGGGCCTCCCATAGAGATAAAAATACGTATCTAGGGTGATGGCATTATGGCTAGTCTCTCTCTCTCTCTCTCTCTAAAACACACCTCTTTTCCCATCGCATGCAATATTTACCGCATTTTGATAAATCCAGGCCAAAGTTTGAATCATTGTAAAGCCAAGAATTTCTGGATCAGCATGAAGCACAGCTGCAATCATCAGATAAATTCATTTTCTTTTTAAAACAACGTTTTCAGCACAAAAGAGCAAAAAAACAAAAACAAAAATTGTCTAGTTTTCAAGCGACTTATGCTCATGGATTACCAGATAAGATATACTGGACCCAGTGCTGTATGATGGTTGCTTGTTTACATGTTTAGATAGTCCACTTGAAACAATATAAGTAAGAAATATTTTATTTCTCGTGACTTGATTTTTTCTTACATTTCGAGGTTCACACAATATAGTGCAGTCAAGACCAATGCAGCACAGAACAGTAATTCAAACTCTGCTCCTATAAAAACAAATTTGTTTCGAACAACAGTAATGAAAGCCCCGATTTTCCAAAGCAGTTCAAAGAAGGCAAGAATTGATAATTGATTTTGAGTCCTTGTCTCAGATCACAGAGGTGATGCCTCAGCCATGGGGAGTAACGTTTGCCTGCTTGCAAGGTGCTAAAGAGAATCCCAGCACAGAAGTTTTAAGAAACAGATTCCCTGAAAACCTCTTCTTGCCAACCTAAGTTAAATCATACCATTAACTCTGTGACCATTTGAACCCTCACCTGGGAAGACTGAATTTCCTTCTGATTCCATTTCAGATGACCAGGGCCAAAAAACTGCATTGAGTAACTCTGCTTTGTCTCCATCTGCAGAGGTTCTAGCTCAGAAAGAGCTAATTAAGTCAGTCTGTGACTCTCACCTCCGATCAGGTGCTTTGGAGCAGGCAGCTAAATCCAGCCGGCTTGCAGCTGCAGTCCACTCAGTGCTGTGTAGTCCCTCAGTGAAGAAATCTGCTCAGGTTCGTAGGAAGAATGCATGTACTTTTTCCAGATCTGCTTGCTTTGGATTCTTTCTGAATCTCCAAGGCTTTGAGACCATCTCCAGTCCAGCTGCACTAACTCCAGGTCAAAATACCACCGCCTCTTCATCTCTGGCTTTGTCTCCTGTTGAACCCAGACTCCTGATGCAGTCTGATTGCAAGGGAAAATGTCTCTGTGCTGCATGCCAAACTATTCTTAAAAGTGCAGCCCTGTCCAGATGACTCACCGCAGGAGGGATCCAGTCCAGCCACACTGCTCCAGGAGGGGTCCATTTCAGCACTGCTGAAGGAGTCCCAGTCAGCTACATCAGCTGTGCCGCTCCAGAAGTAGCCACATCCAGTCTGACCAGCAAGAAATGCCAGCCTACAGTCAGTTCTTCTAGCAACAGTCAGCTGTCTTCAGCCAGTTCATCCAGCAGGAAGCACCTGCTCACAGCAACTTCACCCAGCAGGTGATGTCTGCCCTCAGATAGCCTGCCCACCAGGGGACAGTTGCTCTCACCCAGGAGGGGGTGTTTTCTTACAGCCAATCCTCCCAGCATCACCTACAGCCAGTTTGCCCACTCAAAGCCAATCCACCAAGGAGAAGGCATCATTCCACAACTAGTCTGCCTAGCAAGAAGTATCTGCCCTGCTAAACCACCTTTCCTACAAGCTTCATCTTGGCCCCTCAGAAAGAACTCCCAGAAGAAATGGGACACAGGAGGAGGGGGTCTTAAATAGGGGGTACTGTTATGCTTCCGGCTGCTACGCAGCCTCATCTTCACCAGAGGACTCCATTGAGCCCAACTCCGAACTGTAGTCTCCAGCAAGTCTCTGGTTTCTTGCCTTAGTCAGTCCTACAACCTCCGTGCCACCAGGGGATCTCCATGAGCTCACTCATGGAGCTGGCAAAGCTTCTCTTCCCTGCCTGCACCACACCCAGACACCAGTCCTATTTAACCCCGTCTAGCCTCTGTCTCAATGCTTTGGCATTAAGTTCCTTTCTGCTCCTTGCTCTAGCCACCTCAGCCTTTTGACCTTTCCAGGCCTTTCCTTGCTTCACCTTGTGGCCTCCGAGCCTTCTGATTTCTGTTTTGCCTAGTTTTGTCTTGTGGCCTTTGGGCCTTCTGTCCTCAGCCTTCCTTGTCTTGTACTTGTTACCTCTGGGGCTCTGGATCCTTCCTTGTTTGGGCCATCCTTGACCTCTGACCTAGCCCTGATGCCTCCCTAGGTCTCTTCCTGATTCTAGGCTTTTATCTGCCTCCCTGTCCACTGGTCTAGCCCTGAGGCTTTAGGCCTCTTTCCATCCTGCCCCTTGAGGCTTCCCTATTCCATGTTCTGTGTTGTCATTGTCCAGTCCAGTTCTGTCCTATCTTAGTCTGTCCATGCCCTAGTCTCTGTTCCAGTGTTCCTAAGTTCCCTGCTTACCTGCACTCTGTTCCTATGTTCCAGTTCACTCTTACCTAAAAGCAACTCCAGCCTGTTCCTATATTCCATTTCAGTCTTACCTTCAAGCAGCTCTAATCTGTTCTTGTGTTCCATTTCACTCTTACCTCCATGCAGCTGAAATCTGTTCTTGTGTTCAGGTTCACTCTTTCTGGCAAGCATCTCCATTCTGTTCCTCTGTTCTAGTTCACTCTTACCTCCACATGACTCCAGTTTGTTCCTGTGTTCCAGTTCGCTCTTAGCTCCACATAGCTCTAGTCGGTCCCTTGTTCCAGTTCACTCTTACCTCCATGCAGCTGCAGTCCGTTCCTGAGTTCTAGCCCAACCTGCACTCTGTTCCTGAGCTTCAGCCCAACCTGCACATTGTCCCTTGCTCCAGCCTCATCAGACTGCCAAAATCTAGCCCTAGCCCAGCATGCCATCCTATGTCACTCTGGAGGTGGTGTCCATCACCCTTCCCTAGCACCAAACCCACACCAATCCTGTAACTTGTCTTGTGCAACAACTCAGATAAAAGTCCTAAAGGGACATATATGAACCAAATACAAATTTATTAGGTGACTTTGCAATGCTAAAGACATGGTGTGACTTGCAGATAATAGCTCTTTTAAATTGTCTGTGTTCTATCATGAGGTTTTTTTATGGAGGGCAAAATGGTGAGCCTTAATGAAGATGCTCTTCCTCAAAAGTCTTTAGATTCCAAGCATGGTAATTAAAACTTATGGATGGGTTCCATCTCACATTAATAAAAATTCTGGCAAAAATGTATTTGCTGATTCAGGTGAATAAATTAAATTCTATCCTGAATGAAAAATGCTGCAAAAAGCCCCACACATCTCAGTAACTCTAGATTAGCTTCCTTATGCCTCCACACTCGTGTATGGTACATGAAAAGGCCCATAGCCCTAATACAATGAAAACCATTACTCTAAGCCAGGGAGTAGACTGATCCTGTTCCACCCCTGGAGTAAGGCAAGAGTGAGCCAGGCCATTAGAGAGTGAACTGAGAGTTCACAGATGACTCTAGAGATTTGCAGAGTAAGAGAAGATAGCAAAGTCAATGAGCCTGGTACAGCATAGGGAGCTGTACTGAGCAAGGAGAGAGAGATGTCTTGCTACAAGGATTGGAACTAGGCTCTATTACTCTTTTGCATCAAGCAATAAGATACTTGAAGAGTTTGGGGGAAGTGTTAGGAATCAGAGGGAACCATTTTCAAATTGGACTTTCCACCTGGAAGATGCAGCGAGCAGCAGAAAAGACACCAGCAGTGAAAGATTTAGGGGTTTCCCACCCCTAGGCACTGTCGTTGCTGCTGTCATCTCCCCTCACCTCCTCCCTCCACACTCCATAAGGTCAGATGACAGGAAGTAGAAAGCCGAAGGCACAGCCCCACAGTTTTCTGCGGCAGCTCAGGACTAGAGTAGTGGCAAAAATTTTAAAAAATTCCGAAGCACACGGAAAACACATTTCCATCTTTTTTTTTTGTGTTATAAAAATAAAGTAATTTTCTAACCTTGCTTGTGTCTGTATAATTATTTTTTTTATTGGGCGAGGAAACGAAATAGCAAGCATCAGCAGAGAAAGGAGATCTCAAGGACTGGGAGAGGAGAAGAAGAGGGGGGGTGAGCCTAGATCCAGGGATGGGGAGAGAAGGGAGAAGGACAAGGAATGGGGTGAGAAGGTGAAAGGACTGGGGATAGGGGCCAGGGGAGGATCAGTTAAAATGCTCAGCACAGATTTGTTAGAAATGGATTTGGAGTAGTTTGCCATTACTTCAGGTTCTGATTAAAGTTTAATGTGCTGCCAGAGAGAGGAGCGCCAATCCTTAACTTTGAGAACTTTTCACCTGCAGTCCACTAAACCAGCTGATCACAATTTAAAGAACTCAGAGGTCATTGTCCTGATCTCCAATTACATATTTCTAACAATTGGGAACAGCTAGAGGAAATGCTCTAAAATTTGAAAATATTGGAAGAATCATTCATTGCCAATGATCCTGTTTTTAGTACTGACAAATGTTTTTAAACTACTTAACTAATTTGGGCCTTAGATAATCCGGCGGTAACGGGGGGGGGGCGGGCCTGCGAAAGCCGGCAGTGATAGCACCTCTGCAGTGCCATCGCTGCTGGCTTTCGCACCCAATAGCGCCATCGTAAAAGGTGGTGCTATTGGGCGCGATACTGGCAGCGAAAAGGGTTCTTACCTTTTCGCCATCAGTGATGTCTTCGCAGCGTCCGCCCCGGTGCCGCCCCAACTCCTCCCCTTCTGGTGCCGACACCACCCAGAACTCGCCCCGATTTAGGTATCGCACGTGAAAAGGGACTTTTCACGTGCGAAATGTCACTTTTCGCGTGCGATCCCTTTAGAGAATGACCACCTTGATTAGCTGATCTGAATATTACAAACTGCTTATAAGTCTTTACTATGATCTCATAAAGTCTGGTGATCAAAAGATGGAGCTTTTTCAAAAGCCTAACTTACCTGCTTAAAAATCTATTATGCATCTTTGAAGTTTTAATCTTAAATGCAACAAATGACAAATACCTAAAGCGAAAAAGAAAAAAATTGAGCCCAAAGAGATATAAAATGAAAATTCAAAATGAAATTTGATGTGCCTGTTAGTTAGTTGGTGAAAAATACGTGTTTGAATCTTAAAGGCACAACTAATAACAATAAATTCAAAAAAGAACCACAATTACTTTTGGCTAACAATTTGAACTGTAGCTTGACATCACACAACTTTAGTCAGTGATGGAATTCATTTTAAGCTTTTCCATCCTACAACATGTTAGAATTGTTACTATAGCTTGCCCTCATTCTGGAAGGTCAGCTGGGCCCCGTGCACAGCTGGCCAGGATAATGTAGGCTCAGGCGCGCGTCGGGAGCAGGGTAAAGCGGGGGGGGGGGGGGGGGGGAGCACATAAGGGAGGCAGTTAGGTCAGGCAGGGGTCAGGGGAAGTAGCAGAGGGCGTGGAGTAAGGAGGAGGGGTAGGCAAGGCACGGCTGCGGTGTTGGCAGGCCGTAATTGGTGGGAAGCCCAGAGGGGGATCTTGAGGGGGCGGAGTCTCGGGGCAGGGCGGCGTTGGTTTCACTTCGCCGCGACTGCCCTGAGAGCCGGTCGACTGTTTTTCTTTTCTGGCTGCGCTTTAAAAAAAAAAATAAATAAAATGAAAATAAAACAAGGCAAGTGATAATTTTGTGGGCAGCTGGAAGGATTGGAGCGGTGGGCTCTGCTGACTTTGGACGGCTCTCCGGGCCTTCGTGTTGAAGGCATTCGCGCCGGGTCTGATGGAGTCGGAGGAAGCTGCCTCTGTGCCCGGGGAGCTGGAGGAGGGCAGTGACTTGCCGCGACGGGAGCTCGTGTCCGTCCCCTTTGCGGCGGATTGGGTGAGTCCTGTGCCGCTCGGGGTGGCGGGGGTTGGGGGGCTGATGGCGGGGGGGGGTGGGGGTGTCGGCGACGGGGTGCGGCTGAGTCCGCGGCGGGACGGCGGTCCTGGTCGTGGGAGGGCAGGGCGTGGCGCCGGTAGTGTGCGGGCTTCGCGGGCTTCCAGGTCGCGATCGCGGGCACCGGGCAGGGGGAGAGGACGGGGGGGCGCGGTTTCCCGAGCTGGCGTGGAGCGTAGCTGGCGGTGTGGGGTGTGAAGGTCCTGGGCAGGGCATGGGGACGGCTGGTGGTGCTGCGGGGGGTGTAGCCGGGGGTAGCGGCTTGGCGGGGCCGGTAAGGGCACTGAGGCGGAGCGGGGTAGGTCGGCGTGCAGCTTCTGGGCCGCCTTCGCGTGCCGTTTCCCTTGGCGGGGATGTCCCTGAGGGGTGGCAGGCGGGGTGGCCTCGGGCAGATGCGAGGGGGGGCTTCGGGGAGCTGGGTTGGCAGGAGGGGCGGGAGGACTTGATGGCCTGGGGGGGGCGTCGGGCCAGCCATCTGTTGCATGGCTGGAGGAGCGGGGTCCGATGGCCCGGGAGGGGCCTGTTGCAGGCCGGGGGGGGGCAGCGTGGAGCGTGAATGGCGGGGAGTTGGGGATGCGGGATTCCCTTGCTTTCCCACCCGGCACAGCGGGTTCCCTTTCCCCTCGAGGCTCCAGTGGGGGTAGGGGTCGGTCTGGGGACTTTGTTCCTCGGTCTGGGCCTGGTTCGGGGCGCGGGGAGTCGGGGGCGGGAGCCGCGGCTCCTGTTCTTGGTCCTGGACGGGCGGCGGGTGTGGCCGGGGAGCTTGGGCTGGTCTCTCCTGTCCCTGTTTGTGTTCCTCAGCAGGACTTGACGGGTGCGGAGTGGGAAGAGCCTGGGTCGTCGAGGCAGGAGGCTTGGCGGAATGCGCCACCCGGTGAGGAGGGACGGGCGCCTAGGCCTTTGGCTGCAGCGCCAGGCTTGCTTGCAGTGGATCGGAGGACGCCGGGTGAGTTGGTCTTCTTTCCCACCGCAGGTGTTCGCGAGGGATCTGAGGGGGGACACCCCGGGGGGGATGGGGTTGAAGCGGACGTCGGTGGGGGGGTTCGGCAGCCCATGGATGGCGAGGTTGACCCGAAGGATGGGGGGGGACGGGCGAGGAAGGTTCGTGCGAAGAAGTCCAAGTCAAAACGGCGGCGCGCACGGGATAGTTCGTCGGGGTCTTCGTCTTCTTCTTCGTCGTCCTCGACCTCCTCGTCTGACTCTGCGGGGTCGGTGAAGGCGGCTTCTAGGTCCGGGGGGGGCGGTGCGGGGTACCCCGGCCTTGGTCGCGCTTACGGAATTATGGGAAGAGGTGCCCCGGGCAGTCCGGAAGGAGATACGGCGCCGTAGGTTCGTTGATATTTTTAAGCTGCTGGAGGGGCGTCGGGGGAGGAGGAAGGACAAGAAGAAACGGGACAAAAGTGGGCGCTTTCCCGGGTCGCGGGTGCCGATTGCGCGGAATATCCATAACTGGATGCGTTCGTTTTTGAGGCTGGCGAGCGTGATTGGTCACTATGACCCATCGCAGTATGGGCCTCTGTTGGCATACGGGGATGCGATTTTGGCTGCTAGTAAGACCTATGAAGGCTGGTCGTGGCTAAACTACGACGAGCGCTTCCGGGACCGGATGGAAGAAAACTGGTTTATGTCCTGGGGTACGCAGGATGTCGGCTTGTGGTTGACGCAAATGGCCTCCAAAGTCCCCGGGGGGGGTTTTGGGGTGGGTGCGTCGCAGGGGGTAGCTTCTTTTCGGCCATTTCGTCCGGGGTTCCCCGCGGCTAGTGCGGGGAAGGCTGGTGCGGGGGGCAGTGACGTCTGTTGGCGGTTCAACAGATCCCAATGCATGTTTACGGACTGCAAATTCCGGCACGCGTGCGCGTCTTGTGGTGGGGGGCACCCCGCGTTCAAATGTGTTAGGAAGCCGGGAGATGGCTCGGGGCCCGCTCCTGGGCCGAAAGGGGCAGGTAAGTAACCGTTTCGGTAGGGCGGCCACTCCTGTCCGCATAGAAGCGATGCGTCCGTGGTTGCAGGGGTACCCGATGGCAGGGATGGCGGAAGTGTTGTTGCGGGGTTTTACACGGGGGTTTCGGATCCCGTGTTCGGGGGGGGGACCAGTGTGTGGGGGGTTGCGTTGTCCTTCGGTGACCCGTTTGTCTCACGTAGTGCGGGCTAAATTGCAGGCGGAGATTGATTTGGGTCGTATCGCGGGTCCTTTTGCGGAGCCCCCGTTTCCGGACTTGGTGCTTTCACCATTGGCGGTGGTGCCTAAACGGGAGCCGGGTAAGTATCGTTTGATTCATAACTTGTCCTTTCCTGAAGGGGGCTCTGTGAACGACGCTATTCCCAAGGAATTGTGCGGGGTGCATTATGCTTCATTCGATTCGGCCGTCCGGGTGATTTTCCGTTGTGGCCAGGGTGCGCTGCTGGCAAAGGTTGACATCGAGGCGGCTTTCCGATTGTTGCCCGTAGATCCTGAGAATTTTCGTTTGTTGGGTTTTCGTTTCCAGCGGGGCTTTTATTTTGATATGTGCATGCCAATGGGTTGCTCCATAGCGTGCGCTTATTTTGAGGCGTTTAGCTCCTTTTTGCATTGGGTGGTGGAGTGCCGCTCGGGGTCTTCAAACATCGTTCATTATTTAGATGATTTTCTGCTGGTGGGTGCTGCGGACACGGACGCATGTGCGGAGTTGTTGCACTGTTTCCAGGCGGTCGCTCTGGAATTTGGGATTCCTCTTGCGGGGGACAAGACGGAAGGGCCTTGCACTACTTTGGTGTTTTTGGGGATTGAGGTGGACTCGGTCGCGATGGAGTCGCGTTTGCCCCTGGAGAAGGTTGAGCGTTTGCGGGGTCTGGTGAGCTCCGCGTTGCGTCGGCCCAAGTTAATGCTTGTCGAGCTGCAATCGCTGGTGGGGAGTCTCAATTTTGCGTGTCGGGTGATTCCGATGGGTCGGGTTTTTCTGAGACGGTTGACTAGGGCCACGGCGGGGGTGGGGAAGAAGCATTACAGGGTTCGTGTGACCAGCTCGATGAAGGAAGATTTGCTGGTGTGGGATCGGTTTTTGGTTGGGTTTAACGGGATTGCGTTCTGGCAGGAGGATCCGCTGTCCAACCACGACCTGGAGTTGTTTACGGACGCGGCGGGCTCTTTCGGTTTTGGTGCCTACTTTCATGGGGCGTGGTGCGCGGCGGCGTGGCCGGAGGATTGGGTGGTGTCTGGTACTACAAGGAATATTAAGTTCCTTGGGCTTTTCCCGATTGTGGTTGCCTTGCACATTTGGGGGGATAGTTTGAGAGACAAGAGGGTTGTGTTTTGGTGTGATAACATGGGAGTGGTGGAGGTTATCAATCGGCGGGCTGCTAGGTGCCTCCGGGTGTCTGACTTGTTGAGGGAGTTGGTGCTGCGTTGTATGTCGTGCAATGTGACAGTTTGGGCCCGTCATGTGCCGGGGGTTGCTAACGGTGTGGCTGACTCTCTTTCTCGTTTCCAGTGGGAGCGATTTCGAGAGTTGGCCCCGGATGCGGATCCTTCCGGAGCAGTGGTACCGTCTTTCCTCTGGAGCTTGGGTTCCCCGAAGCCTGGAGAATGCTGCGGGCTTCACTAGCCCCTTCAACGTGGGCAAGTTACGTGGGAGGTGCTCAGAAGGTTTCGGTTGTGTTGTCTGCGGCAGGATGGGGTGGGGGCCCTGTTTCGGATGTTGCCCTTCTTCGCTTCCTGGAGCACAGTAAGGCGGCCGGCTTCTCTAGAGCGGCGGTGGCTCGGCAGTTGTCTGGTTTTTCCTTCTTTATGAGGGCGCATGGCTGGGGTTTTCCTTCGGGAAGGTTTGTGGTTCGGCGTGTGTTGGCTGGTTGGGCTAAGGCGGTGGGCAGGAGAGTAGACAAACGTCTCCCGATCACGCATGATATTTTGTTGCGATTGCTGGCTGCATTGCCGAGTATATGTTTTTCTTGTTACGAAACGGGTCTTTTCCGAGTGGCGTTTGTTTTTGCCTTTTTCGGGGCTTTTCGGATTAGCGAGTTGGTGGCTCGGTCCGCAACCAGTGCGGATTTTCCAGGTTTATTGGCCAGGCATGGGACGGTTACTAATCGTTCGGTGTCCATTTGTATCCCGCGGTCCAAGACGGATCAGCAGGGTAAGGGGTTGTCTGTGGTGTTGTGTGCTGTGCCGGGATTGCCATCGTGCCCGGTGAACAACGCGGTGCATTATTGCCGGGGGCGGGCGTCGGGGCCGGCGCAGTTTTTGATTCATGAGAACCTGCGCCCGCTGACTAAGTATCAGTTTGAGGTGGTTCTGCGTTCGGCGTTGTCGTCATTGGGCTTGGATGTTGGTCGTTTTGGGACCCATTCGTTTCGGATTGGGGCAGCGACTGCCGCGGACTCCGCTGGCTTGTCCGGGGAGGTGATTCGTAGGATTGGGCGGTGGCGTTCGGACTCGTTCCGCAGTTATGTGCGTCCGGGTCAGGGGCAGTTTTGAACGGGTCTAACTCTGTTTTTCCTTCCAGGTGTGGAGTCTGCAGGACATGCTGGGTGGATCCTTGGGCACTCTTTCACCTATTGGGCGCACAGGCATGCCTGCGGACGGCCATACGGGCCGCATCTGGACTTACAGACGCGGGGGGTTGCTTTGCACTGGTTGGGGCGTCGGGGTATGGTGTGGGCCGAGCTGCTTCCTTGCGTGCGGGAGGGTTTGGAGCGGCTCGGTGCCCCTAGGGCGTTGGTAATTCATTTGGGAGGGAATGACTGGGGCAAAATGACGGGACGGCAGTTCATCAGTATGGTCCGTCAGGATCTGATGTTGGTATCTCTGCTGTTGCCGTCTACTGTTTTGCTTTGGTCGGATATTATCGCCAGGCCGGCTGAATTGGATAAGGTAATTTGGCGCAGGAGCAGATCCAAGGCGAACCAGCAAATTGGCTCGTGGCTGGTTTTCCGGGGCGGGCGGCATATTAAGTATGATTGGTCTTGGGGGACGGCCACGGGACTTTTTGGCAAGGATGGAGTATATCTGTCCTTTATCGGAATGGACTTATTCCTTAATTCAATTCAGGAGGCCTTGGAGACGGTATTTCCCTTGTAGTTGGGCCGCATCTTTGGGGGGCACGGGACATGTATGCCCGTGTCTGTGGCGGATGGCCCGAGCCGGTACAGCTTGTATAGCATAATGAGTAAGATGGAATTATGTGGTAATTAATGAACGGTGGACAACTGGGATAGTTGTCGGATGTGGATTCCTTGCTCGTCAGTGGCGGGAGTCCCCTGGTCTGGCTCCTTGCTCGTCAGTGGCGGGAGTCCCCTGGCCTGGCCCCTTGCTCGTCAGCGGCGGGGGCCGCCGGGTTGGCTCCTTGCTGGCAGATGGCGGGGGCCGGAACCCGGGAAGGGTCGAGGAACGAGCCGTATGGCTGGCGGGGGATCGTCCTGCTAGAGGAGTGGCGGACGATGGTCGGAGATGTTGTTAAAATGTTATGTTAATTCAATGGCTCGGACCTCCAAGTTATTAAAGCTGCGGCCCAGTTAACCCAAAGTTTGTTGTCAGTTGCATTTATTCAAGGTGTGAACGGGGGTGGATGCGAACGAGCGATGTCCTGGATGCCTGCATTATAAGGTGTCTTTGATATATACTATTATACAAAAACATACTCAAATCTGCCTATATAGAGGTTAACAATATCTGAAGCAAAGGTGGCTCCCATCTTAATGCTTTTCACTTGCTGATAATATTTGATCTGAAAAATAAAGAAATTATTGCACAAAGCAATTTCAGCTATGTCACAGATTAAATTAATAGATGGACTAGATTCTACAGGATGAGTATTCAAGGTCTCTCTATCTCAATAGTCAGAATTTTAAGGGATGCAACTGTGAAAAGACTTAATAATGCCACCTGTCACCACAAACATCAGATCTTCAACACAATCCAATGTATTCCCCTAGAAATGAAATGTGCACAATCCCTGATATAAGATTTCAAAGGGGATTTTAAAAGTTTCAGAAAGCTTGTCCACATCACTTGACAACAGTTGACAGAGAAAGTTATTATCAGAAACAATGGGGAGGCCTAAACATTATTTTCATTTGAATTTAAAATAACATTTATTACACTAGAAACCTAACTTTCATACCTACTCATAGTACAAGCATTTGTACACATAAATAGATGAGTAGAGATTAATGCTAGCATTTTATAAACTGTGTGGCAGAAGCTGCACGTTTAATAAATTACCATGTATTTTTTCTCCGAAAGTGCGTGTATTTCCAATGCAATAAAACATTTTTCTTTTACCCATTTTATAAAATACATATGTACATATTTTACACATGAAATAATTATGGCACTGCATGAATAATCATCCAAAATTAATGCAAGGCAGGGATTTTATAAATTATGTGCATATACAGAAACATTTTGAAAATACTTGCCCACGTACTTGGAATCACCAATTCACCAATACCTCCACCAGTTCAGCCATTCCTTGTCCAGTTCACCTTGACTCTCTAGCTCTTCATTCTTATCCTCCAACAGTTCACCCAGACTTCCCACCCAAAAACTGTAGACAACAGTCAAGTCCAGTTTCACTTGTGTGAATCAATTAGCAGGTGTAAAAATGTATGAACAAGTTCACTAATATATACACATATATTTCTTATAAAATAGAACCTATAGAACATACTCTGAACCCTTCCCCAGATTGCCCGATAAAATATATTCATGAAACATGAAATATGCACATACCCTTAAGGTTTACAAAATTGCATGTATGTGTGAATATGCTACTTATGTGCATGCATGCTATTTTTACACAAGAAACCTTTTTGAAATTCATTCCTATAGCCTTGTAAGGTACCAGGCTCTTGTACACTCTGAGCAGCTCACTCATACTGGTCCTCTGCTACTTGAATTACTGAAGAATTTTATGTTACACTGCTTTGTGGCAGTACAATTCCCTTATAACATACTGAAACCACAGAAGCCAAAGAGCCTCTCTTTCATTTCTCTCCAGCCGATTCCTTTGAAACTCATGGAGCAATTAATATTAAACATAATAGAGCCACAGACAGAGTGGGCACTTCCTAAAGAATAGGTAGGTTTCAGAAAGCAGAGGAGCACAGAAGATTAGGTCTTGATTACAGCTGATTACATTAAAGCATTTCTGGCTTGAGCATCTTTTGTAAGAGTTGGTTAGAAGCACAGTAATTGATGGCAGACCAAAACCAAAATGGCTAATCCAGTCCACCCACTTGAGATTCATCCTCTTTTGGTAGATGTGCATATAAAATTCTCAAATGCAAACCAGCACCAACTTCCGCTGATGCTTTAAAAAATGAGAGTGCAAGTGTCTAGTGGTAGACCAGCAGGCTAAAAACCCGGGGAATGCAGGACTCAAATCCTGCCAATCTTCTTTGAGGCCTTGGACAAGTCATTTCAACTTCCATTGCCTTAGGTACAAACTTAGGACCTGATTTACTAAGGTTTTTCTCCTATTCTGTATCTTTTAGGAAATGCTTTGTAAATAGATTGAAACAGGGAAAATACTTACGATACCTGAATATAACTCATCTTGAACTGCCAATGAAATGGCATGAGCTAAATATCTACTAGATAAGGGAGCCCTGACCGACTTGCCGCAAATGCGCAGTAGAGAGCAGCTCTACCGTGCATGCGCGGGCGAGCACGTCGGCCAGAGTGCCCGAAAAAAAAAAATGGCGCTGGGTTGCTAGGAGCAGGAGCAGCGGTGGAGGCGGCAGCGGCGATGACTAGCAGGAGCGGGAGGAGCAGTAGCAGCGGCGACGACAAGCAGGAGCAGGAGGAGCAGTAGCGGTGGCAGCGCGCGCGAGGGAGGGAGGGACAGCCCCCGTTATCGGTTGTGGATGAGCTGAAAGGGGAGGGGAATGAGAGAGGGGGAGTGAGTGAGGGGAGGGAGGAGAGTGAGCTGAGGGGAGGGGAGGAGAGAGTGAGGGGAGGGGGGAGGGAGGAGAGAGGGAGGGGAGAGGGGGAGGGAGGAGAGAGTGAGCTGAGGGGAGGGGGGAGGGAAGAAAGAGTGAGGAGAGGGGGGAGGGGGGAGGGAGAGGGAGGACAGAGTGAGGGGGAGGGAGGAGAGGGGGGAAGGTGAGAGGGAGGGAGAAAAGAGGGGGAAGGTGAGAAGGAGGGAGAATAGAGGGGAGAGGTGGGAAGGAGGGAGGGAGGAGAGAGTGAGGTGAGGGGAGGGGGGAGGGAGACTAGAGGGAGGGAGGGAGAATGAGGGGGAGGGAGGAAGAATGAGGGGGAGGGAGTGGGAAGGAAATGTACTGAAAATTTTTTTTTAAATGTAGCCCGTTGTTACGGGCTTAACGGCTAGTTTCTTAAATAATATCTTCAATTGCAGCGTACAAGTAAAATAATGAAAAAGTCCAAAAGTCATGCTCCTACTGCTTATTAAAATAAATGCACTTAGTTTTATCTGTCAAAGGTGGCAGGATAACAGATTTCCTTCCTTGAAAGCTCTCGCTGGTTCCAGGATGACTTAAAGGGGAGAGGAGTGTCAGGAGACAGCAGTGATAGGTGGTCCCAGCTGTTTATCGCATTCGTGGTTTCCTCCCATCCCAGAGTCATCTCATGGGAGGTGGATGTGAGTGGCAACAGCAGGTGGAGGTGTTGGTTTCTGTCCTTCAAGGTTCCCCTCCATCACAGAATCACCCTGGGGAGGGGAGGAGGGCAGGAGGCAGTGGCAGATGGAAGACGTACTGCAATTCACAACACACACACACCCCGGCACACATTTTTGTTTTTGTGCTGTTCTCACAAGAGCATGGGGGGAGGAGAGGAAGCGTGCTCCTGGATGAGATCTCTGCTCACCATCCTCATACGTTACCATGAAAACAGGGGGAATGTGGACAGCGACACAATGGGATAACATTATCGCAAAGAGGCCAATTTCCAGGGTTAATCAGTTATAACCAAAAAAGCAAACAAAAAACAGATTTTTGTTCTGGAGAGTATTTCAGTTAGAATCTGAAATCAGAAAGTTCTAGTTATAAATAAATGTACAGGTGCTTTGGGCAGGGAGAATGCATGTTACTGGCTCCCCTAGTCCACAATGCAATGGGGCACCTAGCTCCTAGTATGAACCCCTTACAGAGAGTCAACCTTCTGCCCCCAGCAAATAACAAACAGATTCCCCCCATCCCCATGAGATTTTCCCCCAAACAGGTCCCTCAGTATGAAACCCCCGCTCTGATCCATTGACAAAACAATAAGCCCCAGAATCTCTCCTCACCCCCGCCAGTACTAAATAGTTTGATAATCCCTAGGTTAGGCATGATGCCCAATCACTCCTGCTCCACTGACACCAAAATTCAAAATGGTGCACGCTGACCCAAGGCTCACTTTTTCCCCTCACATGCTTCTTGCATTGTCTCTTAATTTTTCTGTCTGTTCTATTCCCTTTTCTCTACCTCCCCCCCCCCCCCCCCCCCCCAGCCTTTACAAAACTGGTAAAATTTATAGATTTCCTATGAATTGTTTAAAATTCAAAAAATGCTGTTGCCTAGGGAAGAAAGTTGAAAGGGCGTTTTGCATAACAGAGCCCCATATGTTACTTCATATGAAGTATTTTGTTTTGTCGTTACATGAGTATACTGCTCCAGAGATGATTATTCTTTAGTCCCAATGGTATTTTTTTTTTTTTTAATGAATCGATTTCTTAGGAGCAATCGCTAATAACTTGATACTTCAAATAATTCAAAGGTTGCTTTAGCTCTGCAATGCTGAAAAAATTGTAGTGGTGTGTTTACAAATACTTTTGCTGGATTGAATTGATACGCAGGGAATCGATGATGTTGCAGCTGGGGTTGTGAAAGTCCACTGTGGCAGCAACTTCAATTTCAGCGAGCCAGGGGCCAGGAGCCAGATGCCATGAAGAGCACAAACCACTGGGCTACCTAGCCTGACATGACTGAGTTTTTCCTCCAAAAGCTGCAAAAGAAGGGTAATAAACAGATGTTGACAGAAAAGACAGAGAAGTGGGCAAATGCTGTGATGAGTCCCCATCTAGAAAATATCTGAAGAATTAAGACACAAGCTACTCTGCTTGCTGTGCTTGAAGCCTTCAGTTTTAAGATGCCAGAAGAGTACGGGGGATCTACTTCTTTTTTTTTTTTTTTCTTTGATTGAATGGCGAATGCTTTCATAACTATGTGTAGGTGGAAGAAATTGCCATGCAACAAAAAAAGGCCTTAACTAC
This sequence comes from Rhinatrema bivittatum, assembly GCF_901001135.1. Taxonomy (NCBI): domain Eukaryota; kingdom Metazoa; phylum Chordata; class Amphibia; order Gymnophiona; family Rhinatrematidae; genus Rhinatrema; species Rhinatrema bivittatum. The sequence continues at coordinate 86,446,932 of NC_042616.1, forward strand.
AAATCGTTTTTAGAATGTGACTGTAACATAATACAGATTTACTGTATATGCTTCCTAAGGTCCAGTTACACAAAGAGAGAGAGAGAGAGAGTGTGTGTGTGTGTGTGTGTGTGTGTGTGTGTGTGTGTGTGTGGTGGGAGCATGAGTATACAATTACACAGAGCTTCAGTTAACCTCCAACTGTGTGAGTTGTTTAGTTGCATTTTTCTTTACCTCAAAACCCTGCAAAAATAAGAAAAGAGAAGACTTTTTTCCTTTCTTTAAAAATGAGGGTATCTTTTTTTTTGAACATTCAAAGATATAAAATGAGACTGAAGGATCTAAATATGTATAACCTGGAGGAGAGAAAGGACAGGGGGGATATAATACAGACATTTAATTTCTGGAAACACTCTGTATCACCTGTCTTTTCAAATCTGCTGTTCCTCACGCTCCCTCTGTGATTAATGCAGTTACTTTATAGAAGGGTTAATTCCTCAGACTGCTGAAGAACAATAATGCAGCAGACTTCCAGTCTTCCACCCAGCCCAGGCACTCCTGAACTTTTAAGGGAGTAAGAGGAAATGGGTTAATTACCTACTGAAAATAAGCAGAAAGACTTTAATGAACACAGCATTTTACAATCATATCTAGCCCCAACGGCAGTAGTGATTGCTGTTCAAGTCCCCCTTAAAGAAGCAGGGGCTGGTAGTGTTTCCAGTGCCTGCACCTTTAAGGGGCTGACTCAGATGACATATGGCCCTGCTACTATGGGTGGGGGCCTGAGCTAAAGGTGAGGGGGACAGAGGCCCACCTGTGGCTATGCAGCTGCTTTCAGTCAGCACCTTTTGCACAAGTTTCTGCTTGTATATTTTTTTTTCCAGGTTTTTCTTCCCCTCCTTAAGTTACAGAAAATCAAATCTGGTTAAAAGCTGTGCCAGTTCAAAACTATGGAAGAAAACTGGTTTCAGGCTTTCTCTAGATTTTTTTTTTGCCTTACATTTGCCTGAAATTGAAATCCTTCCCAAGAGCCGTGTGACTACCACAAATTGAAATCTAACAAACCCCAGTACTTATGCAGCCAAAAGGCCTTGCACAAGTTGACAAACTGGCAATAAAGGATGCATTTGAAAAATACAAGACCAGACTCTCCCACCATTAACTTCTAACATTAATTTTAGAAAATATTTTAAGGTGGAAACATCTACTTTAGCAAACTGAAGTTTAAATACAGGTGTCTCAAAATGGGAATTTCACTTAATATCTTCTTGTTAGGAAATGGAAATCATTTTCTGAAATACTGAGTAATTTTTATCAGAAGGTGTCCGCTGTCCAATCAAGGAAGGGGGGGAGGGAAGAAGTGCTGAAGGAGGAGGCTGAGGGAATTTCTAGTAAGATATTAGCTTTGCTGCAAGAAGACAGGACGTTTTCTAGTCCATGCTCTACTAAAACCTAATTTCTACTAGAATTACATCAGTCTTTCTAATGTGTACAGTAAGCCAGGGTGATTACCCTGGCATTATCAAAAAGCCTTCTGTTCACTCGCCACTCACTGCAGTTTCCTGTGTAGAGTGAGGGAATATAATGGATTTGCAACAAAAGTAGGCAGAACAAAAGTGAGCCAGCACTTCCAAATGAGCATGAAAAGACTTTAGAAAAAAAAAAAAAAAGCTTTTAACTAGAAGACAGTATTCATTTTGAAAAGCTTAGATGAAGGCTGCTCAACAAAAGCTTTACTCCATTTGCTTTTCTGCCCACCTTCTGCGGCATTACTTTTCTCAATCAATACTAGTTTTGCTTGTTCAGAATTATGTTGGAATCCCTTCTCTCTGGTAAACAAACAAGCAGTCCAAAAAATGCTGAGGCTTTCAGCAGAGCTCTGATGGGAGTGTTGGGAAACCCCCCCACGCTGACAAGGTAAGATCCTCCAGAGAGAAAGGGAGCAATCTGTCTATCCAGGATCTGGCAAAATCCATTAACTAGAACAATTACAGCATAATTGTTAGGTATTGCTGTGGACTGCAGCTCTAAACAGAACAGCGGAGGTCTACACTGGGCTATTAGCTTACATCTGGTCTGTCCAAGCATAAAGGTCTTGACGAGCTTAAACTGGGGGGGGGGGGGGGGGGGGGGGGAGAGTGTTTTTGTCTGTCAGTCCCAAGGAACAAATGAAACTTGTGGTTACAAACACAAACGTGAGGATCTCATAACGCTACTCTTGGCCAAAGGGATAGACAAGGGAAACAGGTATGAGATTAGAGATATGGAGAAAAGAAATAGATGGAAAGCTACATTAAGCATAAATGCTACAAACGTAGGTCAGAAAAATTCCAGATCTGCACGCCCTGACAGTGGAAGCAGACCTGCAAACTGTTGCTATGACAGAGATTTGGTTCAATGAATTCTATGAACGAGAAACAAGCATACCAGGTTATTACCTGTTCGGGATAGATGGGAATAGTGGAACGATAGAGATAGCAGAAAAGGGGGAGACGTAGCTCTTTATGTAAAAAATATCATGAAAGCTACTGAAATTCAGGGAGTGGGGGTAAAGGAAGAGGAACTGTGAGCCATCATTGAAAGGGAAGATGGGCTCATCCTTCTAAATCAGTGTGGTCTTCACACCTTCAACTCAAATAGAGGAACTTGGTGTTAGGATCCTGCCCGCAACAGCCGTGGGCAGAACCCTTCCTTTCCTCTATCTAGGCCACCGCCAATCCTGGCTTCCAAGCGGTCCTAGTGCTATCGTCGGGAGTTCTCCTTTGCAGCTGAAGCCGCCGCTGCCCTTGCCTGTTTTTGTCTTCTTGTGGCAGGGGTGCCACCGCCAATCCTGCAACCCGCCTGGCCTTCCACGCGGCAGGGACACTGCTGCTGTCTTCGTCCTCCTGGCTTCACCATAAGCACAGGCACACGCCTCTCCTGCCTATTTAAAGGTCCAGTGGCGGGAAAAGCCCGCGGCCCCAACGGATGACATCATCAGCCCTTTACCCTGCTTCTTTCCCTCAGGGCCCTTTACCCTGCTTCTTTTCCTCAGGGCCTTCGGATCCAGTCTTCACAGTGTCTGTGGTCTTCTTTAGATCCAGGTCCTCCGTTGTCTTCCTGTGCCTTGATGGATCTTCGTTTCTTGTTCTTCATATTCCTGAACTTTGTCTCCTTGATGTTCCTTGTCTCATCCTTCGTCAGAACTCCCTCGTCACCTGTCTCCTGTTCCTGATGTTCCAGATGTCCAGTTCTCCCGATGTCCTGATGTCCAGATGTTCCATGTCCAGATGTCCTGATGTCACGTGTCCTGAGGTGCCATGTTCCATGTTCCTGATTTCCGATGTTCTTGTCTTGACTTCGCCCGTCTCATCTTCAGCTCTTCGTCCAGTCCCAGGTCCCTCATCTGTTCACCTTTCCTGGCATGCCACTTTCGTGATCAGTAACCAGCCCATGGGGGGCTGTGCAGGGCACCTCATGGTATGAAGCATTCTTCTAGTCTGCAGTGCAAGCCTCCGGAAGACTCCTGTTTTTAATGCCTTGCTTCCGAGAACCCTGAGTCTTGAATCCTGTCCCGGTCTTCGGAGATCCTTGTGCCTGCTTCCATCCATGCCTAAGACTCTGCCAGAACCTGCTCTGCTTCAGCATGGTCCGTGACCAGCCACAAGCTGCTGTGTAGGACGCCCCCTGTGCAGGCCTCTACTGAATCTTCATCATGTTCCAGTCTCAAGTTCCACTTCTTCGCCTGGAGTCTGCTTTGCGTTCAGCGTGGTCCGCGACCAGCCATGGGCGGCTGTGTAGGATGCACTGCGATGCAGTTCTGCTGACTGCTGAACCCTAGCCTGAAACTTTCGAGCAACCTGAATCCTTGTCCGAGTCTTCTGAGTATCCTGAGTCCTTGTCTGAGTCTTTTGAGTCTCCTGAGTATCCAAGTCTTCGCCTGAGTCTTCTCAGAATCCTGAATCCATCCTGGAACCTTCTTGACCTGCAGGAGGCACCTGCCATTGTTCCAGAGACCATCTCCATTCTTTCCACTGCGATGTTGCTTACCTTCCTGGGTTCCATACAATCGGCAGGAGGCACCTGCACCCAGGTTCCACTACTATTATTAGATTCTGCAGATGGGATTCTCCAGTCTACATCTGGCATATTAAAGTCTCCAACGATCACCACTTCTCCCTTCTTTCCTATCCTGTGGATGTCTTCAACCAGATCTCTGTCCAGCTCTTCCTTTTGGTTTGGAGGCCTGTAAACCACTCCAATAAAAATGGATGCCCCGTCTTCTTTTAAGTCGGCCCATAGTGCTTCTTCATTGCCCCATCTTCCTTGCAGCTCAGATGCTTGGATATTGTTTCTGACATAAAGAGCCACTCCTCCCCCTTTCCTATCCTCTCTGTCCTTCCTTAACAAGTTATAGCCTGGTATTACCGTATCCCAGTCATGAGATTCCATAAACCATGTTTCCGTGACAGCAACAACGTCCAAGTCTGCCTCCATTATTAGGGCTTGCAGATCTGGGATTTTATTACCCAAACTACGAGCATTTGTGCTCATAGCTTTCCAGCTGTTTTCATTCAAGTTACTGCTGTTCCTGGACTCCTTTTGTGACCTCTTTAGTTGAGTTTTGTTATCCACGTTTCTCTTTGCATTTGTGCAAGGGAAGAGATTAGTGCCTCTGATGACCGAGTCATCCATCACCGTGAGCTTTTTTCTTTGGTTTCTGATCTGGAATTTTCTCTCTTTTCTGATAACACTTCAATCTTTTTCTCAAGGACTTCTTCAGAATTTAATACAGAGAAGGCTTTTTGTACTTGTTGCACTTGATACAGTGTGTGTCTCCGGAACACAGGTCTAATTCTACCAGAGCCCACTGTAATACTTTTTAATTTCCTTAATGCCCTGAGTGAGTGGGGGGTAGAGTTGTGGGCTGCACAGCTTTCAATAATGGGTGTCTGTGGGTTACAGGTCTTATCCTACCTGAGCCCACAGTAAATCTCTTTTTCCTTGAGTTTTGGTTATTCAGTGGTAAGTGGAAATTATTTCCTGAATAATGTACCGTGGCTGAGACTCTCTTTATTGAAGCTAATTCAGCTTTAACATCATCCAGCTCCTTTTCCAAGGTAGAGAGTTTTGAACAAAAGGGGCAAGCCTTAAGTTTCCATATGATTACCCTCAATATAAAGGCTCCACAGCAGTTGGATTGGATAGTACTCATTTAGGTAAATTATTTGATTGGTACACCTAAGGAATAATCAATTTACTAATTTATCTTGTTGCCAATTATGAAGTTAGGCAGACTACATTAGAAAAACAAACCTAGGGGTGGGTGGGCAGAGGGGTAGGGTGGGAGGGAGTTAAACAGTTTACACTTAGGTCAAGCTGGGTAGGGCAGGACACTTTCTGGAAGTTTACTTGTCCTTTAGCTAGTAAATGATCCCACAGCACTTATATCCCAATATGAAACAGATTATAATGACAGCTATACAATAAGATACTGGGATTTTTTTTTGTTTGTTTTTGTGGGTTATTTTAATCTTACAGCAAACCAATATCAAGAAACCAAACAGATTAATAGACAATAGGGATGTGAATTGTTTTTTGATGATTTAAAACAATCGTCAGATATATTTTAAATCGTCAAAAATCGTTAGAGCCGCGATACAATAACAATTCCCCCGATTTATCGTCAAAAAATCGTAAATCGGGGGGTGGCGGGAAAACCGTCACACCAAAACAACCCTAAAACCCACCCCGACCCTTTAAAACAAATCCCCCCCTCCCGAACCCCCCCAAAATGTTTTAAATTACCTGGGGTCCAGTGGGGGGGGGGGGGGGGTCCCGGCGCGATCTCCCGCGATCTCCTGCTCTCGGGCCACGGCTGCTTTAATAGAAATGGCGCTGGTGGCCCTTTGCCCTTACCAAATGACAGGGCAAAGGTAGCTCCGGCGCCATTTTGGTTCCTTTCACCCGACGTCACTCCCGGACCCCCGCTGGACCCCCAGGGACTTTTGGCCAGCTTGGAGGGGCCTCCTGACCCCCACAAGACTTGCCAAAAGTCCAGCGGGGGTCCGGGAGCGACCTCCTGCACTCGCGCCGTATTGCTTCGCTAGGGGGGGTGTCTGAGGGTGTTGGGTGGGCAGCGTGACGTTCGGGGCATTCTGGGGGCATGTCGGGGGCATGGTTGCGGCCCGGGGGCATTCCAGGGGCATGGCCGAGGCCTCTGGAACAGCCCCCTGTCAGAGGCAGGCGTAACTTTTGTAGTAACGGTAAGGGAGGGGTTTAGATAGAGCCAGGGGGGGTGGGTTAGGAAGGTGCGGGGGGGGTGGAAGGAAAGTTCCCTCCGAGGCCGCTCCGATTTTGGGCTCAGCACACAAGGTGCACAAATGTGCACCCCCTTGCGTGCGGCAACCCCGGATTTTATAAGATACGTGTGGCTACGCACGTATCTTATAAAATCCAGCGTACTTTTGTTTGCGTCTGGTGCATAAACAGAAGTACGTATGCGCGGTTTTTTAAAATGTACCCCAATATGAATGCAGAATGGAGCAGACTTTATGATGTGCCCTGACATATAAGAAAAGAGGGCCAGTACCGATTATAGATTAAATATGACTATGAATATACAGTAGTCAGTTAGAGATAAGGTATTTTATATTTTTAAGTGTATCTTAACTATACTTTATTATTTATGTTTTTATGAATGTTTCTTGTAAACCGCTTAGTAATTTTGATTTGTGATATATACATTTTTAAATCAATTAATAAATAAATAAATTGCCACAAAGATTGAATATCATGTTACCAGTCAAGATAACAAAACATTTCCTTAGTGTGATACAATTACAGATGAGACAAAATTACCTAAATCACTTGCCATCCCTCCCCTTCCTAGTATAAATCAGTACTTTCTCCAATGAATGATTAGTATTTTATCCTAATCTATGATCTTAATCTGTTTGCCTTTGACTTCTAATAGACCTACTATTTCTTTTAATTTTGGTTAGTTATTTTTGCACTTATTTGTCTAAAATCACTAATAGATACCAATTATACACACTTTTCCAAAAACCCCTTTTAGTTTATAAAATGTCAAGTTATTCTGTGTAATCTAACTCCCTAATTAATGCATTAGTCAATTAATTTAGAATGGAAGGTAGGAGTAAAGGAGAAGGATCCCTCTCTTTTCTACTCTTCCTCTCTAAACCTAAGCTGTAATACTCAGCAAACAAAACAAATCAATGCAAATATCCCTTTTTCAAAAATAAAAAGAACAAAGCAATTGAGAAAAAATTATTCTTCAAAATAAGGTCTCAGCAGTTGAAATCAAACCAGAAAAATCATCTCCATTTAGAAATGAGTTCCTCCAAGAATTTAGGTTTTTTTCCATTGAAAGAGGTCCACTTCCTGTGTATTGATAAGCTGGAGGTATTTAAATATTTTTATCATATTTACCTTATCCTTGCCTTTTATCCAGGGTATATATATTTAAATTTTTAAGTTTGTCCCCCAAAACTTTACAGGTTCTTGTGGCCTGGATTGGCCACTGTTGGAAACAGGATGCTGGGCTTGATGGACCCTTGGTCTGACCCAGTATGGCATGTTCTTATGTTCTTATGTGCTTATATCTGATTTGATATGGTATTTAACCATGAAGGCCGGTATAGAAAATGCTAAATATCTGAAGTTGTGGTCTCCAGAATTGTACACACTTTTCCAAATGAGCACTTACCAGGGACTTATAAAGGAGCAATATCACCCTCTTTTTTCTGCTGACCATTCTTCTCCTAGTCTAGTGTACCCAGGAAATCTTTTTTTGTTTTTTCCATTGCAATAAAAGAGGAACTTTCAGTCTAGTGCAGGCAATGGAATTTCAACAATCTAGTGGCCATGGGTTGTTTTTATTTTAATATGAATGTGTGCGCTTTATCAGTAGCATGATATTTCTTTAGGGGAGTTATATCCAGATTGAGAAATGGAAACAATCAAGATTCACCTAACTCAGATCTCCTAGTTCGGCCCAAACTTGAAGAATAAGGAATTATGCAGGCAGGTTAAAGAGAAAGGAAAATAAATTTAAATGTGAATTAGTTGCTGATCAATATCAATTAGCAGCAGTCAAATACTGCACCTCGACGTCATCAAAGCCATGGAATCAAGATATTTTTAGAATGTTTTTAAGATTTGGTTTATACCTGACTGGGGGAAACAATGGGCAACCCGCTCACTGTACTTGTAAGCAGCTATGCCAAACAGTTTGAGAGCTAGTTCCTTTGGATTTGTGTAGGTGGCTCTGATTAGACAGGACAAATCACACAAGTTAACATTTCCTTTATTCCTGCTGATTGCTGCTGTGCTATACTTTGACTGTGGCACAAGAAAAAAAAAATGAAGCTTTTTCTGTGTGAATGCAGGAAAATGCAATTCAAAAATAACATGGTCAGATTGCTCCTGACTTCCTTGCTGAGTCACTTAACCTGCAGAGTACTTCTGCCTCTATTTTTTTTCCTATCATTTTAAAGGTATGAAAGAAACATCAGAGGAAAAAGACCTAGATCAAAAATCTTAAGCATAGAAATGAAATCTAAAACTCTGGCCATCTGCAGAAAGCTGGCAGTTTTACATCCTTGATCCATTTGTGGGGGTTTTTTTTAACCATATACTACATTTTTTGTGTGGTTCCTTTCATGGAAATTTATCCCCAAGTGCTTTATAATCACAGTGAAAAAAGAACCAGGGAAAAATACTGTATTTAGATTAGGGAAAAATGGCTTGCCTGTGAGCTTAGATTAGAAACACAGAAACATAGAAATGATAGCAGAAAAGGACCAATGGTCCATCCAGTCTGTCCAGCAAGTTTCTCATGGTAGTATTTGCTGCACCGTGCCGGTTACCCCCATGTATCAGTCAGTGCTGCTTGATGTGCTTTGCTTATGGACTTGGCCGTAGAAGCAGTCCTGTGTTTTTCTCTAATGTCTGCCCATCAATATCCCAGACTGTAAAAAAAATCATGGCTCGTGTTGGCTGCCTCTGAATTCAAATTGCTCTTTCCCTTCCCTCCACTTCTAACCTCCCCTCTGTTGAAGCAGAGAGCGATGTTGCAGTTGGATCAAAAGCATCAATGCTTATTGATTAAGGGTGGTAAACCCATGCCTTCTGTGAAGGGTAGTAACTGCTGCTCCGTGCTTATCAGTTCCCCACACTGTAAACGTCAGGGCCCTCATTGGTTTCTGTCTGAATCCAATTCCCCTTTTCCCACTGCCGATGAAGCAGAGAGCAATGATGGAGTTGCATCCAAAGTATCAAGGTTTATTGGTTAAGGTAGGAACCATTGCACCAGCAAGTTACTCCCATGCACGCTTTCTTCGTTTCTTTTAGGACTTGGCCCTAGAAGCAGTCCTACGCTCTTTCCCTTATGTTTGCATATCAGTATCCCAGATCATGGAAGGGGCCCTCGGTTGTCATCTGAATACAATTCCTCTTTTCCCCCTGTCGTCTAAGTGGGGAGCAATGCTGCAGTTGCACTAAAATCATCAAAGCATAGGGATCGAAGTTGAGAGTTGAAAGTGCTTTTAGAAGAGATTTACATAGTAAAAGATAGGAAGAAAAAAAAAAAAAGACTATAAAATAGAATCACTCCACAAAAATCCCGCAGTTAGGAAAGCCAATGGCACTTATGGAAGTTTGTGAAGTGTGCAGCATCCCCTGATGATGGAGACAGTTCGAAATGCAGCCAGCATCGGGCTTTTTGAATATTTGCACGCTGCTGTAATTTGTGAAGATAAAGGGGTAGATTTTTTTAAAAAGCGCGATCGCGTACTTTTGTTCGCACAGCAGGCGCAAACAAAAGTACTCAGGATTTTATAAGATACGCGCATAGCCGCGCGTATCCTCTAAAATCCTGGATCGGCGCGCGCAAGGCTGCCGATTTTGGGCAGCCTGCGCGCGCCGAGCCACACAGCCTGCCTCCGTTCCCTCCGAGGCCATTCCGAAATCGGAGCGGCCTCGGAGGGAACTTTCTTTCGCCCTCCCCTCACCTTCCCCTCCCTTCCCCTACCTAACCCACCCCCCCGGCCCTATCTAAACCCGCCCCCTTACCTTTGTCCCTAGATTTACGCCTGCGAGAAGCAGACGTAAATCTACGCGCGCCAGCAGACTGCTGGCGTGCCGTCTTCCGACCCGGGGGCTGGTCCGGAGGCCTGGACCACGGCCCCGGGCCGGTGCCACGCCCCCGGTCCCGCCCCTGAAATGCTGCATCCCGCCCCTGAAACGCCGCGTCATCCGGTCCCGCCCCGTCACGTCCCCGCTACGCCCCCTTCAAAAAACCCCGGGACCTACGCGCGCACCGGCGGCCTATGCAAAATAGGCGCGCCGGCGCGCAAGGCCCTGCTCGCATAAATCTGGGCGGATTTACGTGAGCAGGGCTTTTAAAATCCGCCCCAAAGTCTTCAGCTCAGAATAAGATAATTGCATACATAAAAATTAAAGTTGGGCATTTTTACACACCAATGTGGTACACGATGAGAGTGTTTTACAACGAAGCCTGTGATGACTGAATCCACACTTTATTTTTACAGTCTAATTTCAGGATGAGACTCTTATTGTGGAGTGATTCTATTTTATACATTTTTTTTTGCCATCATTTCCATTGGTGCTTATGGAAGTTTGTGAAGCGTGCAGCATCCCCTGATGAAGAGGACAATCCAAAACTTGGCCAGTATCGGGCTTTTTGACTATGGGCACGCTGCTGTCATTTGTGGAGAAAAAGTCTTCAACTCCAATAAGATACATTTTTAATCACTGTGATGGGGCTTTGCTAGTCACTAACATTTGCTCCCATTTGTCTTCTAGAAAGGGGCAATAGGAGGGGATTTTCATATCTAGGATTCCTCCCCTTGCCATAATCCCACCTTTTTGGGGGAAGGCTTGTGTGGGATATAAATATCCTCATGAGCATGTGTTGTAAATTTCAGGGATTCCAGCTTTGAATTCCTTTATTAGTTGTGAAGACAGTTGTCATAAGTTTTGAGATTGCGCTGTTTAGCTGGGCAGTATAGCTTAATGCAGGACCTGTGACAAAAAAGGCTAAAGAGCAAGCTAACATACACCAGTAATCTAAAGGGATCCTCTGGTTAGAATTCCGCCTATAGTAATGCATTGTGACTGACAAGGCCCTGCTTATGCAGTTAGAAAAAGAAACTTCCTCATTTACAAACATAAGGCAACTAAACCAAAGATGACATATAGCTAGCGCATGCTAGGATAAATAAATGTATAATCATCGCTATTCAAAGTTGGCCATTAGATCACGTAGGCAACACGTAAGCTTATGCATAGGTATTAGTTACAGGAAATTATGAATATTAAAGTACTGCCCGCTGATTTGTTGATTGCTTATTATCATGATCTGTACAGCATATATAAGAATTAAAACTGCGACACTGAGTCAGAACAGTTTCCGGCTTTTGATGATACACTTTTTTTTTTTTTTAAATCAGAATGCATGCATCTGATAATGAAATAAAAGAAGTAGAGTTGCAACATGTTTCTGGTTCTTGTTTTTTTAAAAGCATTTTCACACAAATTCAGACAGTGTAATACAAAGCTAAGAGTTTGGGTCCAAAGAAGAATTCTATAATGGCCAGTTTTTATTTGTAAATTCCTCCCATGCTCAGTGTTCAGAGGGATGGTGGTAGAGGAAGAGAGAGAAGCTTTACACCATCAGTGGGTTTCATGAGAGATAAGTTGCTTGGAGAACGGAGAGAAGTGTTCCGGAAGGTCCTGGCTTCATCCCTGGGGGTCCTGTGAATTGTCTGAAAAAGCAAAGGAGCACGTGTGCTATTTTTTGTACACTTTTGGACTCTGATTGATCTGTCTGGAGGGAAGGGCATCCCCCATGCATCCCAAAAGGCTGTATCAAAGGATTTTTTTTTTTTTTTTTTGCTTCAGCTACTGGAATAGTTAGTGTGAGAGAAAATGTTGTAGTTAAGAAGAGAATCAAGAGACTTGAGGAGACGTTTGCAAGTTTGGATTATAGTTAAGATTTTGACCCAGTCTGGAATTTTTCTACAGTTTTGTGCTTGAGGACATTTTTCTACCTGATTGCAAAATTTATGCTGAAACTCTATTCCAGTTATCCTACCCTCCATGAGGAGGATATATTCTCTATAGATAAAGGTGCAAGAGAACCAAAAAGAGAGATAACACCTAAGATGGACAAAGTATCTATATTTTTGTTGCACTGATATTTTTTATGTTATTTTTTTATCTTTGGAATATTGGCCTGGATCGTACTATTTAAGCTGCAGTAAAGTCTTTATTTTGAACACCGCTCAGACCTTTGTGGAGTCATTTCCCCAGGCACAAATGAATGAGTGGCCCATGGTTTGAATCTCTATTTTTGCCAACTCTGATACTTTTGGCCTCTTTACTCCTCTGTTGGACTCTTTTTTACTCATAAAGGAGAATGTCCAGTCATGTGACTCTTTTGATGTACTAGTGACTGATCATGCCTGAGGTCCCGAAAGATCATTTTTTCTCTCCATCCGGCCTTGAACCCGAACCCGTAGCACCCTGTTTGATGCTAATCGCACAAATGGAGGACCAGCTACATTGCATATATAAAAATTATAAAACTGGATTTTTTTACTCACCAGTGTGGTACATGAAGATTATGCTTCAAGGAATGAACTGGTAAATTGTAGTTCTGTTTCATGAGCATTTCACAACGGAGCCTGTGATGAGTGAATCCACCCTTTATAATTATTTCTACAATGTAATTTCAGGTGAGGATTTTATTGTGGAGTGATTCTATTTTAAAGTGTAAATATGTTTTTATTATTTGGCAAAAAAAGACTGACATGGCCCATCCAGTCTGCCCAGCGAGATGTTCTAGGCTTGTAACTGCCACTCTTTGTAGGTTGCCCCTTCTGCTTTTTATTTAGGGTTATAACTGCAGCTCCGTGCAGGTTACTCAGGCCTTTCTTAAAGGCAAAATATAATCATTTCAATGTGGTTATGGCTTGAACCACCACTCTGTGCAGGATATGCCAGTGTTTTGTTTCCATCTTCTTACCAAGAAGGAATCCTATGTGTTTTTCCCATGCTTTTTTTGAATTCTGCCACTGCTTAAAAACATAAGGCATAACATGCCATACTGGGTCAGTCCAAGGGTCCTTCCAGCCCAGCATTCTGTTTCCAACAGAGGCCAATCCAAGTCACAAGAACCTGGCATGTACCTATGCATTAATTAGATCTCAAGCTACTATTCTTTACTTATTAATAGCAGTTTATGGATTTTTTCTCTAGGAACTTATCCAAACCATTTTTAAACCCAGTTATACTAACTACCATAACCACAACCTCTGGCAATGAGTTTAACTAAGCGTTGGGTGAAAAGGAATTTTCTTTGATTTGTTTTAAATGAGCTACTTGCTAACTTCATGGAGTGCCCCCTGGTCCTTCTATTATCTGAGAGAGTAAATAACCGATTTACATTAACCTGTTCATGTCCTTTCATGATTTTATAGACCTCTATCATATCCCCCCTCAGTCATCTCTTCTCCAAACTGAACAGCCCTAACCTCTTTAGCCTTTCCTCGTAGGAAACTATACAAGGTTCGCATGAATCAACTCACAGTAATTCTTTCTAAGTCTTTCAGGTGCTCACAGATGTTTCGCAATTTGTTCAGTTGTAACCAAGAATCCTATTTAAACCTGAACCATACACAAACTCTTGTTTGTGATTATAATAACAGTGCAAATAAAAGAAATCAGCATGTAGTCACTTAGCCAGGATTTCAGAACATGAAACTGATGGTCTCATGTTGGTATACTCCGTTTGTTGCTTATATCTTCACTGGATAGAGTAATTCAAACCATTTCTTAGTTCAGGGGTGGCCCATTCTAGGCCTCAAGAGCCACAAACAGATCTGATTTTCAGGATATCTATAATGAATATGCACGAGATAGATTTGCATACAATGGAGGCAATGCATGTGTGGCCTAGGTGCCACTAGAAAGGGTACTAGCCCTCTGTTTTGGAGGAATATATGTTTAATGGATTTATGCTAATTACTGAAAATTAATTACAATTGCTATAGGAATGTTCTGGTTTACAGAGTTCATCCTGAAGTTACAGGATAGGGATGGCTTATAAGAGGAGACTCTTAAGGAAGCACTTCCCATAGGGGGTTGGACGTGTGGGATTTTTTGTAAAAGGTTAAAAGTTTATCTATTGGTTAAAATAGGGAAACTTCCAAAGAGGGGTGCAAACAACAGCTCCAGAAGGTGTATGCCAGTGTGTGAATCACCCAAAATGATTCCTAGCCAGCTCTGTAAGTTGCCCAGCATTGTGGAGTTTGCAACAGTCAGGAAAGGAACTGCTGTTGTGGGACTGTGAATTTTGAAACTTGGCTTCTAGCAGTGGATTTTGGAACTGAGACTGGAATATGATTTTACAAAGATGTTTGTCCTTTTGCAATTGCTATATTTTACAATAAATGTTTTAATTTTTGGAACACACGCACACAATGGACAGTGGATTTTGGGAGAGTGTCCTCAGCCCAGTTAGGGACCTGTAGAGCAGGAGTAGGCAAACGGCCCATGGGCTAAACTCGGCCCCAACGATAGATCTTATTCTGGCCCCCTTCCTCAATTTTCCCCATTTACCTCTCATCAGCCGTCTCTTCTCCAAGCTGAACAGCCCTAACCTTTTTAGCCTTTCCTCACACAAAACTGAAACAACCTCTTTCAGACTGGTTGGGTGCGGGACAGTGATGTGTGTGTGTCTCCCCTTCTGCTAGGTATCTGACTATGGGCCTAGATTGGGATACTAAAAGAATTCCAAAAAAAATGGACACGTCGTCTTCCTCAAAACCCATCTAAAACTGCCACGCGGCTCTATGCACCCGCCTGCAGATACCACTCCCACCCCGTACCCTTGCATAATATGCTTCCTCCTCCCTCCCTCTCCCAAAACCTGCACTACGGACAGCTAATGGAAAGTTGGGCTGGGGGGGAGGTCTCTACATACAGCTTCCTTCCTATTGGAAAAGATTTCTTTGTGTGTTACTATCTTTCAGGAGTTTAAATATCTGTATCATATTCCCGCCCCCTCCCCCAATCCCTTCTCTCCTCCCCTCCAAGGTATACAGGCTCACTTCCTGATCGAGTCTCATCTCATACGTTCTTCGGCATTGTCTTTGTTGGTGCACTAAAAAGCTCGTTCCCAGATATTCATGTGAGAGATCTGTTCTCTGAGAACAAGACGAAAATCAATCCAACCCAGCAAAGTAAAACTGCTGTTTCTTAAAAATACTTCTCCAAAGACAGAGCTGTCGTGTCTAGTGATAAATGGGGAAAAAAAACAGAAGAAACTTTTGCAATATCACACAGTATCAAAAGGTCCAAAAAGGGCCTTCCATCGCCACAGAAAATGACTGCTGGCAAGGAAACTGAAACTGGAGCACGGTCATGTTGGGGCCATTTTGGAAAACAGCACCATCCAGGCCCAGAGCTAGGGGGCGCCCCAGGCCCTTTTGATTGCAGCATTTCTGGGATTTGAGGTAATGGGGTGTGGGAGGAAGGGGTTCAGGGGGTGAGAAGTAGGGAGGCCCAACTATAACCCAGTTCTTTTATGGACTGGGTAGGTCCAGGGAGACCACTATAAGAACATAAGAAAATGCCATACTGGGTCAGACCAAGGGTCCATCAAGCCCAGCATCCTGTTTCCAACAGTGGCCAATCCAGGCCATAAGAACCTGGCAATTACCCAAAGACTAAGTCTATTCCATGTTACCATTGCTAGTAATAGCAGTGGCTAATTTCTAAGTAAGAGGGAATGCGGTCTAATAGAACCTGTTCTAGTTAGAGGGAAGTGTGAAGATTTAAAGATTGAAAAAGTGAATGCTGTCCCCTGAAATTAAAGGCAGGGAATTTTTATCTTTTGTTTTCAATAGTTAGATATACCCAGTTCCATCAAGCCGCTGGACACCCATACTAGAAAGATCTTAGGTTTGTGGAAGACACTTGGTGCCAGGGAGGCAATCTTTATTATTGATTTCTTATAGATAGGTAGTAGGTACCCCACTAGAAGTAGACTCCGATAGAAGAAGGCTCAACGTGAGTGACCTCAGGACCCATCACTGGAGGAAATGTGACTATGCCTGAGTATCACATAGCTACAGACAGAACTTGGACCCAAGACCTCAGGACCACAGATAAGTGTATGACACACATATGAAGGACACACCCTAGGTCTGGCCAGATTAGTAAAAATTATCTAGCTCAGTAGAAAGGTGCCAGAAAAGATAGACAATACAGAAAAAGACAAACACATTCAGTCAAACAAGACAAAGATACTTACCATAAGAGGGACGCTCTTTTTGTTTTACCAGAGCCTGGAAGAGAAAATATAACCCACAAAGACTCAGTTTTCTTGAGATATACATTCAAAATGTTGGACACAGTCAGAGTAAAACAAAGAAAAAAAAATCTAAAAGTGATACTTATCTGACTGAGTTGAATCCAATTTAAGATCATGCAAGAAATATTGGTTTAGCACTGCTATATGTAATAGACCAGTTTAAAAACATTTAGATTTTCCTAATTCCCAAGAAGAATTTTCAATTGTTCAGGGTCCATAAAAGAGTAATCTTTTCTCCCCCAATTTGACTACACATCTACACGGGTATTTTAATACAAAAAAACACCTCCTTTGTCTAAAAATGTTTTCCCTCGTAGCTGGGTGTTTCTCATTAAATCGGGAAAAATCCAAATTCTTTGTCCATAAAATGTTTGAGTTCTGTTATGGAACTAGGATAATCAGTATAAAGAATAAGTTAGGGGTATCATTGTACCTTTTCTAAGTGATTAATTACAATACAGAAATTTGTTGCTCTTTTTTCCATCTGTTTCAGGTAAGAAAGGATCACCTTGCTGGTGGCTTAAAGGAATCAGTAAGTTTTTGCTTGGGACATTGTCTTTTTTTAAGTATTGGGACAAAGTTAATTATTTGGGAATATTATTTAGTGTGTTTGTGCTTTTAATAGTCAGTAAGGCAGTGAATAAACAAGTTAGACTGTATTTTTATATAGTCAGTCAATAAGGCAGCTAGTAAGCAGTAGGTAGTGTGTTTATTTTTAAAAGTCTGTAAGGTAGCTAGTAAGCAGAACTGAGTGTTTGTATTTAAAAAAAACAAAAACACAAAAAAAAAACCCCACAAAAAGTAGCCAGAAGCTAGAAATAAGCTAGGAGCAGTGTATACCTAAGTAAAAAGGTTGAAAAGTTTAGCTCAGTTACTCATCTTGGAAAGGTGTTGAGATAGTGTGATTTGGTTTGAATAGGTACCAACATTTGTTAATCAAGAGAGCAGTGAGTCACTCTGGCTGACTAATTGAAGTTAGACTGTATTTCCCAACCCTCGCCCATCTACCCCAGCTCATTTATAGGCAGGTGCCACTTTCACAAAAAAAAACAACAACAACAAAAACTTTATTGAGAGTTTGATCAGACCCCGGTAGGCCATTACCAGACATATAGTGAATTCACAAATACATTTAAAAGACTTTAGACACATTCCTACTCCCATAGCAACCTAAAACTTAACTAGGAACTGATCAAAATTGAGATGAAGGCAGCAGTCCAGCAGCAAGAGGGGGGCTTCCCAGTTTTTTGCATCGAGTGTCACATGTATGATTTTTTACTCACCAGTGAGAAGTTGTACATGTGCATGCGATGCAAAGAGCTCCTGGCTCTCAGAGAACAAGTTCGATCTCTGGAGGCTAGAGTGGCAGACCTGGAGGAGCTGAGGCAGACAGAGAGGTATATAGATGAGACCTTTAGGGACATAGTAGCCAATAGAGATGTGAATCGTGTGATCGATCGTCTTAACGATCGATTTCGGCTGGGAGGGGGAGGGAATCAGATCGTCGCAGTTTGGGTTTTTTAAATATCGTGTAAATCGTGTAAATCGAAAACCGGCACACTAACACATCCCTAAAACCCACCCCGACCCTTTAAAATAAATCCCCCACCCTCCTGAACCCCCCCAAAATGCCTTAAATTACCTGGGGTCCAGTGGGGGGGGAGGGCGGGAAAACCGGCACACTAAAACAACCCTAAAACCCACCCCGACCCTTTAAAATAAATCCCCCACCCTCCCGAACCCCCCCAAAATGCCTTAAATTACCTGGGGTCCAGAGGAAGGGTCCCGGTGTGATCTTTTACTCTCGGACCTCGGACCTCCATGCGTTGTAGAAACAAAATGGCGCCGGCGCTACTTTTGACCTGTCATATGACAGGCCGGCGCCATTTTGTTTTTTTGTCCCCCGACGTCAGGAGCATACGAGATCGCTCCTGGACCCCCGCTGGACCCCCAGGGACTTTTGGCCAGCTTGGGGGGGCCTCCTGACCCCCACAAGACTTGCCAAAAGTCCAGCGGGGGTCCGGAACGACCTCCTGCAGTCGAATCGTTTTTCTGTACGGAAAAACGATTCGCAGTAGGAGATCGCTCCCGGACCCCCGCTGGACCCCCAGGGACTTTTGGCCAGCTTGGGGGGGCCTCCTGACCCCCACAAGACTTGCCAAAAGTCCAGCGGGGGTCCGGAACGACCTCCTGCAGTCGAATCGTGTTGCCGAATGTCCGGCGCCATTTTGCGCAAAATGGCGCCGGCCGGGGGACAAAAAAATGGCGCCGGCCGGGGGACAAAAAAATGGCGCCGGCCGGGGGACAAAAAAACAAAATGGCGCCGGCCTGTCATATGACAGGTCAAAGGTAGCGCCGGCGCCATTTTGTTTCTACAACGCACGGAGGTCCGAGGTCCGAGAGTAAAAGATCACACCAGGACCCTTCCTCTGGACCCCAGGTAATTTAAGGCATTTTGGGGGGGGTTCGGGAGGGTGGGGGATTTATTTTAAAGGGTCGGGGTGGGTTTTAGTGTTGTTTTAGTGTGCCGGTTTTCCCGCCCTCCCCCTTCCCCTCCCCCTTCCCCCGATTTACGATTTTTTGACGATAAATCAGGGGAATTGTTATTGTATCGCGGCTGTAACGACTTTTGACGATTTAAAATATATCGGACGATATTTTAAATCGTCAAAACACGATTCACATCCCTAGTAGCCAAGTCCCAACTTCAGACTGTCAGCCCTTGTGCTGCCTTGGAGGAAGAAGGTCTCATGATTGGAGAGCATCAACCGGGTGCAGCAGGAAAGGATCCTGTAGCAAGGACCTGCTCTCCAGGTAATGCATTGTCCTTTCGCACTGAGGATATCTCCCCAAGGCCTACTGCCCAGGAGGGAAGGGTTAGGTCGGCCGTCATAGTTGGTGATTCGATTATTAGGAATGTAGATAGCTGGGTGGCTAATGGGCGTGAGGATCGCCTGGTAACATGCCTACCTGGTGCGAAGGTGGCAGACCTCACACGTCACATAGATAGGATTTTAGACAGTGCTGGGGAGGAGCCGGCTGTCGTGGTACATGTGGGCACCAATGAAAAAGGAAAATGTGGGAGGGAGGTTCTGGAAGTCAAATTTAGGCTCTTAGGTAGAAAGCTTAAATCCAGAAACTTCAGGGTAGCATTCTCTGAAATGCTCCCTGTTACACGTGCATTTCACCAGAGGCAGACAGAGCTCCGGAGTCTCAATGCGTGGATGAGACGATGGTGCAAGGAAGAGGGATTCAGTTTTGTTAGGAACTGGGGAACCTTTTGGGGAAGGGGGAGCCTCTTCCGAAGGGATGGGCTCCACCTTAACCAGGTTGGAACCAGACTGCTGGTGCTAAGCTTTAAAAAGGAGATAGAGCAGCTTTTAAACTAGAACAAAGGGGAAAGCCGACAGTCTCTCAGCAGCACATGGTTCGGAGAGAGGTATCTTCAAAGAATACTAATGATGCATTAGAATTGAGGCATCCCGACAGTGAGGTTCCAATAATAAGAAAAGTAGTCCAAGTGCCTGTAACTAAAAACTCACCTGAGCTAAAAAATTCTAACTTATCCCTATCAAATAAAAAGCAGAATGAAAATACAAACAAAAAACAAACTTTGAAATGTTTGTATGCTAATGCCAGAAGTCTAAGAAGTAAGATGGGAGAATTAGAATGTATAGCAGTGAATGATGACATAGACTTAATTGGCATCTCAGAGACATGGTGGAAGGAGGATAACCAATGGGACAGTGCTATACCGGGGTACAAATTATATCGCAATGACAGAGAGGAGCACCCGGGAGGCGGTGTGGCACTTTATGTCCGGGATGGCATAGAGTCCAACAGGATAAACATCCTGCATGAGACTAAATGCAAAATTGAATCTTTATGGGTAGAAATCCCTTGTGTGTCGGGGAAGACTATAGTGATAGGAGTATACTACCATCCACCTGGTCAAGATGGTAAAACGGACAGTGAAATGCTAAGAGATATTAGGGAAGCTAACCAAATTGGTAGTGCGGTAATAATGGGAGACTTCAATTACCCCAATATTGACTGGGTAAATGTATCATCGGGAAACGCTAGAGAGATAACATTCCTGGATGGAATAAATGATAGCTTTATGGAGCAATTGGTTCAGGAACCGACGAGACAGGGAGCAATTTTAGATCTAATTCTTAGTGGAGCACAGGACTTGGTGAGAGAGGTAACGGTGGTGGGGCTGCTTGGCAATAGTGATCATAATATGATCAAATTTGAATTAATGACTGGAAGACGAGCAGTATGCAAATCCACGGCTCTCGTGCTAAACTTTCAAAAGGGAAACTTTGATAAAATGAGAAAAATTCTTAGAAAAAAACTGAAAGGAGCAGCTACAAAAGTAAAAAATGTGCAAGAGGCATGGTCATTGTTAAAAAATACCGTTCTAGAAGCACGTCCAGATGTATTCCACACATTAAGAAAGGTGGAAAGAAGGCAAAATGATTACCGGCATGATTAAAAGGGGAGGTAAAAGAAGCTATTTTAGCCAAAAGATCTTCATTCAAAAATTGGAAGAAGGATCCAACAGAAGAAAATAGGATAATGCATAAACGTTGGCAAGTTAAATGTAAGACATTGATAAGACAGGCTAAGAGAGAATTTGAAAAGAAGTTGGCCGTAGAGGCAAAAACTCACAGTAAAAACTTTTTAAAATATATCCGAAGCAGAAAGCCTGTGAGGGAGTCAGTTGGACCATTAGATGATCGAGGGGTTAAAGGGGCACTTAGAGAAGATAAGGCCATCGCGGAAAGATTAAATGATTTCTTTGCTTCGGTGTTTACTGAAGAGGATGTTGAGGAGGTACCCGTACTGGAGAAGGCTTTCATGGGTAATGATTCAGATGGACTGAATCAAATCACGGTGAACCTAGAAGATGTGATAGGCCTGATTGACAAACTGAAGAGTAGTAAATCATCTGGACCGGATGGTATACACCCCAGGTTTCTGAAGGAGCTAAAAAAAATGAAATTTCAGACCTATTAGTAAAAATTTGCAACCTATCATTAAAATCATCCATTGTATCTGAAGACTGGAGGATAGCAAATGTAACCCCAATATTTAAAAAGGGCTCCAGGGGCAATCCGGGAAATTACAGACTGGTTAGCCAGGAAAAATAGTGGAAAGTGTTCTAAACATCAAAATCACAGAACATATAGAAAGACATGGTTTAATGGAACAAAGTCAGCATGGCTTTACCCAAGGCAAGACTTGCCTCATAAATCTGCTTCACTTTTTTGAAGGAGTTAATAAACATGTGGATAAAGGTGAACCAGTAGATATAGTATACTTGGATTTTCAGGAGGCGTTTGACAAAGTTCCTCATGAGAGGCTTCTAGGAAAAGTAAAAAGTCATGGGATAGTTGGTGATGTCCTTTCGTGGATTCCAAACTGGCTAAAAAACAGCAAACAGAGAGTAGGATTAAATGGACAATTTTCTCAGTGGAAGGGAGTGGGCAGTGGAGTGCCTCAGGGTTCTGTTTTGGGACCCTTACTTTTCAAAATATTTATAAATGATCTGGAAAGAAATACGACGAGTGAGATAATCAAATTTGCAGATCATACAAAATTGTTCAGGGTAGTTAAATCACAAGCAGATTGTGATAAATTGCAGGAAGACCTTGTGAGCCTGGAAAATTGGGCATCCAAATGGCAGATGAAATTTAATGTGGACAAGTGCAAGGTGATGCATATAGGGAAAAATAACCCATGCTATAGTTACACAATGTTAGGTTCCATATTAGGTGCTACAACACAAGAAAGAGATCTAGGCATCATATTGGATAACACATTGAAATCGTCGGTTCAGTTTGCTCGGCAGTCAAAAAAGCAAACAGAATGTTGAGAATTATTAGAAAGGGAATGGTGAATAAAATGGAAAATGTCATAATGCTTCTGTATCGCTCCATGATGAGACCATACTTGAATACTGTGTACAATTCTGGTCGCCGCATCTAAAAAAAGATATAATTGCGATGGAGAAGGTACAGAGAAGGGCTACCAAAATGATAAGGGGAATGAAACAGCTCCCCTGTGAGGAAAGACTAAAGAGGTTAGGACTTTTC
Organism: Rhinatrema bivittatum; assembly: GCF_901001135.1. Taxonomy (NCBI): domain Eukaryota; kingdom Metazoa; phylum Chordata; class Amphibia; order Gymnophiona; family Rhinatrematidae; genus Rhinatrema; species Rhinatrema bivittatum. The sequence goes on from NC_042616.1 coordinate 86,469,414, forward strand.
AGCTTGGAGAAGAGACGACTGAGGGGGGATATGATAGAGGTGTTTAAAATCATGAGAGGTCTAGAACGGGTAGATGTGAATCAGTTATTTAGTCTTTCAGATAATAGAAAGACTAGGGGGCACTCCATGTGTGTGAGAGAGAGAGGGAGCCTGTATGTGCCCGTATGTAAGTGTGTGTGTGTGTGTGTGTGTGTGTATGTGTATGTGTGTGTGCATGAGGGAGCCTGTGGAAGTAAGATCATGTCTGTGTGTGTTTGTGAAAGAAAGAATGTGCATGTGTGTGTAAAGTAGCCTGTGGAAGTGAGAGCATATGTATGTATATGAGGGAGCCTGTGTGTGTGTGTGTGTGTGTGTGTGTGTGTGAGAGAGAGAGAGAGAATATGTGTGTGAAAATGAAAACCTGTGTGAATGTGTGTGTGTGTGTCCTTGAGAGCCTCTATGAATATGTTACAGCATGTGTGTGTAAGAGAGGGAGCTTGTGGTGGTGAGAGGCTGTGTGTGTGTGTGTGTGTGTGCAAGAATGTATGTGTATAAAGGAACATATAAGAGTGAAAGTGTGTATGTGTGAGGAAGAGAGAGAGAATGTGAAAATGAGGGTGCCTGTGGGAGAGAGAATATGTACAGTATGTGTGAAAGCATGAGGGAGAGAAAGGGAGTGTAAGTGAGAATATGTTGGTGTGTGAAAGAGGGTGGGAGTGTGAGAGAGAGAAAATGTGTGCTGTAGAATGTATGTATAAGACATAGAGAGGATACATTTTTTACCCCACCCCACTATTTCATGACATCTCAGGGTGACTTGAAATTAAAAGTTTCTAGGTATTAAAAGTGGAGAATTTTTGTATCCCTATTATTTTTACCTATTAGATGTTGTCTGATGTAGCTGCTTGGTGTTTAGTAAACTTTTTAAATTTTTATGAGTTTTTAATTATTGGATGTTATTTTATTTATCAGCTGTTTTGAAATATTTATCCCTTTTACTCACCATGTCCCAAATGGATGCTATAAAATACCAGCTGGAACCTGGAGTTAACCTGCTGCTGTGAACGGTAAGGCCCAAAACCCTCTGTGTTAAGCCCGATCATTTCCGCTTTTGGTTTCGTGTAGCTGCGGGAAAAATTTGTAATCCCGCGGATCGGCATTTCTTTTTCCGTATGGAATGGTTTTCGGTTTAGCACGCACTAACGGGAGTGCACACTAACTCCCGTTAGTACGCGCTAACACAAACCCATTAGCGTGCACCCCGATCCTTTACATTTAATTATTTACCAAAAAATCCCCCTCAAACCCACCAAAATCCTTCAGATCTAATTATTTACAATCCCCCACCCTTCCGACCCCCCCAAAACTTGCCTAAAGTACTTGGCGGTCCAGCAGGGGTCCCAGGAGCGATCTCCCGCTCTCGGGCCATCGGCTGCTAGTAAACAAAGTGGCGCCGGTGGCCCTTTGCCCTTACCATGCCCTTACCTTATCGGTGCCATTGGCCGGTCCCTGTCGCTTGGTAAGAGCAATGGATGGCCGGCGCCATCTTAAAAAATGGCGTGGGCCATCCATTGCTCCTACCATGTGACAGGGGTCAGCCAATGGCACCGATAGCCCCTGTCACATGGTAAGGGCAAAGGGCCAAACTCACCATTTGGATTTTTGGCAGCTGACAGCCCGAGAGGGGGACATCGTTCCTGGGATCCCCGCTGGAACACCAGGGACTTTAGGCAAGTTTTTTGGGGGGGGGAGGTCAGGAGGGTGGAGGATTGTAAATAATTAGATCTGAAGGGTTGGGGTGGGTTTGGGGGGTTTTTTTTCTGTGTGCCCTTTCTCTCCCCCCCCCCCCCCCCAAAAAGAAAACAATAAGAAAACCACACAAAATTTCATGGGGTTTTCCTATCATTTTCGGGGACCCCTGATACATGATGAAAAGGAAATACCGTACGATATTTCTTTTCATCATAAAAACGATGCACATCCCTAGAAGAATTCAGGAGGACACTTCTAGGCCTGTGATTAGTAGGATTCCTGGGTGACATAGCAGCTGCAGCAGGGTTTTGGCCATCACGGGATGAATTTTCAAAAATTCACAAAAAACAAAGGTTTATGCATATAAATGACTTGTTACAAAAATTGCCTTTGGTTTGTGCGCATAAAAGCAGGCACATAACTTGATTTTGTGCATACATTTTTCGTGCAAAGAGAAGGCATTCTGAGGTGTGGCGTATCCTCACATATTTCACACATGAAATAACTGTAACACTTTATGCATGGAGGTAGGTATATTATAAAGTTGGCTCTGACTCAGCTCATGAAAATACTTGGGCGCATACTTTTAATTTACTAGTGCACCAGCACCGCCACCAGTTCACTCAGAACCCCCTCCTCTCCCACAGCACCCCAGCACTGAATCCACACCTCCCATCCAAAAATGGCAGACAAAAGACAAGCGTGATTTCATTTCTGAGACTCAGTAAGTGGGTGTTAAAGCTTGAGTTTACGTTTGGTAATGTATGTGTGTATACTATCTAACTTGTGTGCAAACTACTGAACCCCCATCCCGGAATTCCTCTAAACTGTCTCTCTTTTTGTCGGTCTGAATGTACAAAAATCCTACTTGCACATAAACATGCTACATACGTGTGTAACATGCAGTTTTTCACGCTGAAACCTTTAGACAATTACCCCTCTGCAGTATGCACGTAAGTTCACATGCACAAATCCTGCATGTGAACTTACAAAGAATATGTGCAACTTTCTGCGGGTGAATTTGTGCTCCTATCTTCCCATAACTTTCAAAGCAAAATTATGTGCATAAGATTGCTTTGAAAATTGGTGTAGTGCATGCAACATAGCTGTTGCATGAGTTATCCGCAATGCTACAAAAGTATCCTCTATGGGTCACAAAAAGTGCAGCAATAGTAATTCCTCTACCTAAAGTCCTTTTTAGTCATTACGTGAGTATATTTCTCTCTGCTGCCCTAAAGTACAGCAGACCTGTAGCATATTAATGTGCCTGTGTGAACTCATGTGTTGTCTGAGTGTAAGGATTGCTGCTCTGGTAACCTGATGCTTGAAAATGCTAGCTAAATGTCAGATTAGTCAAGTTCGGTTATTATACCACTAACTGGCCATCAGAATGCCATGCATTCGAAATGTATATATAGTGGTAGTTTTGGATTGAGTGATGATGCCTGCCATGTTCTTATGTAGTGGGTAGCAGAGGTTTCAGGCAACCTATGCATGATTATAGAGGTGTTAGTTTTTTATTTCCCTTGTGCTTACAGACCAGGATATTTGGACTTACAGTGTTTATACTGACTATAGCTATGAATTAGACAATCCTTTTTTTCCTACATATCATTCTCTTCCACTCCCACCATCTGTCAGCTTCTCTGTTGGTGTCATAGTAAAGATAGTTTACTACATTGCCAAAAGGAATTTAATGATGGGTTAAGTACTTGCTAGCTGATGACATGTCTCTTCTTTTTCAGCCTCATAACAACATTCTCCTCTTCCAGAAGCCACAGCAGGACAGATTCCAGAGGAGAGAGAGCATACACCAGTTCCCCAATCAACACTTTGATAGGAGGCTAGAGGGAAAATCAAGCCACAACTCCATGACATGACACTAACCTAGAAGCAGCATCAAATGTTTAATTTTGTATAACTTTTTGTTTCCTCTTGGGTCCGTTACTTCATCTATGAACTGTGTTTTGTAGCAACTGGAGGCGTGCACATGGTATGATACAAATGTAAACCCTTTTCTTCAGTCTCGGGACCTCTTGCTGAGAATTAACCCACTCATTGAAGTTCCAGAATCAAGATTCTCCACTTGGGGGCAGCAAAGATGCAAGACCCAAGAAGGAAGACAGACAGACACACACACACACTTCAGAAAAAGGATCTAGGCATTATCATTGATACGTTGAAATCTTGTGCTCAGTGTACAGCAGCAGCAAAGAAAGCAAATAGAATGCTAGGGATTATTAAGAAAGGATTGGAGAATAGATCAGAGAATATCATAATACTGCTCCATGGTACAGCCCCCATGTATTGTGTGCAATTCTGGTCACCACATCTCAAAAAATATATAAGAAAAGTAGAAAAGGTACATAGAAGGGAAACCAAAATGAAAAAAGGGATGGAATGATTCCCCTATGAGGAAAGGCTAAAGAGGTTAGGACTCTTCAGCTTGGAGAAGAAACAGCTGAGAAGAGATATGATAGAGGTCTTAAAATGAGTAGAATGTAACAAGTAAACATTAATTGGTTATTTACTCTTTTAAAAAGTATGAAGACTAGGGAACACATAATGAAATTACTAGACAATACATTTAAAACTAATAAGAGAAAATATCATTTTACTCAATGCATAATTAAACTTTGCCAGAAAATGTGGTGAAACGTAGTGTAGCTGCATTTAAAAAAGGTTTGGACAAGTTCCTGGAGGAAAAGTCCAAAAACCATTATTAAGCTGGTGTTGCAGAAATCCACTGCTGCTTATCCCTGGGATAAGAAGCTTGGACACTATCTAACCCCTTGGGATCCTGCAAGGTACTGGTGACCTGGATTGGCCACTGTTGGAAACAGGATACTGGGCTTAATGGTCCTTTGATGTGATACAATATGGCAAGTCTTATGTTCTTATGGTTTTTCAAATAAAAGTCTTCACATGTTAACTGGTGTTCCTAAAAAAATGATAGATTTTTCTGATAAAAAATGTAGGTAATAAAAGGTTACAAAAATGAAAAAATCAGTTCTTAAACAAAAACAAAAGAACCACACTGTAGTACCATATGTTGCTTAAGAATATAAAAAATTGCCATACTTGGTCAGTATGTTTCCAAATCCAGGTTATAAGTACCTGGCAAATACCAAAACATTAAATAGATACCATGCTACTAATGTCAGTAATAAGCAGTAGCTATTTCCTAAGAGGTAGATTGTTTAAAAATATGCACGCGCACACATGAACGCGCAATTTTATAATATGTGTGCACCGGTGCATGCATGTTATAAAACCGGGGGCAGCACACACAAAGGGGGTACATTTAAGCTACTTTTGTGCAGTAACACATCACTGCTTTCCCCAGTTCCCTCCCAGTCTGCTCCAATCTGCCCTTAAGTCAACATGAGTAATAGCAGTTTATGGATTTCTTTTCGAGTAACTTATCCAAACCTTTTTTTAAGCCCAGCTACACTACTGCCTTAACCACATCCTCTGGCAATGAATTCCAGAGCTTGACTGAAAAAGACTTTTCTCTAATTTGTTTTAAATGTGCTACTTGCTAACTTCATGAAGTGCCCCTAGTCTGAAAGACTAAATAACCGATTCACATTTACCTGTTACAAGTCCTTTCATGATTTTATAGACTTTTATCATATCCCCCCTCAACCATCTCTTCTCCAAGCTGAATAGTCCTAACCTCTTTAGCCTTTTCTCATAGGAGAGCCATTCCATCCCCTTTTGTCATTTTGGTTGCCCTTCTCAATCTCTATACCTTCTTCAGTGCAACTATATCATCTGCTATGCAGCGACCACAGTTGCACACAGTATTCACGGTGCGGTCTCACCGTGAAGTAATACAGAGGCTTTATTGCATTCTCTATTTATTCACTATTCCCTTCCTAATAATTTCTAACATACTGTTAATTTTTTTGACCACCGCAGCACACTGAGAGGGTGGAGCGAGGGCGAGCACAGGCACGAACGCAACACTTATACATCCAAAATTTCAAGTACTCAATGACATGTTACTTTCCACCAGGTTAAGAATGGAAACAGGTGGTGTTGCATAGGAGGTGGACCCTTGGGCTGAGGTGGGGTTGACGTAGGGACCTACGGGTCCCCACTGTCAGCAGGTGGAGTGGGCTGAAGATAGAGGCCACTGGAGCTTCACCTATACCAGCCCTTGTTCCCCGCGGGTTGAGCCTTTGGGTGCCGGGGCTGGCAGGACTTAGGTGGGCCTCGAGGTTGGTTCGTGAAGTAAGGCGGTTCAGCCCAGAGACAGCAGTCAATAGGTGGCGTAGTCCTAGCCTTGATAGGGTTCGGTACAGAATTCAGGCACCAATGGAACAGAAGGTAACAGGAGGTGCCAAAGCCTTGTAAGTCCACGTCCAGGAGATAGGCTAGAGGATGTGTCACTGAAAGGCTGGAATCAGGGCTAGCGGCAAGCGAAGGTCATGGCAAGCAATGTAGAACTCTGGACTCGGAGTAATCTGTAGCGTAGTCGATCAAGGCAATGGTCAGAGCACGGTGAAGGCAGGCATAGTCAATCAAGGCAATGGTCAGGGCACGGAGAAGGCAGGCGTAGTCAATCAAGGCAATGGTCAGGGCACGGAGAAGGCAGGTGTAGTCAATCAAGGCAATGGTCAGAGCATGGAGAAGGCAGGCGCAGTCAAACATAGCAAAGGTCCGGGGTTGAAGACAGCCAGAATTTATTTTTTTTTTTACTGATCCTGCTACAGTGATTAATTTTGTTGATCACTGAACGTCTAAACAATTGTTCTTTTGACTGAAATATGAAATAAAGTTACATATGAAAATTAAATAGGATAGATTACTATACCATGGCTTTTCTCTTAAAACTGAAACACAAAAAAAATTTCAAAGGCAAGCAATTGTGAGCTTCTAGACACAGAAAATGGACCAATTTTCAATTGATATTGTACGCTTAAAATTCCTTCTGAATATGGATTTGCATCTCTAGATAAGATTCTTAGACATCTAAATACTGGGTGCAGCAATGTACGGTGGATTTGGAATATTGGGAAACATTTTCAATCCCTTAGTTGAGACTCAGACATGTAAAAATCTGAATTTAGACAAGTAGTCCCCAAAGCAATGCTTTCATTCAATTCTCAAAAATTGATTCCTATGTATTTCAGAGGCATATGGTTTAGATGGTCACCTAGGAAGGTGGTTCTGAGGCATGCTTTTCTTTTATATAACTAGATGTAATTTTCAAAATATTATGAGGCAGATATTCAAAAGTTATTTAGACAAATAAATCAGAAGTTATCTGGCTAAATGGCAAATGTGGCATATTCAGCCACTTATCCACCCAACCCTTTTTTTTTTTTATCCAGCTAAGTAGTTATCGGGTATATCCAGCTAGATTAGCTGGATAACATTAGACCTGCTTCTGAGGGTTAGACTCTTGAAGTGGGATTCTTTCATGGTGGTGGTGAGCACTTGTGTGCTCAAAACAAAAATGTTTTCTACGTCTTTGGCATATGTGCGGGTCTGGAGGATTCTTTTGAAGCTTTGGAGTCTGGAGAGGCAGTGTGTCACTGCCAGAGCAGCAATTCCCTTGATTCTAGCAATTCCCTTCATCCTGGACTTCCTGCAGGAAGGTTTGTGTAAGGGGTTGACCCTTAGTACACTAAAAAGGCAGGGGGCAATGTTGGTCTGTTTCAGGGATCGAGTTCAAGGAAGACCTTTCTCTTCACAACTAGATGTGTCCAGATTTCTGAAGGGTGTTAGGCATATTTGACCACTAATATGAATACCTGTGCTGCTTTGGAACCTAAGTCTGATGCTGACTTTTTGGCAGGTCACACCATCTGTCCCTTTCAGCAGTTTTGTTGGGTTTGTTAACCACGGTATTCTTAGTCGCTATAAATTCAGTATGGCAGATTTTAGAGTTGTAATCTAGTCGAGAGCCCTTTTTTGGTGATCACTCCAAACAGAGTGCATATTAGACCTGTACCATCCTTCTTGCCCAAGGTTGTTTCCAAATTTGTTTAATCAATCCATGTCATCACAGTCATTGGATACAGCAGTCGATAAGGATGAATTTCAGAGGTTGTGTCATGTGGATGTGAGGAGACATCTGGGTGATATCTTAAGGTTACTGAGGGCTTTGGACATTGAATCACTTCTTTGTACTTAATTAGCATCTCATAGACATGGTGGAAGGAGGATAAACAATGGGACAGTGCTATACCGGGTTACAAATTATATCACAATGACAGAAAGGAGCACCCGGGAGGTGGTGTAGTGCTTTATGTCCGGGATGGCAGAGTGTCCAACAGGATAAACATCCTGCATGAGATTAAATGCACAATCAAATCTTTATCCCTTGTGTGTTGGGGAAGACTATAGTGATAGGAGTATACTGCCGTCCACTTGGTCAAGATGGTGAAATGGACAGTGAAATGCTGAGAGAAATTAGGGAGATTTCAATTACCCCAATATTGACTGGGTAAATGTATGATCGGGACACGCTAGAGAGATAAAGTTCCTGGATGGAATAAATGACAGTTTTATGGAGCAATTTGTTCAGAAACCGACAAGAGAGGGAGCAATTTTAGATCTAATTCTCAGTGGAGCACAGGATTTGGTGAGAGAGGTAACGATGGTGGGGCCACTTGGCAATAGTGATCATAATATGATCAAATTTGAATTAATGACTGGAAGGGGGACAGTAAGCAAATCCACAGCTCTCGTGCTAAACTTTCAAAAGGGAAACTTTGATAAATTGAGAAAAATAGTTAGAAAAAAACTGAAAGGAGCAGCTACAAAGGTAAAAAGTGTTCAAGAGGCATGGCCATTGTTAAAAAATACCATCCTAGAAGCACAGTACAGATGTATTCCACACATTAAGAAAGATGGAAAGAAGGCAAAACGATTACCGGCATGGTTAAAAGGGGAGGTGAAAGAAGCTATTTTAGCCAAAACATCTTTATTCAAAAATTGGAAGAAGGATCCAACAGAAGAAAATAGGATAATGCATAAGTGTTGGCAAGTTAAATGTAAGACATTGATAAGACAGGCTAAGAGAGAATTTGAAAAGAATTTGGCCGTAGAGGCAAAAACTCACAGTAAAAATGTTTTTAAATATATCCGAAGGAGAAAGTCTGTGAGGGAGTCAGTTGGACTGTTAGATGATAGAGGGGTTAAAGGGACACTTAGAGAAGATAAGGCCATCACAGAAAGATTAAATGATTTCTTTGCTTCAGTGTTTACTGAAGAGGATGTTGAGGATGTTAGGGAGGTACTCATACTGGAGAAGGTTTTTATGGGTAATGATTCAGATGGACTGAATCAAATCACAGTGAACCTAGAAGATGTGATAGGCCTGATTGACAAACTGAAGAGTAGTAAATCACCTGGACCGGATGATATACACCCCAGAGTTCTGAAGGAACTAAAAAATGAAATTTCAGACCTATTAGTAAAAATTTGTAACCTATCATTAAAATCATCCATTGTACATGAAGACTGGAGGGTGGCTAATGTAACCCCAATATTTAAAAAGGGCTACAGGGGCAATCTGGGAAACAACAGACCAATTAGCCAGACTTCAGTGCCAGGAAACATAGTGGAAAGTGTTCTAAATATCAAAATCACAGAACACATAGAAAGACATGGTTTAATGGAACAAAGTCAGCATGGCTTTACCCAAGGCAAATCTTGCCTCAAAAATCTGCCTCACTTTTTTTGAAGGCATTAATAAGAACATAAGAAGATAGACCAAGAGTCCATCAAGCCCAGCATCCTGTTTCCAACAGTGGCCAATCCAGGCCATAAGAACCTGGCAAGTACCCAAAAACTAAGTCTATTCCATGTTACTTTTGCTAATAATAGAAGTGGCTATTTTCTAAGTCAACTTAATTAATAGCAGGCAATGGACCTCTCCTCCAAGAACTTATCCAATCCTTTTTTAAATCCAGCTATACTAACTGCACTAACCACATCCTCTGACAACAAATTCCAGAGTTTAATTGTGCGTTGAGTAAAAAAGAACTTTCTCCGATTAGTTTTAAATGTGCCACATGCTAACTTCATGGAGTGCCCTCTAGTCTTTCTATTATCCGAAAGAGTAAATAACCGATTCACATCTACCCATTCTAGACCTCTCATGAGTTTAAACACCTCTATCATATCCCCCCTCAGCCGTCTCTTCTCCAAGCTGAAAAATCCTAACCTCTTTAGTCTTTCCTCATAGGGGAGCTGTTCCATTCCCCTTATCATTTTGGTAGCCCTTCTCTGTACCATCTCCATCGCAATTATATCTTTTTTGAAATGCGGCGACCAGAATTGTACACAATATTCAAGGTGCGGTCTCACCTTGGAGCAATACAGAGGCATTATGACATTTTCTGTTTTATTCACCATTCCCTTTCTAATAATTCCCAACATTCTGTTTGCTTTTTTGACTGCCGCAGCACACTGAACCGACGATTTCAATGTGTTATCCACTAAGACGCTTAGATCTCTTTCGTGGGTTGTAGCACCTAATATGGAACCTAACATTGTGTAACTATAGCATGGGTTATTTTTCCCTATATGCATCACCTTGCACTTATCCACATTAAATCTCATCTGCCATTTTGATGCCCAATTTTCCAGTCTCACAAGGTCTTCTTGCAATTTATCACAATCTGCTTGTGATTTAACTACTCTGAACAATTTTGTATCATCTGCAAATTTGATTATCTCACTCGTCGTATTTCTTTCCAGATCATTTATAAATATATTGAAAAGTAAGGGTCCTAAAACAGATCCCTGAGGCACTCCACTGCTCACTCCCTTCCACTGAGAAAATTGTCCATTTAATCCTACTCTCTGTATCCTGTCTTTTAGCCAGTTTGCAATCCATGAAAGGACATCGCCACCTAGTATACTACATCTACCGGTTCACCTTTATCCACATGTTTATTAACTCATTAACTACTCTGAACAATTTTGTATCATCTGCAAATAAACATGTGGATAAAGGTGAACCGGTAGATGTAGTGTATTTGGATTTTCAGAAGCCATTTGACAAAGTTCCTCATGAGAGGCTTCTAGGAAAAGTAAAAAGTCATGGGATAGATGACAATGTCCTTTTGTGGATTACAAACTGGCTAAAAGACAGGAAAAAGAGAGTAAGATTAAATGGACAATTTTTTCAGTGGAAGGGAGTGGGCAGTGGAGTGCCTCAGGGATCTGTATTGGGACTTGTACTTTTCAATATATTTATAAATGATCTGGAAAGAAACATGACATGTGAGGTAATCAAATTTGCAGATGATACAAAATTGTTCAGAGTAGTTAAATCACAAGCAGATTGTGATAAATTGCAGGAAGACCTTGTGAGACTGGAAAATTGGGCATCAAAATGGCAAATGAAATTTAATGTGGAATGGGAATGGAACAGCTCCCCTATGAGGAAAGACTAAAGAGGTTAGGACTTTTCAGCTTGGAGAAGCGATGGCTGAGGGGGGATATGATAGAGGTGTTTAAAATCATGAGAGGTCTAGAATGGGTAAATGTGAAATGGTTATTTACTCTTTTGGATAATAGAAAGACTAGGGGGCACTCCATGAAGTTAGCATGTGGCACATTTAAAACTAATTGGAGAAAGTTCTTTTTCACTCAACGCACAATTAAACTCTGGAATTTGTTGCCAGAGGATGTGGTTAGTGCAGTTAGTGTAGCTGTGTTTAAATAAGGATAGGTAAGTTCTTGGAGAAGTCCATTACCTGCTATTAATTAAATTGGCTTAGAAAATAGCATGGGATAGACTTCATTTTTGGGTACTTTCCAGATTCTTATGGCCTGGATTGGCCACTGTTGGAAACAGGAGGCTAGGATTGATGGACCCTTGGTCTGACCCAGTATGGTATGTTGTTATGTTCAAATTTGCTCAACATTTGTTTGAGCATCTGATTGAAGTGCTCGACTAGGCCATTGGTCTGCGGAAGATACACCGAGGTCCGCAGAGTTTTTACCTTGAGCAAGGTGCATGACCTTTGAGATGAAAGGGATACCCTGATCTGTCAAGATCTCCTTGGGCAGCCCAAGTTGTGAAAAAAGCCTCCATTAGGGTGGACAACACCATTGGGGTATTCATATTCTGTAGCGGCACTGCTTTCAAATGCATATTGGCATAGTTTAGTATGATAAGAATGTATTTATTTCCTCAAGTTGATCTGTCTAGTGCAGGGGTGGGCAATTCCAGTCCTCGAGGGCTGCAAACCAGTCAGGTTTTCAGGATACCCCTAATGAATATGCATGAAATAGATTTGCATACACCTGAGGCAGTGTGTATGCAGGTCTCTCTCATGCATATTCATTAAGGATATCCTGAAAACCCGACTGGTTTGCAGCCCTCGAGGATCGGAATTGCCCACCCCTGGTCTAGTGGCCCCATAAGATACATGCCCTCTCTCAAAGGGGGTCTCAATTATATGCATTGGTATGAGAGGTGCCGCCTGTACTCCAGCATGCTTTGTGAGCTGGCATGTAGGGCAGGACCTTCAATATAACTGGACCTGTTTATGAAGGTCTGCCAATAGAATTGTGCCAGAATCTTTTCCCAAGTCTTTTCCTCTCCGAGATGTCACCCTAGAAAGTGACTGTGTACTAACTGCATGACCTGCTGATGATAGGGTTTGGGAACCAGAAGTTGTTCTATCACTTCCCCTTCCACACTTCCTTTTGTGACTCTGTAAAATAAATCCCCTTTCATCAAAAAAAAACATAGAAACGAACATAACTTCCAGGTTAAAGCACCCTTAAGCTTTAACCCGTAAGCCCTATGGTATCACTTCATGTTTATTTCCTGCCTTATCTTCTTTCCAGCTTGTTGCAAGCTTCCAAGTTCTCTTACCATGTTGATTGTAACTTTGACTCATTCCTACCTACTGTTTTACCTTTTGTTTACTTGAATTGTTACCCCAGTTATATTCTTGTTAATTGTAAACCGATCTGATATGGTTATTTACTATGAAGGTCGGTATATAAAACTGTTAAATAAATAAAAAATAAATAAATAAATAAAAATAGGGAAGAACAGGGTCTTTAAGCTGCACCCCAGGGACTACCTTTACGTTCACCCATTGTATATGCTCCTAGTCCCACTTAAAGGATTCATCCTCCCTCTGAGCCCACCTAAAGTTTCCCGGATAGCCCAGTGGTTCCCACTCTAAGGGGCCAGGTAGGACTTTCTGGGTGGGTGGTTGTTCTCCCTCTGAATCCAAACCCTCCTCCCTGGCTGCCTCTAGGTTAGCAGCGTTGCCTCCAGGATTTAGAAGTCTTAGAGTCTTTATGGAAAAGATCAGTGTCATCCAATTGAAAGAGTTCTGTAAACTGTAATTCTTCCTAGTTGTAGTTGGACAAATCTACTGTAAGCTGGTTCCAGACACTTTAACTTTGGACAGATCTATCCAATGATCACAGGGTAGGGTAGCCAAGGGAGTACTCCCACCTCAACCATATCTTGGTTGGCCGGGGTCGTCAGTTGTACCCTGCTTGTAGGATATTGTCGATGGTCCCCATGAATGCATGCCAGTATCACTACCTTGTTGTAGTCATTTTGGACTCGCTTCACAAAGTCTCTCCGAACAAGTGTTTTCACACTCAAAGAGTCCACTAATGTTTGTATTGGAACCCCGTCTAGCTTGACCGAGATCACGAACATAGAAACTCCCTGGCTGGAGACATCCACAAAGTTACAAAAGTGTGGGGGGTCACAGCATTAATGTTCATCACCTTATCTTCCTAGTGGGGACAGTTCCTGGTAAAATGGCCCCTTTCTCCACAACTGAAGCATGGTGGTCTGACTGAGGATTTTAGGTGAGGTGAGAAGTCTAGCCGGACCTGCACTGCTGACAGTTGAGACCTCTGAGTCTTAGGACTCCACTGTCCTCTATCTGAGTTGAGGATTTTCTCTCAGAAATGTGGCGATTCAGACATGGTCTGGGCCTGATGATAAGCCTCCGCTACTTCTAGGGCCTTTTAAATTGTAAGGCTTGGATGTCGGCAAACCCACTGCTGCATGAGTGGGTCAAAGCAGAACCTCTTTGGCTATTTCTACTCCGGTTTTCCCCACCCTATAGAATTCCCTGTTGAAATCTTTGTCAGTAGGTTTTTGGGGTGAGCCCCACTCCTAGAATGGTTGCCTTGACTTCCGGGTATGTGGCCCTCCCTTCTGGATTGGCACTTTGGTAGGCATCTTGACTAGGCCTGGTGAGTAGATTCCCCAGACATGTAGCCCACCTGTCCTCTGGCCATCCTGCTAGTTGTGCTATGTGCTCAAATTTTGTCAAGAAGCCATCTGGGTCTTCTCCCAGGTTAAGCTTAAGGAGTGCTGGTGGCACTGAAGGTGGACTGGTCATGGCTGTCTGCACAACTTGCGCTATCTGCATTAGAACTAAATACTGCTGCGTCACATGCTCTAACAATGCCTGCTGCTGATTAATTTGTGCTTGCAGGGCATTTTGTAATTGCTGCTGGCCAGAAGCAAGGACCTGGATCACCTATTCCATCTTCCCTGTTTACAGAGCTGCTTCCAAGTTATGTACCTCTCCAGGGATAGGAAAGCAGGGAAAAACAAATAAAATCCTGCTGGCCTATCCGGTCCTTACTTACTACTTGACCCCTGATTATAACAAGCAGGGATAGCCCTGTTGGCCTGTTGTGCAATGCTGGGGGGAGTAGAAATGAGAGGTCCCAGGGAAAGAAAAAAAAATTCTGCAGGGGTTTTTTTTTTTTCTTTTTCTCTTGCTATGGCTGTGGGCTCTTGTCTGTGCTTCTTCCTTAAGCAAGGGATCCCACTACTACCACCATATGTGGGAACTTGAATGGTAGCAGCTTGGGGACAGCCAGAAGAAAACAGGAGGCAGTTGCTGGCTGTTCCTTAAGAGCAATTTTTTTTAAATGAAACCTAACAAATTGCAGTGCACAACACCACAAAACAGCTATATGCCTGCCGCTTTCGCAGGTTATAAAACAGTACCTTATACATGTAATACATGTAAATGGTGGCCCTTCCCCAAAAGCCTCTGGCCCACCCCTTTTTTGTACAAGCAAATTTATTTGCATCCCGTTACTTGCGTGTGTATGTTTAAGGTTTGTAAAATAGCACGTGCGAATATGTGATATTTGTGCACAACTCTTAAAATTCACCTTTATGTGTTTGGAGATGTACCTACCTGAGCACTTTTACTTAAAACCATAACATAAGAACATAAGATATACCATACTGGGTAAGTCCAAGGAACCATCAAGCCTAGTATCCTGTTTCCAACAGTGGCCAATCTAAGTCACAAGTACCTGGCAAGAGCTCAAGAGTTAGATAGATCACAAGCTACTATTGCTTATTAATTTTTATCATTGCAGCTTATGGATTTATCCTCTAGGAACTTATCCAAACCTTTTTTAAACCCAGTTATACTAACTGCTATAACCACATCCTCTGGCAATGAATTCCAGAACTTAAATATGCGCTGAGTGAAAAATAATTTTCTTCAATTTGTTTTAAATGAGCTACTTGCTAACTTTATGGAGTGCTCCCTGGTCCTTCTATTATCTGAGAGAGTAAATAATCAATTTACATTAATTTGTTCAAGTCCTTTCATGATTTTGTAGACCTCTATCATATCCCTCCTCAGTCGTCTCTTCTCCAAACTGAACAGCCCTAACTTCTTTAGCCTTTCCTCATAGGGCAGCCGTTCCATGTACCTTATCATTTTGGTTGCCCTTCTCTGCACTTTCTCCAGTGCAGTTCTATCCGTTTTGAGATGCGATGACCAGAATCACACACAGTATTCAAGGTGCAGCATATAGCATGGAGCAATACAGAGGCATTAAGACATCCTCCATTTTATTTTCCATTCCCTTCTTAATAATTCCTAACATTCTGTTTGCTTTTTTGATTGACACAGCACACTGTGACAATGATTTCAATGTATTATCCATTCTAACGCCTAGATCTCGTTCCTGGGTGGTAACTCCTAAGACAGAACCTAACATTGTGTAACTACAGCAAGAGTTATTTTTCCCTATATGCATCACTTTGCACTTGTCCATGTTAAATTTCATCTGCCATTTGGAAGCCCAATCTTCCAGTCTACTGGTTACCATTTTCCACTGTGAAAACTGACCATTTAATCCTACTCTCTGTTTCCTGTCTTTTAACCAACTTGCAATCCACAAAAGGGCATCACCTCCTATCCCATGACTTTTTAGTTTTCTTAGCAGCCTCTCTTGCGGGACTTTGTTGAACGCCTTCTGAAAAGCCAAATCCACCACATCTACTGGTTCATCTTTGTCCAAGTTTATTCACCTCTTTAAAAAAATCTAGGAGATTTGTGAAGCAAGACTTCCCTTGGGTAAATCCATGCTATGTCCCATCAAATTATGTCTATCTAAATGTTTTGTGATTTTATTCTTTATAACAATTTCCATGATTTTTCTCGATCCTGAAGTCAGGCTCACTGGTCTATAGTTTCCCGGATCACCCCTGGATCCTTTTTAAATATTGGGATTACATTGGCCATTTTCCAATCTTCAGGTACATTGGATGATTTTGATAGGTTACAAATTTTTACTAATAGGTCTGAAATTTCATTTTTTAGTTCTTCCAGAACCCTGGGGAGTATACCATCCAGTCCAGGTGATTTACTGCTTTTCAATTTATCAATCAGGCCTACCACATCTTCCAGGTTCACTGTGATTTGGTTCAGTTGATCTGAATCATCACCCATGAAAACAGTCTCTAGAACAAGTATCTCTTCAATATCCTCTTCAGCAAACACTGAAGCAAAGAAATCATTTACTCTTTCTACGATGGCCTTATCTTCTCAAAGTGCCCCTTTAACCCCTTGATCATCCAACTGTCCAACCAACTCCCATGCAGGCTGCTTCAGACATATTTTTAAAAGTTTTTATTGTGAATTTTTGCCTCTATGGCCAACTTCATTTCAAATGTTCTTTTAGCCTGTCTTATCAAAGTCTTACATTTAACTTGCCAGTGCTTATGCTTTATCCTTTGTCCACCTATCCCTGACAATAGTGTTTAAGGCTCTCCACAGTAATTTTGCCAGTCTGCTTTGAATGATTTATCCAGAAATCTCAATAAGAGGCCAGCATCTTAGTTCTCAGGAGCTGCGAGAGAGAAAAGGTCTATTCAGAAAAAAAAACAGTGACTGTACATAGACCATTTTTCTTTCTGTTGGAAATACCTGCAACTATTCTACCTCAAGAATAAATGCAAACCATTGGGAACACCGCCCAGTATGCAGAGTGCCTTTTTACAGCAACTCTGTGCTCCCTGCCATCAAAGGTCCATTTCAACAAGTACAAGGACTCCATAAATGTGACTCATGTCACCTCCCTCCCATTACTGATATTTAAAAAAGTTCAGCCAATGCTGTTTTGAAACTGGCTTCAAAAGCACTAAATAAGGTACTAGAAAATATTCACATAAAAGCTACCAAGCTATTTCGAGCTGCCTAAAAAATAACCCATGAAAAACATTCAATGATTTTGAATATGAAACTGATGTACAGAAACTAAACAGCATGGATATGGGACCCAAACTTCACTCTACTAACACATGCATCAGTCTAGTGAATCACATTGAGAAAGACGTGAAAAACCCTCTTTAAAAAAAATTCTCTGTTAATCAATGAAAACATTACATTCAGTCAGGAGTCCACTTTAAATTTCTACATTTGTGTTTTTCTATTAGGTGCTGAAATGACAAAATCAGTGACCCTATTTATTGACTATATTGAATTAGACTATGCAAAAGACATATTTAAATTTCTAATTGATAACTTGAAATTGATAGGATTTACAGAAAAATATTTAAGTGAAAATGTAGCTGCTGTTTGCAGTGATGCAGCAATAATTTTTGGAAAACAGAGTGGCATATGAACATTGTGAATTCTTACATGGCACTGTACTAATCAGATTAGAGCTCCCTATTGCAGATGCTGTAAAACAGTTTCAGTAATAAATAAATTAAAATCTTTCATAGATAAACTTTGTGTATTGTATCATGTTTCATCCAAAATTCAAGAGAACTACAAATTTGAGAAAGTATTCTTGAGGTCTGTTAAAAAATGGACAGATTTTAAGTAGAAAAATGTTGTTTCAAGCTTCAGATCAGTTTCAGTAGTGTAGTGTGATGAGTAGCATGGGAGTGAGCACTTAATGCTGTGGCAGGGTTCACACAGCCTCGTAGGCGAACCTACAAAGCCTATTCCAACAGCTGGAGAATGCACCCTGAAGTGGGACTGGAGCTTCACCTATAACAGTTCCCTCCACCACAGGTTAAGCCCTTGGGTTCTGGTGGCTGGTAGGACTTAAGTAGGTCCCTAGGGTGGTGGGAGAAGCAAGAGTCCAGGAACACACCGGAGCCAGGATGGGCAGCAGGCTGGAGATGTGGGGAACATGCCAATGGTCGGGGCAGGCAGCAAGCAAATGTAGTCATGTCCAAGGCAATGGTCAGGGGTACAGGAAGTAGGCATGAGTAGTCGGGGTCCAAGACAAGAAGTCAGTTCCAGGAGATCAGGCTGAAGGATGGACAAGGAAAGGAGAGGAGACACTGGACGAAATGAGCTGGGTAAAGCTAGGCTGGATGAGACAAGCTTGCAAGCCAAGGCTCAAACATCGGAATGCAGAGACAACAGGAACACAGGAGCAGCATGCACTAGGGATGTGCAGAGGGAAAAGATACGTTGCTATTCGGTATTCGTTGCACCGGGACCCAAATCCATTGCATCCATTTTCATAGGGGAAAACCCGATTCGTCCATTAGTTGCATTCGGTATTCGTTTTCCATCAAAAGTTGGAAAAACAAACAAAAAAAAAACATCCCAACCCTTTAAATTTAATTAACTACAAACCCCCATCCTCCTGACCCCCCAAGACTTGCCAAATGTTCCTGGTGGTCCAGCGGGGTCTGGGAGTGATCTCCTGCACTTGGGCCGTCGGCTGCCAGTAATCAAAATGGCACTGACGGCCCTTTGCCCTTACTATGTCATAGGGGCCGACGAATGGCACCGGTAGCCCCTGTGACATAGTAAAGGCAAAGGGCCGTCGGCTGCCAGTAATCAAAATAGCACTGACGGCCCTTTGCCCTTATTATATGACACAGGGGCTACCGGTGCCATTGGTCGGCCCCTGTCACATGATAGGAGCAATGGAGGCACCGGTAGCCCCTGTGACATAGTAAGGGCAAAGGCTATCGGCGCCATTTTGAATACTGGCAGCCGATGGCCCGAGTGCAGGAGATCACTCCCGGACCCCCGCTGGACCACCAGGGACTTTTGGCAAGTCTTGGGGGGGGGGTCAGGAGGGTGGAGGTTTTAGTTAGTTTTTTTTTATATTCGCTCCTTAAGACGCACAAAAACTTTGGTAATGATATGTTGCATTCGTGGGGGTTCGCCATACATTTCGCGGATCCACAAATGCAACGAAAAGGGACCTATCCGTTGCGGATTGTGCATACATTCAAAACGAATGCACATCCCTAGCATGCATTGTTCAAGGCTGGAGACCCATTGCTGAGATGGTAATAGGAGACCAGGGAAACCTTATACAGTCATAGCTTGCTGATGTAATTAATGGGCATCACAGGGCTTTTTCCACCATGGGCCCTTTAAAAGATTGTGTGCATGCCTATGGAGACCCTGGGAAGGGTCCGGAGTATGGCGGCATTCAGGCTGCATTGGAGCTGCATCAGAAGAATGGCAGCATCAGAACCGTGTCAGAAGCTGGGGCCCGTTGGCGTGCAACATCAATCCTGCTGCACCAAAAGTTGCTGGAGTAAGTTGGAGAATGCAGCCAGTCACAGGCCTACCTCACAGCCAGCCAAATGTAACATGTAGGAAGGCTATGAAATTTTAGTAAGATATTCTGAGAATGCCAAAAACGACCCAAAAACAGAAAACAGTAGAAGCATGTATGCTTTATTTATTTATGTTCTATTTCTCGGCACTTCAAAGCAGGTACTATGGGTATTTCCCTGTCCCCAGAGAGCTCACAATCTAAATTTGTCTTCTTAAGAAAATAACACTGGGGAATATGCTTTGGAATGTGTTTTGACATGTGGCATGCTATAAGAATTATCAGATATTAGCTTTGATCTACTTTATCAAGACATTCATTTGTACACTGCCTAAGCAATGAAACTGAAATTCAAAATGTATGCAGAAGATTTTGGTTGAATGACAAAAGTTTGAAGATTCCCCAAATATATGCAAGAAGAGAAAATACTAATTACAGTGGTTCCATTCAAAATATCTTGGCCTTAGTGCCTATTTCCACAAGTGTAAATAAGTTCATATGTTAAGTTCTTAAGTGTACATGCATCCTTAACATCCTGATTCATACCTATTCTTAACATGGATAATCATCATCCAGTTCGTTTTACAAAGTTGTATCCCTGCTCGTTGACTCTCTCTATCCTTGTTCCTAGTTCATTGTAATATCGTTGACTCTCTCTATCCTCGTTCATTGTAATTTCCTTTCTCAGTTAATTGTGAACCGACATGATGTGTCCTATGAATGCCGGTATATAAAAATTGTTAAATAAATAAATAAATAAATAAAGTGAGTGATAATCACAAAGAGGCCTTCACTTTTGATATTTATTGCATCCACCCTAATGCTTATTAGAATGACAGGCCATCTATTCATCCATTTTGATCCTACAAAGTACATCATATTATAGATACTATGATAGTGAGTCCACATTGAGCAACAGACACCAAAAGGAAGGCATGAAAATATGATAATAGCAACTCTAATGATGCATGTGTGGAGCCTATTGTGGAGTAAACTATTAATAGGATTAAAGAAATTAAACTATTTCTATTACCAATTTATTGTTTTGTTGTTACATGACAATTTATTGTATGCTATTTCTACTATGCCATTACTGAAGGCTGTTTGTTATGATATTATTAACTTGTAAGCTGCTCTGAATCTTTGTAAGAAGAGCTGAGTATAAATCTAAAACAGAAACATTTTTTTTAGCACTTTTGGATAAGAATGGTCATCGGATGGGATGATGTAGAAAATATAGGCGACTTTCTGAGCCTTTCATCCCAGAAAATAAGCACTATTTAGTACTTAGCCTGCAAACTGAACTTTATTGGCACCTACATTTACTTACCTTAGTCTATGTGCCTATTTGTAAACCGTTGGCACCTACATTTACTTACCTTAGTCTATGTGCCTATTTGTAAACCGTTGGCACCTACATTTACTTACCTTAGTCTATGTGCCTATTTGTAAACCGTTGCGATGGTATATAACTTAGCGACAGTATAGAAACGTTTTAAAATAAATAAATAAGCGTGTGTATCTTGCTAGCTGATATGGTTCATGGTCATTTTTAGCATCTTATCTGTTCATGCTTGTTTACTCAACCAAATATGTCTTCTAATGAACAATTATTTTGCTCTCACAAAAACAATTATAATATTACTGGAACCGTGGAATAGAAAAACAAATACATAAATAAAGAAGTCTTCACTTCTTTTAAGGAAACAACATTTTTTGCTACCTTTGCCCAATGCCATGCCCTTCCTTTGGTGCCTCATAGATGAATACGTCTCTGAAATGACCTCTTAATTGCTCAGGCCTGGGCCTACTTCTGCTAAAAGATCTTGCTGTAATATTTTGCTGAATACTAACAGAGATTACAGAAGTGCCTACTGTAATCTCTGCCTATATTATTTAGTGCCTACTAAATAATATAGGCAGAGGGTTGCTTTCATCCTCAAGCCAGGACCTGCAACCAGGCCACTGAGGATTCAAATTGGTCCTCAGAGATTTTAAAAAGACTCCTAGTGTTCCTGGTAATTCAAAAGCTGCAAGCCGAGTAGAGCAGGCTCAGAGAATACCCATGGTTCTTGTGTTGTTTTACACACAAGTGCATCTGCTCCTGTAAGGTGAAGTAGTGAATTGCTGTGTTAACTGTGCAACTTAACCTGGACCAAACTGAACTGTGAATCTGCTTAAATTGCTATTGAACTTGAATCCCCTTGTTTTTCCTGAAGAAAAAGGACCTGCAATTTGTTATGTAATCTTGCAAGCCAGGCATACTTGTAATTGCTTTTGAAGTATTTACTAAAAAAAAAACAAAAAAAAAACCTCAGTTATTGAATCTTGGACTAGAGTGGCATACTTACAGGAGACTCAACCTGACAGGGAGATAATGTCCTGGATTATAATTTGTTCTAGAAACTCAATCTGAGTGGACCTACCTCAGAATCTGCCAGAAATCTTCAGTTTTGACTAAGAAGTGCAGCGATCAACCCTGTAGTCAGGACTTGTCATAGCTCTACCCTGCATCCTGTATATAGACTGATATTGAACTCTCCTGGTAGTGTTTCATTTGTTTATTTATGATTTCAATTTATTGGCTGCCTATCCAGTTAGAGATTCTAGGCAGATATGTTATTTTTATGAAGCCCTTGTGCAGTAGGGCTAGATAGCCTAGTACAGGCCACAGGAGTAGTCAACTCGAGTTCTCAAGAGCCACAAAAACAGGCCTATTTTTCAGGTTATCTACAATGAATTTACATAAAGTATATTTACATACAATGGAGGCAGAGAAGGCAAATCTATCTCATGAATATTCATTGTGGATATCCTGAAAACCAGATCTTTGTGGCTGGTTTGTGTCCTTTGTGGCCACTTTGTTTGTGGCTCTTGAGGGCCACAGTTGGCCACACCTGCCCTAGTGTATTCTGTAGCAAATGAATGCATGTGCCTTTAAATTATGTGCATAGAGTCCTGTGCAGATCCAGGGAGACCAGTTCAGAATGAACATCCTCTCTGTCATTCCAAGCCAGTTTTTCCAGAGCTATCCCTATCTACAAAGAAGTCGGGTCCACCCTTTCCAGTAAGAGAATTTATCCCCAAGTCTACTATACCATCTGACTGACCATCTTGAAAAAGAATCCTCACTCTAATTGGAAGCCCCCCTCCTGATACAAAGGTTACACGTATAATCCCTTTTTCATGTTTGTGATATGCAGGTTGTAGTTTTTACAATTGACTGTTCCTCTTTTTTTTTTTTTAAATAAAACTACACAATTTTTTAGCTCTTTGTCTGTGACTGATCAGTGACTTACAGAAGTATCACTCGGTGATTTCAATATTTTGAATGTTTAGTCCATAAGTATAATTTCTGGAAACTGTGTAACTCCGTGTACCTAGAAACCAAAAGGGGATAGCATGTGGAACAGGGTACTTGTTCAGAGGCAAGTGGGGCCCAGTTTATAGGAAGGAAGTTGTCAGTGTAGGGGTGTCTGCTCAAGTGCAGTGCATGGCATGACCCTCCCAGTGACCAAGTGAGTAAGACAAAGGCATTACATCTGAAGAATATATTTAACATAATAAGGCCTATTATATTAAACCAAGTTGTACAAAAAAGGAATTATCTCAGAAGAATATGAGATAGGTACTGAATTAAAATTAGCTAAATTGAGTACAATATATTAGATACTAAAAAACTGAGAAATTAATGCTTAAATTCCAAGGAAGACTTCATGAGATGGGGATAAATGTGAGTCACTAATGGCTTGGTTGATAAAATCTAAGAAATCCAGGAAAAATATCTACAAAATTGTGACTATGATGGTCATAATACACATGGATCCTAAAGTTACTGACAGAACATTTTCTGAATTTTTATAATTATTATACAAACTGAAAAGAGAACTGAGTATTGCCATACAGTACAGCAAAACTTTTATATCATACATATTTAAAAAAACAGTGACACCTAGTGGGTATTTTAGCTAACTGCATAGTGGCATCCTTTATAATTTGACCTTAAGTTTCTGGTGTTTTATGTACATTTCCTATTTTAAAGTAAAGAGAAAGTAAGAAATTGATCAGCAACCAGATTTTGTCATTCCGCTTTCTCTAAACTCAATATGCAAGTATACTGAGGAAGCTATTCATATATAAAACTTCAAACAATTCATATCTCAAAACTTCAAAATAGAATGGATTACATTATGTGCCAGATATACTATAGGATCTATATGAAAAATACTTAGTATATCTGACCCATGAGATAGAGGTAGCCATGCACATAAATGTTCAGGATCAAATCGGTACCTAAACAGACTCCAAAAAACATTTTGTAATATACTGAGAGTTAATCATTTCAAATGCATTTAATAATTATTAAGGACAAAAGCATTTTGTGTCAGTGAATGAAAACAACAGCAATTTTAGCCCTGCAGGGCAATTCTTAAACTCCCCTCCTACATGCAAAGTCTGCAGATCCTTTGGACCCACAGACTTTGTACTTAATTTTGGCCCCAATGTAATAAAAAATGTTTGCTGAACTTCAGCGCAATTTCCTTACTCGCACACTAAAAAATAATTTTAACTCCTGATACTGTAAGCTAATGATATGCTAATGCAAGGAGAGATTTTAAAAAGCACACTAACCTAAAAATTTGCACACAAAGCATGCATAAAATGATTATGTATATAAAATACATTCTACACAGAAAACATAATTTCTGTGCACAAATAATGTTTTCTGTGCATTATTTATGGGCA
Source organism: Rhinatrema bivittatum (assembly GCF_901001135.1). Classification (NCBI taxonomy): domain Eukaryota; kingdom Metazoa; phylum Chordata; class Amphibia; order Gymnophiona; family Rhinatrematidae; genus Rhinatrema; species Rhinatrema bivittatum. Next base: position 86,493,714 of record NC_042616.1, read on the forward strand.
CAAAGCATACTGGGATGAATTTTCAAAAGATGGGCAGATAAAAATTAATACATGTGTGAGTGAAATAGGATAAACGTGAATATATTTTATTTTAAAAACTGCGACAATAGGTAGAATAAATTAAAGATAAGGAATAAATTAAAGATAAGCAATTAAACAACAAAGAATCTGTAATTCCAGGTTGCCAAATATTTATTGAAACATTAGTCCCTGACACGGAACAGTGTTTCGCTAGGGCTGCATCGGGAAGACGAGGAACATATAATAAAACGTCATTGGCAATACACTATTGAAAAGAATCTCCCATTCAATCGTATAAACATCAAAACAGCAAGGGTGTGTATATGAATAATGAAGAGCTGTGCTAGAGCTGATAGTGTGACCACGTTAAGCAATTTGCATAAGAAGAGTGTAACCCTCAATTATGAACGGATGAGAAAAAATCTTTTAGAGCCACATAGGGTGGCAGTGGCATTCTGTCTAGAATAATATTGCTTAGAGCTACCAAATCATCCAAAACCAGGTAATTGTGTAATAGAAACTTAGAAACTTAGCCGTGACAGCTCCGGTTTCATGTTGTACCAGCTCCGCCTGCACTTAAAATTGCTGAGATTTTTCGATACTTCTAAGTTTCCAGGAGTTGAAGGGTATGGCGTGGCTTGTGTGCTTTAATAATCTATCGTTTTTTTCGGTCGGCTTTAGTGGCGGTTTTTTGTTCTTTTTCAGCGTTTCAAGATCTCCTGCCTGAAGCTTATGACACCATTGGTGAGGAATACATTGGTTTAAATGTGTCCGGAGTTTGTTCTGCTGTGGTAAAGGGTGCTTCAAGTTTCTTGCAGAATTTGATTATTATAAGAACATAAGAACATGCCATATTTGGTCAGACCAAGGGTCTATCAAGCCCAGCATCCTGTCTCCAACAGTGGCCAATCCAGGCCATAAGAACCTGGCAAGTACCCAAAAACTAAGTATATCTCATGTTACTGTTGCTAGTAATAGCAGTGGCTATTTTCTAAGTCTACTTAATTAATCGCAGGTAATGGACTTCTCCTCCAAGAACTTATCCAATTCTTTTTTAAACCCAGCTACGCTAACTTTACTAACCACATCCCCTGGCAACAAATTCCAGATTTTAATTGTGCATTGAGTGAAAAAGAACTTTCTCCGATTAGTTTTAAATGTGCCACATGCTAACTTCATGGAGTGCCCCCTAGTCCTTCTATTATCTGAAAGAGCAAATAACCGAGTGACATTTACCCATGCTAGACCTCTCATGATTTTAAACACCTCTAACATACCCCCCCTCAGCCATCTCTTCTCCAAGTTGAACAGCCTTAACCTCTTTAGACTTTCTTCATAGGGGAGCTGTTCCATCCCCTTTATCATTTTGGTCGCCCTTCTCTGTACCTTCTCCATTACAACTATATCTTTTTTGAGATGCGGCCACCAGAATTGTACACAGTATTCAAGGTGCGGTCTTACCATGGAGCGATACAGAGGCATGACATTTTCCATTTTATTCACCATTCCCTTTCTAATAAATCCCACCTATTGTGATTCAAATGTTGATGGTGAATCCTTGATTCCAGCTTCATTGGGGGAATAAGTAAAGGAATGTTTTTTTGAAGACCTGTGCCACCCGACGTTTGATTTAAATATCATTATATTTTGTTTTTTTGATTTTTGACATCTTAGTTTCGTTTCCCCTCTAGCAGCCTCATTGTGTGAGGCGAAACTTGGACCCTAGTTGGGACTGCATCTTTAAAGAAGAGATCTTGCTCTTTATGAAAATCCGTATTCAGGAAGTACATTTGAGAGCTATTTCTTACATAAAGTTTCATGATCTGGAGTAGAGATTTGATCTATCTTCTCTGAGATGTACCAAGGAGTTAGATTGGAATATGGCCACTTCCTGAAAGAGTGCTATTGAGAAAATTAGGGATCGTTACTATATTATTTTGTTTTTATCTTATTGTATGGATGTGGATGTGTGATTGGTTATATGTGATATTGTAGGGTACTATCTATTTTTTATGTTTCATTTTGTTTGTTCATATTTGTATGGTGTGTTTTATAATTTTGGTATGAGAATATTATATTTATAAAGAAACATTTATGTACTTTGATTGAATGTTGTAATAAAAGCACTTAATTGTTTAAAATAAAAAAAAAATTGTTGAAATATATTCGGATTTGTTTGAAATTGACTTTATACTTACCCTTTTTTGTTAATTAAGATATCTTCATAGGGGAGTAGTTTATTTCTAGCCAATTGCTTTTGCTTTACTAGATTGGTAATTGAAATTTCCCTTTATTACTGCACTATCAATTTGGTTAGGTTCCCTAATTTCTCTTACCATTTCACTGTCTGTTTCAAGACCCAAGACCGTACTTTCAAGTTCCCTCCAAGGCCGCTCCTGAAATCAGAGCGGCCTTGGAGGGAACTTTCCTTCTGCTTCCCCCACCTCCCCCTTCCTTCCCCTACCTAACCCACCCCCCAGCCCCATCTAAACCCCCCCCCTACCTTTGTTGCATTAGTTACGCCTGCCCCAGGCAGGCATAACTTGCGTGCACCGGCAACCGGCCGGCGCGCCATGCCCCGGCACAGGTCGCTGTGCAGGAGTGCTTAGCCCCTCCTTGGACCATCCCCGCATCCCACCATGCCCCCACCCCCAGACTATGGCCACGCCCCAGCCCCCAGACCCACCCCTTTTTCGAAGCCCCGGGACATACACGCATCCCAGGGATTGGCACACGCAGGGGCAGATTTTCTCAGGTTACGCGTGTAGCCTTTGAAAATCTGCCCCTATATGAACGAGGTATTAAAAATACCAATAGAATCTACCCCACCTTTGGCAAAAATATATTTCTTACCTGATAGAAGATTGTAAGAGGATGAACAGAGACCTCTTAATGTAACTGAGTTGCTTGACTCATCAAATGAAGAAATGGTTGAAAAAAGAAGAACAGTTCTGGTGAAATTTATATTTCCTTCTGATAGGGACTTGATGCTTAAATTATATCTGAGAAACTGAACTGTTAAATATTACAATCAACAAATCTGGATTTTTCCAGATATAACTAAAGCTACTCAAAATAGAAGAAAGGAATTTTTAGCCTTGAGACAACTAGTAGATCAAGTTGGAGCTCAAATGGTAATTCGCTACCCTAGTAAATGTATGTTAAAATTGAATAATGTGAATTACATCTATTTCAAACCATCAGACCTAAAAAAATTTTTAGAGGCTAAGGGGTAGATTTTCAGACATACGTGCAAGCTAGATTTGTTCGCGCAACCCGGCGCGAACAAATCTACGTCCGATTTTATAACTTGTGCGCGCCGAGCCACGTAGCCTTCCTCCATTCTCTCCGCCTCCCCCCCCCCCCCCCCCCCCCGACTTTTATCGTCGAAATTACGCCTGCCCAAAGGCAGGCGTAACTTGCGCGTGCTGGCTGGCTGCCGGCGCGCCATCCCTCAGCAGGGCCGCAACAGAGGAGGATTCGGCACTGCCCCCAGAACACCCCTGGACCGGCACCCCGCTCATGGTCCTGCCCCCGGAACATACGCGCATCCCGGGGCTTGCTCAGCTTGTGCAGGGGCAGGTTTTCGGGGGTTACGCGCATAACCCTTTGAAAATCTACCCCTAAGAATTTAATTGGAAATAATGGTAGCTAAAAAGGATATTCACACAGTAATATCGTTGGGACAACATTATTCAAGTTTAATCTAGTTTATTTTACTTTCAATTATGCTCAATTTAATAGCTTGATTTCTGCCTATTTCATTATAATAGGATGTCTATAATGAGATATGATAATGTTTATTTTGACTTTCTTGCATTCTTAGAAATTTATGAAAAGATGTCTCCTTCTTTAAAATTATTTGTTTCAGATGTATTGAGAGATACAGATATCCGTAATGTACTATGGCAGTGTTTTGTCATTGAAAATTGTAAAACTCAATAAAGTATAAATAAAAAAAAAAGATACAATTTTGAATTCAGTCTCTTGCAGGATCTTTATTGTGTTGGACTCTATGCCATCCCAGACATAAGGCACAACCCTGCCACCAAGTAGCTCCTCTCTATCATTATGATATAATTTGTACCCTGGTAATTGGTTATCCTCTTTCTACCATGTCTCTGAATTGCCAATTAAGTCTACGTCATCATTCACTGCTAAGAACATAAGAAATTGCCATACTGGGTCACACCAAGCCCAGCATCCTGTTTCCAACAGTGGCCAAATCAGGCTACAAGTACTTGGCAAGTCCCAAACACTAAGTACATCCCTTGCTTCTGATGCCATTAATAGCAGTGGCTATTCTCTAAGACAACTTGACTAATAGTAGTTAATGGTCTTCTCCTCCATGAACTTATCCAAACCTTTTTTAAACCCAGCTACATTAACTGTACTAACCACATCCCCTGGCAACAAATTCCAGAGTTTATTTGTGCGTTGAGTGAAAAAGAATTTTCTCCAGTTAGTTTTAAATGTGCTACTTGCTAACTTCATGAAGTGCCTTCTAGTCCTATTATCCGAAAGAGTAAATAACCAATTCACATTTACCTGTTCTAGACCTCATGATTTTAAAGACCTCTATCATATCCCCCCCCAGCCATCTCTTCTCCAAGCTGAACAGCCCTAACCTCTTTAGCCTTTCCTCATAGGGAAGCTGTTCCATCCCCTTTATCATTTTGGTCATCCTTCTCTGTACTTTCTCCATCGCAACTATTTCTTTTTTGAGATGCAGCTACCAGAATTGTACATAGTACTCAAGATGTGGTCTCACCAATGATTGATACAGAGGTATTATGACATTTTCCATTTTATTCACCATTCCCTTCCTAATAATTCCTAATATTCTGTTTAATTTTTTTGACTGCTGCAGCATATTGAGGTGACGATTTCAATGTATTATCCAATATGACACCTACATCTTTTTCCTGGGTGGTAGCTCTCCTATCTTACCTCCTGGACTTCTGGCATTAGCATTCAAACATTTCAAAGTGAGTTTTTGGTTTGTATAAACATTCTGCTTTTCAGTTGACAGGGATAAATTGGAATCTTTTAGCTTAGGCAATTCTTTACATATGGACTACTTTTCATATTATTGGAACCTCTCTGTTGGGATGCCTTAACTCTAATACTTCATTAGTATCTTCAAAGATACCTCCCTCTGAACTATGAGCTGCTGAGTTTGATTTAGTTTAAAAGCTGCTCCATCTCCTTTATAAAGATTAGTGCCAGCAGCCTGGTTCCACTCTGCTTAAGGTGGAGCCCATCCCTTCAGAAAAGACTCCATCTTCCCCAAAAGGTTTCCCAGTTCCTTACAAAACTGAATCCCTCTTCTTTGCACCATCGTCTCATCCACGCATTGAGTCCCCAGAGTTCTGCCTGCCTCTGGGGACATGCGAGTGGAACAGGGAGCATTTCAGAGAATGCTACCCTGGAAGTTCTGAACTTCAGCTTTTTACCTAAGAGCCTAAATTTGGTTTCCAGAACCTCCCTTCCACATTTTCCTATGTTGTTGGTGCCCACATGTACCATGATAGCTGGCTCCTCCCAGCACTGTCTAAAATCCTTAGATACCTTCGTACCAGGTAGGAATGCTATCACGCAATCCTTGTGCCCACCCGTCACCCAGCTGTCTACATTCCTAATAATCAAATCACCAACTTTGATGGCCGACCTAACCCTTCCCTCCTGGGCAGTAGCTCTGGGAGACACATCCTCAGTACGAGAGGACAATATAATCACATTGAAAGAAGGTCCTTGCTACAGGATCATTTCCTGCTATACCAGGTTGATGCTGTCCGACCAGGAGTCCTTCCTCCTCCAAGGCAGTACCAGGGCTGCCAAATGGAGTTGGGACTTGGCTACTAGGTCCCTGAAGGTCTTATCTATATACTTCTCTGTCTGCCTCAGCTCCTACAGGTCTGCCATTCTAGCCTCCAAAGATCGGACTTGTTCTCTAAGAGACAGGAGCTCTTCGCATTGGGTGCACACATACAACCTCTCACTAGTGGGTAAAAGTCATACATGTTAAACTCAATGCAAAAGACTATAAGGCCCCCTCTTGTTGCTAGACGTCTGCCTTCATCTTAATTTTCTTCAGTTCCTGGTAAATTTTAGATTGCTATGGGAGTAGGAATGCGTACAATTCGGGTCCTTTAAATGTATTATTGTATTCACAATTTATCTGGTAGTGACCTACAAGAGGATGATTAAACTCTTGATAAGGCCTGGGGCAATACTGAGTTTAAGTTAAAAGGCTGATTATATATATATTTTTTTAATGTCAAAATATCACCTGCCAATAAATCAAAGGATGAGCTAGGGGTGGGAAGGAGAGAAAGACAAATGCAAATTTCTTATTTTTGCCTGCCTTCTGACTAGTTAATTAATAGAAAACACACAAACTCCTTTTTTTTGCCTGCCTTCTGACTAGCTATTTAAAACAGACACACAAAGAATATATCCCAATGGTTTACTTCTACTGAAAAGTTTTAAATTCAAAATTTCCTCACGCAGTACTTACCGATTCTCTTCAGACACCAGCAAGGTGATGCTCTCATCTCAGTGCTTCCTGTATCTGCAAACTGCTTGCTGGCCTGAGTGTAGGATATTGAATATATGCTGATGACCTCCAATTCTTTATACCAATGTCACGCTCGGGGGATCACCACTCTCACCTCCAGGCCCCAGTCCGGAAAAGTGACGATAGAATGCATCAGGACACCACAGAAAACTCCTGCATGGAGCATCCCCCTTAGGTACACGCACCTCAACATTTAAAGGGACCATGGTGGGAAATCCCCCGTGGCCCCTCTTGATGATGTTCGCAACAAAGCCTTATATAAGGGCAATGCTTTAGTCACAACTTGCCTCAGCAACAGATCCACCTACTCCTGAAGTAGTGCAAGCTGCTCTTAGCGTCTTGTCTTCAGTTCCAATGACTTGTCTTCAGCTCAGCCTTGTCTTCTGTGTTCGTCCATGCTGCCCGCTTATTCTTCTCCTCACCTGCCTGCCCCGCTTATCCATGCCTCTTCTCCCCTTGAATGGATACCTGGTTTGACCTCAGCCTAATTTCGGATTCTCTTGACCACTGTCTGCCTCTGATCTTTGCCTGCACTTCGGACTCACCTGACCTCTGCCTGCCTATGAGCCAAGCAACCCTAGGACCTCCTTGCCCGCCACTGTCAGACACCCCATCTGCCGGCCCTGGCACCCAAAGGCTCAACCTGTGGGAACGAAGGCTGGTATAGGCAAAGCTCCTGCTAGGTCTCTGCCTCATTTGGATCCACGGTGGGAACCTGCAGGGCTCCTCTCTGCAGGTAGCACCAATCCTGCCTCTGCCCAGTGACCCTTGAATGCAACAGTCTTGGGCTAGCACACAATCCATGATTCATATTTGTCTATCTGCATTAAGGCAATGTTATCTCATAACAAGCTGTCACTTAAACTTGAGCAAAACTGAAATCATAATTCTGAGTCGTTTCCCACCAACTCATTCAACGTACATTTTGGTTTGGTGATTATAACATAGCCATTGTCAAACAGGTAAAAAATGTGGGTGTTTGGCTGGAATCTAATTTATTAATTGGAACAAAAATGAACACTGTTGTAAAATTGGCCTGCTTCAATCTACGAATGTTAAGAAGGTTAAAGAATTAGATACTAGTGTTTTTCAATCAGTATTGCAGGTTTTAGTGTTATCCATTTTAGATTACTGTAGCTTCATGAACATAGGCATACCAACAAATTATATACAAGCTTCACAAATAGTACAAAACTGTTCTGCCAGACTGACAACATATTACTCTAGTATTTTGGTTCCTTGCATTGGTTATCACTTCTTTGGGGAATTGAAATTAAGACAGCAGTGCTGATTCATAAATTGTTAGGGAGTAGCACATCACCATGGATTTGCACCATTCTGCAAATCTATATAATCCATCATATGCCCTAACATCGGCTCAGCAGGATCCCCTTGAAGTTCCCTCTCCTCATCTGGTGCATCTTTCTGAAATACGAGAATTAGCCTTTTCAGTGGCTGGCCCTATTTACTGGAATTCTCTTCCTGAGAGTCTATATATTATTGCCTGCACAAATACATTCAGGAAACAGCTAAAATAATTTCTGTTTAAACAAGCTTTTTCAGATCAAGCAGTAGTGCTTGAATCCTATCTCTCGATTCTATAAGCTCTATGTGGCCAGTGCATTTGATGATTTGATCTCTCTCTCACTCTTGTCTATTATGAGAAAGCGGAAATCAGTTATGCGGGCCTTTGCTTTATTTTTTTTATGTTTTATGCAATCTTTTTATATGTTTTTGGGTTGTCCGTAGATAAGATTATGTATGTTTTAGGCTGTACCCGCATTGAAGGAAATAAATTGTTCTAAATAAATAAAGGACCCATGAACTTTAGACCTGCTTTGTGTATGTGTGAAATTTCAATGCAAAATAATGTATGTCGATTTGAAAATGCAATCCGCATGTGTTATTTTTTCCCCTGAATGGGGATGTCTCCTCTAGTACCTGCACTATGGAAGAGTGCACATACGTTTTTAGATGGATTGAGGGACAGGCAATTTTCAGACACTCAGTTTATCCAGATAAATCACTATTCCCTAGCAAAAAGGGCTTTGAAAATTGCCTTCCTAAATCAATGGTATTTTGAATCCCAATTCTTATAGTCTTACATGCTAATGAATAAAGGCTCCATATTTCTAGCATAAATGCAATGTGACTAGAGCTATTTTTGAGTAATTTAATGCTATAAGGTCAGACAGTTAGGCTTTATGTCTGGAAATCAATCACACAGTATGAGATTATTATTTAGCATATTGGTATCCTCTTAAGATTTTAACAATGTGGAGATCATAGTGCTATTTTTTTATTTTTTGGTCCAGCTTGCCTCCCATTCCCTGCATTACTGAAACTTGTTTTCATCTCTATGACAGTAATGGACTTAATTGGCAGCCACCAAGGTTTTTCTCCCTTTTTAGGTTTCATCTTCTCTCTCTATCTCCTTTGCTTATGGCCACAGATTGTGGTTTCTTCTGAAACCTAATACATAGAAACATAGAAATGACGGCAGAAAAGAACCAAGCAGCTCATCCAGTCTGCCCAGCAAGCTCTCATCCGTCTCCCAGACTGCCAAGGTCAGGGCTCTTGTTGGTTACTGTTTGAGTCCAATTTTACCTCCACCCAGTCACTGAAGCAGAGAGCAATGTTGGAGTTGCATCAGAAGTGTAGTATTAGGCTTATAGGTTAAGGGTAGTCACCGCCGCATCAAGCATGTTACCCCCATGCTTATTTCTTATCATAAACTGTACAGTTCAATGTCCTTGTTGGTTGTTATCTGAATCTAATTCCTCTTTTCCTCTTTACACCCTGCCGTTGAAGCAGAGAGCAAAGATGGAGTTGCATCATCAGTATGAAGGCTTATTAGTTAAGGGTAGTAACCACCACACCAGCAAGCTACTCCCAAGCCTCTTACTTCATTTTCCTCCTCTAGCCTTTAGGGATCCACACAGTGTTTATCCATGCACTTTTGAAATCTTTCACAGTTTTTGTCTTCGCCACCTCCTCTGGAAGGGAATTCCAGGCATCAACCACCCTCTCCATGAAGAAATATTTCCTAACATTGATTCTCAGTCATCGTCCCTGGAGTTTCATCTTGTGGCCACTAGTTCTACTGATCTCCTTCCTACGGAAAAGTTTTGTTGTTGATCGTGCATCATTAAAACCCTTCAAGTATCTGAAGGCCTTATCATATCTCCCCTGCTCCTCTTCTCCTCCAGTGTATACATATTTAGGTCCTTCAACCTCTCCTCATAAGTCATTTGATGGAGACCTTCTACCATTTTGGTCACCCTTCTCTGGACTGCCTCCATCTTGTCTTTATCCCTTTTGTGATACGGTCTCCAGAACTGAAAACAGTACTCCAGGTGAGGCCTCACCAAGGTCGTGTACAATGGGTTTATCATTTCCTTTTTCTTACTAGATATTCCTCTCTCTATGCAGCCCAGCATTCTTCTGGCTTTAGCTATCATCTTGTCACATTGCTTCGCCATCTTAAGATCGCTAGACTATCACCCCAAGGTTTCTCTCCTGCTCTGTGCACAGCAGCCCTTCACCCCCATCGCATACAGTTCTTTCGGTTTACTGCACCCCAGATGCATGACTCTGCACTTCTTGGCATTAAATCCCAGTTGCCATATCTTCAACCATTTTTCAAGCTTCCTTAAATCTCATCTCATTCTCTTCTTCCAGCATGTCCACTCTGTTGCAGATCTTGGTATCATCCGCAAATTGACAAACTTTACCTTCTATCCCTTCCATAATATCGCTCACAAAGATGTTGAACAGAGCTGGTCCCAACACCAGTCCCTGTGGCACTCCATTTAACACAGTTCTTTCTTCATAGTAGGTTCCAGTTATCATCACACGCTGTCTTCTATCCGTCAACCAGTTAGCAATCCATGCCACAACCTATTATCCAGTCAGCACATGCCACTGCTATATAAGAGTTGGTACTTTCTCTAACTTCTGACAGCCCAGTAAGAAGGAACAAGTCTGGGTCTCAAACATGTGTCTCTCACATACCAAATACAGGGTTGCTTGCTGCAGAGATGAAATTTGATTCATTATGGGTTAATTTTCAAAGCCATTTACATGCATAAAACCCAGTTGTATACATGCAAATGGAAGTTCTAAAGCGACCCAAGTTCAGTGCACAGAAAATCATGGGGGCGAAATTTAAAAAATGATGAGCCCCTAAATTTATGCTTAGGATCCTAAGTTATGTGCCTATTTTCAGTTGAACATAGGATCCTAAGAGCTAAATATTCAGAAAGTTTAGGATCCTAAATTTTGGAGTTAGGCTCCTAAATTGCCCTTTTTAAAAATTTACTAAGACTGAGTGCTGAAATTTAGGCTTCTACAAAATGGATAGCTACAAGAGTGGAGTTGGGATGGAGCTCAACACTGATTTTCAAAACTAGGCACCTAAATTAAGATCCTAAATCTAAGCAAATGAATGGCAGTCCTAAATTTAGAGGTCTATGTTTTCGGGACTAAATTTATGTGAATTTTCAACAGAAAATGTAGGGACTTAAGTTGGTTGAAAATAAACAGCAAACTTATAGGGAGATATATCAACTGGCAATACGGCTATGACATGCATTAAACAGTATATATCACACAAAATGTACCTATTTCTGCGATATCGACCAATATTTGCAATATTGTGAGATGTTTGGACCTGAAACCCATCCCTATTACAATGAGTTACTTGCATAGCATGTGCATGCATGAATTTTGCAAATCCATGCAAAGCAGCTCATGCATACCTAATCCCATGTAAATAAAATAACACAGCTGACCTCGAAAATTTTTAGCCATATTATTTTATCTATATCTTTGTCTAAAACATTATTCTGTCGCGGAAGCACCAAGACCCTAATGTGGATTCTGATGCTTATATGGTAGAATTAAAGGGCCAAATGACCCAATACTATCTCCTCCCCAAAGTAGACCAAAAGCCTCCGGGGATCTAACTAGACCCCTATGCCCATCCTGGGGCCATAATTTGGGGTGCCCCACAAAAAAAGCAGCTTAAAATAGAAGAAATCTGATACTTGATGATGACCCACTCCCAATCCCCACCCCTCCCCATTCAAACAACTCTCCTCCTTTAGACATATCCCCCCCCCCATGTGGGCATAGTGTCAGGCCCGGGGTGACCACTTGCCCCATTTTCCAAAATGGTGCTGACCGGCCTTTGCCTGTATCACACAGGGGGTGCCTGAGTCCCACAACTATGCACAAATGTCTAATTTAAAGGTAAGGAGAGGGCTGTACCAGCCTTAACATTTATTGGAAAGGGGGGGCTGGGTGAGGGAAGCCTGCTCTTAGGAGTGGGGATGTGGTTTGCTTGAATGGGGAGGGGTTTGAGCAGGGGGGTGGATCATCACCACATGGCAAATTTTTTCTATTTTTAAACTTTTTTTGTGGGGCCACTTTGAATGGCAGCCCCAGGGTGGGCAGAGAGTCTAGTTAGACCCCTGTTAACGTTTGGTCTACTTTGAAGGGGGGGGGGGGTCATGTTGCACCATCTGGCCTTTTAAAGTGATGGAAGCCGTGTGGGTTGGGGGTCGCCATCCATTGTTTCCTAAACCCCTGCCATGTTCTTTTGTCTCGTGGACTTTTTTTGCAAAACAAAAGAATGTGATGATACTACTGCATATTTTGCTGAGGAGGGGCAAAATATTGCAGGAGCTCCCCACCGTGATATTGGGCCCCTCCCACAATACAATATCGTACCTTTGTGAGTTAGGCCTTAGCCTAAATTTAGAGACTCAGCTTTTTTTTTTTTTTTAATATCAGCTTCTATGTTTTCAGTTGAAAATTCACATAAATTTATTGCCCTAAAAATTATTGCCCCTAAATTTAGGTATGCTGTTCATTTTCCTAGATTTAGGATTCTAAATTAGGTACCGAGTTCTGAAAATAAGTGCTAAGCCCCTAACTTTGTTTTTCCACCTTAACTCTGCCTCTATAACCACCCACTTTTTAGCTTCCTACATTAAGGAGCCTAATGAAACTAGGGGCTTCAATTTAGGACCTCAACCCTAGTAAATTTTCAAAAAAGCCAATTTAGGACCCTAACTGCAAAGGTTAGTAACCCCCCTATGTGACCCTGGAGAAAACTGGGAAATCCAGTGTCATACAGGGGGATACAGGAACAGACTGGGTCATACAGGGAGGGTTGGAGTGAGTGTACCTGCGATATCCTGGGTGGCAACTAGGACATACAGGATTATACTGGGGGTTACTGGAAAGATTAGGGGAAACTGGGACATACAGGACTATATAGAGGGGTATAAGTGTGTGTTATTGGACATACTGGGGGATGTGAGTCAATCCTAGAGAATCCCTTTTCAATACGACACTAATGGCCCTATGGATACTCAGGTCACAAAGGCTGAGGAGAGAGAGAGAAAAAAGGAGGAGGAGAAGGTACGCCTTACAGAGCGTATACAAGACTAGGATACAGTGTTTGGATCTGTATGAGGAACAAGTCCAGCGTAGGTTCAGGTTCAACAAGGAAGCCATACTGTACCCATGTCAGCAGTTAGAGCAGGACCTGCCACCTACCACCTGAAGAAGCCATGCTGTGCCAATATACATCAAGGTCACTATCACCCTGGCATTTTTCACCACAGACACCTTCCAGGCACATCTAGGGGTCACAGCTGGAATCAGCCAGTTTGTCACTGCTCTGTATATAGGTCAGATCCTGCCTGCATTATTCTGGAAAATGTAATACTATGTATCGTTTACTCAGAGAAGACAGTAAACAATGACCAATTTCTATCAAATAGCACTTTCCCCTCTGTCTTGGAGGCTCTCAGTTGCACTCATATCCTTATAAGGGCACCAGGGAGAGATGAGGCCACCTCCCATACCCACAAGGGTTTCCACTCCCTCACTATTCAGGTGGACTGCAATTCCAAGGGCATCATCCTAGACATTGTGCCCAAGTTTCCAGGATCCACTCACAATGCCTAAATCCTCCTACAGTCAGGAATTCATGACTGCTTCCAGGAAGGAAATATCACTGCTGGCTGGCTTCTAGGTAGGAATATACTTAAGAACATAAGAACATAAAAAATTGCCATGCTGGGTCAGACCAAGGGTCCATCAAGCCCAACATCCTGTTTCCAGCAGAGGCCAAAAACCAGGCCACAAGAACCTGGCAATTACCCAAACGCTAAGAAGAACCCATGCTAATGATGCAATTAATAGAAGTAGCTATTCCCTAAGTATAATTGATTAATAGCCATTAATGGACTTCTCCTCCAAGAACTTATCCAAACCATTTTGAACCCTGCTACACTAACTGCACTAACCACCTCCTCTGGCAACAAATTCCAGAGCTTTATTGTGCGTTGAGTGAAAAAGAATTTTCTCCGATTAGTCTTAAATGTGTTACTTGCTAACTTCATGGAATGCCCCCTAGTTCTTCTATTATTCGAAAGTGTAAATAACAGAGTCACATCTACTCGTTCAAGACCTCTTATGATCTTAAAGACCTCTATCATATCCCCCCTCAGCCGTCTCTTCTCCAGGCTGAACAGCCCTAACCTCTTCAGCCTTTCCTCATAGCCGTTCCATCCCCTTTATCATTTTGGTTGCCCTTCTCTGTACCTTCTCCATCGCAACTATATCTTTTTTTAGATGCGGCGACCAGAATTGTACACAGTATTCAAGGTGCAGTCTCACCATGGAGCGATACAGAGGCATTATGACATTTTCCGTTCTATTAACCATTCCCTTCCTAATAATTCCTAACATTCTATTTGCTTTTTTGACTGCTGCAGCACACTGAGCCGACGATTTTAAAGTATTATCCACTATGATGCCTAGATCTTTCTCCTGGGTGGTAGCTCCCAATATGGAACCTAACATCGTGTAACTACAGCAAGGGTTATTTTTCCCTATATGCAACACCTTGCACTTGTCCACATTAAATTTTTCTGCCATTTGGATGCCCAATCCTCCAGTCTTGCAAGGTCCTCCTGTAATGAATCACAGTCTGCCTGTGATTTAACTACTCTGAATAATTTTGTATCATCCGCAAATTTGATAACCTCACTCGTCGTATTCCTTTCCAGATCATTTATATATATATATATATTGAAAAGCACCGGTCCAAGTACAGATCCCTGAGGCACTCCACTGTTTACCCTTTTCCACTGAGAAAATTGACCATTTAATCCTACTCTCTGTTTCCTGTCTTTTAACCAGTTTGAAATCCACGAAAGGATATCGCCTCCTATCCCATGACTTTTTAGTTTTCGTAGAAGCCTCTCATGAGGGACTTTGTCAAACGCCTTCTGAAAATCCAAATACACTACATCTACCGGTTCACCTTTATCCACATGTTTATTAACCCCTTCAAAAAAATGAAGCAGATTTGTTAGGCAAGACTTCCCTTGGGTAAATCCATGTTGACTGTGTCCCATTAAATCATGTCTTTCTATATGCTCTACGGTTTTGATCTTGAGAATAGTTTCCACTATTTTTCCCGGAACTGAAGTCAGGCTCACTGGTCTATAGTTACCCGGATCGCCCCTGGAGCCTTTTTTAAATATTGGGGTTACATTGGCCACCCTCCAGTCTTCAGGTACAATGGATGATTTTAATGATAGGTTACAAATTTTAACTAATAGATCAGAAATTTCATTTTTGAGTTCCTTCAGAACCCTAGGATGCATACCATCCGGTCCAGGTGACTTGCTATTCTTTAGTTTGTCAATCTGGCCTACTACATCTTCCAGGTTCACAGTGATTTCGTTCAGTTCGTCTGAGTCATCACCCCTGAAAACCATCTCCGGAACTGGTATCTCCCCAACATCCTCATTAGTAAACACGGAGGCAAAGAATTCATTTAGTCTTTCTGCAATGGCCTTATCTTCCCTAAGAGCCCCTTTAACCCCTCTGTCATCTAATGGTCCAACCGACTCCCTCACAGGTTTCTTGCTTTGGATATATTTAAAAAAGTTTTTATTATGAGTTTTTGCCTCTATGGCCATCTTCATTTCAAATTCTCTCTTCGCCTGTCTTATCAATGTTTTACACTTACCTTGACAATGCTTATGTTTTATCCTATTTTCTTCAGATGGATCCTTCTTCCAATTTTTGAAGGATTTTTTTTTTGGCTAAAATAGCCTCTTTCACCTCACCTTTTAACCATGACGGTAATCGTTTTGCCTTCCTTCCACCTTTCTTAATGCGCGGAATACATATGGACTGCGCCTCTATGATTGTATTTTTAAACAATGTCCAAGCCTGTTGAACACTTTTAACCTTTGCAGCTGCACCTTTCAGTTTTTTTTCTATTTTCCTCATTTTATCAAAGTTTCCCTTTTTAAAATTTAGTGTTAGAGCTGCAGATTTACTTATTGTGCCCCTTCCAGTTATTAGTTTAAATTTGATCATGTTATGATCTCTGTTGCCAAGTGGCCCCACCACCGTTACTTCTTTCACCAAATCTTGCGTTCCACTAAGAATTAAATCTAAAATAGCTCCCTCTCTTGTTGGTTCCTGAACCAATTGCTCCATGAAGCAATCATTTATTACATCCAGGAACTTTATGTCTCTAGCAAGCCCTGATGTTACATTTACCCAGTCAATATTGGGGTAATTGAAATCTCCCATTATTATTGCACTGCCAAATTGGTTTGCTTCCCTGATTTCTCTTAGCATTTCATCATCTGTCTGACCATTTTGTCCAGGTGAATGGTAGTATACTCCTATCACTATACTCTTACCCAACACATATGGGATTTCTACCCATATAGATTCTAATTGAGCATTTAGTCTCTTGTATGATCTTTATCCTGTTGGACTCTATACCCTCCCGGACATAAAGTGCCACACCCCCACCAAGTTGATCCTCCCTATCATTGCGATATAATTTGTACCCTGATATTGCACTGTCCCATTGGTTATCCTCCTTCCACCAAGTCTCTGTGATGCCAATTACGTCAATCTCATCATTTGCTGCTATACACTCTAACTCTCCCATCTTACTTCTTAGACTTCTGGCATTGGCATACAGACATTTCAAAATGTGGTTTTTGCTTGTTTTAACTATCTGCTTTTCAGTTGTTTGGAATAATTCGGAAATCATTAGCTTTGGTGATTTTTTACATATAGGCATATGAACTATGTTTGCTTTTGATGGAACCTCTCTGTTGGGATGCCCTAACTCTCCTGTTTCATTAGTATCCTTCAAGGATACATTTCTCCGAACCATGCACTGCTGAGTGACTGTCGGCTTTCCCCCTTGTTCTAGTTTAAAAGCTGCTCTATCTCCTTTTTGAAAGTTAGTGCCAGCAGCTTGGTTCCACTCTGGTTAAGGTGGAGCCCGTCCTTTCGGAAAAGTCTCCCCTTTCCCCAAAAGTTTCCCCAGTTCCTTACAAAGCTGAATCCCTCTTCCCTGCACCATCGTCTCATCCACGCATTGAAACTCTGGAGCTCTGCCTGCCTCTGGGGACCTGCACGTGGAACAGGAAGCATTTCAGAGAATGCCACCCTGGAGGTTCTGGATTTCAGCTTCCTACCTAAAATCCTAAATTTGGCTTCCAGAACCTCTCTCCCACATTTTCCTATGTCGTTGATGCCCACATGTACCACGACAGCCGGCTCCTCCCCAGCACTGTCTATAATCCTATCTAGGTGATGCGTGAGGTCTACCACCTTCGCACCAGGCAGGCAAGTTACCAGGCAGTCCTCACGTCCACCTCCTATTATCTCCCTCATATCTAGATGGACTGACAACATTGGGCCAGGAACACCGCTCTAATCTTATCCTGCGAACTGCCCTGCTGCCCAACCCTTAGGCATATCTAACTCTGCTCTTCTCTGCCTTCATCCCTACATGTAAAGAAGATATCCACTCAAAATGTAACTCCTCATCTTGCTGGCTAACCTACAGACTGCTTCAGAGGCTTGCTACAAAGGGCTCACTGGCAGATCAGGGCAGTCATCAAGAGAACCTTTGGCCCACTCAAAACACATTTCCATTGTCTGGACAGATCTGGGGGATGCCTTCTCTACAACCTACCTAAAATCTGTGAGATCTTTCTAGCCTACTGTATGCTACATAATCTGGCCAAAAAGAGACACATGCCTCTTGCAGAGGGATTGGAAGATAATTCAGATGAAGAGGAGGAGGAAGAAGCTGGGTCAGGAGGAATTGCAGGAGATATACCGCCAGAGTTAACAGCATGTTATAAAAAAAAGGAACCCTCAGATACAAAGACATTTTAGAAGGTGAACGTGCATATATTTATATGCTGTGTTCAATGTGATGACTAATATATAACAAAGTTAGTACTTCCTTGGCCGCTCTCTTTTTTGGGGTGTGGGAAGCTCGGCTGCCTTTGCTTGCCCAATTATGGAGCTCTTCTTCAGTGGTATTCTGTCATAGCTGATGCCGCCCTCAGAGGGCCCAAGACCTAGGGGCAAGAGCACATTATCATAGATGCTAGAGGGCCCTGCAGGGCTTTGAGTGAGCCAAAATGATAGGCTGGCAGCTGTGGTGGGCCTTGTCTACTCAGTCACCTATCTCTGCGGCAAGGTGGGAGCATCTCTCTCTGGTCATAGTGGTGGTGATGCTGCAGGCTGCACAAGCAGTGATGGTGGTGATGACATTAAAGGAGATGGTAGCATGATAGGTGGTAGTGGAGGAATAGGTGAAGCAGGTAATGGCACACAAGGAACTCCAGCTTTGAGAGGGGCCATCCAGCCTGGTGGTGTAACAAAGGCTGGCATTGGCTACATTTATTTATTTATTTAAAAACTTTTCTATACCGTCGTTAAGTTAAATAACCATCACAACGGTTTACAGAAGGGCACGATAATGAGAAATATGGGTGGTATAGATTACAAAATAATCATGTGCCATCATAGTACGGTAACAATTTAAAATAATAAACTAAGTGTATAATTTAATCCTGACGGCAGGTTAGCTTTAACATTAATGTGTTTTGTGGGTTAATAACAGCAACTTCTAGCTAGGTGCATCCAGTGGAGCATCATGTACAAGGGAATTGGTGAAGGCTGTGGCTACAAAGGGATACATTCTGCAGCATCTCCCTCCACACTGCCTTCCAAATGTCCTGTAGCTCATGCAACATGCCCTGCATCTCCTCCCTTCCACATCCCTGAGGCCCTGCATTTCCTCTCTCACAGCGTCCTGGAAGCTATCTCCGTTTTGAGTCCTGCAATCTCCTCCACCACTCTGGAATTGATGGCGAGGATTTGCTTCTCTGCAGGAGTGACCTGGACCTCCTCTTCAGGAGGAGAGATGAGCTCCTCCTCTGTTGAGCTGCCCGAGATCGGGTTACTGTGAAATAGGAGCAGCCAAGCTGGGTCTCCTCTTCCTTCCCTTCCATGGGCTATCGCTGTTCCTCTGCTGGTCCCTTTCCCGCTTCCATGTCCTTCTCAGAGTTACCAGGCAGAACCCCTGAGTACTGCCTTGCCCTTCCATGACCATTTGGTCCCACGCTCATCTGACTCATTGCCAGGCTGCTTCCCTGCAACACTGAAAATTGTACATTCTTTAAATATACATGCAATGTGCATATTTCTCTTCATATTCAGTTGACCTTCCTTTCTGTCTAACAAAACAGCTACATGATCCCTAATATAGCACCTACTAGAGATGTGAATCGGAACCGGAATCAGTTCTGATTCCGGTTCCGATTCACATCGTGGGTTTTTTTTCGTCCGGCCCGATCGCGGTTTTGTTTATCGGCTGCGCCCGAGCTGATAAACAAAAAACCCACCCCGACCCTTTAAAACTAATCCCTTAGCTTCCCCCACCCTCCCGACCCCCCAAAAATGTTTTACAGGTACCTGGTGGTCCAGTGGGGGTCCCGGGAGCGATCTCCCGCTCCTGGGCCATCGGCTGCCACTAATAAAAATGGCGCCGATGGTCTTTGCCCTTACCATGTGACAGGGTATCCATGCCATTGGCCGGCCCCTGTCACATGGAGGGAGCACTGGATGGCTGGGGACTGCTCTGTGGAGTGGACTCCTGTGAGGATGGGGATGGCATGGATGCAGACTGTGGCAGGTACTGAATTAGCTGTGGTACTGCTGTGGTCAAATTATTGATAGAAGTTGACATGGTGGTTAAGCCTTTTGTAAGGGCTGTTTGCTGCTACATGGCATTGGTGTGGTCGATCTGAACCTTGCTCAAGCAGACCAGCTCTTCCTGTCTATGGTGTAGCTGCAGTCCAGGCTTCCTCTCGATGCAGTCATGTAGCCTTGGTCTATAATTGTTCCATATTATCCACTGCTGGAGTTGCTGGTCATGGGATGGAAGTTTGCAGAGGTAGTGTCTGCAGCTGCAATGCTGGTATTGCTGGGCTCATGGACTTAGCTAGCTGGGTGTCTTGGTCATGTCCAGTCACCTGCTGGAGGTAGCAGGTGACTGGACATGTTCTCATGGCAGGGCAGATCCCTCCATTAGGTTTGAGAGGTTGAGGCTGGCATCAAGATGTATAGGCGACACAAAGGGTTGAAATAGCTGCTGCTGTAGCTGCTGTGACTGCTCCTCCTCTTCCTCTATCCATTGTGTCTCAGTATCCATGAGAAAGGGGCTGCTGAGAATTGGGGTTGCACTGCTGAGACTTGGGGCTTCCTGGGCGATAGCTGTGGAAACAAAGAAGAAGATATAAGTATGAATGCTAAGAAGTGCACATGTACTGTTTTGCATAAAATGTGCACTTTGCCTCATTCAATATGAGCAACCTATGCAAAAAAGTGTAGACATCTGTAGCAGACTTCACATTGGGTGTTATGCCAGCTTTCGTTTTGAACCATCGAATATAAGTTGTTCTTTGACTGCTGGCATATTACTGTAACTGATTGGATCAAACAACATCAGAGGTTTGAATAGTGGAGCCCCTGAGGCAGCGGCTGTAAAGCTGCGAAACTCGGCCTGAGTCGGGCAATTTTATTTGAAACGTCTCTGCACCAATAAAGCGTTGAAAAAGATCCAGGCTTCTATTCCTTTTGTATTCACCTGACGGTATCATAGATCGCCTACCTCTTTGTTTTCTTGGCAGACTTCACATTTACAGGTGATGTGACTTACCGGCCCCAGCTTGCATCGTGTCCAGGCCTTAT
This sequence comes from Rhinatrema bivittatum, assembly GCF_901001135.1. Taxonomy (NCBI): domain Eukaryota; kingdom Metazoa; phylum Chordata; class Amphibia; order Gymnophiona; family Rhinatrematidae; genus Rhinatrema; species Rhinatrema bivittatum. The sequence continues at coordinate 86,514,433 of NC_042616.1, forward strand.
CCATTCCCTTAACAACATCCGGTCCCAGCTATTCAATGAGACACTCCTCCATCAGCATCAGGACTATTGAGCAATGGACTTCTCCTCCAGTCTGGTGCATGTATTTGATCCTGCTGGCCACCTTATTCTTTAACTTCACCTTGACATCCCTGTAGCAGTGGGCCACCTGCACTACGGTCCTCTTGATGCCACTATGTTAGGATATGGCCTGTGCAATGGTCCGCCATATCTGGCCCTTGACAGCCCTAGAAGTCACTGTCCAGTTGCCAAAGAACATGTTATAATTCTCCAGGACCGTGGTGATGAGCTGCTCATTGTTCTCCAAGCTTAACTTGTAGGCACATAGATGGTGCCTGGCTGCCAGAGGATTGGGTTGCCACTTCCATTTCTGGAGAGATGGTGTCATTCTCCTGCCTCTTGCTCCCAATTCCCGTTCTCTTCCCTTCCTCACCCCCCTTTACTTCACCTGCTCTAACAACTCTCCCACCCTCTGTCCTCTCTATCTAGCCCTACCCTCACATCCTCCTCCTTACACACTCACTTCCTTCCCCTCCTGCCTCCTCTGATCCCTTTCCTCCTCCCTATCTCTACTCTTTCTCTTCCTCCACCTACTACTCCTGCCCTCCTTTCCTCCCTTTTCACACCTCTCCTCTATCTCCATGCCTTCCATGATCTATCCTCTCCTGCTCTTCACCTCTCCCAAACACTCCTCCACCACTCGCCTCCTCGCTACTCCTTACCACTCATCCACACCTCCTCCACACAAAGGGACAGAGAAACAAGACAAATACACAAAAACTTTCACACATAGATAAACACAATAGACAGATGAGAAACAATAAACAGGACAATTCACTCAGGTAATAGATAGAACTCTCCTCCAAAACTCCAACTAACCACCAACTAAACTCCAGCTCTCCTCTCTTGCCAACTCCTGATACACCCTCAAAGAGACAACTGCAGGAAGCCAATATGTATAAACAAAGAAAATAACATGCCGTATGTAAAAACGATGCATGACATATTAGTGCTTCATATGATGCAATAGTTACATACACCGCAGCTTGATGAATCTAGGGCTTAGACTGAGTCCTCTGGGAACTGAGAAATACCTACTGTACTTGAATGTAATCCACTTTGAAGTGCCTGTAAAAGCGGAAAATAAATAAATTAATATACCACAGCCCCCAGTTTTTTGCAGCAACTCTGCACCAAGACATAGGAAATTCTGTGGCAATTCTGTACCCCTTGTGCATAAATTTGCATAACTATGCAAATTAAAGTATATTTAACTTTACTATAACTATTTTATTACCTTTTTTGTGTGTCTGTATAATATTTTTGAGGGTTGTGAGGAAGGGAGGAGGGGGATCAGAAATGGAATGGCAATCAATATGAGAAGGGGCAAGGCGGGAGAGAATGAGAGGGGATCTTGTGGATATGAGCTGAAAAATATTGAGGACTGAGTGTATGCAGGATTGAGGAGGAAGAAGAGAGGGAGCAAGAATCCAGGATCAGAGGTACATGTGGGAGGAATGGGGATCCAAGACCAGAAAGAAAGGATCAAGAATCAGGGATCAGGGGGTTGCAGGTTAGAGAGGAAGGATCACCTCTCACACACAGTTCTCCGTCCTCCTTAGCAGATTTCCCTCTGTCTCTGTCTCTCTCTCTCTCTCACACACACACACACACACACACATCTCCATCCCCCAGCATGAATCTTCTTTTTAACATACACACACACACATAGACCATCAGTGCTGGGTTGTGTGTCTCTCTAACACATACACATCCTGGTGCCAATTATCTCCCTTTCTCACACACAAACATACACACACATGTCACAGAAAGTGGGGTCATCAGTGATGTGCCAGGACAAAAAAAAAACCAAAACAACATGATGTGAGAATCACAGACTATCCTTGGAGATCCGGATTTTGCAGATTACTTGGGCTTTGCAGTCCTTATCTGATGACATTTTATATTTTTCTCTTTGACTTTAGGCATTAATGTTTGGCATTCCAGTTACAATATATTACAGAATGGTTTCAAAAGAGCTGAATTACTATTACATGTCATATGAAAAGAAGCATGGGGATAATATGGAACAATTATAGACCTAGTAAATCTTTTATGGAAAAAAAGCAATGGAAAACAAGGGAGATCAATATCTCCTTCTAGAATACTGCTCAATAGTGCTCTTAAAGACATTCCAGATAGTTTTACAAGAGGTAGGAAAATCCACTGGGACCAAACTAATGGGAACTATTTAAGAGATCTGTATCAAAATGACCATTTCAAAACATGGAATACTTTCAAACCCAGACATACAGAGTAAGGATTATTGCACATTCAAAACTTATGAATCAGATCTATAATATTTGATTTTTAAAGATATTTAGATACATAAATAGCCAAAACAACTCATTCTTATGTGAACTACTCAAGAAAATTAGCTTCACAAATATATAATAACCTTTTATCTTTGAATTCTTTAATTATAGCTAAGAAAAGGGAGAATTAATTGGAAAGAAAAATAGTGCAAGAAATATTGGATAGAAAAAGAATACTATAAATAAATATTTACTATACTAAATTATAAATTCAGATATATGATTCACAAATCTACAAAAGTCATTTCAAACAGGTAAATATAACATTGGACTGTATAAAGGATGCAAGCGAGCTGAAGCATTAGTACAGTTAAAGGCTATCCTGGTGGCTGAGTGATAGTGTTGTGCATTGCCATGTAGAAGGCCTAGGTTTGATTTCCAGGTCAGGTCCTTTGCTCCCTGAGCTGGACAGTGCTGAGGATGATATAGAGGCAGCAATCATAGCCCCGGGGGAAGGAAGGAGTCTCAATCATCATTCAATGGTGATATTTAGAGGCTAGACTTAGGGTTCATATTAGCTGCATGCAGTTTATGGCCCCTAGCTGAGAAATGTCACTGTAATGGTTAGGCTGAACTGGGAAGAAAAAAAATGCTGGGTAGTTGTGAATGAAGGCTCATGGTACCTGATTCCTGCACTAGTTCTGATTGAGCTGGAAGCCAAAAGAAGCAAGAGAAAACTGCCAGACAACAAAGAAAACATAAGAACATAAGAAAATGCCATACTGGGTCAGACCAAGGGTCCATCAAGCCCAGCATCCTGTTTCCAACAGTGGCCAATCCAGGCCATAAGAACCTGGCAAGTACTTGGCAAGAAACTGGCAAGTACCTGGCAAGTACCCAAAAACTAAGTATTCTCCTCCAAGAACTTATCCAATCCTTTTTTAAACACAGCTACACTAACTGAACTAACCACATCCTCTGGCAACAAATTCCAGAGTTTAATTGTGCGTTGAGTGAAAAAGAACTTTCTCCAATTAGTTTTAAATGTGCAACATGCTAACTTCATGGAGTGCCCCCTAGTCTTTCTATTATCTGAAAGACTAAATAACTGATTCACATCTACCCGTTCTAGACCTCTCATGATTTTAAACACCTCTATCATATCCCCCCTCAGCCATCTCTTCTCCAAGCTGAGAATTCCTAACCTCTTTAGTCTTTCCTCATAGGGGAGCTGTTCCATTCCCCTTATCATTTTGGTCGCCCTTCTCTGTACCTTGTCCAACGCAATTATATCTTTTTTGAAATGCGGCGACCAGAATTGTACACAGTATTCAAGGTGGGGTCTCACCATGGAGCGATACAGAGGCATTATGACATTTTCCGTTTTATTCACCATTTCCTTCCTAATAATTACCAACATTCTGTTTGCTTTTTTGACCCGCAGCACACTGCACCGACGATTTCAATGTGTTATTCACTATGACGCCTAGATCTCTTTCTTGGGTGGTAGCACCTAATATGGAACCTAACATTGTGTAACTATAGTATGGGTAATTTTTCCCTTTATGCATCACCTTGCACTTATCCACATTAATGGGTAGATTTTCAAAGGGGTACGTGCGTACGATACGCGGGTACCCCCCGAAAACCTACCCCAAACCCCCCCTGCGTGCGCCGAGCCTATTTTGCATAGGCTCGGCGGCACGCACAAGCCCCGGGACGCGCATCAGTCCCGGGGCTTGCATGGAGGGGCGTTTCGGGGGCAGGCCCGGGAGCGTGGTCGAGGCCTCCAGACCAGGCCCCGAGTCGGGTGATGGCGCGCCAGCAGCCCGCTGGCGCGCACAGATTTACGCCTCCTTTCCGCAGGCGTAAATCTGCCAACAAAGGTAGGGGGGGTTAGATAGGGCTGGGGGGGTGGGTTAGGTAGGGGAAGGTGAGGGGAGGCGGAAGGAAAGTTCCCTCCGAGGCCGCTCCGATTTTCTGAGGCCGCTCCGAGGAAGGGAGGGGAAGGTGAGGGGAGGCGGAAGGAAAGTTCTCTCCGAGGCCGCTCTGAAATCGGAGCAGCCTCGGAGAGAACAGGCGGCGCGTGCAGGTTGCACAAATGTGCACCCCCTTGCGCGCGCCGACCCCGGATTTTATAGGCTACGCGCGTATCTTATAAAATCCAGCATACTTTTGTTCGCGCCTGGTGTACGAACAAAAGTACGCCCGCGCGTACATTTATAAAATCTACCCCTAAATTTCATCTGCCATTTCGATGCCCAATTTTCCAGTCTCACAAGGTCTTCCTGCAATTTATCACAATCTGCTTGTGATTTAACTACTCTGAACAATTTTGTATCATCTGCAAATTTGATTACCTCACTCGTATTTCTTTCTAGATCATTTATAAATATATTGAAAAGTAAGGGTCCCAATACAGATCCTATTCTCTATTTCCTGTCTTTAGCCAGTTTGTAATCCACGAAAGGACATCACCACCTATACCATAACATTTTACTTTTCCTAGAAGCCTCTCATGAGGAACTTTATCAAACGCCTTCTGAAAATCCAAGTACACTACATCTACTGGTTCACCTTTATCCACATGTTTATTAACTCCTTCAAAAATGTGAAGATTTGTGAGGCAAGATTTGCCTTGGGTAAAGCCATGCTGACTTTCTTCCATTAAACCATGTCTTTCTATATGTTCTGTGATTTTGATGCTTTAAACACTTTCCACTATTTTTCCTGACACTGAAGTCAGGCTAACCAGTCTGTAGTTTCCCGGATCGCCCCTGGAGCCCTTTTTAAATATTGGGGTTACATTAGCTATCCTCCAGTTTTCAGGTACAATGGATGATTTTAATGATAGGTTACAAATTTTTACTAATAGGTCTGAAATTTCATTTTTTAGTTATGTCAGAACCCTGGGATGTATACCATCTGGTCCAGGTGATTTTCTACTTTTCAATTTATCAATCAGGCCTACCACATATTCTAGGTTCATCATGATTTGGTTCAGTCCATCTGAATCATTACCCATGAAAACCTTCTCCGGAACTGGTATCTCCCCAACATACTCTTTAGTAAACACCGAAACAAAGAAATCATTTAGTCTTTCCGAGATGGCCTTATCTTCTCTAAGTGCCCCTTTAACCCCTCGATCATCTAACAGTCCAACTGACTTCCTCACAGGCTTTCTGCTTCAGATATATTTTAAAAAGTTTTTACTGTGAGTTTTTGCCTCTACGGCCAACTTCTTTTCAAATTCTCTCTTAGCCTGCCTTATCAATGTCTTATGCATGATTCTATTTTCTTCTGTTGGATCCTTCTTCCAATTTTTGAATGAAGATCTTTTGGCTAAAATAGCTTCTTTCACATTCCCCTTTTTACCATGCCGGTAATCGTTTTGCCTCATTCCACCTTTTTTAAAGTGTGGAATACATCTGGACTGTGCTTCTAGGATGGTATTTTTCAACAGTGACCAAGCCTCTTGCACACTTTATCTTTGTAGCTGCTCATTTCAGTTTTTTTCTTACAATTTTTCTCATTTTATCAAAGTTTCCCTTTTGAAAGTTTAGCACAATAGCTGTGGATTTGCTTACTGTCCCCTTCCAGTCATTAATTCAAATTTGATCATATTATGATCACTATTGCCAAGCAGCCCCACCACCGTTACCTCTCTCACCAAATCCTGTCCTCCACTGAGAATTAGATCTAAAATTGCTCCCTCTCTTGTCAGTTTCTGGACCAATTGCTCCATAAAAATGTCATTTATTCCATCCAGGAACTTTCTCTCTCTAGCATGTTGGTCTTCAATTATGAAAATAGACTGGATAAAACAAAGAAATTACAATATCAAGTCCCTCCTGTGACTGCAGGAGCAGCATAATCAACAAGAAGAGAGTAGATGCCCACCTACCTTTTCACCTAGCAGGCTTGGAAGGGATCCAACTGCATCCTAGCATCATCTTTGCCAACTGTGAAGTGTTTGAAGTTTTCTTTTAGTTGTCTAATATTTTGTCTATAAATATAATTTTTGTATTTTTTATATATCCAGTGTGTGCTGTCAGTTGGAAAAGATGAGTATCGAACTTAAATAAAGGTGCTGAGTTTGTAGTATGAAGAAGTGGTGCATACGATTATTTAAAGGCAGTCTCTAGAGTGAGAATGAAACAACAAGGAGGGAAATAATGAAAGCCCTTATTTCAGGTAAAATAGCAATTTACCCACAAAAGTAAGGACTTAAATATTATCCAACTTATCTGCAGGAAAATGAACTGCAGAGAGCAAAGATGTGACCATTAGGGAGAGGGTGGGCCAGTGAACAAAGATTGTATTTTTGTATAATCCAAACTATGTATTTTGTTTCTAGAGGAAAAATTACATGCAGAGAATTCAGGTACAATAATAAAGCAAAAGCCTGTACAGATATTTGCTTTGCTTAGTGGTGCAAACCCAGCAGCTAAAAGTATCTGTGGAGTTTGCATCAAAGTGAACAGTTTTGATTATTGCCCACTAAATTGTGGAAATGATACTTAGTACTTTGAGTACTCAGTGTAGGTGAGTATTGTTTGATAATGTAGCAGTACAAGATGACTACTGTAAGTGTTTTGTCAAAACTGTATGACCCTGGGTATAACTTGTCACTGATGTATGCTTTATATCTGAGCAAATGAAACATGAATAGGTGAAAAAGATTTTTTTTACATGAATATACAATGTCTCTCTCTCTGTTGTATGCATATCCCTCCATACCTTTCAGATATTTCTCACTCACCCATGATAAACATGCTGAATAGAGATTAGAGATGATTTAAGGCTGGATTTTAAAACCCCGGCGCGTGTAAATCCCAGGGTTTACGTGCGTGGCTGGGCCTTTCGTGCACCAGGCCAATTGGAGCGGACTGGGAGGGAACTGGGGAAGGCCCCGATGCGTCGCTGCATGAATTTGCTAAATTATATCCCCCCTTGCGCGCATTGACCCAGAATTTTATAACATGTGCTAACATGTTATAAAATTGCACATTCATATGAGCGTGCCGGGTAGTGCACGCACATGGAGGTGTGCACGTATTTTTAAAAAATCTACCCCTTAGATTTTCTATGATCCAGTAGACTTGTAAAATAGTGAATATGTGAATATACATTCCCAAAAGCACATTCACAAAAAATCCAAATCAACATAAATAAATCTATTTTTTTTTGTTTTGGGGTTTGTTTGTTTAGGTTTGGTTTTGTTTTTTTTACAAAAACTCCAATCAGATGTAAACTGGCATGAAACAGATTACATCTGTCCAAGTAAACTCAAGAGAAAACTTAAGAAGATTCAAACTTTATTTCCACTCAGGTCATAGTTTGCAAGTACCTATTCCAAATCCGAGTGCTCCAATAATATTAACCTTGAATATGAGGATGTTGTAGAAGTATTCACTTTGTGCTAACAGCAGAGCACTCAGTGGTTCCAGTCAGTGCTAATGGCATGAAATGGATACACCCAGCAAGCAGTATGTCCCTTACATTTAAGGTAAAATTGATAGAAGGATGTTTGCATTAAAAAAAGCTCTGTCTAGGCTGAGTAGGACAATAAGCAGTTTCTTTCTTTTGCTATGATATTCTCTTGTATTTGATTTGTATACATAGAAACATCACTCCAGCATAAGTGCATTTGGAGTAGCCTAGTGGTTAGAACAGCAGGCTGAAAAACAGACAATCCAGCGTTCAAATCCTGCTGCTGCTCTTTGTGACCTTGGGTGTTGCTTCACCCTCCATTACCTCAGGTACACATTTAGGGGCCTATTTACCATAGGATTTTTCCCATTTTATGTCTATGGGGAAAATGCTTAGAAAATAAAGTCCCCCGGGAAAATATCTACTGTACCTGAATGTAACTTGATTTGAACTACCAATGAAAAGCTATGAGTTAAATCTAAATAAATAAATACAAAATCCTAACACAGACATTATAAAAATGCTTTGTTGATATGACTTATTTTTAGTGGTGCTCTTTGTCAAACATTCAAATTCAGTCATACTTTTGAGATAGGTAAAAGGTCATATATTTTTTGTATTTTTTTAAGTACCAGTAATTTGCAAAATACTGTATGCAATAGACAGGGAAATTATCTGAAATAATTTACCTAAGTGCATTGGTTATCTGAAACTTTCTCACCTTTATCCAGATAAAAGTATGTGTGGGGGGGGATCAACAAAACATGTTTTTAGCCTCAGGAAGAGTAGGAATTCTAGGGAATATGTTTAATCTGGGGAGACAATGCGCATGGATTATACCTTTAAATCTATGCACCATATTTTCAGTGGAAGATGTAACCCCCCCCAGAAAAAGCAGATGGAAATGTCTGCAGGTACATTTTCCCCAAGACAATTTTCAAAGGGAAAATCTGCAAATCCAGCAGGTAAAAGTATTTGCTGACCTTACATTGGTAAGGGCAGTTTTGAAATTTCCTCTTTGGTGGGCATTTGGAGGTCCATATTCAGGCAGAGTCTGGATAGCAAAGTTAGCTGGATAAACGTATCCAGCTAATATTCGAGACATCCAATATTATAGCCACACTGCTGAATATAGCCGGCTAACTTTAGGAAAGTCCTTTGGCCTGTTCAGACGTAGCCGGCTAAGTTGTCCAGTTAATTCTGAATATCGAAGTTAGATGGTTAACTTAACCAGCTAACTCAACTCCTCCCAGTTATGCCCCCACAATGCCCCTAACTTATCCGGCTAAATTCTGGCCTGATTTCAATTGCCAATGAAAAAATGTGAGATAAATCTAAATAAATAAAAACAAAATCTTAACTTATTAGCCAGCTAGCATTCAGCCAGATGTGTACCCAAATATTAATTTAGCCAGCTAACTTCTGAATTAGCCAGTTAAATGTTTTTGAATGTGGACCTCTTGATGACTTATGGAATTACTGGCTTCGTTTCTGGACTGGAATAACCAAGTCATTTTACATAATATAATGGTACCTAAAACTCAGTCCTCAATACCCTCACAACAAAGTCTGATCTACAGAACATCTATCTCATTGAGATATTTTTAGGGACTTCCATTTTCAGTTCTTATTTTATTTTTCCTGGGAATTTCAATGTTATAACAGAAACAATGGGTAGAAAAATGACTTATTATAACACACAGGAGAAAAGACAGTGGGAAAAGTCATTTTCCACTAATTTTTTCTTTGTTATAACACTAAAATGGAAAACTGAAAACAAAGATCCCTATATATATATATATATATATATATTTTGGTAACCCTGAAAATCAGACATGGCTGAGAGTCTCCAGAAGCATTAGCAATGTAACAATTTCTATTTTTTTCTCTTTTGCATTCAAACCATATTTTCTGATGTAATTTAAGTTCTCTCTTAAATGCCTTCTTTAAAATGTGCAATTGGGAAGCCCCGAAGCACACAGCTCCCCAGTGTGCGTGCGTGTGGGGGATTTGGCAAGTGCACACTTTTCAGACCTTGGTTTCAAATATTATAAGTGTGCATTTGCTCAGAACTGAAAAGAAGATGAGCATATTTGCACCAGCTATTGTGGTTCACACTAAGGCCCAAAGTAATTAATACATTTTCAGTTGGTTCGAGTGATCTAATCAAATGTTTTGTGCAGGTTTTCAGTGCCATCTACTGTCACCACAGGAGAACTGAAGCTGCAGCTGTTTAAAGAAATTCAAACAAAAGCAACATAAGAAAAAGGCAATTTCTGTACAGAGAAAAGAATAACTGGTAATTACATCAAGTGCTCACTTTTTTCAGTTACTTTATTCATTTTATATCAGTTATATGAATCTTCCTTGTTATAACCCTCACCCTAAAATGAATGCCAAAGTTTATTTTTCTATATGATAACAACCATTATTAATGTTTCTGATGAATGAGTTTGAAAGCTGGTTTAAAACCAGATTCAAACTGCAAGATTGAGAGGTCAGATTTCACAAGAATTTGCCCGGATAAAGTTCCCAGGGCTGAAAATGTATCTGCCCTTAACAGCTAAAAGTATACATACTGGTATAAATTTAAAAATGGTTTTAAAACTGTTTTCTAATATATTTCAAGAATATTAAATGAACGTGATACTGCACTTCGGCACAACATGATTGGAAGCACACCTAGCAGCCATAAAATATCAATACTGCATCTTTTGTTAACGTATCTCCTTTTTACCACCCTCATCCTAAAATGGTTTCATTCAAAATGAAAATAGGAAGCAACTGGCAGCCTCTGTACATTGAATTCTGAGGGCACTAGACAAAACTGTCTACAGCGGGACAAAGTCCGTTGGTACCCAGACTTACACTTTTTTGAAACTTGTCACGAGTACCAAATATGTGTGGTCACTTTCACCTGATTTTTCTGCAGCTACATTTTAAATGAAAAGTAAGCTGAAAGATTTGAAAATGCAATCTAAGAAGTAAAATGTAAGACTTATATGCGGGCGCAGGCGCACGGACACAGCGTAACTATTGCATGGGTTATTTTTCCCTATATGCATCACCTTGTACTTATCCATATTAAATTTGCGCTATTGATCACATACCAGAGCACTGGCGCGGCGGTGATCGCGAACTACAAGCTTTGGGGCGGATTTTAAGAGCCCTGCTCGCCTAAATCCGCCCAAATCCGGGCGGATTTAGGCGAGCAGGGCCCTGCGCGCCGGTGAGCCTATTTTACATAGGCTCACCAGCGCGCGCAGACCCCGGGACTCGCGTAAGTCCCGGGGTTCTCCGAGGGGGGCGTGTTGGGGGCGTGTCGGGGGGCGGGCCCGGTCGTCGCGGCGTTTAGGGGGCGTGCCGGTAGCGTTTCGGGGGCGGGCCCGGGGGCGTGGTTACGGCCCGGGGCGGCCCGGGGGCGTGGCCGCGCCCTCTGGACCCGCCCCCAGGTCGCGTCCCGGCGCGCTAGCGGCCCGCTGGCGCGCGGGGATTTACGCCTCCCTCTGGGAGGCGTAAATCCCCCGACAAAGGTAAGGGGGGGCTTAGACAGGGCCGGGTGGGTGGGTTAGGTAGGGGAAGGGAGGGGAAGGTGAGGGGAGGGCAAAAGGAAGTTCCCTCCGAGGCCGCTCTGATTTCGGAGCGGCCTCGGAGGGAACGGGTGTAGGCTGCGCGGCTCGGCGCGCGCCGGCTATACAGAATTCATAGCCTTGCGCGCGCCGATCCAGGATTTTAGTGGATATGCGCGGCTCCGCGCGTATCTACTAAAACCCAGCGTACTTTTGCTGGCGCCTGATGCGCCAGCAAAAGTACGCCTATTCGCGTTTTTTGAAAATCTACCCCTTTGCGTTCTGAGCAGAGATGGATTTACCGTCTTGATACTATTAGCCCTAAAAGGCTAAACACAGAGCTTGATCTACATGTGTTTCTCTGATACACCATATTACACTGATAAAATCTGTTCGATATTTTGACAGAAAGTGATGCATCTGAGATTTGCATTTTTCAATGACATCATTCTGTGACATCACACCGTGAGTATAAAACAAGACGTTCTACATCAGCCTCGTTTCCTCTCCTCTGAGAAGACGACTACAGAGACTTCAGGTCCATTTTGAAATCGGTAGCCTTCGGTGTTCAGATAAGTAATTTTTTTGGATTTATCATTTTATAACATCTTACTAAATGTATTATTCTGAATAATTGCAGGCAAAGACTCTTGTACTATTGTCTTTATATGCCCCTGAGGAAGCAGTGTACTGCGAAACACCGGCCGTGTAGGGCTGTGTTTACCATTCTGACAAAGAGACTGCTGTTTATATAATTCTCACGGATGAGAGTGGATTACAAAAATTTTTAAAGAAAAATACATAACAAAAAGATTTTTTGAAATAAAGATTTTGATAATGATGGTGAATGATTGAGAAGACTGGTTGGTTTTCTTCATAAAAACCATGACAGGCTTGCTGACACCGTCATTTAGGCTTTTTGGTATATAATTTTTCGGCCCCTTTTTGTGCTAAGATTATTAGTTGGGTTGCCATATTGACTCTCTTTGATATTAATTTTTTGGCAATTGAAATCTTCCATTATTATTGCACTGCCAAATTGGTTTGCTTCCCTGATTTCTCTTAACATTTCATCATCTGTCTGACTATTTTGTCCAGGTGGAGGGTAGTATACTCCTATCACTATACTCTTACCCAACACACATGGGATTTCTACCCATATAGATTCTACTGAGCATTTAGTTTCTTGTATGATCTTTATCCTGTTGGACTCTATACCCTCCCGGACATAAAGTGCCACACCCCCTCCAAGTTGATCCTCCCTATCATTGCGATATAATTTGTACCCTGATATAGCACTGTCCCATTGGTTATCTTCCTTCCACCAAGTCTCTGTGATGCCAATTATGTCAATCTCATCATTTGTTGCTATACACTCTAACTCTCCCATCTTACTTCTTAGACTTCTGGCATTGGCATACAGACATTTCAAAGTGTGTTTTTTGTTTGTTTTAACAACCTGCATTTCAGTTGTTTGGGATAATTAGGAAATAATTAGCTTCGGTGATTTTTTACATATAGGCATATGGACTATGTTTGCTTTTAATGGAACCTCTCTGTTGGGATGCCCTAACTCTCCTGTTTCATTAGTATCCTTCAAGGATACATTTCTCAGAACCATGCACTGCTGAGTGACTGTCAGCTTTCCCCGTTGTTCTAGTTTAAAAGCTGCTCTATCTCCTTTTTGAAAATTAGTGCCCACAGCTTGGTTCCACTCTGGTTAAGGTGGAGCCCATCCTTTCGGAAAAGTCTCCCCTTTCCCCAAACGTTTCCCCATTCCTTACAAAGCTGAATCCCTCTTCCCTGCACCATCGTCTCATCCACGCATTGAAACTCTGGTGCTCTGCCTGCCTCTGGGGACCCTCAAAAACCATTAATTCCTACCAAAATTTTTATAAAATTTGTTTGGGTGTATGGTAATGCTTCATAAACTACCAAGAGCACTCAACCATTAGTGCCTTGTGTGTCATTTCTTGTTTAATCATGAGCACCACCGTCCACCCTATCCTATTTTATATTTTGTAAATTTTTAAATTTTTTCAAATATGTGTAGGTTTTATATAGTTTTTACAGATATTAATTTTTCTTCTTTTTGCAAAGAAGAGTATGGAGGAGCAGCGCTGTGGCGAGCTCAGTATAATCTTTCGATGAAGATATGAAAGAACGGCAGACAAGGAATCGCATTATGTACCATTTGAGTGGTTTCCCCTGATGAAGAACTTTCGAAACGGGACCTTGTTGGGGCAAGAGCCGCAATTGAAAAATACCGATGTTAAGATAAGTGGGATTTAGCATTCTGGCGACCTGGCATTCTTTGTTCAATGTGCAGTGTTTTCACACTCAAATCTTTATAAAAAGAAGAAAAATTAATATCTGTAAAAACTATATAAAACCTACACATATTTGAAAAAATTTAAAAATTTACAAAATATAAAATAGGATAGGGTGGACGGTGGTGCTCATGATTAAACAAGAAATGACACACAAGGCACTAATGGTTGAGTGCTCTTGGTAGTTTATGAAGCATTACCATACACCCAAACAAATTTTATAAAAATTTTGGTAGGAATTAATGGTTTTTGGGTGTGAGTCTACACAATAATTTTAATAAGTTTGGTTTAAATTAAAAAGGAAAAATACAAAAATATAAAAAAAATGTAAGAGTAGGTTAAGTGCGGATTTTGAATTGTGTATAATTGTATTTAACCCCACTGTTGTGGATAAATAGTGGTTGATTGCCTCTGGGGACCAGCATGTGGAACAGGAAGCATTTCAGAGAATGCCACCCTGGAGGTTCTGGATTTCAGCTTCCTACCTAAAATCCTAAATTTGGCTTTCAGATCCTCCCTCCCACATTTTCCTATGTTGTTGGTGCCCACATGTACCATGACAGCTGGTTCCTCCCCAGCACTGTCTATAGTCCTATCTAGGTGACGCATGAGGTCTGCCACCTTCGCACCAGGCAGGAAAGTTACCAGGTGGTCCTCACATCCACCAGCCACCCTTCTATCTACATTTCTAATAATCGAATCACCAACTATGATGGCAGGCCTAACCCTTCCCTCCTGGACAGTAGCCCTGGGAGACTTGTCCTCAGTGCGAGAGGACAATACATCACCTGGAGAACAGGTCTTTGCTACAGGATCACTTCCTGCTACACCAGGGTGATATTCTCCTACTGGGAGACCTTTCTGATCCAAGGCAGCACTGGGGCTGCCAGACTGGATTTGGGACTTGGCTACTATGTCCCTGAAGGTCTCATCAATGTACCTCTCTGTCTCCCTCAGCTCCTCCAAGTCTGATACTCTAGCCTCCAGAGTTCAGACTCGTTCCCTGAGAGCCAGGAGCTCTTTGCACCGAGTGCACACATACAATCTCTCACCGGCAGGTAAAAAATCGTACATGTGACACTCAATGCAAAAGACTGGAAAGCCCCCCTCTTGCTGCTGGACTGCTGCCTTCATCTTAGTTTTATTGAGCTCCTAGTTAAGTTTAGGATACTAAGGGAGTTGGAATGAGAGTACTTTAAATTTACAGGTGAATTTACTAATTAATCAGCTAGTGTCCTACAAGGGGATGATTAAACTTTCAATAAGGGCTGGTACAATAGTATGATTTAGATAAGACCCTGATTGATTTTTAATGAGAAAGTGTCTCGTGCCTAAAAATCAAGGGTTGAGTGGATGGGAAAGACAGACACACAAACTCTAAAGAATATATCCCTTAATTTCACCTTTCACCAAACATTTCTAAGCTCAAAAATTTCTGAAAGCTATACTTACCAATCCTCTTTAACCACCGTTAAATTAATCTTCACTCAGTTAACGGAAGGGTTTGAGATTCCGGTCCTCCTCTACTGCAAAGGGTGCGGGGCCTCTGGAAGCTGGGGCTGTGGAAGTCAATCCCTGGATCGCTTGCGGTGACCTCTGGACTCCTCTCCCGGGGGATGCTGGGAGCAGTATGCAGATGAGCCTTCCGGTCCTCTTCTACTGCCCGTTCACAACTCATGAACTCCATCGCAGGACCTATCCTCTGGAATTCAATACCGCTTCCTCTAAGAACTCTAAACAACTCAAAAGGCTTCAAAAAAGCCTTAAAACAATACTTATTTAGTCAGGCATGTGCAGAACTTTGTGACTTTAGTAGATAAAACCTCTAACTTCTGTTATGAACTTTCTTTGCCTCTAGCTTTCGTTTAATTTATCCTTATGTTAGTCTATTTAATTTTAATCTGTTATTATATTTATGTTCCTACTTTGTTTTACTTGTTTCGTATGCCTTGGATATTATTATGTATGTTTACTTGTAACCCGTCTCGAACTTTGGTGGGCATGGGATATAAATCCCTTTTAAATAAAATAAATAAATAAAACCCGCCGGCTCCCTTTGTTTGGCCTCTTCCTTCCTTGGCCCCGACGCAGCGCGATTGCAATCCAAGCCTCGCCTTGCATGGGTGAGTAGTGCTAAGCAGCACTTCCCCACTATATAATTATAAAAATTTTAAAAAATTTGAATTTTGCAGTCAACAGACTCAATTTAATTTGGCTGCCTACTCAATTTTGCCCCAGCTTCCCGCTCCGTCCCTATTTCCCGAGACCACGCTATCTGCGTTTTGCATGCTCCAAAAAAAAAATTAAATTAAATAAATAAAATTTTAACTACTCTCCAACCGCATTCAGATCTCCCCATTACACCTACTGGGATTTCTTCCCATATCCCGATAGCAGTAGGGACTTGGGAGAGTGCAGTCACTACCCTCCTTGCCACCCGAGGTGCAGGCGGGGGTCGCAGGGAGTCCCCTGCAGCTCCTCTAAGCAGCCCACATTAACATGGCGGTGAAGAGGCTCGCAGTCAATGTCTGTATTCTTCACCGGATCGCTCAGCCAACCCCCATTGCAGCGATGCTGGTAGCAGATCCCTGACTCTGAATCCACTGGCATCAGAACTAGCATCACTAGTTTACTATTTAGATGATTTCTTGTTTATAGGAAGAGGGGGCACAACTGAATGTGTCTGACACGTTTCACAAACTGGCACACGCTGAGGCACATAAGATCCCTCTGTAGGCAGCCTGGCCTTCGCTGTGCGAATTATCCCTATGGGCAGGATTTTCCTGCGCCGCCTAATCCGGTTCATGTTGGGTCTGGTTCATGACCACCACTGCTAGCAGATAAGCAGGCCAATTGGGGAAGACCTAGCCTCACAGTCTAAGTTCCTTAAGGACTTTAACCATGTTTAAGTGAAGCTGCCTAGACCGGTCAGCAATGATGACTTTCAGCTATACTCTGTCGTGTCAGGAGACATTGGTTTTGGTGTTAATTTCAAAGGAGCCTGGTGCACAGCGTGTTGTCCAGACCACTGGACAGCAAGTGGCTTAACCAGGAACATCACATTTCTTGAGCTGTTTCCCTTCGTAGTCACCGTACACATCTGGGGTGAGGCACTTAGTTGTAAACGAGTGTTGTTATGGTGTATCAATCCAGCGGTAGTCCAGTCAATAAACAAGCAGACTTCCAAGTGCCTCTTGGTGTCAGAGTTGCTGAGGGAGTTTGTATTATGCTGCTTGCACACATGAACATTGCGGCATGGGTGAGGCATGTTCCTGGCATGAGAAATGAGATAGCAGATTCTCTCTCTCATTGCAAGTGGTCCCTGTTCAGGAATATGGCACCACAAGTAGAGCTGATCAGCAGAGAGGTCCCAGAACAGCTATGGTCCTTCAGTTGGTCCGGTCTCTGGGTTCCAGAGTATCTCTAGATTAGCTACATAGTACACACCAAGAGGCAGGGACTGTCCAGGACATGGTTCATTCACACCCAGTCGCTCTAGCATTCTTTTTGAAGCTGGAAACGGGCCGCGCAGAATGGTTGTTCACTGTCAGAAGGGTGATGCTGGGCTGGGCCAGGGAGTCCTTACCGTGGCACACCACGTGGAGACTGCTTACCCATGACCTCCTGTTATTGCTTTGGTGTGCCCTGCCCAAAGTAGCAGTGGATGAGTTTGAGACTTCATTCTTGCAGGTTGCCTTTGTCCTTGCATTCTTTGGAGCCTTGCACATTAGTGAGTTCACAGCGCCATACCGGGACGCATCACAGCTACAGGGCTTGCTGTTGGAGAACATCAGTATCTCGAATGGCACGCTATACCCAAGATTGAGATGGTCCAAGACTAATAAAGGGGCATGTAGTCAAGTCATCACCTTGACAGCAGTAAAAGGTTTGGTAAATGTCCGGTAGTGGCTGTGACGCTATACTTAACAATATGCCCAAAAGGGGATAGCTTGTTTTTACTTCACCGAGATAAATCCCCATTAAGTAGATACTAGTTTTCAGCAGTATTCAAGAAAACTTTGGCGAAAGCCAGGCTTCAGAGTGGAAGTTTCGGCACCCACTCATTCCGCATCGGAGCCACTTCTAGTGCTGCCACTGCTGGTCTCCCACAGGCTGTCATACAGCAGATGGGCAAATGGAATTCTGGAGCTTTTGCATCATATATTAGGCATGACTATGGTTCCCCTGTGCAGGCACAGAGTTGAGCGTGTACCAAGACTTACTGTTTTTTTTCACTTGCAGCTGCCATTCATCGTTGTTATGCGTGGAATCGTTGGCCACTCATTCAACACGCATGCCCGTAAGAGTGCCACGAGTGGGAAATTTGGGTGTGACCTTGGGCTGTCGGGAAGAGGCTGGACCATCAAATGGCTAGGTCAAGGTCCATGCTGCAGTCGAGAAGAGCAGGTTTGGCACCGCCAGACTTCATTATCATACACTTTGGTGACAATGATTTGGGGAACAGCGCTGGCCTCACCCTGCTGAACATCATCAGGGATGACTTGAGCCGCCTTGACTCATCGTGGCCATCATTAAAAATCTGTTGGTCTGAAATCATACCATGGCAAAAAATGTTGGGCATTGGAAGGTGGAGAAGATACAATGCAAAGTTCAATTGGCAGGTAGCCAAGGCCATTCAGTTTACTGTATAAAGTTGTCACCTTCTGTTGAAGTTAATTGTTTACTTTCCTATGAACTGTTCTATGTAAAACCTGTTGCTATTTATTGTTTACTTGCTGTTTAACCTATTACTTGTAAAGCCTTGTGCTAAGTTTTTGTTTAATGTAAACCGAGGTGATGTAGACCTTTACGTACCGCGGTATATAAAAATCTCCAAACAAATAAATAAATAAATTCTGCTCATGGGTAGATATCATCTGAGGCATGAATGGATAGATGTACATTGTGCAAAATTGTATGCTCTGGACAGAGTGCATTTGTCAAATGATTTGTTTCTGCAGGTTATGCAGAGGTTATTCACTGGTTTGATGCAGAAGCCATAGCCATTTGGTATGGGGGGGGAACCCGTCCTGCGTGGGCAGAATGATACTTCTTGGTCCTCACATGTGGCGGCGGCGACAGAGTCTAGGAAAGGCTATCGTATCACTGGAGGCATTAAAAGGAAGCAGGGAGGTGCTGATAAGGAATAGAGGGGCCTTGGGGCCACCACTCATCAGTTGGAAATGGATGACGAATGTCAGGCCCAGGAATTGGGCCTTGATGGATCGACAGCCAGGCACATTTGTGAGGGGTTCTGGTGGGGCCTGCTGTTTGGGGGCCAGCATGGATCCCTCCAGTCCGTCGCCAGTCCAAGGGCTCACTAGGAAAGAGACACCCCCATTCAGTTCCGCTTGGGTGGAAGGAATCGGCAGATGTTGGCACCTGCCCAGTGGTTGAGAATAGCAGAGATGGCAGGACTCAGCATCTGAATTAGACTCCCCTATTAAGGTATTCTAATAAACAGCTGTGGTAATTTGCATCCCACTAATGTGTCACATTTTCATTGTGTATACAATGAGCGAGTGTTTGGCTAGGATGGGAGGGGGCCGAATAGAACCACAGGTGTCCAGGCTGCCCGGTTACTAAATACAAAACAATAGTACATAACGGTTTAGGAATGGAATAGTCTAATTTATTTAGACATATTAATATACCATCTGTACAGATGGATAATTTACATTCAATATCATTAGTACTGCATCCACGATTATCTTTCACTTGTCTAACAGCAATTGCTAAATAGTCTAGTACTAAATTGCACAAAAGTTAAAATCAGGGACATCCCTGTCTAGTAACTTTACCTAGATAAAAGGAATCTGAAAAAAACCTCACTCTAGAGAAGGGGTGATCAACTCTGTTCCTCGAGAGCCACAAACAGGCCAGGTTTTAAAAATATCCACAATGAATATGCATGAGTAAGTTTGCATACTAGAGTTCAATTTACTTTTTCCTCCAGTTTAATTGGGGATGATCCAATGCATTGAAATGTAATGAAATAAGGAGTGAGTGAGTTTAGTTTTGTGATACAACCTTTTACTTTCCCTAGAGAGAGCAGGAATGGGTCAGGATTTATAAGGAAATTCTAATGATTATTGTAGGTGATTTTCAAAAGTTTACGTGTAAACATTAGCGTATAAACACGTAAATAGCCTGTACTTGCATAATTACTATTTTATAAAAGACAAAAGTAATATATAGTTTACATTTCACATGCACATATATATATGTGTAAAAAAAGAGGTGGTCTAAGGGATTTGCGGATGGGACCAACAGTTAAACACCTAAGCTGCTATTTTAAAAGACCCATGCATACATTTGGCAACTTACACATGTACTTTATTGTGTAGTATTGGCTTGGCGGATAGACTGGGGCAACTGAGGGAAGTTCAGGCTGAAGAACCAGAAGGGTCTCGATGACCTGGAAAAGGATTGGGCAAACTTGTAGAATAACGGATAGACTGGTTAATTTCAATTACAAAAGCATGCTTTAAATTATGCCATCATACACATGTAAATCACGTTTAACTTGAGTAAATCCTACTTTATTTGTGCATGTAAAATATACTCACATATTTTTAAAATAGGTAGGAAAAATGTGCGTTCAATGCATTGCAAGTATTTGCACATAAGCAAACATATGCACATAAGTTCCAGGGAATAGATATGCATATTTTATAATGTGCACGGGTTGAAAAATATGATCAGAGATCTACGCTTGTATATACCTATGCCACCTCATATAGTCGTTTGAATGCTTTCTTCCCTGTGCATAAGTTTTATACCCTATATTATGTCCTGAATGGGGATATGACCAAATTTGCTGAATATTTCAGTAAATGGCAGCTGAAAATGAGCACTATATAAAGAATTTCAAGTATTATTTCAGCAAAATCTAAAATCAGTTCATGAACTCAATATTCAACTTAATGGGCAGTTTATAATATGAGCCACCTCTGTTGCATTTATTTTTCTTTTGGGTTTTGTGCATTTAGGAAATTACCAGAATCCATATTACATGAATTAGAATGATGTTTATGGTTACCCTTTGGCAGATACCGGATTGACTACAACATAAAATACAAAAACAGTATAGATAAAGAGTGCATTTGCTTCCTGTACCTGGGGGTTACTGTGGGAATGTGCTTCCTTGGTTTTCATCTCTCTGTAACTGACAATTCACTATTATTCTTGGAATCAGTTATCCTTGCTTGAACTTTCATATAAACCCCTATATTCTAGTGAATCATCAACATAAAACCAGAAGTAAATTTATTCAAATAATCAACTTCTTTCTGATAGTGATTTTTCTTTCATCGTTGTCTAGAATATGTCACTGCTGTCTAAAACGTTTATTGGATATTCTTATGTAATCCATTCCTCACAAACTGTGTCCCAGCACATTTCTCATTGTCTATTTTCATAACTTTATTTAAGCAAATTAGCAAGGCCATTACACTATTGATAACTGTTTAGGTACATAAAAAAATGCTCTTTTGTTCATGAGCAAGCAAGAATTCTATCTGGGCCTAGTAAACTTAATTTTTCTCAAGCAGGATCAATACATATATAAAAATCAATATTTACCACATATAAGGAAAAATAATGCATCTTGTCCAACATGCCCATCTTGAAACTTTAAAGCACCATAGTAGTGTCATGCGCTCTTTCGTTAAAAGAAAATGTCAAATACGATTCTTAGATCTGGAAATTTCTTATTTAGATTCTGCTTTTCGGCACTTCAGAGTGGATTACATTCAGGTACTATAGGTATTTCTTTAGCCCTAGAGGGCTTACACTCGGGGACAGTAACTTTCAAAGGGGCACGCAGGCACTCATTGATGCATGTGCAATGGCGCATGCCCAGGGATGCGGCTATTTTATAACAAACGCGCACATATGCACGTATGTCAATAAAACAGCCTGGGTTAGGTGTGTGTGCGCATCCTATTTTGCAACTGGGCGCACACAGCTGCGCACATCCAGGTCTGAGCAGCTAAGAGGTTGTGTGTGCTTGTGTGTTGGAAATACCACATTGTCACTATGCTGTCTGTCTGTATGCACAAAGGTTTGTTGCAGAGGCAGTATTGTAAGGCATAAAGGCATAACTCATGGCTCGAAGCTCCAGGAAGTTGATGTGAAACTCTGCATGGAGCAGAATAGACGCATATTGGGTTGGGAAGATGTGGATTCAAACTCTTCAACCCTAAGTAAATGCAACCACGAGCAGGACCAGCTGAGGATTTGGTTCTAGATCGGTAACATGGATCAGGGATGAAAGCGGTTGAACAGCTTAGATTCACTGATAACTGAAAATTCTACTGAATCTTAATCATAGCGAATCTGGACATATGAGTAAAGTGGATAGTGAAAAAATCCCATGGCCCAGCAACGAAAAAATTGAGGGGCTGATGTTATGTTGCATGCGCGCAGAGATATGTAGCAATTTGTCAGAATGTCTGAGCAGTTATTGGACAGGAAGTTCGTTGCGACTGTAGTGTCCAGAACTGTTCTATATAGGATTTATGATAGTTAAAACAGCAATCCCAGGTAGTAGATTTATAGTGAGTCATGGAGAAGATAGAGCTCCTTGCTTGGATTGACTGTTAGGCAGCTGTCCATGCAAGGAAAAGCGTGAATGATGTTTTACTCCGGAGAAAAACAGCAGTCACTGCTAGTGATTTGATGACATACCCAAGTTGCTGAAGCTTGAGTAACCGGCAGAACTTGGGATTGTAATATTGTTGACTCACTATGAAGCACATAGAAAGACTAGAGGAGAGAGGCAACCCACTTACTGCGGGGTAAGGAAAGTATGGTGACGAGAGACACCATTTTACCTGTGCCTTCTGAAGAAAGTTGACATTTCTGAGGTCCAGGATGGGCGGAGAGCATCTACGTTCTGTTGAAAGAAAGAATAGTGAGATTTAAAACTCCCCATCCCCCACCCCCCGTGCTTTGTAGCATTCGAGGGACTGTACCCTGAACCTTGGTACTAAGTGGGGTGGCCACTCTGATATCCAGCAAGTTGAGACCAGGAGGTGTCCAACTGGCGGGGCTGATGTAATCTGGATATCAGCTAATCTCCCACGGGAGCGTGAGCGGTAAAAGTCTTACCCGCATCTCTGTCTGCTGTGCAAGAAAATGTCGAGAGCTATCACCAGGTCTCAAGGTGGAATTTGAGCAGTGTTTGCTGGATCTTGTGTCTGGCAGATCAACTAATGCATCTGGGACTTCGGGCCTTAATTAGGAACCAGAGGCCAGAGTATTATCGAGTACAGAGTCCTGTTGCTGACAACAGGAGGTTGTCTCAATGCAATCCCAAATTAATGGTAGAGAGGTTCTCTTGGTATTGTGTCCAACATCGCTGGCAATAGCGATGTTGGACACAATACCTTCCGAGACACTAATACGGTTCTTGGAAGATTACACGACCTAGAACCTTTCAAAACTATATGGCCCGATTTAGCAACCAGGACTTGATGGGATTGTTGCTGAAGCGGGATTAGAGTACTTACCGTCCTTCGTGGATCGCAGAAGGACAAGCCAGTGAAGATTGATGGCTCAGTGGATTTCAGGAGGCATCAAGGACAGCCTGAAGGACATAAATGTCCGACAACTCTGTAATCTGGTATGGGAGCACAGGTATAGAGGAGACAGGCTAGGTGTGTCTGGCGCTTCCACATTACTTTGTGGTGGCTCAGAACCTCGCACTGGTGTCGGTGGGGAATGCCTCGGATGCAGAAGAGCACATGACTCATGAACCCAGGCCCGCTTCGCAACTGGCTCAATGTACCCTGATGCCAGTGCGGAATCCCTCAGAGCTTGGCCTGGTCATTATCCAGCAGAGAGGACTGCCCTCCGCTGTGTGGAACAGTGGTGGTGGCCGTAGCGATGCTGCTCGACCCGGTCATTCTCCAGCACTGAGTAGGATAGCACCGATGTCCTGGATTGCGTCGGTGGCAGACTGTCACCATGCTGGTGACGATGATTGCCACGGTGCTCAGCTCGGTCTTTCCCTAGCGCCGAGGTGGATGCCCTCGCTGTTTTGGATGGCGAGTGGTGACGGACTGTCAGCATGCCTGCACTGCTCCTGGCACTTTAGGATGATACGGGGCTTTAGTTAAGAACCCGAAGCATGGAGCACTGTGTTTACTTGAGGGCATTGTGTTTAGGTGCTATGTCAGTATTGACGGTATCGATGGCAGCATTGAAAGCGGCCTCGAGGGTATTGTCGAAAACATAGATGAAAACATCGATGGCCCAGGCAGAGCAATGACAACATTGACAGAGGCTCCAATGGCATCGGCATAGGTATCAATGGAATCAATGTGGCACTGAAGAATCGAAGGGACATCGATGGTATCTGTGAAATCAATACTGGCATCGACGGAATCAATGGCAGCATCGATAGAAACGACAAGGGCACCAATGGAAATGACGTGGGCATCGATGGCATCGATGGATTGGACACGTGCATCAATAGCATGGGTGGAATGGACACGGGCGCCGATGGCATGGATAAAATCGACACTGCCTTCAATGGCACCAACATGGGCATCGATGGCATCAATGGAACCGACATGGGCATCTATGGCATCGATGATGGCATCAACCTGAACATCGACAGCTTCGATGGCGTCAATCGGGCATCGACAGAAACGACCCGGGCATGGATGGCATCAATGGCATCGATCTGGGCATCTATGGCATCGACCCAGGCATCGATGGAATTGGCCAAGGTGAAGGCATTGATGGATATGACCCAGACGTCGATGGAATTGATCCAGGCATCGATGGCACCAAAGTGGGCATCGATGGCATCAATGCGGGCATCAACGGCATCGATGAAATCGATGTGAGCATCGATGGAATTCAAGGAGAAATCAGTGCCATGGATGTGAACATCGATGGCACTGAAAGAATTGATGCGGGGATCGATAGCATCGATGGACCGAGGGGGAAGGGGCAGCGATGGAGGCAGGACAGCATGGATGGAGGTACCAACTGTAGCAATGGGGGCATCGACCGCACGAAGGTACAGAGGGAATCGATGGAGGCATGGATTTGACAGCAGCCCTGGCAGCAACGGTAATCGTGGATGTCCCTATCCCACTAGCCCTAATAACCAGGCGGAGGGTCGCAGGAGGACACTCGCAGGCTCTGTGGGGCTAACTGAGGATAGAAACATAGGGACAGGGATGGCCGCAATTCGGTTGGTAGGCCGGGGAAACCATTAGTGAGATGACAGGAACTGACCGAAAAATAGGGCATATACTCATCGAGCGTTGATTAAATGTACACGAAGGGAGACCTGTGTAGGGAAAAATTATTTGTGAAGTAAAATTTTAAGTGTTTCCGTGATGAAAAGTTGTGAGAATTTCTCAGAGCTCCTGACCGCGATGCTAACTGCAAAGTGGAAAAAAGAAGACTGAGGGGAGATACCTGTGGTCACAGGGATAATTGCAGGCTGAGCATGCTCAGTGCACTCAGTGAAACTTTATAGAAACTTTGACAGAAAAGTTTTCCGTGACAGGACTCCGTCCACTGACGTCACCCATATGTGAGGACTACCATCCTGCTGTGAGAAAAATTGAAATTATATTCACCTTCTAATACTTTGGATGAATGGTGGAAGCACCTCCAAGATATTGAGTGAACTTAATCATAGAGCTTAGATACCGTTAACACTAAGTCATATTAGGGGTATTACCTTTCAATCTCTCCCAACAGCAACTGTGCCTCTTGTGCCCTCTCGGATAGTAAGGGAGAGGAGAATGCAGACTCTTATGAGGAAATGGATACCCAGTCATATGATGAAGATGCTTATTTAAATTCTGATAGTTCTGACGATATAAATGGATTGGTAATATTTCTTCTACCTTTCCTGGTTTAAAGGTGTGGGTCACTTATCCAGTATCACCTTTGCTATCCACTTAATTCATTGTTCTGGGGCAAGAACATGCGTTCCACCTGGCAATTTCAGATCTGAATATCACCTGTTGTGTACTAGTCAAGAGATGTGTACACCGTGACACAGGATGCTGAGAAAGCTACTTGTCATATATTGTTGCCTGGCATTATTTTTATATGTATTGCTCTAACTTGTTTTCCTATATTTTTTTTTGTATTTAATGTAATCCTACTAATGGTTATAACTGTACTTCTTTGGTTTATCTTTACTCTTTTCTCACTGTGAAAAGCGTAACCTAGAGAATACCTAGAACCAAAATATATATCTTAACCTATGTCACTGGCAAACATTAGTAATGGCTCCAATTGGGCTGTATGTAGTCTTCATCCCCACATCTATGAACAAAACTGTATTTCATTATTCTGTTTTCCCTTCTGCCTTGACCAGTTTAATGACGTGTTATAGCTCAGGTCCTTTCCTTTTCCACCCACATGGACATCCTAAATCTACATCCTCTCTCAATACCTTATTTATTTCTCCCCCCATTTCTTTTTCTTTTACAATCTTCTATTATTTCTTCCTTGGGATATGCCAAAGGTATTTGATAATTTCAATAATTGCAATGTTACTTAGTCATATAACTCCAAGTCCTGCTTTAATGGCTTAACTGATTTTCATCCACAAAACAATGGCTCCTGGGATTTTAGGTACTTTGTGGAGGGATTCCAAGTTTCAGATGAAATACTATTGCCTGGTGGAAGTAGTTGTACCTTCATTACATTCTTTCATAAATAGTAAATGGCAATTCTATAACTGGGTTCCCTTGGCTCTCCATTATGACCCTTATCATTGTTCATCACTTTCCGTGGAATTTTACTGCATTCCTGCAACTTGATGTAATGAATAGCCCTGCAACTTGATGTAATGAATAGCCCTTGTTTCCATGGTGTAGGGGATGTGTTTCTTTTAGTTACAAGTTCATCATGGCTTGTTTGACACATTAGTTCCACTGTGATCCATACCCATACCCCTATGGTCTTTTCTGTATGATCTATGAGGCATGGCTTATAGTATGCTTCCAAGTCATTTTTTGGGCACTTGTACTATTGCATACATTTACCCAACTCTCCATTTATTCCCCAAGATATCTTTCCCTTGTCACAAAAGGGAGGTAGGCACCAACTTCTCCCAATATGCTGCTGAGCATGATTGTCTTATCGCTGCCAGTGCTCTTATCTTTGGAGTAGATCATTCCACTGCTCGATGAGCAACCTCTATTTTAAAGCTACAGGCTATAGTTGAGTTATTTAAAAGCAATATTACTTGCCAGTTTGATTTACTATCTCATCAGATTCAAAATTTAACTTCCACTGCGCATAACCAGTGATTGGCCCTCAATCTTCTTTTTGTCAAGGTGGCTTGTGCACCACCCTTCAAATACATTATGGTATACAATATTGTTGGCATATCCGCAATGATGTTTCTCTGGTGTGTAATATAACCCTTTCCCAAAGGTTGGTTGGATGAATCTAAACATAAACCTCTCTTAGGCCTCTGGGAACAGACTAAAACTTGGGGTACCAAAATTTTAATCTATACTGCTATGGCTGTCTTCTAGTTGTTTCTTTATACTTTGAAATTGTGAAAATGTTTTCTAATACCTTATTGCTGTGCATCCAATAGTGGTCCAACTCTCCAAAGCTAAGGGGGATGGAGTGAATTAGCATAATGGTCAGCAAATGTGAAAACCCTTGATGTACAATGATTAGGATCTGGTAGGCTCCTCTGGTTCTTATGGAGAGTTGCACCACTGTGTTAACTGTTTTAACTTGAGTCTGGCAGGTTCTCAAGGAATTTTGTTATTACTGAATGTATATATATTTGGGGTCAGGGAAAAGAGAACATGTATGTATATGCAGGGAAGAGAAGCAGGGAAATTAAATCTCTGCTGAGTTAGCAGATATTAAACATCTGGCACAGGTATGCATGTCCTAAGATTGGAATGTATGGAAAAGGAAACATAGAACAGATCAGTCATCTTATACAATGAAGTACATCACTTGATGCATTGAACTCATTGGTAAATATACCAATAGGGATATTGTTGAAACACCAATTTCAATTGTGAATGTTGGAGAGACCGGTATAGCATGTCATATAAGCATAAATATTTGGGTGTGCTGTATTGATTCAATAAAAAATACACACATTGACCATTTTTTCAACAATATCTCTATTGGTATATTCACCAATGAGTTCAATGCATCAAGTTATGTACTTCATCGTATAAGCCCCTGATACAGCAGTGTAAGCGAAACTTGGCCAGAGTTGGGCTTTTTTACTCCTTGTGATTGTGCGAATAAAGTTCTTCTAATCTAAGGCGACTGGTCTATTCTACATTTCTTCCTCCTTTTGGCTACAATAGACAGACTTCCAATTTGCTTTTTGGAAAAGGGAACATGGCAGTTCCAAACAGTATGATTGAAGATGGGAAAGAGACCCTCTTGGTAAGAACAAAGGAGGAAGAATCATATAAACAAAGGCTGAAAGAATAGTATTTGGTATAGATAGAAGTGTGAAGCCTAATGATATTTATTTATCTTTCCCCGGTGCTGTGTTCGCAAAGATGAAAAATATATTGATTGTGATGTTGAATTGAGAACATGTTCAGGGAAGTTTACAGATTTAGAACTGTAAATCATATATATATATATATATACATACACACACACACACACACACATAGGCTCTGGCCTTTTGTTTGCTTGTTGCCTATTATTCTTGTGATTATTATTATACATTATTGCTCTTGTTCTCATCGCACAGTGCTATAATTCTTGATTTTATTATATATTCTGTCATAATTTCTGATTTATTTTTTACATATTATGTATGTGTGTGAATTGTAAAGAGTAACAGCTCCACCTAGCAGCCCTGTCCACTCATCCACTACAGAGACAGTACCTGAAGTCACACCCAAGTGTACCGAAGTATGTGGAGAATGCTATGATAGAAGGTCCTGTTCCAAGTTATGCCTAGTTATACCAAGGCTATACCTTCCAGTTCTATAAACAAATCTCCAAGTTCTTGTAATTACCTCAGATTTTTGTAAACAGAGCATCCTCAGTGATTTCAGGGTTGCCATAGTACTGATTCTTTCCATATCATTGTCAGGCCTATGTACACCAAATTTAACTTCTTCACATATTCTGGGGACTTGCCCCCAGCTAGGTTCATTAGTCTCTTTGTGGTTCTCTCTCTTGACAGAAGTACTACAAGATAAATCTTTATCCGCAGTTCTATTCAAAATTTACATCAGCCTATTACATAAACTCTTCAGCAGCCTAGACCTACAGCATTGTCTAAACGTTGACAACATATTTATTTATTTTTTTTTTTAATTTTTATATACCGGAATTCCTGTATGCAATACAAATCAATCCGGTTTACAAGTAACGAAAAGGTTGCCCTGGTCTGGGGGGTTAGACCGGGGTTATTTTACATGGAACATTGAACAATAACTAATCAACCATTGAACATTATTTCAGGGAATATTGAAAGTAACAATAATATTTAACAAATTTAAACATAATAACATAATAACAAATAAATGTATTCGTGTATTGAATAGTATGTGTGTGTTCACCTTTTTACAAGGAACTTTAGTAGCATAAATGGTCTGCAGTAAGAGGTAATATAAAGGTGAATATTGAATGTTAAATAGACATGCGAATAAGCAAGGACGGGTATGCAATTAAGTGACAAGGTGTTAGAGACACCCTGCAAAGGTTGGATCTGAAAGTCAGGAGGAGGTGCCTAGTTACACTCTGGGAGTTGGAACGCTTGCCTGAAGAGCCAGGTTTTTAATCCTTTTTTGAACTCTGGTAGATTGGGTTCGAGTCGTAGGTCTGGTGGTAGCGCATTCCATTGGTTTGGTCCCGCCGTGGAAAGTGCTCTTTTTCTTAGTGTTGATTTGGCAGGAGCTGCGACTAATGTGCCTTTGTAGGCGCTTCTGATGGGTCTGGCAGATAAGTGTGGACGAAGTTGGGTTTGTAGAGATATAGGTGCGACGTTATGAATTGCTTTATGAATGATGGTTAAGGCTTTATATAGGATTCTCTGTTTGATGGGTAGCCAGTGGAGGTTGCACAAGATGGGGGTAATATGGTCTCTTCTATTAGTGTTAGTTAGGATTCTGGCTGCGGCATTTTGTACCATCTGTAGGGGTTTGATGCTGTTGGAGGGGAGGCCAAGTAAGATTGAGTTGCAGTAATCAAGTTTCGAAAAAATTATGGATTGAAGGACGAAGCGAAAGTCATTGAAGTGAAGGAGTGGCTTCAGTTTCTTGAGGACCTGTAGTTTAAAGAAGCAATCCCTGGTGGTTGTGTTTATGAATTTTTTTAGGTTAACTTGGTTGTCAAGCCATGCTCCTAGATTCCTGACGTCCGCAGAGAGCTCCATGTTTAAAGATGTAGTTTGTGTCAGGATAGATGTGTGGGTGTTCGGGTTGTGTGAAATCAGTAGCAACTCTGTTTTGCTGGCGTTTAGAATCAGGTTCAGGCTGGAGAGTAGTTGTTTAATTGGTTGAAGACAGTTCTCCCAGTAGGCGAAGGTTTTTTGAATAGATTCTGTGATGGGGATGAGGATCTGGATGTCGTCTGCATAGAGGTAATGAGTAGAGTTGTGATAGCAGATGGCAGAGGGGGAGGAGGTAGACGTTGAACAGGGTGGGAGAGAGGGATGAACCTTGAGGTACGCCTTGGTCTGATAGGATGGGGTCAGATTCCTTGTTATTAATTCTGACCTTGTAAAACCTGTTTGATAGGAATGATTTGAACCAACTGAGAGCTGTGCCTTTTATTCCTATGTTTGATAGTTGTTCTAGGAGTTGTGAGTGATTTACCGTGTCGAACGCTGAGGATAGGTCTAATAGAACCAGTAAGAATGACTGTTTTTTCTCCAGGTTCAACAGTAAATTATCAGTGAGAGAAAGCAAAAGTGACTCTGTGCTTAGTGATTTTCGAAAACCATATTGTGCAGGGGAAAGAATGTTGTGCTCCTCGAGATATTCTGAAAGTTGTTTATTTACAACTTTTTCCATCAGTTTGGAGATCAGGGGCAGGTTTGCAATGGGTCTGAAGTTAGCTGGGTCCGTTAGTGATGCAGTTGGTTTTTTCAGTAGGGGTTTGATGATTGCAAGTTTTAGTTGATTAGGAACTGTGCCCATGGCTAAAGAGGTGTTGATGATTTCTGCAATAGGTTTTGCGACGGTGCTAGGGATGGCGGTGAGCAGATTGGTAGGAAGTGGGTCCAAGGGATGTGCAGATGGTTTAATTTTTTTAAGTAAATTTTCAATCTCCATGGCGGATGTGGGCTCGAATGACTCTAGACTTGAATTCAGAGTGGGTTGGTATGTGCTATGAGGTGTTGGAGGAGTTTGGTAGGTTGTAAGGGAGCGAGTAAGGTTTGAGATTTTTGTTTTGAAGTAGGTGGCTAATTCGTTTGCCTTGCTGAGCGCTAGTTGGTCTGGAATGGATGGTGGTGTTGGTTTGGTAAGAGATGATACGTAAGAGAATAAAGCTTTCGAGTCGAAGATGAAGTTATGAATTCTTTTTGCGTAGAAGTCATTTTTTGTTTTGTATATGGCGTTTCTGTAGGTGTTGAGGGTGGCTTTGTAGTCCAGTCTGGATGTGGGTGTAGGGTTGTTTCTTCAGCTTTGTTCTTTGTTTCGTAATTTTTGTTTTAGGGCTTTGAGTTCCGGGGTGAACCATGGTTTTCTGTTGTCTCGTGCCGGTTGGATTACTTTTGAGGAGGTTGGGCAGAGTTGATCCGCTATTTTGTTCGTGAGTTTGATCCATGAAGTGGTGGCTGTGTTGGCGTCTGAGAGGTCTATATGTTTGAGATCTTTGGCGCAATGTTCGGTGAGTAATTCCAGTGAGCATAGTTTCCTGAAATGAATGGTGGTTTTGGAGATGTTTGGAGGTGGTGTGGATTTCATTTTGAGGGTTGTGTCTATGATCTGGTGGTCTGACCAGGGGATTGGCGTGCAGGTGGGATTGGTATGGATGGACCAGCTATCGTTGATAAATATGAGGTCTAATGTATGACCTGCTTTGTGGGTGGGCCCACTGATTATTTGTGAGAATCCAAGGTGACTGAGGGAGGAAAGGAAGGTTTTGCAGTTAGTGGATTGAGGAATGGAATCCACGTGAATGTTGAAGTCTCCCAGTATGATGGTTGGTTTGTCTGAGTTTAGGTGTTTGGCTATCATCTCTATTAGAGGGGAGGGGTTAGCCTCTAGAGTTCCTGGTGTGGCGTAGATGAGGAATATTTGTAGATGTTGAGATTTGAATATGGAGCATTCAAGTTTTGAAGTGGCATATGATAGTTGTAGGGTTATGCCTAGTTGTTTTTTTGCAGCAAGTAGAATTCCTCCTCCTTTCTTTTTTGGTCTAGGTATTGAGAAGATGTCTAAGGATTGTGTAGGTAATTGGTTTGTTAATGATATGTCCGTGGGTTTTAACCAGGTTTCTGTTATTGCACATATGTCAGGGTTGTTGTCAATGAGGTAATCATTGAGAATGTGCATTTTTTTTGGAAAGTGACTGTGCATTGAATAGGGTTAAAGTGAATAATGAGAGGCCTAGAAGTTGTGTAATGGGAGATGTCATGATGTTGATGAGTCTTTGTTGTCTGGGTGTCTGAAAGGGGTCTGGTGGAGAGTTATTTCTGGGTTTTCTCTTGAGTATGGGGATGGAGTGGAGGTGTATCATTGTATGCTAATTTGCTGGGGTTATAAATAGGGGTAGGTCGGTAACCGGTTACGTTCAGAATCTGCTAGGATGGATGCTGGAACTTGTGGATTGGATGCTGGAGTGGATGCTGGACTGCTGGAGTGGATGCTGGAGTGGATTCTGGACTGCTGGAATGGATGCTGGAACTGCTGGAGTGGAAGCTGGAGTGGAAGCTGGACTGCTGGAGTGGATGCTGGAACTGCTGGAGTGGATATAAATATAAATAAAATCTTTTATATAAATCTTTCCTGCAGCAGCCAATTACAACACTAATTCTGGCCTACTTTCAATTTATCTATTTACTATAAAGAGCTGGGTATCCCACAACAGACTGTCTTTGAATTTCTCCAAAACTGAGATCATTTACCTTATTAAAAAGCAGCTAAAAGAACTTCCCATTCCCATTTCCTTTCAAGAATGTACAATTTCTAACATGAAGCAATCTGGGGATTATTTTTGACTCACAACTCTCATTTAAATCCCAAATAAAATCAAGCTGTAAAGAAATTATTGGAAATGGAAAATCATGCATAAGCTAAAATGTTACTTAGAACCAAATGATTTCAGAACCATTTTACAATCCCTTGTGATCACAAAACTAGATTATCTTAATTTTCTTAATCTAGGTTTGCCCAAATATAAACTCAAAGCCTTTCAAAAGATCTAAAATTTAGCTGCTAGAATCCTGTGAGGTACCTCCAAATATAATCATATCTCTTCCAATGTAACTGCACTGGCTTCCCCAGGGTTGGTGGTGCTCAGTGCTATGTACACATTCATTCTTTGCACCAGTTATTTTCACTCAAGCATTCAATATCAGTCTATTTCTACCTCAATTAAGCTGCCTCAAGTTGCCGCATGGCATCAGTATTTTCCCTGTACATACCAGGATCATTCCAGACGGTGGGTTATGTTCCATATCCAGCAGATGGAGTCAGAACACAAAATTCCCATATAACCACACCTCCCCTGTAACAGCTCTCAGTAACGTTCTGACTCCAGAAGATGTGAGCAGGGGACTTGTGGTCCCCAGCTTGTTAGCTTAGG
Organism: Rhinatrema bivittatum; assembly: GCF_901001135.1. Lineage (NCBI taxonomy): Eukaryota > Metazoa > Chordata > Amphibia > Gymnophiona > Rhinatrematidae > Rhinatrema > Rhinatrema bivittatum. The sequence continues at coordinate 86,547,850 of NC_042616.1, forward strand.
GCTACCTCCTCAGGGGGATCAAGTTAAAAAAAATAAAATAAAAAAATAGGAAGTTTTAAATTTACAGTTTAGGTCACTTTGCTAAGGCTCCTCTTACAGCAGGGGGAGAGCTCTCCGCTGGTGCTGGCTCATCGCTCTCTACCCTGGTGACTTGCTGACAGGCTGTTGCCTGTTTTCTCGTTTTCTTTTCTCATTTTCCTCACTGAGGGCTCAGTTGGGGTAAGTGTATTTTTGTTTCATCTTCTTTTTCAGCAGAAGACTGCAATTTTTTGGACTCCGTTCGGCTCTCTGAGGTGAAAGTCAGTAGCGCCGGCCTCTCCCTCCTGACCCAGGTTTTCCCCCTCCCTTTTGGGGAGCGACCGACGTCCCGACCTGCGGCCCCGCGAAGCACCATTCCCTGGGGCTGCCTGCTGTCGGGAGGGTAATTCCCCATCAGTTCTTCTTCAGGTTGGTGGGGGACCGCGGCAAGCGTCCGTTGCCGGGTCGGCGCTCATTTTAGGCGCGAGCCACCTGTAGAGCTTCCCCCCCCCTCTCTCTCTCCCTGCGGCGATGGGTGCTATCAGACAATGCGACTACAGTGGTGTACATCAATCGCCAGGGAGGCACGAGAAGTCGGTTGGTCTCTCTGGAAACCGACAAATTGATGGAGTGGGCAGAGCTTCACCTCCAACGACTAGCGACCTCGCATATAGCGGGAGTGGACAACGTACAGGCGGACTTTCTCAGCTGACACAACTTGGATCCCGGAGAGTGGGAGCTCTCGCAGCAGGCGATGCGGATAATAGTACGGCAATGGGGGACACCGCACGTAGACCTAATGGCAACCGCCGGAAATGCAAAGGCCGCCCGCTTCTTCAGCGGCAGGTGGGAGCGCGGCGCCGAGGGCGTGGACGCGCTGGTCCTGCCCTGGCCGCGCCACTGTCTCCTATATGTTTCCCCACCGTGGCCCCTCGTGGGCAAGGTCATCCGCAGGATAGAGGCACACCAAGGGCCGGTGATCCTTGTGGCGCCAGAGTGGCCCCGACGACCATGGTTCGCGGATCTGCGCAATTTGACGGTGGAGGGTCCCCTTCGTCTCGGTCAGCTGCCACGTCTTCTACGCCAGGGACCAATATTTTTCAAGGAGGCAGATCGCTTCTGTCTTGCAGCCTGGCTTTTGAGGCGTCAGTTGAGGAGGCGCGGTTATCCGGATCCGGTTATTTCAATGCTACTGAAAGCACGTAAGATGTCCACCTCTGTTACCTATGTTCGAGTCTGGAAGGTCTTTGAGGATTGGTGTGGAGCGAATGACATTCTTCCCATGCAGGCCTCAATGCCACAAGTCCTTTCCTTCTTGCAGGCAGGTTTGGATTTGGGTCTTGCTTACAATTCTCTTCGGGTTCAGGTTGCGGCCTTGGGGGCTTTTCTTCGCAGTGGAAATAAGGAGTTTCTGTCCTCGCATCCGGACGTCTCCCATTTCCTTAAAGGAGTGAAACACTTGAAGCCTCCGATTCGCCCACCTTGTCCGTCGTGGAATCTGAATCTGGTGCTCAGAGTCCTCTGTGGTTCGCTGTTCGAACCTCTAAGCTCGGCTACCATCAAGGACGTCACTCTCAAGACCATTTTTCTCGTGGCAATCAGTTCAGCAAGACGTATTTCCGAGCTGCAGGCCCTATCCTGTCGTGAACCATACCTTTGTTTCACGCCTGAAGGGGTTTCGCTGAGGACGGTTCCTTCTTTTCTCCCTAAAGTGGTTTCGGCATTCCACCTCAACCAATCGGTGGAATTACCATCTTTTGCCTCTTCTGAGTCTGGAGACCTGCGTAGACTGGATGTACGGCGGTCTCTGATACGCTATCTGGAGGTGACTAATGATTTTCGGCTCTCCGATCATCTGTTTATCCTCTGGTCCGGACCCTGGCAGGGTTGCATGGCCTCCAAACAATCTATAGCGCGGTGGTTGAAGGGAGCGATCATAGCGGCGTACCTTGGCGTTGGTAAGTCCCCTCCGCTGGTTGTCAAGGCTCATTCTCTTCGAGCCCAGGCGAAATCTTGGGTGGAGAGCTCCTCCGTCTCCATTCAGGAGATTTGTAGGGCGGCCACCTGTAAGTCGATCCATACTTTTGCGAGACATTATCGCCTGGACGTCGGTGCTCCGTCGGGCGGTCAGCTTGGAGACAAGGTAATACGAGCAGGGCTGTCTGCGGCCCACCCGTGATGGGAAAGCTTTGGTACATCCCACTGTCTGGAATGATCCTGGTATGTATAGGGAAAAGAAAATTATTCCTTATCTGCTAATTTTCGTTCCTGTAATACCATGGATCATTCCAGACACCCACCCTTGGTTTATTTATTTTTTATTTATTTAGGGCTTTTTTTATACCGACACTCATGATACCAATCATATCGTATCGGTTTACAATAAACAGTGGTGCAATAACATTACTGTATACATTAACAGTATGCATTAACATTAACATTAACAGTGAACAGTAGGCGAAGAGAGAAAAAGTGAGAGAAAGTTACAATAAAACAGGGGCACTTGAACTGGGAGGAGGAAAAGCCAGAGGTATGGCTAACATAGAAATAAATAATAATAAGTCTCAAAAATAAATAATATCTAGACAGCTACTTAGGACTATAATAATCGAAATGTACAGTATATATATTTTTTCGCATTTTATCTCGCCACCTCAAAATTTTAAGAGACTTTCCCAGCTAATTACAAGTCCCTTTGCTAGTCGATGGCTAGGAAGCAAGTCTATCCTAACAAGCTGGAGCCTCCTGCATCAGTGGGCGTCTTCTCTGCAGTTAAAATCATCCTCCTATGCCTCATGCCTAGCCTGCCCTGATCAACAAGAGACGTGAATGGGGTCTTTTGCACCACAAGTCTATAGCCAAGCATTTAGGGCCAGCCCATACATTTGGAGGGCAATTTTGAAAACCATTTGTGCCAATAAATAGCAATTTGCATGCATGCATCACCTGTCTGAAAACTGCCCGCCCTCCATGCAGTTAAAAGCAGATGCAGTGTCCCACAAGGTGCCCACTTTAGGTCACATCTAGAGGAAGTGTTCCCTGACGCACACGGTCTGTGCACGCATTCGTTTCCATGCAAATAGGATCCAGGGAAAAAGCAGCTGCACAAATCCATGGAGTGGTGAATCAACTGGAATAATATCTACCTGAAAAAGCTGAAGAAATGCATTAAAAACCAAGTGTCTGGAGCCTAGACCCATTTTACCCAGAAGGCTTTCACTAACAGGAGCTTTTCTGTTTGGAAAATCTCGATCAGTGGGGCTGAGTGCTTGCACGAGGTGACCATACAGTAACCAGATGGATGTCGTGATATGGCATTACTACACATAGGTTTGTAACCTGTGCTAATTAACTAGAGGTCAATCTGTTCTTGTACCTCCAATATATACAATATACTCTCCTATTTAATCACAATTTAGCCATTTTTATATGTAGATAATTAAGGATGACAGTCGAGGCAGAAAGCATCATGCTTTGCCATGCAAGTCTCATCCTCAAAAGCCTATCCCTCAATAAATCTGTTGGTCTATAAAAGTACCACCAGTTTGTTTGGTTTTTTTTTGCAACTACTTGTCAGGAACTGTGAGGTTTTGAACTCCTGACATTGTATGATGCTGGAGGAGCTCTGCTGCTCATGAGGAAGTGGGGAAACGAGGGTTTAGCAGCATCCCAGGTACTGTGGGCTAGGGCTAGGCCTAGCCAGACTCCCACTGGCAGTTAGTAAACCCAACCCGATTACACAGCTGTGTTTAAACAGCAGCCTGCAAGGAAATGTGGCTGCTGGCACAACAACTTCGGAGGATTTGCAGTGGGCTTTGAGTTCATGCAGCACCAGAAGAACCGCTGTTCCGGATCCCTCCCTCTGGGTAAGGAAATTTATACCTTGTCTACTTTGGTTATTCTCTCCTGCAGTCGTAAGTCAGGAAATATCTATTTTGCTTTTGTTTTGGTTTCCTGCATTGAAGAATCAATGTGAGTGCGGCTACTGCACGGTCCTTTTTTCCCTGACACTGCAGACCAACATGGCTTCCCAACTGGACGTGCAGGGCAAGAGTCCAGAGCTGCTTCACCACCTCAGTCTAGCAAAACCCTTTGCAATTCACTGCCATAATAGCCATATAGGACACACACAGGGAGGTAGCACTGCTCTCTATATATATATATATATATAGGGATGTCCCACAAGCACTTGCTTGTGGGACATCCCTGCCTACCTGTCTTAACAATCTTTTGCTCTGTATTTCGAATACGGCGCGTCTTTTTTGTTCACGCACTGCTGTTCGCAAGTTCACTGTTCAGAATTTAGTTGCTGTTTATTTGGACAGTGGTTATTTCAATTCCTTCTTTGATTACTTGATCCCTCTGTTTTTAGTCTCTCTCTTTTGGGCTTTGTTAGTCTAGTTACTGAGAGCTGTTACAGGGGAGGCGTGGTTATATGGGTCCTCCCCTGGGAATTTTGTGTTCTGACTCCATCTGCTGGACATGGAACATAACCCACCGTCTGGAATGATCCATGGTATTTCAGGAACGAAAATTAGCAGGTAAGGAATAATTTTCTTATTTTTGCTAAGAAAGATAACACAGATACAGTGCGGGATGTTAGGTAGCTCTCTCACTCCCTTTATTCTCTTTTGGCAAGAAAAAGGCTGGTACACACACCGCCCTCACTTTCTCTAAGCTTCAAGTGTCACAAACAGATAGATACTGAGCACAAAATGGAAACACAACGAATTAAAAGCTTAAGATTGCTACTTGCTTAAAGTCAGGTAGCATATTAAGAGTTAAACCTTAACCATGGCAGGCTGCATCAGTAAGTTTGCAAAGAGCCGAAGATGAAAACACCTGACATCTACCCAGATTAGTTTCAGTAAAACATTTTTTTGAGACGTATATTATAGATTTGCATCCAGTATTTATGGGTACTTTTATAGTGATTCCATAGCAGTGTTTCTACCTGAATTATAAAATGATTGCTATCATTTATACTAATAGAGATATTCTAGATATTATGTTGATTATAGATTATGTTAAGTTTAAAGAATATTTAAAGTAATAGTCACATAGTAACATATGAGAAATAGGGAATATGCACAAAACATAAGAATTTTACCATTTATGAGTGATTGTGAAACATATGCAGCAAGGTTTTATCATTAGTAGCTTGGCAATTTTTCAGGAAAGCTACACAAAGAAATCCAAACAGCAAATGACCTATTTCAAAGGGCATATTCCTCAGCACAAAAAACCTGAGACACATTCCCTGTTGAGAGTTGACAAATAATACCGATAAGGGATCTCCAGCACTGACCTGTCTCCAATTGAGAACGTACTTAGCTGATTCACTAGTTGGGGAGAGCTAGGAAACATGCTTTTCTAGGAAACAGTGACAGCTTCTGCTAGGCTTTTGTATATAATTATACCTAGTAGTTGGGGAAATTGCTCTTCCTTATTGTGCTGATATACTGTATATATTCTGTTCTATTTGTCTCCGGTGTTCTTAAAAGCACCTGTTGTGTTCAGATATATTACAGAAAATATCTTTCAATTGTTTCACAAAAGCAAAGTGAGTGTTATTCTCCTTGTTTGTGAAATACAGACTACAATGAAAATACCACATTCCTACAGAACTCACTACTACACCTTTCTCTCAATATGGCTCTTGAATCTCTGGCTCAAAAAGTAAGGGAATCTGTAGGTATAGAAGGTTTTAAAATTCATACAAGGTACATAAGATTTCATTGTATGTGGATGACATTTTGTTATTCCTTAAAGAGGAGGACAAATCAATCTTCACTCTATTTACTTTCAGTATGGTCTATTATCTGGCTATAAGGTTAATTATTTCAAATCTATGTTACTCCTGATAGAATCATTAAACAGAATGCCACTCAACCTGGGGAATTTTTCCTTGGCTAAATCTGGGTTGAAGTATTTGGTTATTTATGTATCAAAAAAATATTTAGGATTCTATAAACGTAACTATCCTGTAGCTCTTAAAAAATATTTCAGATAGATTTAGCTAGATGCACTGATTTCTCTTTGTCAATGTTGGGAAAGGCTTACTTGATTAAAATGGTAATTCTCCCTTGTTTATTATCTTCTCTAGCACTTGTCCTATAATGCTCCACAACAAATATCTTTAAGGTCTCACAGAAGAAGATCCCTTCATTTCTCAGGAGGAGAGTATCTTGTATTAAGTTGACTGTTTTGCAATTTCCAAGGTCGGTGGGGGTCTGGATATTCCTGATCTCTAATATTATTTATCTGATCGACTGATAGGGATTAGAGGGTGATTTGAAAGTGACTCTACACTCATGTAATTAGACTTGGAGAGAAGTGAGCCTGAGGAGTATGGATTGACTGACCTGCTAGGGATGTCCTTAGGGTCAACTGTAATATCTAAAAGGGTAATTCATCAAATCACGATAGGGCCTCAACGTGCAATAAAAGGCTGTGTGTTATATTGTGGATATCGCCACAATAGTGCACTCTCTAGGCAAGATCGCACGATATACTTGATATTTTGCATGTCCTCGCCCAGATACCCACCCCTATTACAATTACCTTCTTTGCATCCAATTTGCATGCATGAATAATGCAAATGCATGCAAAGGTCATTACTAAGCAATTCTATGGTATTTTATCACGACCAACCGAGAAGATGGTCAGCTGCGATAAAATAAATACACTTCCCTGGCATGCGTTATATGTATGGCAGGAGGCCCTGGGCCTTAATACAGGTCCTGAGGCTCCCACTGCACATTTAAAGCAGCAAAGATAATTTAAAAAATGTGGCCAAACAGGGAGATTGAGTGGTAGTCATTGCTGACTCCCATTTCAACCCAGGGCCACCAGTTGAGGTGGCCCCGATTCCCCCAAAATACAAATAAAGTGGAGGAGGGATGTTGGTGAGGCTCATGAGGGGGCCAGATAGAAGGGATATTTTGGTGAGGCTCACTGGGGGTGGGGGCATGGGGAGGGGTCTTAGGTTTACTGATTAAGGGGGCCAGGGGAGAAGGTAAGGGTAACATTGGTTTACTCATTTGGGGGGGCTAGGGAGATGTACCATGGCTTAATTGGGGGGCGGGAAACTTTGGTTTGCTCATTTGGGGCCTAGAGGGGAGGGGGACCTTGGTTTGCTCATTCAGGGGCCTGCAGCCATCACGTGCTTGCTATATACTTTATATTTTTGGGTATTTGGAGCCACCTCTACTGGCAGCTCCGAGTTGAAAGGGGGGGGGGGTCAGCAATGACCCCTGTTCAAACTCCCCATTTCACTGCGGGTGATTTTTGGACGGACAGCCACCCTTTAAGACGATGGTGGTCCTTGAGAATGGAGCCACCATCGCGTTAAAGAGCCGCTTGCTGTGTTTTTTTGTGTCACGGTATTTGGCCACAACATAAAAGAACGCGTCATGGAGCTGCAATGTGTTTTCAGGGACAGGGCCCCACTGCTGCGCAACATCCTCCGTGATAGTGGGATGCCTCCTGCAAAGACACATTGCAATTTGATAAATATAGGAGAAAATTGGAAGAAATAGCCCAATTTTTTTCCTATACCCTAAAGATTTTGCATATTACAAATATATTAGCTAGGAGTCTAAATGTGGTTTCTCCTATTTCTTGTTGATGGTAAATTCTCAGTTACCCTTAGGCAATATGTCTTTAGCTATTTAGGAGTTGGTATGATAAAGTCCTTCGATTGTTAGATCAAATTTGGCAAGTCAAAAAATCTTAAATCCTTTGAGTTTGGAATTCCTGATCATTCTCATTTGTTTTTACAGTTACATAAAGATAAATGCAAGGTTAGGGAAGATATGGAAGTGCTTAGGTCCTGGACTAGTCTGCAAAAGATTGTTATGTAACACTTGTAAGATGATATCTCGATTGTACAGCTATCTTTAAGATGGGATACAAAACATGAAGACAAGTGCTTCACTTATAGCAAAATAGAACTTTTATTTATCTTTAAATCTTGATGAAGATGATTGATGCGACATCTGGTGCACCACTATTAAATAATCTTTATATGAACCACTATTAAATAATCTTTATACTCAATTAAGGCTGCGATCTCTTCCTTACAAAACAAACAGATAACTGTATCAACCTAATTCCCCCTTCTCCACGCAGGCACAGCTGGCTGAATCCATCTGTTCCATGGCATCATCTTGCAAATCATTGGGACAGGAGGAGAATCAGATGGCTCTTGGAATGCATGAGGGGCTCTATGCCACTAGGATAAAGATTAAAGACTCCAGATGAGCCTCTATGCTTCTTGCGAGTCTTCTGTATTGCACAGAAGGCCTAATACAAAAATTAGATTTTGGAAAATCTCTCAAGGAGACCCCCTGAGAGATTCTCTCCTCAAAGGCCTGAAAAGTGGCATCCATGCCCACTGAATCACGCTATTACTTTTGCCCTCCCCTCTACTAAACTTTTCCTTGTACTTTTACAAGGCTAATTGCCATGTTATATTGTAGTGTTTGCAAGATTGTATATTATTTGCAAGACCCTGTACCATGTCACATTGTTTACCTGCAAGGTACTGTTCCTACTTCAGTTAATCTTTCTGTTATTTTTTCAGTCTTTCCACCGGTTCAAAGTATGTCCTCGCTGTTTTCTCCCTCCCTGCCCCACCTTCCCCGTCTTTTGTATTTCTTTCAGTTTTTTCCTTCACCTCCTGTTGTTAGACGTCACTGTTGTTCCCCTGTAACCTTTGCCCTCCCCACTTCTAAACATTCCCTTGTACAAGTCTACTTGCCCTGTTATAATGTATTTTTTGCAAGATTGTATAGTGTTTATTTGCAAGTTCCTGTACCATTTTACATTGTTTTTCTGCAAGGTACTGTTCCTATATTAGTTTATCTACTGTCCTTTTTCAGTCTTTCCACCGATTCAAAGTATATCCTTGTTGTTTTCACCCCCTCTGCTCCACCCTCCCCGATCCTGTTTTCTGTATTTTCCTTTCAGCTATATGTAAACCGATATGATGCACCCACGACTATCGGTATAGAAAAGCTGTTAAATAAATAAATAGATAAATATTGCCAAGCTGCTAAAGAAACCGCAGGAGCTGGGTTCAAAAATGGCCACCGCTAGAAAAACCCCATCCACAGCCTCCCCAGTATTGGAAGCGGGGCCCAAATCAGCCAAGGATGTCTTCTCCAACATGGAAGCAGACCTGGAAATGAGTGAATATCATCTCATTCCTTAAAAATGAGTGAATGTGTAGAACTAGCAGAGAAAGAAAGGATATAGCTAGCTGTACTGGAGAAAGTACAGAGAAGGGCGACCAAAATGGTAAGGGGCATGGAACGACTGTCCTATGAGAAAAGGCTAAAGAAGTTAGGGCTATTCAGTTTTGAGAAGAGATGACTGAGAGGGGATGTGATAGAGGTCTATAAAGGCCAGAATCTTTGGCATGATTGTCTTCTAGTATGACCTCTATTGAGGCTTGGATGGATAGGAATTATTTGAAGTTGAATCTAATGAAACTCTATCAATTAGCATTTTGAATAATGTCTCAAGGCACTGGAACACTTACTTGGGACTGCCCCCACCAAAATGCATGCAGAACAAAGGGGCCCATGGCAGAGGCTGACCGCTAACAGCCACATAAGCTGCAGCAGCAACTGCGGCCTGTGTTTCTATCTCTGCAAGAAAATTTCCTTGAAGCAGCTCCCAAACCAAAAAGCCACTGCCCAGCTTCTACAGCCGCATTACTTACCCCAGAAGAAGGGGAGTCTGTGAACAGGAAAACCTCACAGACCAGTCCCATCAGACTGCCTCCAGGCCGGCCCTGCAGCTTCAATCAAATTTTTTTTTTTTGCTCAACTTCTTAAAAAGGCAATCTCAAAATAAGGAGGATTCTCTCTAACTGAGCTTGAAAGCTAAACGCAAAAAAGATCAGTTTTTTTGGGTTTTTTTTTTAATTCACAGAAGCAGAAACACACCCTAGAGGCTCTATCAAGTTCCCTCTGGGACTTGGAGCTCCTGTTTAATGGACTCGCTCTTCTGGGCATACCAGGGGCCTGGTCGGAAATAGCACTTATTTAAAGAAAATCCTGCTGTATCGCCTACTGTCTCCTGGAGGCAGAGTAATCTGGGATTTCTCTCTTCTGTACCACTTACACATAGTGACAAAGATGTCAGAGATATCTGAGTGCTCTGCCTCCATCTACTAGTAGGGGGATATAAACCACAGATTTAGATTGGACTGAACTGGTGTAGCAAGATGACACTGAATCAATTTTATTTACTGCCCACCTTTCCTGTGACAGTTCAAGGGAAGGAACAGCAAACAAAACAGAATACATAAGATCATGCAATAATCTAAAATCATACAAACACCATTAAACCAATCATAAAATTATACAAATCCATAAAACTGACTAAAAGACTCATTGAAAAAAAAATTACAATGAATTAAAATATTGTAATAAAATATCATACTAAAACTCCAAAAATCTACCTCTTATATACTATAATATCTCAAAGACCATAAAACCATTAACAAAGAACTAAAAACTCACAATCAGCCCTCCTATATTTTAAGACCCATTAATAAGACCATAAAGCCAGTAAATGTACTGAAACTCATAAAAGGGGAGCTAGGTACCATCAAACTGCTCCAGGTATTTCCAAAATTTGTCAATCACTTAAAAGCTAGTTCAAATAAACAGGCCTTTAACATCTTTCTTAAACATAAATACCTAAAAGATGGAGCTCCTTGGGGATAGAGTTTCACAGCAAAGGGGCCACAAGTAGCAGTTAGCTTTGATTGGAACGGAGAAGGAATTACAGAAGGGCTTCTTTAACAATGTAAAGCATGTGTTGAAGCATATCTTTTACTGAGATAATTAGGGCCAAAGCCTTATAAATCAATGTAAAAACCAAGAGACAGCAAATGGTACCAATCAATGGGCCTTATTTTCCAATATCGCATTGGTAACGCATTAGGGGGCATTACCAATGCAAATGAGGCTTCTTTCGTGCAGTGGGGAAACATCGTGTGCGGCGATGTTTTCGCCATTCGCGAAAACATTAGCGCCGCACGCAATGTTTTCCCACTGCACGATGATTCTTTCAGTCTTTTATCGCGGTGCACGATAATTGCCGGTTTCTTGTATCGCGGTGCACGATATTTCGATAGTCCCAGACAGCCTGTTTCAGGCTCCTGGAGAGGGAGAGGGAGAGGGAGAGGGAGAGGGAGAGGGAGAGGGAGAGAGAGAGAGAGAGACTCTTACTATAGTGCCTATGCCCTACATAGGTATTTTAACCCGTATAGGAGGGCCACCTACTAACTCGGGGTGGGGATTAGGTATGAGCGTCGGGGGTTGGGGGCCACTTTCGCATTCCACATGAGACCTACGGACAGAACAGTGGTCTCTAGTGCAGATTTGCTGGCTGTCGGAGTGAGGACACTCACTCCAAGAAGTGGTTTGGGCAACGTTCTCTCTACCTAGCTTGATGGACACTCTACCTGGGCAACAACATGCTAGGTGGAGAGAATGTTGGCCAAATCTCCGCTTGGAGTGAGCGTCCTCACTCCGACGGCCAGCAAATCTGCACTAAAGACCACTGTTCAGTCCGTAGGTCTCATGTGGAATGCGAAAGTGGCCCCCAACCCCCGACGCTCATACCTAATCCCCACCCCGAGTTAGTAGGTGGCCCTCCTATAGGGGTTAAAATACCTATGTAGGGCATAGGCACTATAGTAAGAGTCTCTCTCTCTCTCTCTCTCTCTCTCTCTCTCGTGGATGGTGATAATCCTTTTCAGGCCTGTAACGCAGTCCATAACGCGAGGTTGGAGTTGTAGTTATTAGCCGCGATAGCAGCCGCGCTAACACTGCGGCTGTTTCGCCGCACACGATACACAGGTTCCCGCTTTACATATGCTCCGTCCCAACTCCGCCCCCTGAATACCAAATGACTAATTTGCATTCGCAAATCGCGTTAACAGCTGTTAACGCGATTTGCGAATTTATCGCACGCGGTAAAGTGCTTGGAAAATGAGGCCCAATGTTTCTTAAAACTGAGGTAATGTACAATAAATAGTTAATAGTCTTGTTGCAGAACAGAAACAGGGTTCAAATCCTGCTGTTTCCCTTGTGACCTTGGGCAAGTCTTTTTTACCCTCTGTTGCCTCAGGTACAGAATTAGATTGCAAGGAAATATCTATAGTACCTGAATATAATCAAATTTGATGTACACTTTGAAGTGCCAAAAAGCAGCATATAAAATTCTAAATAAATAGATACACTTCAGGTAAGCCCGTAAACAAGAAATTACAATTAAGCAAAAGGGACTGACGTAGCTAAATAGTTCTATGGTGAAATGCACATTTACATGTTTGTAATAAATAGAGCTGGCTATGACCCAGAGACCACAGTCTTTTATCAGGTATTCTTTCAGAAATAAAGGGAATGATGTATTACTGGTTCTTCTTGATTTAAGTGCAGCCTTTGACACACTAAATTATAGAGTAGGCTGCCTAAATGTGCTGGGTCTGACAGGAAAGATCCTGAATTGATGTCATTCTTTCTTGTCTTAACAGATTCTTAAGTGATAGTAGTATATTTTTATGCTGGGGTTATTCTGGGATAGCAGTATTAGATTTTTATTGTGGGGAGTTCCACAAGGATGTTTCATTCCCTCAGTGCTTTTTAATATCTATCTGTATCCATTTGGGAACCCGATTACTGATTTTAACATAAATTCTTTGTATGCAGATGATACACAATTGTGTAATCCACTGGGGAAGTCTCGTGCAGAATCTTTGGCCTGTCTTCTAGTATGATCTCTATTGAGGCTTGAATGGATAGGAATTATTTGAAGTTGAATCTAATGAAACTCCATCAATTAGCATTTTGAGTATTGGCAGCGGTTGACATAACCGCTGCCAATAAAACACCAGGTGATGAATCTGGGGCTATTTTTGGATAGTGGTTGGATTATGCTAGCTTATATAAGCACAATATTGTATGATTATTTTCATATTCAATACCTTTGCCGATTATGTCCACATTTGTGTGGAAAGCATCTGGTTAAGTTCATAGTTGTTACTGTTACAAGTAGACTTGACTATTGCAATGCATTATTAGATGGCCTTCTGCATAAATTTATACATTCTTTACAAATGATTCTAAATATACTACTTATGTTGTTACTGGTGTTAATATACGTGAAAGTATCATGCCTTTATTTAGATTGCATTGGTTGCCTCTTTTATGTTGAATCAAATTTAAAGTTTAAGGTTTGTTTTTTTAAGGTCCTACAAGGGTTATGCCCTTGTTATTTCAAGGATTGGTTTTACTTGGTATTGTCCTACTTGGCATCTGAATGTGCTTTACTATCTTTGAAGGAGTTAAAATATACTAGACTATATAATCTAGCATTTCATTGCACAGCGCCGTTTTTGTTGGATAATCTTCCACTAGATGCTTGCAAACAGACTGATTTTTCAAAATATAGTCAACTTGTTCAAACATTTCTATTTTTACATGCCTTTCAGAAGAGCCATTTTATTCTTGATTGTAGCTGTTACTGATCTGTTTTATGGATTTATGTATTTTGTACCTTAAACTGTTTAGCTATTGTATGTTATTTTAGCAATTTTAGTGTATTATGTTTTATTTTGTAATTTGCCTAGAGCATTTGTTTGATTAGGGATGTTAGAAATGTAGTAAATGAAGGGGAGCCTTACCGACGGAGGAGCCGCACTGAAAAGCACCTGGGCAAGAAGGGACCAATCCGGAGGAGCCAAGACCCGACTTCCTCATTGTGACGTCATCTAAGCCTGCCTGCTGCACCTATTTAAACCTTAGTGCAGCGGCAGAGAGTGGGAGCCTTACCGACGGAGAAGCCACACTGAAAAGCACCTGGGCAAGAAGGGACCAATCCGGAGAAGCCAAGACCCGACTTCCTCATTGTGACATCATCTAAGCCTGCCTGCTGCACCTATTTAAACCTTAGTGCAGCGGCAGAGAGTGGGAGCCTTACCGACGGAGAAGCCACGCTGAAAAGCACCTGGGCAAGAAGGGACCAATCCGGAGGAGCCAAGACCCGACTTCCTCATTGTGACGTCATCTAAGCCTGCCTGCTGCACCTATTTAAACCTTAGTGCAGCGGCAGAGAGTGGGAGCCTTACCGACGGAGAAGCCACACTGAAAAGCACCTGGGCAAGAAGGGACCAATCCGGAGAAGCCAAGACCCGACTTCCTCATTGTGACATCATCTAAGCCTGCCTGCTGCACCTATTTAAACCTTAGTGCAGCGGCGCAAAGCTGCACACCCCTAGGAGAGATTTTCTTTGTGAAGACTTCATTGGAGAATTGGGCCTTGATGGGGAAGAAGAAGAAGATAAGACCTGTGGCTTCTACCCCAGTCGGAAATGAGATCAATGGACCGATGGATCAACATATACTTAGGAGGGTGAGTCAGACCTCGAGAGAGGTTATTCCTGACATTTCTTTTTCCTCAGGAGCCTCTAGTAGCCCTGCCCAACACCAGGACCCCAATGTACCTTCTGAAGTAAGCAATGCAGCTAACCCCGGTTTGATGGAATTAGCATCTCCAGTAGACAGAGGAGGTACTTCACCAGAACAGGATGAGATCTCTCTATCGCCAGATTCAGTTAGAGATGATCAATCCTGATAATACAACTCTGGTGGATGTCTGGAAAGCTGTTACTAAAATGGAAAAGATGCTATCTTTATCCATGGCCCAAACCTCCAACTTTACTAAAGAGACTAGGAACACGCTGGAAGACCATAGCAAGCGCATTTTACATTTGGAAGCAGTGAGTGCGACCACTTCTTCACAAATATTGTCCTTACAAACATCTGGGACTACTTTTATGAAAGACTCTTTAATTATATATAAGCAATTAGAGGGGATAGAGAATACCATGAGAAGTAAAAACGAGATTTTTGAATTTCCCAATTACCAGATTAATTTCAGGTCAGGAATTGTTTAAAAAATATGCAAAAGAAGTTTTGTGTATCCCAAAGGATATGCCTATATCTAAATGGTATTATGTATCTAACATAAAAAAAGAGGTGGCAGCACGAGAGGGGGAACTAGATGTTATTTCTACAGGTAGTCCAAATTTAACAGCTTTCTTGGAATCATCTGTGGATGAAATACAAACCAGAGCCACATTAGTAGTGGCTTTTAGTTTAGAGCAAGAAAGAAATTTGGTTCTTCAGAAATATTTAAAAATAAAGATTTTAGCTTTTGTGGTCAAAAGGTCCAGGTGTTCCTGGATGTCTCTAGAAGCACTCAATTAAGGCGGAAGCAGTTTCTATCAATGAAACAGAGAGTACTTGGTCTAGGGGCCACGTTCTTTCTTAAGTTTCCTTGCAAGTGCTTGGTCACTTTACTTAAGAATAAATTTATTTTCACAGAACCCGCCCACCTTGAAGTATTTCTTGTAGATAAAGGTGGATGAGGGCATAGTAACAGTTTCCATTATTGGGGATTAGTCAACTGGTAAAAAAATGTTTTTTCTCCAATACACATATGGTTGTGATTTTCTGTTAAGATTTTTTCTTTTTTGCTCCCCTATAAAGTGGACTATAAATTTTGGAATTACATGTCTAAATTTGTTTTATTTTTCTTCTTGAAAATTATGTATTGGTAATCCAAAAATATTACTTTGTTTCTTTCATTGTAAAATGTTATAAGAAATATAATAAACTATAAATTTAAAAAAAAAAAGAAATGTAGTAAATGAAATATCACTAAGATTCACAACTAATATAAGATCACACAGTATTGATGGCACAATATTACTTATTTCAACAGAAATATCAGAATTATTTTTAAAAAACTTTCCACTCTATATTTCACCAACTTGTGCTATTATGGAATATTCATTTTTCAAATTAATTTAACTTGAACACTCTGCAGATTAAATATTTGGCTTCAATTACAAAGCTCTACATCTTGTTAAAAATACTGTAAATGAAGCACTTGTTTTCTTGCAGATAATGGCCCCCAATTTTATGACATCTAATTTTAATGCTTTTCCACCTATATCTTAATTTTTATCAATATAGAAATTTCAAGATTTTTCAACATTTCTTTTTTTTTTTTTTAAGCTCCTTTGGTCAGAAATTAATGCATATGCTTTCTTAAAACAAAAGACATTTCGTTTTTTTTAACCTGAAGGTATATCTAGTCTCCCCTAATCACTCTAAAAAAGATGCATTCATTTACTTTAAAAGAACTTCTAACACACCATCTTGATCACAAAGATCATCCACACCGGTGTACAAGCAGGAAGATACAAGTATACATACAATAACAAACATTAACACCCAAATTATCCAATATTACTACAATGTGTCACATTTCTTCACGCTTTTCTATATTAAAAAAATACAGATGAAATTAAAACTTCAAGTCAATCTTCCTTCATTTATGTATAATAAAGGAAAAACTGGGAGCGCCATAAATTCTGTATCTAACTTGATTTTATGTCTCTAGTCAGATGTTTAATTCTGCAGAGAAATAGACTTCCTGTATTATACAAATAGCTAAAAATTGAATAGAATTAATATGAAAAAATTCTAATTGAAGGTAACAGCGTCTCTTCAAATACTTCAGAAATGTGCACAAAGCCATCATTAGGAGATGGTTCTGAATTCACTAGCTATTGATCAGTAACAATGAAAAAGCTAAAACTACAGCTCTGACAGCACCAGTATTCACACCAGTACTTTGGGATCCAGCACTCATCTGTGTGTGTTTAACTTGTGCATTGCATCCTTGGCATAACATACTTATTCCCATGTATAGTGCTGTGCACGCCTTTAGCAGTCCATAAAAATATAATATTCTAACCTGTGCATAGGCAGAAATTAAACATTTGCTGTGCAGTTTATGTAGCAACTGGTACATCAAACATGCGTCCTTACCAGCTTTATTGAAGTACTATTCTTTCAAAGTGGCCTCATCAATGGACTGTGTTGGATTAAAAACAGACTGGGCTCTACTAAGGATGGAGGCCGGGGATTCTCCGGCCTCCATCCTCACACTCAGCAACTGAAGTAAGACTTTTATTATCAGAACTTTATATTCAAAGTAGAAGGCAGACAGATATATAGATATATATACAGATTTATATAGTCCAGAACAAAAGAGGCACAGAATTAAACACACAGATTACGTAGTTCTTGGTAGCTTGCTGGTGCATAAACCACTTGGTAATCAAGGAGTCAGGGGTGCTAAGTGTCTGTCCAACAGCAGAACCAAAGGGCATCTCTGCTCCCACCATGTAGTCCAACTCACAGTAGGATGTTAGAGGCAATGGGGCTTTTTATACTGTGCAAATAAGTGCAGAAAGGGCTAGACATGTTTGAGACACCTCTATATCTCTGACCTCTTCAGTACTGTGGACCATGCAGAACTTTCCAACTCGCCTGCTGCAGATGAGGGTACATGGCACACCTGCTAGCACTTCTTGCTAGTTGCAAGCAGAACATTCATTTTACCTAACCACAAATATCCTGTTAAACATTGTGCCATATACTAGCTAAATCAACAAATCAGGAGAGCCATTGTATCCCACAAAGATATATCAAAGCCAAAAAAGGAACAGAACACAGCATATAAAAGGAATGGCTTACTTTTTCCTGAAGGCTGATAACGGTCAGATCGGTTTTCTTGTCTGTGATATGCATAAATTAGCCACTGAAGAAGCACTTTGTGAAACTCAGCCGTGTTAGGCTAGGACTTGATATTCTAAGACCGGCTGTCTTCATTTTGTATTGTGGGCTTGAATAGTTTTATTTGGAACAAAGAAATGTTTAAAAAAAAAAAAAAAAAAAAAGTGGACTATGAAAGGCTTTTTCATTTGAAGGTGAAAGCAGAGTTGCTTACCTGTAACAGGTGTTCTCACAGGACAGCAGGATGTTAGTCCTCACATATGGGTGACATCATCAGGATGGAGCCTAATCACTGAACACTTTTGTCAAAGTTTCTAGAACTTTGACTGGCACCTACTGGGCATGCCCAGCATGGCACCAACCCTGCATCCAGCAGGGATCCCCCATTCAGTCTCGTGTATAGCAAGAAGTATGTGCGAAAAATAAAACAAACCATAAGCGAACCCAACTCCACAGGGTGGCGGGCGGGTTTCGTGAGGACTAACATCCTGCTGTCCTGTGAGAACACCTGTTACAGGTAAGCAACTCTGCTTTCTCACAGGACAAACAGGATGGTAGTCCTTACATATGGGTGAATAGCGAGCTGAGGATGCAACAGGCACAACAACAGGGGTGGATTTTGATAAGAGGGCATCCTGAAAACTCTGGACAGGTTGCTAGTAGGACGTTGGGTAACTAAGCTGAGAAGAGGTTGTGTAGAACAGACTGTCCAAAAAAGGAATCTTGCCTGCCAGCCTTGTCTAGGCAATAATGGGCTGCGAAAGTATGGAGGGAACTCCAAGTAGCAGCCTTACAGATGTCAGTAAGTGGGACAGAGCGGAGGTGCGCCACTGAGGTCACCATGGCCCTGATAGAATGTGCTTTGACACGTTCTTGTAGCGGAAGGCCTTCTTGCTGGTAGCAAAAGAAAATACTGTCTGCCAATCAAGAAGAGAGGGTCTGTTTTCCCACCAGATTACTCAACTTGTTTTTATCAAAGGAAACAAATAGTTGAGTAGACTTCCTGTGGGCTGACGTGCGCTCTAGATACAAGGCCAAGGCACGTTTACAGTCCAAGGAATGCAAAGCCTGTTCTCCTGGGTGTGAATGGGGTCTGGGAAAGAAAGTAGGTAAGATAATGGAGTGATTGAGATGAAACTCTGAAACTACTTTTGGTAAAAACATAGGGTGGGTGCGAAGCACTACCTGTCATGTAGAAATTTAGTGTAAGGTGGTTAGGTGACCAATGCCTGCAACTCACTCTGCGAGCAGATGTTATAGCGAGAAGAAAAATTACTTTCCACGTGAGATAGCGGAGATCGCAGGCTTCATGAGCCGTCCTAAAACTACATTAAGGTCTCAAGCAGGAGCTGGAGGGCGCAGTGGAGGCTTAAGGTGGAGCAAGCCTTTCATAAAACGAGACACTAAGGGTCGTGTCGAGCTTGGAGGCATTGCACCAGAGACGTGAGAGTGTGAGCTCGATTCTGAGGGAGGAAGGCTTTTGCTTGTATGGTATCCAAGTCTGCCCCTATGAAGGATAGGGCTTGAGATGGAACTAGCTTGGACTTGGAATAGTTGACCAGAAACCCGAGAGATATAAGGGTATGGAGAGTTAGATGTAAGGAGGCTAGTGTGTCCTTTTGGGTCGGAGCCCTTATCAACCAATCATCAAGATAAGGGTAGACGTGGACCCCTTGACCCCTGAGGTAGGCCGCGACCACTATGAGGCATTTGGTGAAGACTCGAGGTGCGGACGCTAGCCGAATGGTAATACCCGGTACTGGAAGTGTCGGGGCCCGACTAAGAACCGCAGGAATCTGCTAAGAGACGGAGTGATGGAGATGTATGAGTATGCGTCTTGGAGATCTAGAGAGTAAAGCCAATCTTCTCTCTGTAGAAGAGGAAGTAGAGAGCCCAAGGTTACCATCCTGAACTTTTCTCTTTGGAGATGCCTGTTTAAGGCGCATAGGTCTAGGATTGGATGAATGCCTCCTGACCTTTTTGATGAAATACCGGGAATAGAACCCCTGCCCCTGTTGGGAGAAGGGCACTGGTTCTATTGCTCAGGACTTGAGAAGGGTGGAAACCTCCTCCTCTAGGAGAGTAATGGTTGGATGATCCCCACATCAGCTGAGGTGGGGAGTCCGCTGGTACAGTCAGGAAGTTGAGGTGGTAACCTTGAGCGACTACAGCAAGTACCCACTGATCTGTAGTGATCGTGTGCCATATGTTGGTGAAGTGGCACAACCGACCGCCGATGGGTACGGATGGTTGAGGAGGTTGGCATATGCTCTCCAGCAAGGAGTCAAAATCCTGAAGCTGGGCCCAGTTGAGGGGCCGGCTGAGTCTTCTGAGGTCGGGATTGTCTGGACTGACCCTTCTGGTAAGGTCTGGAGGGGCGACCCCTAGAAGCAGGAGGGTAATATTTCTGTGGCTTGAAGGACAGTTGCTTAGAGTCCCTTCTGAATGTCCTCTTGGAAGTGGACGAGAAATCAGAAGGCACCCAAGAAAGCTGACGTAGAGCCTCGTGGTGGTCCTTGAGCTGCGCTATGGTTTCCTGTATTTTGTCCCCGAAGAGATTATCTCCAACACAGGGCAGGTCAGCTAACCGATCCTGTACCTCTGGTCTTAGGTCGGAGGACTTTAAACAGGCCCACCTCCGAGCACTAATCCCTGCTGCGGACACCCTAGAGACAGTGTCAAAAATATCATAAGCAGCGCGGACCTCGTGCTTGCCAGCATCCAGACCCTTCTGCACCAAGCCATTGAGTTGATCCTGAAAGTGGTCAGGCAAAGTTTCAGAAAAATCCTGGCTCTTCTTAAAAAGGTCCCTGTTATACTGGGTCATGTATAACTGGTAGGAAGCAATGCGAGATATCAGCATTGAACCTTGGAAAACACGACGGCCAAATGCATCCAGGAACTTCTGTTCCTTCCCCGGAGATATGGAAGAATGAGGCTTAGAACGACGTGCCTTCTTCTGGGCCGACTCAATAACAGAATGATGGGCCAGCTGTGTTTTTGAAACCCAGGGGCTGTTTGCACCAGATAGGAGGATCTGTTTTCCGGTTCACCGGTGGCACAGAGCCTGGATGTTCCCAATTCCTCTTCAGTAGGTCAAGAAGGACTTCATGAACAGGTATGGACATGATCTGTTTGGGTGCATCTACAAATTGGAGCACTTCCAGCATCTTGTGCCTGGAGTCCTCTTCTGTTTGAAGCTGGAATGGTATAGCTTCAGACATTTCCTTATGAAATTTATAAAGGACAGGTCCTCTGGGGGAGAACATCTTCTCTCCTCAGGGGGAGATGGTTCAGATGGCAGCTCATCAGAATCTTGGGAAGAATCATCAGTCCAGGGATGGTAAGGTTGGTCTCTGGCTCCCAAATGGATCCTCAGAGGGAAGGAATGGTGATATCCCTGTGGGATCAGTTCTAGGCATCGATGGCGGCACCGATCGAGGATGATGTGGCATCGAGGGAGGAATAGGCACCGATGGAACTGGTGACATCGGCGGACGAGCCGGTGTCTGCACTCCAGATGGTACGGGTATAGGCTTGGGTCTCGGTGCATCTTCATCCTCCGACGACAAAGGAATCGGAGTGGGACATACTGGAGTCCTCGGATCCACCGGTGGAAGGGCACCGATCAATGCGTCCAGCCTGCCCAGTAGCGGTGCGAGCACCGTGGGAATAGGGTTGGTGAACGTAGCTGGAATCGGTACCGGCGTTGATGGAGGCTGGAAGCCGTGCAGCGCCTTTCCGATGGCCTCTTGGATCATCTGATCCAATTCCTTGTGGAAACCTGGGGCGTGCAATCCCAGTTCCGGAGTAGGAGGCAATATTGGTGTAGTCAGAGGGTCCACCTGTGGAAGTGGAGTCATGGCTCCCGGCACCAATGAAGGTGGGGAACGCCTCAGTGACCCAGTCACAGAGGATGATGGTGGCTTCTCTGGATGGGATTTTTAGTCGGAGGCTCTATCGACACCGATGCTGAGGGCTTGCCTGGATCGGCGGACTGAGCCTTACGATGGCAATGCCGACGCTTCTCTCAATGTTCACCTTGGTCCTTCTCCGGAGCCAAGGAGAAAGAAGTCGACGCCTGCGGAGCACTCGATGCCGGGCGGGCAGCACCGGTATCCCGTTGCTGGCGAGAGGTCAAATGCACCGGTTCAAGATTATGACGAAGCGCTCGATAGAGTCAGTGGCTTTGCCTGAAAGAGAAACTCCATCTTCTCCAAGCGGGCTTTATGGCCCTTCGGTGTCATTTGGGCACATTTGGTGCAGGTGAAGATGCCATGGTTCAACCCCAAACACAACACACAAACCCTATGCGGGTCTGTGATGGACATTGTCCGAGGACAATCGGGGCAGCGACGAAAACCCGACGCCATTGCTTCGAGAAAAAGTTAGCTGCGGTGCAGTCGATGGCCGGTAGGCCCCGAAGGGAAAACTCGACAGAAATCGACCGCAATTGAGGGTAAAGCCTTACCCTTATGACCACAGATACGGATATCAATAGGGGGACCCCTATGGGGTAGAATGTTTTGAAAATTTTGAAAGAAGTTCCATGAGGAAAATTCCTGTCAGGAATCTCTATGGAGCTCCTTAACCCGCGTGGCTACTGCTGCGTGGAAAAAAAAAAGAGAGACTGAAGGGGGTCCCCTGCTGGAAGCAGGGTTGGTGCCATGCTGAGCATGCCCAGTAGGTGCCAGTCAAAGTTCTAGAAACTTTGACAAAAGGGTTCCATGATTGGGCTCCATCCTGATGATGTCACCCATATGTGAGGACTACCATCCTGCTTGTCCTGTGAGAATGATCGATCAGTCTGGGTGGCTTTTTTTCTGTAAGCAAACCTTGAGGCTTGCTGACATCTTCTTGATAGCCTTAAAAGCATATGCGATAGTAAGCTGTCCCTTTTTATATGTGGTGTTTTGTTGTTCCCTTATTTTGCTTTTTTTATATATTAGCTAACGCCACATCTTGTCTAAGATGCAAATGTCAGCGCCTTCCAGCAATTTACACTAATTTCAGCATTTTACACTTAACCTACATGCACAGGGGTTACTAGTACAGTATCTATGAATGGACAGCTGACCCAAAGCAAAGATTCCACACTAAATTTATTTTTAAAAAAACCACACACACTATTCTGCCAACTGTCATATTTACTTAATCATTTAAAAATGTTTCACATTGATATTAAGCTTTAAAACAAACATTGCTGAAATCTCTAGTAAATGGTATAAAGAATCAAGACTGAATAAATTCTCTGTGAATATGTTTAGCCCCCTCTTTCTATGCTATGCACCTTCTGCTCCTTTGCTAACAATTCTTCCTTTTTCTTCTTATAAAGGTTTAAGAGATATTCATCAGGTTGGATTCCTGCCTCCTTTACTTCTGCCATTGCCTTCTCAACACTACGCAAATTTCGAGCGCTCTCCATTTTCCTTCCTGCTAAATATAATGTGAAATTTTCAAAGGTCATCAGCTTGCAGGTATCTACTTCACAGATACTTTTACAGTCTTTAGTTTTGTCCAAACGTGGGAAGAAAACCATTCCTGCCATCTTTTCCAGGTCTTCAACGCTCACTTGAAATTCAGGGAGTTGATGGCCAAAACTGATGGGACTATTGGGCACCACAAAGGCCCCAATTGCTAAAGGCTCAGAGGATGTTTTGCTTCTTCTCGCGAGAATCACCTTGTAGAGATGTGATGGTACTGCCACATCATGCTTCCCAATCACCTAAGAATAAAACAAATTATTTAGAGAGACTATTCAGAATTAAAAACAATTTTTTTTCAAATAGTCATATTCTACACAAAGATTATTTTATAGCAAAAATGTACATACATATAGAAATATAAATAGAAACAAAAAAATAAAAAGATCATTGAACACCTTTACATACTTCACAAGAGATGGACTTGACTCACCAACTTGTATACTAAATTTTCATTATCAATAAGGGAGAAAATTCATTGGATACGTCAAATTGATCAGCCCAAACATAAAATGATAAATTTAACCTTTATGATATCTTGTGATGTGAGAATGGGGTGACTGCTCAGGTAATTTTATTGGCTTTTCATCCAATACTATAAAAGACTGACATTCCACTTGTTGATTCAAGGTTCACACTTAATGAATTTGGTTAAATTTGTTTCAGCAATTCTGACTGTGCAAGAGCTTGCAAAATATACTTAAATGGAAAATATTGAAACATCACATATACTATAACAAAAGCAGCACAGAAACAGATGTCAGTCGACAAAGACGTATTGATCCTCCCTTTCATACCTACTTACTGAGCATCATAGGTCTTATTTGTACTGTGTTCACCACCATCCCTTCAACATTAAGGTTGCTTTGTGCTTATTCCATGTGTGCTTGAATTCCACCACTGTTTTGGCTCCTATAACCTCCACTGGAAGTCTGTTTCAGACATTCATCACCTTTTCACTGAAAAAAGTATTTCTCTTGAGTTCCCTTCCTTAAGAACATATGATATGTCATACTGGGTCAGGCCATGGGTCCATCAAGCCCAGCATCCTGTTTCTAACAGTGGCCAATCCAAGTCGCAAGTATCTGGCAAGTACCCAAACATTAAATAGATCTCAAGCTACTATTCCTTATTAATAGCATTTTATGGATTTTTGCTCTAGTAACTTATTCAAACCTTTTTTAAACCCAGTTACACTAACTGCCGTAACCACATCCTCTGGCAATGAATTCCAGAGCTTAACTATGTGCTGATTGAAAAATAATTTTCTTTGATTTGTTTTAAATGAGCTACTTGCTAACTTCATGGAGTGCCTCCTAGTCCTATTTTCTGAGAGAGTAAATAACTCATTTACATTAACCTGTTCAAGTCCTTTTATGATTTTGTAGACCTCTATCATATCTCCCCCTCAGTCTTTCCTCCAAACTGAGCAGCCCTAACTTCTTTAGCCTTTCCTCATAGGGGAGCAGTTCCAAGCCATTTAGTCACCTTTCTTTGCACTTTCTCCAGTGCAAGTATATCTTTTTTTGAGATGCAGCAACCAGAATTGCACACAGTATTCAAGGTGCAGCCTCACCATGGAGCGATACAGAGGCATTATGACATTTTCTGTTTTATTCACCATTCCCTTTCTAATAATTCCTAACAATCAGGCCGATACAGAAAAAATTGCGGGCGAGCCGGTGCGCGCCCGCTCTCTCGGCAGGCGCAAAGGCCACTCTCCTGTGCGCGCGATTTAGTATCGGCCCAGGGTAGAAAGAGGTGCTAGGGACAGTAGCACGGCCCTAGCTCCTTTTTTTGACAGGAGCGGCAGCTGTCAGCGGGTTTGACAGCCGATGCTCAATTTTGCCGGCGTCGGTTCTCGAGCCCGCAGATAACTACGGGTTCGGAAAATGGACGCTGGCATAATTGAGCGTCTTCCGACCCGCCGGATGATTTTTTTTTTTTTTTTTTTAATTTTGGGGCCTCCAACTTAATATTGCTATGATATTAAGTCAGAGTGTGTACAGAAAAGCAGTTTTTTCTGCTTTTCTGTACACTTTCCTGGTGCTGGCAGAAATTAAAGGCAGCCTTTGGGTATGCATTAATTTCTGAAAGTAAAATGTGCGGCTTGGCTGCACATTTTACTTTCTGTATCGCGCGGGAATAACTAATAGGGCAATCAACATGCATTTGCATGTTGCGGGCGCTATTAGTTTCGGGGTGTTGTATGCGCATTTTTCGATGTGCTATTATCCCTTACTGTATAAGGGGTAAAGCTAGCGCATCGAAAACACACGTCCAAACGCGGGTTAACAGTGCGCTCCACTGGATAGGACCTAACATTGTGTAACTATAGAATGGGCTATTTTTTCCTATATGCATCAACTTGCACTTGTCCACATTAAACTTCATCTGCCATTTGGAAGCCCGATCTTCTAGTCTCACAAGGCCCTCCTGCAATTTATCACAATCTGCTTGAGATTTAATTACTCTGCATAATTCTGTGTCATCTGCAAATTTGACCACCTCACTTGTCGTACTGCCTTCTAGATCATTTATAAATATATTAAAAAACACGTCCAAGTACACATCCATGAGGCACTCCACAGTTTTCCTTTTTACACCGTGAAAACAGACCATTTAATCCTACTCTGTTTCCTGTTTTTTAACCCGTTTGCAATCCACATAGTCTCCTATCCCATGACTTTTTAGTTTTCTTAGAAGCCTCTCATGAGGAACTTTGTCGAACGCCTTCTGAAAATCCAAATACCCCACATCTACCGGTTCACCTTTGTCCACATGTTTATTCACCCCTTCAAAAAAATGCAGATTTGTGAGGCACGACTTCCTTTGTGTAAATCCATGCTGGTTGTGTCCCATTAATCCATGTCTATCTAAATATATTGTGATTTTATTCTTTATAACAGTTTCCACGACTTTTCCCAGCACTGAAGTCAGGATCACCGGAAAAATCGTGGAAACTGTTATAAAGGATAAAATCATATGATGACCCCTTGTGTCTGAACTTATTGTACAGAAAATACTTCCTTCCCCTACTTTATTAAAGCTTGCTAGATATTTGAATGTTTGCATATCTTTTACTTATTTCTTCTAGAAAACAATTGCAGCTCCTTCAGTCAGAGTATGGCGCATCTATTTTGATGGCCTTCCTGTAAATTGCTTCTTTTGTGGATTTGCTCTCCAGAACTGAGGTTTCACCAGAGACCTATACAGGTAATATTACTTCCTTCTTTCTACTAGTGATACCTCTTCTTTATAAACCGAAGAATGCTATTAGACTTTCCAATTGCTTTGACACACAGTGACAGACTACCTTGAGGTCATCAGAGATGATGATCCCCAGACTCATTCCCTGTTTGGTGAATGCTAGTTCTTCATCTCTAAAAAAGGTATCTGGTAGGGATATGCATTTGTTTAAAACTGCTTGGTAATTCAAATTGAAAATGGCCATTTTTTCCTTAAATCCATAATTAACTGAAAATGGTCCCGAAAAATTTCATTTTTGTTTTGGAAAATAGTGAGCACTATTTTCCGAAATTAATAAAAACACAATTAAACAAAAAACACACAAACAAACCCCAGAGTACTGAAAGAAAATTTGGGCCAAAATGGCCTGAAAACAAAAGAAACAAACCAAAACAAAAATTTCAGGTATCTGGTAGGGATATGCATTTGTATTTCTAAATCCTAAATGTATGATTTTGCATTTTTTTTTAATTAAAGTATATTTTCCATACCTTTGTTCATTTTTCAATTTTTAAAAATCTTTCATCTTATTTACCAACATGGCTATTCTATTGCAAATTTTCATATCTATAAACAAGTATACTTTCACAACAGGTTATTTAAAAAGACATTAAAGAGGACAGAAGCTACTATAGATCCTAGTGGATACTGCTGGTCACGTTCCCTTGCTCAGAAGGGATCACATTGACTACTATTTTCTAAGTTCTGTTGCTCAACCAATTTTTCACATAGATTATAATTTTTGTTCCAGCACCCAAACTGGCTTAGCTTGCTCTTCCAAGTGGAACAGTGTTAAAGCCATTCCTGAAATCCAGACAGGTCATATCTACTTCACTGCGTGATCTACTAAACTGGTCACTTCAAAGAAATCAATTATGTTTGTGTGGCAATGTTTTCTCCTTCTGAATCCATGTTGCCTATGATCCTGTAACCAATTAGCTTCAGGGTACCTCACCATTCTATCCATCAGTAGTGCATCCATTACTTTATGCTAACAGGACTGTAGTTTTCTGCTTCCTCCCTGTTTCCACTCTTGTGGAGCAGTACTACATCTCCTCTTCTCAAAGCTCTTGGAAACTCTCCTGTTTCAAGTGGTAAACTGAATAGTACTGTGAAGGGTACAGGCAGTTCCTACTTTAACTCCTTCAATATTCTGGGATGTAACCAATCAGATCCCATAGCCTTGTTTACTTTCAATTGGGTCAGTACACTAAATATTACCTTCTTGGGAAAGCAGAGTTGCTTGCCTGTAACAGGTGTTCTCTTAGGACAGCAGGATGTTAGTCCTCACACATGGGTGACATCATCAGATGGAGCCCGGCACGGAAAACTTATATTTTGGAAAATACTGAGCATGCCACGAGGGGCTGCAAAATCAACCTCTCAACATCTCTCAACATCTAGGCCATCAGGGACAAGGCCTGAAGGTTGGGATGACGCAGCACCCCCGATCCTGCATGATGAGGTTTGGGGAGGTCCCCAGACTGATCGGTTCCCAGATGGAAAGTTCCTGCAAGAGCGGGAACCAGATTTGCCTTGGCTAATGGCAAGCTATAAGAATCATAGTTCCCTTGTCCTGCCGTAGCCTCAGGAGAGTCATCACCAACAAGGGAAGTGGAGGTTATGCGTACAGAAGGCCCTTGTCCCAATGGTGGGCAAAGGCATCTGAGGCTGGTATGCTGTCCATCCTGTACAGGGAGTAGAACTGATCCACCTTCCTGTGCAGGGAGATGCAAACAGATTCACATCTGGGGTCCGCCAGAGACGGAAGATCCGTTCTGCCACTTCTTGTTTCCGGGACCACTTGTGGGGCCAGAAGGCTCGACTCAGCCTGTCCACCACCATATTTTCTGTCTCGGCCAGGACCATGGCTCAAAGCACCATATCCTGCGACACAGCCCAAGACCAGATCTGAGCGGCTTCTTGGCACAGAAGGAACGATCTCGTATATCCCTGTTTGTTGATGTACCACATTGCCACTTGGTTGCCTGTCTGGATCAGAATCACCTTGTTGATCAGCCAATCCCAGAACACCCAGAGTGCATACCGGATCACATGGAACTCCCGGAAGTTTATCTGCCACTGTGCTTCCTAGGTGGACCACAAGCCCTGGGTGCGGAGCCCCTCCACATGGGCACCCCACCCCAGGTTGGGGGCATCTGTAGAGAGCACAATCTGGGCATGGGAATTTTGAAAAGGCACCCCTTGCTTCAAGTTGGCCAGACTCTCCCACAAGACAAGGAGACCCGGAGTGGTGGAGTAACATGTATAAGGACATGTAGGTCCTGGGTGGCCTGCTGCCACTGGGTACCACAAGGTCCACTGAGCCCTTTGTATATACAAGAGAGCCAAGGGAGTGACAGACTGTCACGGCCATGTGCCCCAAGAGTGCAAGCATGCGGTGCGCTGAAATCTGCCGGCTACGATGGACTACTCCCGCAGTGGATATTAATTTTAATTCATTACTTACTTTTTAGTTATATTTTATCTGTTTATTTTTGTTACTTATTTTGTTTTTATATTATGTATGTGAACAGTTTTGACCAGTTTTATTTTGTAAAAGCGGTATTCAAACATTTTTTAATAAATAAAAATAAATAAATGGACACCAACATGAGAGCCCAATAGCGGGGAAGATATGCTAGGGCCTGAGCCGTATCCAACCTGGCGCCAATGAAATCCAACTGAGGTGATGGGTCAAGATGGGACTTCAAGTAGTTGATAATAAACCCCAGGGACTCTAAAACACGAATGGTCAAACGCAGTGACCGTACCTCTTGACAAGCCAATCGTCCAGGTAGGGGAATACATACACTCCCGACTTGCAGAGGTATGCACCCACCACGGCCAAGCACTCGGTAAAGACCTGAGGGGCAGAAGCGAGGTTGAATGGCAGCACCCAGTATTGAAAATGTTGCTCGATCACAAAAGGCAGATGCTTTTGGTGACCAGGGAAGATCTTGATATGGGTGTAGGCGTCTTTTAGATTGTGGGAACAAAGCCAATCTCTTTGTAGGAGGGGAATCAGGCCCTCAAGTCGAGAATGGGATGGAGTCCCCCTGTTCACTTTGGAATCGAGAGTAGATACTGGCTTGACAGCCCTGGCTACTACCAGGGCGGCGAGCTCTGCAACAGTATTTCCTGATGCGAGGACTGATCCCAAGAGAGACACGGATGAGAGTCCGGAGGGACACCCAGAAAGCTCAGCCAGCACCCTCGACGCACGATGGAGAGAACCCACTGGTCCAATGTAATGGTGGGCCAATGGTCCATAAAGAATCTTAGTCGGCCCCCGACTGGAGGGTCTTGCATCGAGGATACGGGCAGTATTTATTTTTTTATTTATTTAAAATCTTTTCTATACGGTCATTAAACTAGATGCCGTCAACGGTTTACAATAAGGCACATAAATTAATGTTGCTAAATGTATTAAATTATATCAACTAAACAGGTGCCTTCAAGATATGGTAACACAGTTTCATAATAAATACTAATTGGTGGGTGTCATAAATCATGTCCATTCTTAACCATATCAGCTATAAAACTGAATTAATAATTATATCTTATCCTTTGGTGTTGAAATTAAAATATAAAATAAAATACACACGTTGAATAAGGTGATATGTAGTGGGTTCAACTGACTGCAACCTCCACTTCCCTGGACTCTACTCTCCTTTCTCTTTGTGATATGCTTGCTTGAATAGCCATTTTTTAAACTTTTTCTGAATGTTTTGATGTCCCTTTGCAATCTGATTTCTAAAGGCATGGTGTTCCATAATATAGGTCCTACTAAAGATAGAGCCTTTTCCCTTGCCTTTTAGTCTTGTTGTTTTGACTGAAGGAATAGTTAGTAGTGCTTTGTTTGCTGATCTCAGGTTCCTATGAGGGACGTGTACGCGAAGGGCTGTGTTCAGCCATTCTGCTTTTTCGTTATGTATTAATTTATGTATGGTACATAGTGTTTTGTATTGTATTCTTTACTCAATGGGTAACCAGTGTAGTTCAGCTAGGGTTTCGGTGATAAGTTCTCTTTTACTTTTACCAGTTGGAATTCTTGCAGCCGTGTTTTGCAGTATCTGTAGTGGTCTTATCATGGTGTATGGTAAACCCAGAAGAAGGGTATTAGGTAGGCAGTAGGTGGGCTAACACTCCCTCGCAGCCAGTCAAAAGCCTGTAGCAGGACTGGTCTGGGGCACTGGCTGAAGTCTGGGGGGGTCCACTGCTGCATAGGGCAGCCCCTAGAACCTACCCGCTGGGCCCAGGTGTGAGAAGCGAGAGGATATTTCCTCTGGCAGTAGAAGGACCTCCGTGTTTGTTACTTCAACCCTTCCACCCCTGCCTTCACCACAAAATTAAAACCAAATTTAACACCCTTTATACCAGGGTCCTAAACTTTGACAGTCACACTCCTTTATAGCCTCTAAGACAGTAACTTTTAAACAGGCGTGCAAGTACACATGTGCGCATTTGTCGGCCAGCACCCAGGGATGCAGCCACTTTATAACATATGCGCATCTGTGCGAGCATGTTATAAAATAGCCTGAACACGCACACATTTGTGCGCAACTTTAAGTAAGCACACCTATGCATGCAAATGCTGCTTCTACCATATAAGTGGGTGGATTTTAAGACACACGTGCCAACGCCATTACCAGTTTTACCAGTTCACCCAGGTATGGAAAAGGACGTCCAAAACCGCTTAGTTTAATAGCTTCCCTTTTCCCCTGTTAACTCTGACCCTTAAAACCCTGCTGTGTTTAGTTTTTTTTTGTTCTATGACTTACACTCCATCCATAGCAGAAGTAAAATTAGGTGGCAGAGGTCACTGGCGCATGCCTGTGCACATAAATATTTATGCACACAATTTCAAGGTGAACTCCATGAATGCCCATGCCCTGCCTAGACCACTCCCCGCCACTTTTTTGGAACTTTTCACTTGTGCGCATAGCGGGAGATACACGCATACACGGGCGGTTTTTAAAATCCGCTCAGTGCGTGTTGGTCCGACTTGGGCGCACGCCAAGATTTTAAAATTCACCTTTAAAAAGTTTTATGGACCCTCCCCATGTTCCTCTTTAATTTATACATGTGTTTATGTGCTTGCAAAAGAAATGCTGTACACTCTGGTATCATTTTCAATGTATAAAATGTAATATCAAATAACGCTTGCTGAACTAAACTGAAGATATATGCAGGGCAATTTCCAAAGCTATATAAAAATTGCCCTCATATCTGCAGCTTGGGGACCAGCATGGCCCACTCCAGCAGTAATACGGAAAATGAAGCAATTTGCCACAATTGAAGAAGGTTCCAGGTCAGCAATCTGGTGTGAATTGAGAGAAAATCAGTACTCAAACCTGTAGGCCTGCAAGCTAACTTTCAAAGCAAAACTCAGGCTGGCAGGGGAATGCGGGCACATTATATCTGTGTACTTTGTTCCTGCTTCAAAGCAGGAACAAAATACATGCGTGAAAAAACAAAAAGGACTTAAAAATTAAATCATTGCAGTACTTTATCTCCCCTAACTTCAGCTCCTTTTTTCCTGCAGGTAAAAGTATGCATGCTTTTCACAGCGTGGGCACTTTTATCCTCAGTGGTGGGAGTGACAATTTTCAAAGTTCCTTTTAATGTAAGTAAACAGGTATTTACCCAAAAAAAAAAAAAAAAGCTTTGAAAATTTCTCCCCCTGAAAACTGATCCCCTTTTAGCCTGCTTTTTGAAGGGAAGAAAGCTTATGCGATCACTATGTCTATGTATGCATCTCCCTAAATACTTTTTATGTTTTTACTGTTTTTTACTTTTTACTTTTTATGTTTTTACTTTTTATGTTTCTTATATAATTATGCGATAATTGTAATTGCTCAGTTCTGTTCTCTGTAAACCGACGAGATGTTCCCAACGTTCGTCGGTATATAAAAGCTATTAAATAAATAAATAAATAAATGTTTAATGTCATGTCCATACCTGGTAGTCATCTCTTTCGGTCATTTCTCCTTTCCTCCCTCCAGGACAATTATAGGCCTTTATCACTCCTTCTTAATCTCTGGCAGTTGACTCTCCCTGCTTCTGGTATTGCATGAGTCCAGCTGGACTAGTTTTAAGATTATAGTCCCCACAAGCAAAGGAATGGGCAGGGGGGGTTATCCCTGAAAATCAGAGTGTGCTGTCAGAATTTGGTGCCATAGAGATGTGCCTATGGTCATCTCCTTCCTTTCCCCAGTCTCTGATTTATTTATTTATTTTATATTCCACTTTTCAGCACTTCAAAGCAGATGACATTCAGGGTACTGTAGTTATTTCTTTCTCCCCAGAGGGATCGCAATCAGGTCTATCCAGTACCGAGCGGTAGGAAGAGCTGCGTTAGTGCCTGCGGCACCCGCGGTTGCCGCACGCACAGTGCAGCTCACCTACCGCTCGATCCTGAACCCTAATTTTATGTAAATGTAAACCGCGTCTGTGAAGCCTTAGGCCCGCGCAACCTATTGTACTGGATAGAGCGCCTATACAGTATCCTGGGTGCGCGGGCCTAACGCTTCACGCCACGCTGAAGCGTGGCGTGAAGGGAACGCAGGAAGTTGGGACTGCCAGAAGCAAAAAAAAAAAAGTTGCTTCGAAGCGAAAAAACCAAAAGCAAAAAGTAAGTCGCTTCACTGTCAGTGTCTCTTCTTCCCTCCTCCCGGAGCAAGGCTGCTTTTCGCGCCCTGCTCTCCGGGAGGAGGGAAGAAGAGACACAGCGGCGAAGCAACTTTTTTTTTTTGCTTCGCCGCTGTCAGTCTCTTGCTCCGGGAGGGGAAAAGAGACACTGACAGCGGCGAAGCAAAAAAAAAAAGTTGCTTCGCCGCTGTCTCTTCTTCCCTCCTCCGGGAGCAAGGCTGCTTTTCGCGCCCTGCTCCGGGAGGAGGGGAGAAGAGACACAGCGGTGAAGCAACTTACTTTTGCATCCCCGACCTGACCCGACTTACTTTTGCAGCTGTCCGGCCATCTGAAGAAGATATCGTGGCTCCTGCCTCCCGGAGGAAGATGGCTGCCAGCACGGGGGAAAGCGGCCCCTGTGCATTCAATTAGCTGCTCAAGACGTGACGTCACGACGTTTGGCGTCACGGCATGTGACGTCACGCCAAACGTCGTGACGTCACGTCTTGAGCAGCTAATTGAATGCACAGGGGCCGCTTTCCCCCGTGCTGGCAGCCATCTTCCTCCGGGAGGCAGGAGCCACGATATCTTCTTCAGATGGCCGGACGGCTGCAAAAGTAAGTCGGGTCAGGTCGGGGATGCAAAAGTAAGTTGCTTCGCCGCTGGGTCTCTTCTTCCCTCCTCCCGGAAAGCAGGGCGCGAAAAGCAGCCTTGCTCCGGGAGGAGGGAAGAAGAGACACTGACAGTGAAGTGACTTACTTTTTGCTTTTGGTTTTTTCGCTTCGGGAGGAGGGGAGAGGACTGGGGCTGCCCCGGAGACCGGCACCCATGATCGCGGCCGGGGCAGGTGAGCGGGGGCTGGGGGAAAGCTTGCCACCTACCCTTACCCCTGCCTCTACCGCAGGGGTCAGGGTAGGCGGTAAGTTAGCAGGTTAAACGCGCGACAAACGGCAGGGAAAGATAGCGATAGTCGGGGCGCGGGTTACGGGATGCTAGGGAATAGCTAATTCGCTCGTTTGCATGCAATATACATGCCGCATGCGGAAGGGGTTGCCTGGGGAATTTAGGACGCGGTAGGAATAGGTTAAAGGGGATTCGGGATCGCAGGAAGGGCTAATGCGGCCGGAAAGTGAGTAGAGAGCCGGTTAGGGACGGGGAAACCGCGGACGCACTTTACAGGATAGACCTGAATGTAAGTTTGTACCTGAGGCAACAGAGGGTAAAGTGACTTGCTCAAGGTCACAAGGAGCAGCAGTGGGATTTGAACCCTGGTCTCCCTGGTTCCTCGCTCCTCTCTCTCCCCTAAATAGGCTGCAATTCACTTTTACTCCCCTTAACCAGGTCAATCATGGGTTCCTGTCTCCCTCCTTATTCTGCTTTTCTTCCTTCATTCCTTATCCCTTCTGACTTTCCCCTCATACTGTCCAGCGCAGTCCTCTTCTCTCAGCTATTCACTTTTTTGGTGCAGCTCTCCTTCCTCTCTCTTTCAGGTTAGTCAGTTACAGTCAGACCGTATGGGCAGTGGAATAGTATAAAGGATGAAATGCATTGCTGCACGTCAGCACCCCAAAATAAAATGGAATACATTAATGTATATATATAGCTTGGCTGAAAGGCTTCCCTTCACACAGATAAATTTCTCACGCTCAAGCTCTCTCTTTACTGGCATCTGCTCTCTGGGAAAAAAAAACTTCCTTCTCATATCCAAGATGTCACATCTTTTTCTGCCTTTAGTGCCAAACAAAAGAAATCCCTGTCTTCCAACTTGCCTTCCCTGACAACTACGGCATATTTTTGTAACTTGCATGCTATTCAATTTATGACAATTTTTTTTTTTTTTTTAATAATCCTTTAAAGATTTTCACATACAATCCAACTAGAACAATTCCACACCAAGGATAAGGATGTGTGTGTGTGTGTGTGTGTGTGTGTGTGTGTTGGGGGGGGGGAGGGGGGGAATGACAAGTTCCTTTTTTATGTGAAGCATTCTGGGCAGGGAGGCAAATGAAAATCGCTTTGAGTCTGTGGAAAAGTGGTTTACAAACTGAATAAATTAAAACAATCAATCAATAGAATTAGTCCATCAACTTCAATTTCCATAGAACTTTGAAAACTCAAGTGATTCTAGTCCATTGTTTAAACTCATTGAAATATTTATTGCACTATGTTGTACAAAATTATGTTAATTAATGTAAAGAGGGGCAGTTTTCATAATACCAGAAAAAGTCAAGATGTCTACAAAACTAGACAAACATATTTTTGGCGAAAGATGATCGCAATTCTAGGCAGATATTTTACAGCTTGCCTCTTTCTTGGCTCATTGCCTCTCCGCTTTTGATTTTAATTCTAAGTCTGGACGAGCCTCTTTTTTGGTTCGATTGCCTCTCTAAGTCTAAGGGACTCCATTTTTGATTAATATATTTTATAGTTTTGAAGAATTCTCTCTCAGTTATTTTTCTCAAGTCCACTATTCAGTTGCTTATGATCTTCTTACACTTCACGTACAACAGAGCGCCTTACATAGTATTCTGATATGGATCAGGAAGAGCAGATTTACTTAGATTCACAATGGTAGAAGTGACTAAGCTATGAGAACATTAAACACATCAGGGAAAAAAACCAAACAAGAATAAAAATCCTACTTATTGTGTCCAATTAAATTGCAAACCAAATTATCTAAATATTAGCATTGCTGATTGAAAAAAAAAAAAAAAGCATGTTAGCATGAGCAGATGGCCATACTGAAATACTACCAATTGCAAGTACACAGGTCTGCAATATAGCACTCTATACCTTTAAAAAAAGAGCAATTTTTAAGAAAACCAGATGAACAGAAGTGCACACTAGGCAAGCCCAAGGGTCCAACAAGCCCAGCATCCTGCCTCCTTATTTATGCCTTAAAATTGTGACATGGTATGAACTCTCTATATTTCCATTCTAGCAGTGTTCTAACCCTCACAAAAGCCTATAAAACACAGTCTCTAAGCAGTTATTCAGAACTTAATGATGGAAACAGCAGCTAGAAGGAAGGAACACAGAAAAAGCTATAAAGTTATGGAGCAAACATTTTAATGTTATTTACGCGCTTTAAAAAGTATGTAACTTTATAAAATATATAACCAGGACTACATATATATCTTAGTTATTTGCTTATTTAGTTTGAAATGTTGCTTTAAACCAGTATCCTAGATTATGATCTAGATTTTCATCTATTCAGATCATAATGCAACTTACTAGGTAAGTACTACACTTTTGGATCTCATGTGTGGATGTGTGAGCAGATGTGGCAGGCCAAATGAGTTGCCCAAGATTTCAGACCACAGCAAAGCCAAGAAAAAATTGATCTATAACAGAATCCAAGCTTAAAGCTCAGTAGTTCCCAATCTCCTTATCCTGCAGCACACTCAGCATAAAGTTCACGTTTTACATAAGAACATAAGAAATTACCATGCTGGGCCAGACCAAGGGTCCATCAAGCCCAGCATCCTGTTTCCAACAGAGGCCAATCCAGGCCACAAGAACCTGGCAATTACCCAAACACTAAGAAGATCCCATGCTACTGATGCAATTAATAGCAGTGGCTATTCCCTAAGTAAACTTGATTAATAGCAGTTAATGGACTTCTCCTCCAAGAATGTATCCAAACCTTTTTTGAACCCAGCTACACTAACTGCACTAACCACATCCTTGTGGCTCACCACCTTCCCCTCCCTTCCCCTAGCATATTCACTCCCTTCAATCCCACCTCTTTACATCACCATCTTCATTCCCGCCCATCTTCCCCACCACCACTTCCTGGGCATCACTTCCATACACTCCCCCAATCCTTGGCAGTACAATTTCCCTTCCCTCACCACCATGTCTTGCCTACAACCATCCATGGCATCACCGCACTGCCTCCCACTTCCTTTCCCCTCCTTGCCCTACGGCCTTGAAAAAACACCATTTCTCTTCCCTACCTTTCTTAGCTTCACCACCGTCCCCTTCCCACCACCTCCATCCCTTCCTCCCTCCCCTACCACTCTGGTTTCATCAGCTCACCTTATCTTTCCTTCCCACCATCCCCTGGCAGCACCCCCATTCTTTACCTTCCTCTCCCACCACCTGGCATTTACCATCTTCACTTCTCCATTCGGGATCATCTCCATCTGGCAAGAGGAATCAGGCAAGCAATGCTACTTACTTGCTGCTGCTGCCACCTCCTCTGCCAGCTTTCCCATGAAGTGAAAACCACGAGAGTCCCATAGTCTCATGAGTTTCTGTCTTCTGCAGGAAGCTGATAGAGGACGCAGCAGCACGTAAGGTGCACTGCTCACCGACTCCTCCTGCTGGCAGGAGGCCATCATGCAGGGGACATGGGGGCAGAGGAAGAAAGACATTTGCAGTTGGCAATGGTTATAAACCCACTCCTGTCTTCTTTCCTCAGGGAGCTAAAATTTCATGGCACACTAGTTGGGTGCCTATTCTCTACATCACACTAAGTGCATTTTGAACCTCTGACTGCTTTGGACATATTTAAAAACTTTTTTTTTTTTTTTTTAAACTGTCACATATGAGAACTTTGCTTCTTGAAAAATGGTTAGTCAACCCAATTGGGAAATTCAAACTTCTTTTGTAAATCAAGTCCCGATTCAGAGCTACATAGAGGTAGATTTTCAAAGCGCTGCTTGCGCAAAAGTGGTCACTCATGTGCTATGTGAGCAGGGAAGGATGCGCGTACACAGGCTTGTACGTCCGTCCAGAATAAAGAGGCTGAGAAAAGGAGCAGGGCATGGATGCTCCGGAGGCGATACCAAGGCTGATGCATGTAATCACAAATTTTGCAACGGCAACACGTATATGTTACCTACGAAACTTTGCCAAGGGTCTGCAGGAGTCCAGAGAGAGAGAGAGAGTGAAAGCCTCTGTATAGGGTCAGTCTGACACTCTACATATACGTACCACTGAGAGGGGCACTTTGAATCAGGGTGGGATTTCATGAGGTGGGGTGGGGTTAGGGGGGTGCATAAAAGGCTGTCACCATACACATGCCATGAGTATTTTAGACGCTACACATAGACTTTATAAAATGAGGCGTATCTTTGTTCGCACTGCAATACACGTGTTTAATGGGCACGCGTATTTCTTTTAAAATTTAACAGATAATGCTGGTCTTGAGTCTTTATGGACTGAAAGCACGATACAACTGAAATTTTTCTCTCCTGGATGAGACAATCCAAAGGACTAAATCCTAGTTAACTTGGTCATAATCTGGAATCCTTTTCAAAGCAGAATAGTGCATATTTCCCGTACAGCAGGCACAGTGTCTATTCAGTGGCATTATTACTGGTCAACAATGTGCCATTCCATTACTGTAGTACACAGTCCTAATGTCAGTGTTCATTTTGAAGAAAATTAGATTCTTGCTAGTTGAAATACCCACCTTTGGACCAACATAAGATTCATCTAAAGATAATTATATGTGCGAGTTTTAGAGGTCACACCTCCTCCCCATTCAGTTATTATGGTCCGTTTCCTGGAATGACAGCATTTTTACAGAGAACTTTCAGGACAGTTTTGCCTGGATTGAGAGCCTAGGCTGCTAATTGCATTTATCTGGATTCTAAATCTAAGAACACAACCACAGCCTATAAAGCACAGCTGTACCTAACATATTCTTAAAGCTAAACCACTGCTTGTACTTTTAATTTCATTGTTTTAAAATTACCACTACAAATAAATTCATTTTTCTTACTGTCTGGTCTAACGACAAAAACTCTTACGTAAAATGTTACTGCACGTGAACCTGTTTTGGTTTTTTTTTTAATTTCAGCAGTTACTGAAAAACTGCTGTGTACAAAAAAATGTGAAAATAAAACAAAACATGCATTCTTTTATGGATTTGAGGTCTGTACAGTAAGTGCTTTCCTGGAAGTTGTACAGCATTTTAATTGAACTTATTCCCCCAGTTCTACTGATCCAATGATTTATGCCGTAAACAAACCAGTTAGCTATGAATTAATAATTTAAAAAGGAAAGGAAAGTTGTGTCATGTAGTTAAAGTCACCTCAACCGATTTTAGAAAGTGGTCAGTCGGTGCTCTTGCACAAGCAAATGCATTATTCAAAGCGCTTGTATACCTTGAGATATATTATTTATGACTGGTTATAATTAACAAAATTTTGATCACAAAAACACAGGGAACAAATTTTGGGCTCGATTTACTAAGCTCTTCTCCCATAAAGTAAATAAGGTCCTTTGAAACTAAAAAAAAAAAAAATGTTTAAAAGAAAACAAAAAACCTTCTCTTTGGTCCTTCTGACATGGTCTTGCAAGCTCTCTCCAGAGATCATTGGAGGTCAGCACTATTTTTGTACCTGAACAGCTGCATAAGGGAAGCCTCTGCTAATTTTTATAGCCAGAGCATAAAGATAAACCTCCAAGTACTTAATTTTAAACGCAGTAATATCTGCACTTGATAGTTATGTATGCTTTCAGCAGGAGTTTTGGTTTTGCTGTTTTCATAATGGAAAGCATAACAATTTCTGATGAGACACCGATTGGACAAATGCTGATTCACAGGGTCGCTAAATTCCTCCACAGGCCAAAGAGAGGGAACTCATATTCCAGAACAAATGTCATATTTCACTGATGCAATGATATAAAAAAAAATCGGATTATTCTCATGAGTGAAAGAAAACATATTGCAAAGTAAATCTGAAAATCAAAGACTGATCCTGATATCCTCAAGGGCAACGTGATGAGCTACAGCAAGTTTAGATTTCATATCTAATGAAAAAGAGAAGGGATGGGATTCAGCATGGTGTCAAGGTGATGCTACATGAGCTTAAGGAAGGAGAACTGGAATACTGCTTAATATCCATTCCTGGTCTAATTCCACTAGATCATTTTAACAGACCACCATTAATTCATGATATTATCTTTTACACTACACAGTTCTATACAGTTTAACAGTTATAAGAAGAGAACAGAAATTGACAGTTAAGGAAAGTTTCCGTTTTATTACATGTACTGCCTTCCCCCAGCATAGCGCAACAGTACCTTACAGAATGGGATCTAAAACACTTGGAGAACTCGTCTTCTGAAGGCCACTTCTGCTTAGGACAATTTTTCCATGCTTTCATGTTTTGTGAAGGTACACAGAGATGTGCTGCCTTGCATCTTTCCCTCACTATGCCTTTTCTACACATGAGAAAAGTGAACTCTGAGGGGAAAACCAAGAAATCTTATGAGTTTTGCTAGAACATTTTCTGATAAAATAATAAATCCATATAGAGATGGCTAATTCTCTTGAACACAGGACAGTGAACCATTTCAATATCCTGAGAAATTTGATCCTATCCAAACAGTACGTCAGTGCCCTCTTGAGGGTCAAAACAGAACCTTTCCTTTTCCCAAAAATCTACGGAGGTAATTTTGAAAAAGGTTTTTCTGCACATAAATGGGCTTTTGAAAAATGCTACTTTTACACGCATTAACTTCTCCGAAATTTCACTGAATTTATAAATGGACTTTAAGCATGTAAATGGGCTTTTGAAAATTGCCACGATATATGCTTTTATGCACATAAATCCTTTTGAAAATTACCTCCATAGGTTTTGAGAACAGAGTGGACAAAACGAGTTCAGGGTTAATCTGAAAAAAAAAACCCAATACAAAAAACAACTAATTATCCCTTTGAACAAAACCTGGAATTGCCCTTAATCAACTTTTACAGAAAAGGTGACACTGAGGATAACTCTTTCAATGAAGGTATTCTTCTGGCATCCAAAACTACTATTTATTTAGCAATAGCTTCTATACTGCAGTATCGCAAAGGTCAATGTGGTTTGCAAAACTTAAAAGCACATACATAAATAAAATGTAAAACAAAACTAATCAAAACAACATGAATTACTATACTGAGGCCTCATCTGTAGATTACTCGCTGGATAGACTATTTGATATGCTTACATTCCATTGGACCTTCTATATCATGCTCCCAAAGTGCCTCTGAAACAATCAAGTTTTTTTTTTTGTTTGTAATCCTTTTTTTTTTTAAGATTTAAGCCTTAAACAATTTAACAATAACTTTTTAACATATGGGTAAATGCCACTGCAAGTACCCTGAGACATATAATCATTTATACAATTATTCTTACATGTACATTTAGCAATCAAGGTACATTCTCTGAGACCATATCCCGCCCCATCCCCCCCTTCCCCACCCATAAAGGAAATCTGAGTTCAGGCAATGAGTCTCAAAAACAAAAAGTCAATGCATAATACCCCAAGTAGTTATGCCGGCACTGAGCTTCTCAAGTCACTAAGAGATAGCTGTTATTGTGGAAGGAGGTAACAGGTTAAGAAATGGGTTCCATATAGCTGCAAATTGTAGCTGTGTCTTAGAGGAAGTAGATAATGACTTTCTTTCTAAAAGATAAAGTTCCAGCATAGCGTATGTCCATTCCCGTAGTGTTGGAGATGTTGAGATTGTCCAATGGCGAAGAATCATCCGCAGGGCCACCAATCGGCTCTTATGTAGCAATAGAGTCCGAAGCTTAATGCGCTGACTCATAGTAGATGAAATCCCTAACAAACAAAATCGAGCATTCCAAAAGTTCACATCAATTAAGTGGTCCGGATACTGTCGAAGGATCAACTGCCAGAAGGATTGAATGGGTGCACAGTCCCACAGGCAATGAATAAAAGTGGCATTTGAGGAAGAGCACTTAAGACAGTCCCCCGTGGGTATAATACCAGCTAGGCAAGCCCGTCTAGGCCAGATAATTAACCTGTGAGTTATCCGGAACTGCAACTCCCTCATGGTCATGCTCAAGATTACTTTTGGAAGCAGCTGTGTACTTGTACGAAGAGCTCGGGTGGTTACATCCTGCGTCAAGTCCAAGGCCCAGGCTGATGAGCAAGCATCATAAAGTGTGTATCGGGAGATGATATGTAAAAATTTATAATACATTGACAATTTCACCAGTTTAGTCGAACTGAGATGGAGAAATCGTTGAAAAGGGCCATTAGTTACTTCCCTCGTGCACTGAAGCAGCCTGGATTGAGCATAACTGCGAATTTGTAAATACGTAAGGTTGTCCGAGGAGAGAAGATGAAGATGTTGACAGCAATGTTCGAAGGCGTGCATGCAGTTGTTCTGTAAATCCATAAAAGGAAGCAAAGTAGTGATTCCCTTCTCCTGAAGTCGTAGCAAGGTCTTGGTGGGTATGCCCGCGGGAAAATCCGGATTGTTCAATAGCGGTAAGCAAAAGGAAGTCTTCCACTCCAAATGCAACAAGAACCTATCCAAAATTTTTTTTAAACCCAGCTACACTAACTGCACTAACTACATCCTCTGGTAACAAATTCCTGAGCTTAATTGTGCGTTGTGAAAAATAATTTTTTCCAATTTGTTGTAAATGTGCTACTTGCTAATTCATGGAGTGTCCCCTAGTCCTTCTATTATCCGAAAAAGTAAATAACTGATTCACATTCACCAGTTCTAGACCTCTCATGATTTTAAAGACTTCTATCATATCCCCCTCAGCCGTCTGTTCTCCAAGCTGAACAGCCCTAACCTCTTTAGCCTTTCTTTCAAAGGGGAGCTGTTCCATGCCCTTTATCATTTTGGTCACCCTTCTCTGTACTTTCTCCAGTGAAACTATATTTTTTGAGATGCGGTGACCAGAGTTGCACACAGTATTCAAGGTGCGGTCTCACATGGAGCGATTCAGAGGCATTATGAAATTTTCTGTTTTATTCACCATTCCCTTCCTAATAATTCCCAACATTCTGTTTGCTTTTTTGACTGCCGCAACACAGTGGGCCAGCGATTTCAATGTATTAATCACTATGATGCCTAGATCTTTTTCCTGGGTGGTAGCTCCTAATATGGAACCTAACATCGTGTAACTATAGCATGGGTTATTTTTCCCTATATGCAACACCTTGCACTTGTCCACATTAAATTTCATCTGCCACATGGACAGCCAATCTGGAATTCGTTTCCAGAGGATGTGATTAAGGCAGTTAGTGTAACCAGATTTAAGAAAGATCTGGATAAGTTCCTGGAGGAGAAGTCAAACTATTATTCAATAGGAAACAGTCACTACTTGTTGCCAGCATGAGTAGTATGGGATCTATTTAATGTTTGGGTACTTGCCAGGTTCTTGTGACTTGGATTGGCCACTGTTGGAGAGAGGATACTGGGCTTGATGGATCCTTGGTCTGATCAGTATGGAATATCTCATGTTTATTTATTTTAAAACATTTAGTTCCTGCACTTCCTAAGTTCAGGGCGGGGCATGGTACATACATAATTTAAAACATCAACAATACAATAATACATTCATAAAGTCACATCATTAAAAACACAAAAGCGTAGCCTACAGAAATATTAAGATTAGGGTTTTTTGGCATAGGAATGTTTTTAATGTCTTTTTAAAGAATTTGGGCTCTTTTAATAACTTGATTTCATTTGGAAGGGAGTTCCAGAATAAGGGCCCTGCTATCGAGAAAGCTTGTTCTCTAGTTTCCTCCAAATGTGCAGTTTTGGGGGAGGGAATTTCCAATAGGCCCTGACTAGGCGATCTCAGTAATCTTGCTGGGGTATGTATTTTTAAGACAGCAGTGATCCATGGAGAGGTGACACTATAAAGGTGGTTATGAATGGTGATTGCCAATTTAAAATGGATACAAAATGTAATAAGTAACCAATGAAGTGACCGTAGTACTGGTGTTATATGATTACGAATGGGTGAACCAGTCAATCTGGCTCCCGAATTTTGAAGAATTTGAAGGGGCCGGATTGTGTAGGTAGGAAGACCGAGGAACAGAGAATTACAATAGTCTAAACTGGAAAAGAGAGACTGAAGAATGGTGCGAAAGTCAGCAGGATCTAACAGATGTTACAGGTGACATAATCAAAGTTTATAGAATGAAGTGGGTGTAAGAGATTTAATGTGTTCCTGCATCAAAAGGGCAGGATCAATAACACTCAAATTATGAAAGTCTTTGAAATTGAGATGTTGAAGTTCTTGAAAATAATCCCAGCTGGGATAAGTGGATTGGGGAAACGAGATAAAATCATAATTTCAGTTTTTAAAATATTGGGAGCAAGCTTATTAGCAGATAACCAGATATGAAGAGTAGACAAGCAGTGTATTATGTATTCCTCTGTTTCATTCCATGAACTTTTTTTAGGGGAAAAAAGAATTGTATGTCACCTGCATATAGCTTATAACATACTCCAAGGCTGGCAAGAAGACGACACAAAGGGGTCAAATAGATGTTAAATAATGCGACAGATAAAAGTCGAGCCTTAGGGTACACTGTAGTAGAATGGGATCCAAGCAGAAGTTTCAGTTTCAATCCCGAGTTGGTATGTTTGATTAGTAAGATAGAAGAAAATCAGGATAGCACAGTGCCTGCAATAGCCAAAGATTGAAGTCGAGTCAGAAGAATGGTTTTGATCTATAGTATCAAAGGCTGCTGAGACATCAAGTAAAATAACAGCCAATGGTGATTTATTGACCTCTTCATACTGTCATATGGGTGCAGGCTTGAGGCTGGGTGCTCCCCTGCAGGAGTTGAGCATAGGCTTGGGCTTATCTACTGCCTAGCCAGCACCCTTCCCCACAAGTTGAGCTCTTGGGTTCTGAGGGCCAGTAGGGCTTGGCTCCTTCAGCGGAACATCATGAGTCAAGTTGGATGAGGCAGGACAAGGCAGGGCAGACAGAGGGAGAAACTGTGATCAGGCACAGGCTGAAAGTTGGGACAGAAACAGGCTGGAAGCTTAAGACTGGATTCTGGAGCAGGTAGGGAGCTAAGGATGGATACTGGAGCAGGCTGGACGGACACAAGCTGGAATTGAGGACTGGA
Organism: Rhinatrema bivittatum; assembly: GCF_901001135.1. Taxonomy (NCBI): domain Eukaryota; kingdom Metazoa; phylum Chordata; class Amphibia; order Gymnophiona; family Rhinatrematidae; genus Rhinatrema; species Rhinatrema bivittatum. Next base: position 86,592,773 of record NC_042616.1, read on the forward strand.
TACTGGGTACAGGCTGGGGACTGGATGCAGGTTCAAAACAAGAAAGGCAGCTTGGTTTGGTCGCAAGGCATGTCATGAATGAGAGAACAAAGTGGCCACGTCAGGGGAGCCAAGGTGACTCGAAGAAGCAACTAGGTAATGACAAGGCAGGGTTAAATGGGGCTGAGGCTTGGGCATGCTGAAAACAATGAAGAGGTTCTTGGCAAGGTTCACTGAGGACTCCTGGTAGAGGGAAGACTGAGCATCAGGCTGAACCTTGGCACGGAGAGCCAGTGTAACAGGAAAAAAACCATCACACTAACGTTTCTAAAATGTTAAAACTGAGAGATTATGTTTATCTCTTAACATGATAAACAGTTCATAAAAAAAAAGCTAAATGGAGTACTGCTAAACTGAGTCAGAAGGAGGAAGCCCTATCTATATCTGATAGAAAAATCCTGTATTTTGCACTCTCCCCCCTGCTGGTCCAGTAGGCAAGTAGTAAGTCCTTTGATAAAAAATAAATACAATTTATCTAACATGTATTACATGGAATGTTTGTCGTTTATTATATAGTTAATCTGCAGTACATTTATTTACAAATATCTGTTTAAGAAAGAAAAAAAAAAGCAGCTGCTTGCTTTTATTCTGCCAAAGCACGTTAGCCAGTTTAAATCTAGGTTTCTGGGATGTTAAAAAGAAAAACAAAATATCTCCCCTGATTTCATATATTCCCTGTTAACTAGATGGGAATATTAATGTGTACTATATATTGACCTTGAAGGTTTAGAAGATAAACACTAACATCTACTAATAGAAAAAAAAAAAAAACAACAACTTGCAAGGTACCATTTTACCTCAGATCCTGGCGCCAGTTTTCATAGCAAGGTCCCATTCAAGGCTGTCAGTCACCCAGGATTTCAACAGAAACAAACTGTCAGCAAAACAAAAGCTCCAATGCCCATTTGCCTGTTACTATTCATAGTAATGGTCATGTGTACCACACTTTTCTTTCAGAAACCATTTAGATGCATCGCTGGTAAATTACTGCAACATTTACAGGCCGATACAGTAAGGAGCGGTAGGAAGAGCTGCGTTAGTGCCGGGCGCACCCGTGGGTGCCGCACGCACAGCCCAGCTCACCTACCACTCGATACTGTATGTAAATAGCTTGCAAATGCAAGCTGCGTCTAAGAAGCGTCCGTGAAGTAGACTGTTCTCCTTCGCTTGGGATTGCCAGTCCTCTCTCCCCTCCTCCCGAAGCAAGGCGCGAAAAGCAGCCTTGCTTCCGGAGGAGAGGAGAGAGGACTGGCAGGGAAAAGCAACGAAGCGACTTACTTTTTTTGCAGCCCCCCTCCGGAGACGGACATCAGCGACGACGACCGCGGCTCCCCTGCCTCCAGCTGCCCATGAAGATGGATGCCTGCACGAGCGAAAGCGGCTCCTGTGCGTGCAATTGGGCCGCTCAAGGCATAACCGGCTATATATTCAGCCCTTATTCTGGCTAAACGAACACTTCCAGGGTTATCTCCAGAGTAACGCTGGAAGTGGCCGGGATCACATTGCTCTGCGATCCCAGAATAAGTGGCGGCCCAGTTTAGGTTGTGGGTGGATAAGGTGGAAGGAGGGCATCAGATGCCGGGGGTGGAGGGGAGTTAGGGGGCAGTAGATAGGGTTTATGTTTTCTCTTTAGCGGGGATAGAAGGAAGAGAGAGAGCCAGGCTTGGTATCGCGATTTAAGTTTTAGTTTACCTGATGAAGGGGTTGGGAGAAGGGTCTGGGCAGCGGATGGGCTGATACATGGGAGGGAGGTTCAGGCCAGAAGGCCCAGGATTTTATTGTATTTCTTTTAATACAGCGCGCTAGTTACCCGGACATCTTCAAAGACTATACGAGTAAGTAGTCAGTTATCTAGCCATCTTTAGGTCTAATTGGCCATATTTGAACACTGGTCAGTTAGACCTAAAGTGATCCGTTATATGTAGCCAGATAACTTTACAGCCATATATTCAGTGGGACGTTTATCCCACTGAATATATGGGACACGTTTCTGGCTAACCTTAGCTGGATAACTTGTCCACTATCTGACTTAATGAATACTGACCTCATGATTTTTCTTTATACTGTAAAATACGTTTTTTGCTTATGTACTGATCCTGCCGGATAAAAAAAATAGGTATGTTAAACCCAGAAAAAACTCTTGCCTTTGCAAGTAAAAAGCAGCATTTGTATGTGGATAAACAGTAATCAGTACCACTCTGGCTTTGATAGGTAGCTAAAACAAAGCTATGAAAGTAAGCAATGAGAAATGCACTGGAATACAGTTTGCAAGAAATAAATAAAAATGTTATAATGTGTCCCAGGCTGAAGTTTAGAGAAAAATCATCATAGGAAAATAAGAACTGCCATGCTGGGTCAGACCAGGTCCATTGAGTCCTGTCTCCAACAGTGGCCAGTCTGGTTCACAAGCACCCATTAGATTCCCACTAGATCTATTTATCGAATATCAAACCCATGGAAATAGCACTAGCTTCCCGGCTTTTAGCTTTTTCCTTCAAGAACTTGTCCAATCCTCTTTCGAATCCCACTATTTTAGTTTCCTTGACCGTGTCCCTCCAGCAACAGATTCCATAGCTTGATTGTGCACTGAGTGAAAAAAATACTTCCTACGATTTGTTTTAAATATCTCTGTCATCTCCTTTCCAAGCTAAAGAGCCCTACTCTGTTTAGCCTTTCTCCATAAAGGAGCTTTTCCATCCCTTTTATTATTTTTGTCACCCTTCTCTGTACCTTTTTTTATGTTCACTATGTCTTTTTTGAGATGGGGAGAACAGAACTGCACATAATACTCAAAAGTGTTGTCGTATCATGGATCTATGTAAGGGCATTATGATATTCTCAGTTTTGTTCTCTATTCCCGTCCAAATAATTCCTAACACTCTATTTACTTTTTTGACCACCACTGCCCACTGAGCCAAAAAGATTTCAAGGTATCTACAAGAATTTCGAGATCCTTTCCTTGGATGCTTATGTCTAACATGGAACCCAGCATTATGTACCTGTAGTTGGGATTATTTTTCCCTACGTGTATTATTTTATACTTGTCCACATTAAATTGTATCTGCTATTTAGATACTGCAGTTTTTCACAATCCTCTTGGTAGAGTGTCTCAGACATTGCCTACCCAAAAATTCTCTGGCACACTTCCTTTTTCTTTTTTTTAAACTTTATAGAAAAGCTACAAAAAACACAGATTTATTTATTTAAAAATATTTATATACCGCTTTATAAAAATAAATTTTGTCAAAACGGTTTACATTGAATAAAATAAAATTTTAAAGGAACAATCAAAATCAAATAAGTTTAAAATATACATAAAAAATTAATTAATAGCTAGAACAAATTCTAGCTTGGAATGTGGGAGGGACCAAATCTCCTCAGAAGATCCAGAGAAGCTGACCAGGCCTCTCCCTCTGTTCTATCAATCCTTCTAGCACCGCAAGACTGTCCAATGGGTTCGCTTTACTGGCAAACAAGCAGCTTGGCTGGTCCAAATTCTCAACCACGCCGAACAAACCAAACTTGGGAATCAAAGATCGTGCTGCACCAGAAGATAATATCCTACCATCTGCTGGGGACAAAGAATAGTGGCTTTTGCTAGGCTGCACCACAGGGTGTCACAGGAAAACTGTATCCTTTTGACTAATCTGCTGGTTGGGAGGAAGAGTCCACACAACTTGACTGGTGTGGAAGGATAAAGAAGATTTATTGTCATGATATATTTGTATATGATGGCTTAACAGTCATAACTGTAAACCACATTGGGCGACCCTATGTAGGCAGGGTTTGCAGTATAGAAACTGAATAAAAATATAAAAATATGATAGAAGCATTCAAATAACTGACAAGTATAAATAATGCAAAATATAGCATGAAGCTCAGGGGTAACAGAAAATATTTCTTCACAGAATGGGTGAGGAATACATGGAATAGTCTCTTTCATAGAGGTAAGAGACAAAAACAACACAAATGAATCTTAATTATAAAGGAATGATGTGGGAAAGAGATCAACATGGGTTTAAACCAATGCACAATTTCACTTGAATAAACTCCCTCAAATTATCCAAGAGATTTCCTCTGTTGGGCAAAACTTCTCTTTAAACAAGCTGATCGCAGTACTTGACTCCTACAATTACTTTCTCTTTGGCTTCTGTGATGGCAGATAGGAAGATTGTGGCCCCTCCCGTTAGAATTCTAACAAAGCTGTACATTTACAAAGCATGGATAGCCATGGCAATCAGTACTAGCAAGCACGGCCGACTCCCAGAAGGAATTCAATGTTAAAACTGCAGTATTAGCGAGACTTGTTTAAAGAAATCAATTTGACAGTTTCTTAGAACCACTGCTCCCTCTTTTAGTCCTAGTCATGCTCAACTTTTCTGTTTTTGGTCCAATATATATTTATTGACTATTCCCCCCTCTCCCCCCCAATGGCTCTTCTCATTGTAAGGTCTGTCCTCCTTTCTCCAGCTGACAAAATTGTGTTTGGTCTTGCAAGACAGACTCCTCTCTTCCCCTTCTTCATAAAGCTGTAGTAGCAGCGGCAGGATAAGACAACTTTTATCAGCATAGCATTGAATAGGCAGTCCATGACCGGCCAACTACAGCTGGCAATGTTTAACAGCCTTTAATGCTGACTTGTAACCACTGTGCACCACAGGGACCAGCCCCTGAAGCTTATCCCAGTGTCGCAGCTCAGGCATGTGACATTCTGACTGGGAGGGGATCCCCACAGAAAAGCCTGCCTGTTTTCTTCAATCTGCTTGGCTTAATCAGTGCGCAATAATGTGGCATCTAATTTCTGCTGTACAAGCTTAATAAGGCCATAAGTTGGTTGGTTTTGGGTTTTTTTTCTTCCTGAAAGCTGCTTTCCTCTTTTGTGTACAAGAAATGATTGATTGTTCTCTATGATTAGGAGTACCAAAGCACATTCAAATAGGTGATTATTTTGACTAGTTAGCCACTTCCTATCACTGAGGGGACTCACATCCAAAATTTGTCTAGGTCAGGGAAAAAGGGGGTAAGAAACAGATATATTTTAAATATTCCATTAATTTGTTCCTCTGCTTTATTCCCTCCCTTTCTACATGTGCTCCCTTGGTGCACGCAACTCCCTTTTCTAAAGTCACTATATAATCTCCGCATCCACTTCCAAATACAGTTCAAACCCCGAGCATCATTTGCAGGCTGATACAGTACAGTGCGCTCTGCCGGAGCGCACTGTTAACCCGCCATTGGATGCGCGTTTTCGATGCATTAGCGTTACCCCCTTATTCAGTAGGGGGTCGAAAACGCGCGTCCAACCCCCCCGAACCTAATAGCGCCTGCAACATGCAAATGCATGTTGATGGCCCTATTAGGTATTCCCGCGCGATTCAGTAAGTAAAATGTGCAGCCAAGCCGCACATTTTACTTTAAGAAATTAGCACCTACCCAAAGGTAGGCGCTAATTTCTGCCAGCGCTGGGGAAGTGCACAGAAAAGCAGTAAAAACTGCTTTTCAGTGCACCCTCTGACTTAATATCATGGCGATATTAAGTCGGAGGTCCCGAAGAATAAAAAAAGTTAAAAAAAAAAAAAAAAAAAATTGAAGTAGGCACGCGGCTTGAAAACCGGACGCTCAATTTTGCCGGCGTCCGGTTTCCGAACCCGTGGCTGTCAGCGGGCTCGAGAACTGACGCCAGCAAAATTGAGCGTCGGCTGTCAAACCCGCTGACAGCCACCGCTCCTGTCCCTAAAGAGGCGCTAGGGACGCGCTAGTGTCCCTAGCGCCTCTTTTTACCTGTTTCTACCGCCGGACCTAATTTGTATACTGAATCGCGTGCACAGGAGAGTGGCCTGTGCATGCGCCGAGAGAGGGGGCATTCGCCTGCTCTCCCGCGGACTTTACTGTATCGGCCCGTTGGAAAAGTGGGCAAAAAACCCCCAAAATTATTTAAAAATTATAAACTTCCACTCATGTAATAAAGCCTTCACTTTGCATTTCATTATATTTCTTTTTCTTTAGCTCCCCCTAGAATCCTTCCTTGTGGCCTCCATTCATCAAGTAAGCTGCACTTTCCCACCTTCGCCATCTCCCAACTCCATGCTTTTCCTTTTTTGCTGCTTTGTGCGTCTGGAACAGTCTGCCTGAGGTGGTGTATCATGCAAATAGCAAATGTTGCTTACCTGATGTAACAGGTGTTCTCACAGGGCAGCAGGATGTTAGTCCTCACAAATGGGTGACATCGAGGATGGAGCCCACCACGGAAAACTTCTGTCAAAGTTTAAACAGAACTTTGACTGGCCCCTACTGGGCATGCCCAGCAAGGCACTGACCCTGCAGCCAGCAGGGGTCTCCCTTCAGTCTGATTTTCAAAGCTACAGGCAGTGCCTAGAAAGTAAAATAAAACGAACCCAACACCGCGGGGAGGCGGGCGGGTTTCGTGAGGACTAACATCCTGCTGTCCTGTGAGAACACCTGTTACATCAGGTAAGCAACATTTGCTTTCTCACAGGACAAGCAGGATGGTTGTCCTCACAAATGGGTGAGTACCGAGCTGAGGATGCCCCGACCTGCACCAAATGTACGCAACGGTGTGCAGCAGGCACAACAACTGAGGAGAAATTTGGGAAAGGGCATCCGCACCCTACCGGGTAGGTGGAAGGGTGTTGGTACATCAGGTTGGAAAAAGGTTACGCAAGACAGACTGGCCGAAGATGGAGTCCTGTCTTCCAGCCTTGTCCAAACAATAATGGGCTGCAAAAGTATGGAGAGAACTCCAGGTTGCAGCTTTGCAGATGTCAGGAAGCGGCACCGATCGAAGGTGTGCCACTGACGTCGCCATGGCCCTCACAGAGTGTGCTTTAACACGGTCTTGAAAAGGAATGCCAGCTTGCTCATAGCAAAAAGAAATGCAGTCCGCCAACCAGGAAGAAAGAGCCTGCTTACCCACAGGTTGTCCCAACTTATTAGGATGGAAAGAGACAAATAATTGAGTGCTCTTCCTGTGGGAAACTGTACGGTCTAGGTAAAAAGCTAGAGCCCGTTTACAGTCTAGGGTATGCAGGGTCTGCTCTCCAGAGTTTGAGTGGGGCCTGGGAAAAAAGATAGGTAGTACGATAGATTGATTGATATGAAACTCCGAAACTACCTTAGGTAAAAATTTAGGGTGAGTGCGGAGTACCGCCCGGTCCTGCAGGAGCTTAGTGTAAGGCGGATAGGTAACTAGGGCCTGTAATTCACTAACCCTGCGAGCTGAAGTAACAGCCAAAAGGAAGAACACTTTCCAAGTGAGATGTTTCAAGTCACAGGAGTGCAGAGGTTCGAAAGGAGGTTTCATTAGACGACCAAGAACCAGGTTAAGGTCCCAGGATGGGGCCGGAGGACGCAAGGGTGGCTTTAGATGGAGTAAGCCCTTAAGAAAGCGTGTTACTAGGGGTTGCACTGAAATAGGATTACCCCCAATACCCTTATGGAAGGCGGCTACTGCACTGACATGCATTCTGATAGAAGAGGTTTTAAGACCTGATTCAGAGAGATGCCATAAATAGTCCAAGAATTTGGAGATTGGACAGGAAAGGGGATCAAGGGACTGAGAAGTGCACCATGATGTGTACCTTTTCCATTTGTATGAGTAAGACTTTCTTGTGGAAGGCTTTCGTGAAGCTATCAGGACTCGAGAAACGGAATCTGAAAGGTTAAATGGTTGAAGGACTAACCTTTCAACATCCATGCCGTCAGGGACAAGGCTTGGAGGTTGGGATGGAGGAGGCATCCGTCGTTTTGAGTGAGCAGATGCGGGTCCTTTCCCAGAGGAATGTGCCTGCGGATGGAGAGATCCTGGAGTATTGGAAACCATACTTGGCGTGGCCAGTAAGGTGCTATCAGGATCATGGTTCCTCCGTCCTGGCGTAGCTTCACGAGAGTCTTTGACACAAGAGGGAGTGGAGGGAATGCATAGAGCAGACCGGTTGTCCACTTGAGGGAGAATGCATCCCTCGGCCGAGAGTGCTGGCTCCGAATGAGAGAGCAGTAAGCGTCCACTTTGTGGTTCTGAGGGGACGCAAAGAGGTCTATGCGGGGAGAACCCCACTTGTGAAACAGAGAGGTCGCTACCAGAGGATCGAGTGACCACTCGTGTGGGTGGAAGACACGGCTCAGCTGGTCTGCCAATACATTGTCTACTCCCGGCAGGTAAGTGGACCTGAGGTACATGGAGTGGGAGAGGGCTTCCGCCCAGATCTGCGCAGCTTCCTGACACAGAAGGAAGGAGCCTGTGCCTCCCTACTTGTTTATGTACCACATGGCCACTTGGTTGTCCGTCTGGATTAAGATTATCTGATGAAAGAGATGATCTTTGAAAGTGCGGAGCGCATAGCGGATTGCTCGAAGTTCCAGGAAATTGATCTGGTGTTCGGCTTCCTCTTTGGACCATAACCCTTGGGTTTGAAAGTCGTCCACATGGGCTCCCCAACCTATGTGAGAAGCGTCGGTGGTTAGGATTACTTGCGGATCCGGTGGAAGAAAAGGTAAGCCCTGAAGGAGGTTGACCTGAGTCGTCCACCAGGTTAAGGATAGGCGCAGCGCTTGTGTGACTGTGACTATGGAGGACAGAGGCTGAAAAGCTTGAATCCATTGGTGTCGTAGAGTCCATTGTGTTACTCTCATGGCTAGTCGGGTCATGGGAGTGACTTGAACCGAGGATGCCATGTGTCCTAGGAGAATGAGGAACTGGCGAGCCGTGGCAGTGTTCTGAGACTGGAGCTGGCGAGCCAGGGACATTAGGGTGTGGACCCTCTGAAGAGGAAGGTAAGCCTTTGCCTGTAAGGTGTCCAAGTCTGCCCCAATGAAGGATAAGGTTTGAGACGGGACTAAGCAAGATTTCTCGTAATTGACAAGAAACCCTAAGGAAAGGAGTGTTTGAATTGTCAATTTTAGGAGGATTGAGCTATCTGTTGGGTGGAGGCCCTGATTAGCCAATCGTCCAGGTAGGGGTAGACGTGGACCCCTTCCTTTCTTAAGAATGCTGCTACCACTACGAGACATTTGGTAAAGACTCGTGGGGCAGAAGCCAGACCGAAAGGTAGGACATGGTATTGATAATGGTCATGGCCTACGAGAAACCGCAGATATTTGCGATGGGATTGTGTGATCGCAATGTGGGTATAAGCGTCCTTGAGGTCGAGAGAGCACAGCCAATCCCCTCTTTGTAGCAGAGGGAGCAGCGCGCCTAGGGTTACCATTTTGAACTTCTCTTTTTGAAGGTATTTGTTGAGGGCTCGAAGGTCCAAAATGGGACGTAGTCCCCCTGATTTCTTTGGTATTAGGAAGTATCTGGAATAGAATCCCTTGCCTCGTTGAGAGGGAGGAACGGGTTCTATAGCATTTGATTGCAGAAGAAGAGACACTTCCTGTTGTAATTGAGCCAAATGGGTGGATAGACTCCACGCTTGAAGAGGCGGGGAGTCTGCCGGAAGAGTTATGAAGTTGAGGTGGTAACCCTGTGCGATAATTGTTAGCACCCACTGATCTGAGGTGATCTGCAACCAAGGTTGTAGAAAATGGTACAGTCGACCTCCTACAGGAATGTCTGGAAGAGGGGTTTGGCATGTGTTCTCTACAGGGGAGTCAAAGGCCAACCGCAGGCCCAGGAGGAGGGGCTACAGTAGGCCTTTGTTTCCTAGGCTGACGCGGCTGAGGCCTAGTAGAGGATCGAGCTGGACGAGGCCTGGCCGATGGAGGATAGTAACGGCGTGGCCGAAAGAACGACTTTTTAGAGTCCTTCTTAAGTGGTTGTTTGGAGGAAACCTCAGACGGAACAGAAGAAAGTTGTTTCAACGTCTCGTGGTGATCTTTCAATTCAGCTACTATTTGCTGAATTTGTTCTCCAAACAAATTGTCCCCTAAGCAGGGTAAATCCGCTAAACGATCCCGGACCTCTGGGCGAAGGTTGGATGACTTTAACCAAGCCCAACGTCTGGCCGAGATGGCAGTAGCTGAAACCTTTGTGGAGGCATCGAAGATGTCATAAGCCGTTCTGATCTCGTGCTTCCCCGCTTCAAACCCTTTGTTAAGAAGGGCCTGAAGCTGTGGCTGGTATTGGTCAGGTAATGTGTCAGCAAAATCTTGCATCTGTTTAAGGATGGCTCTGTTATATTGCGTCATGTAGAGTTGATATGAGGCTATGCGAGAAATCAGCATAGCTCCATGGTACACTTTCCGTCCCACACTGTCTAGGAATTTATTGTCCTTGACCGGCGGAGTGGAGGAGTGTGGCTTGAGACGCTTGGCTTTTCTTTGTGCGGACTCCACCACAACAGAGCGATGATCCAGTTGAGGCTTTTGAAAGCCTGGTGCTGACTGGACGAGGTATGTGGAGTCAGCCTTCTTGTTAACTGGTGATACAGATGAAGGAGATTCCCAGTTTTTCTTTAAGAGATCGAGAAACACCTGGTGAATGGGGATGGAAGCGATGATTTTTGGAGCGTCCAAAAATTGAAGCAGTTCCATCATCTGGTGTCTGTCATCGGTCTCAGATTGCAGCTGAAAAGGTACAATTTCGGACATCTCCTTAACAAAATTAATAAAGGAGAGATCCTCTGGAGGAGATCTTTTTCTACTCTCTGTAGGAGAAGGCGGTGATGGTAAATCTGTGTCAGAAGATGTATCATCACCCCAGGTATCATAGGGATCACTTGGGGGTTGAAGCCCCGATGGACCTGGTTGAGGATCCGAAGGCATCGAAGGAAACCTTGGAGGAACCGGTGGTACAATCGGTACTGGGAACGGCATCGAGGGTTTCGGTGCTGCCGATGGAGTCGGTGCCGGTCTTGGAACCGATGGAGCCAAAGGATAAATCGGTGGAGATATACGAGAAGGCACCGATGGGACCACCCCGGAAGGGGGAATCAGGAACGGTGTTTCTCCCGCCGATGAAAATCCAGTCGGAGACGATGGCGCTGTCGGTGCTACTGGAATTATCGATGGGAGGGCATGTACAAGTGCCTCCATACGTTGTAGTAGCGGTGCCAGCGCTTCCACCAAAGGTTCGGTGGTCGGTTCCTTCCTCGGTGGCGGAGTCGGTGCCGGGGTCGATGCCGGTGGCGGTGCCGGAATCGGTGCCGGAGACGGTGCCAATGGAGGTTGGAATCTTTGCATCGCTTTCTCGATGGCCTCCTGGACCAGCCGGTCCAGTTCTGCCCGGAGACCAGGGGTAACAATACCCGGCTCGACGGGAGAGGGAGGCTGAGGCAGAGCCGGAGGGACCACCGTAACCGGTGGGATCACGGCTCCCACACCCCGAGAGGGTGAGGGTTTCCTCGATGCCTGCGAACGAGACGTGGACGGTGCCAAGTCTGATCGAGGCCTCTTAGTCGGTGGCTCGGCTTGTTCAGAGGTCGATGACTGTGGATCCTCGACAGGCCAAGACTTGTGCCGGTGGCGATGCTTGTCCTTCCGGTCTCCTCGCCCATCCGGGGAGGGGACAGGAGTCGACGGCCGAGAAGTCATCGATGGTGGACGGTCACCGGAGGGTTGACGATGGTGGTGCAACTTCGACGGTGCCGGTTCCGATGACGTCGATGCTATCGCTGGCGTTGGGGTGGGTGCATGGAAGAGGAGCCCCATCTTCTCCATCCTGGCTTTGCGACCCTTAGGTGTCATTAGGGCACATTTGGTGCAAGTCAGGACATCATGCTCACTACCCAAACACAAAACACAAACCCTATGGGGGTCTGTGATTGACATAGTCCGGGTACAATCCGGGCATCGACGGCCAAATTTAGTCGCGGGCTCGGTAATTGCCAACAGGCCTCGAGGGCCAAATTCGACGGTAGTCGAAGAAAAAAGGCAAAAAACTTACCGGTTTCCGCGGAGGTGACAAAAATTTGTCGAAGGGAGACCCCTGAGGGGCAAATTTTCTTTGGAAAGAAAAATACCGAATTCCTGTCAGGAACGTGGTAAGAGAGCTCCTTTCACCGCGTGGCAACTGCTGCGCGGAAAAAAGAAGACTGAAGGGAGACCCCTGCTGGCTGCAGGGTCAGTGCCTTGCTGGGCATGCCCAGTAGGGGCCAGTCAAAGTTCTGTTTAAACTTTGACAGAAGTTTTCCGTGGTGGGCTCCATCCTCAATGTCACCCATTTGTGAGAACAACCATCCTGCTTGTCCTGTGAGAAACTCTGTTCATATTCTAAACCTAAACATCTACCTTTCTGAGGTTGCTTTTAAATCTTAAACCCTGGCTGTTCCTGGTTTGTTCCTGTGCATCTTGAACAGACACAGCTCTGGAGAGCAGGGACTGTCTATTGAATATACTTGTACAGCGCTGTGTACATCTAGTAGTATTACAAAACCGGTAATACTAATAGTAGACCCAGACTGCTGAGTTGGACTGCTCCCTCAGTGGAAGACTGCAAGTATTTGCTTTATTTGTTGAGGAATAGGAGGCGGCAATTTACCATATCAGATGAAGCAAAACCAAAACAAAAAGGCAAGAGACTCTGAAAGTCACATGCGTCCACAGTAGGCTATTTGCCTAGTCTGTGCTGATCCTGCAGCCTTCCCAGGAATCACAGGTAGGCCCCCAAATAAGATGCCTAGGATCTCTCTCAGATCCCCTAGAAAGTGGCAAGGATCAAACTACCTAATTTTGTTAAGCTTATCACAAGCTGAGATATAAACTTGGTTTTGGGTACCTTTATGGGTCCATCCTTTAAACCCATGATGGCGGCTACCTTTTTTCACATTACAATGAAGACATTACTTCTAGTAGCTATCTGCTCAGCTAGAAGGCAGGGAGAATAATTTTCAAACAACTCCGCACAATCCAATATATGAGTGTGTATGGCTGTGCGAAGAATTACGAAAGTATTTTATAACACATACAAATCAGATATGTACATATTATAATATAGGGGTATGTGTGTTTACATGTGAATACATGCAATACATTGAAAATATGTTTCCGCAGTGTAGGTATGTGTTTCTTTATTACACTGCTACCCTGGGTTATCTTGTGATATTGCATAGCTTAGATTTTTGCAGAATTTTTAAGTCGTTTCCTGACTAAAATAGTAACTAACAATAACCAATGTTTTAAATTAGGTACCAATAAAATTCTGCATTCAATATAAAACATTATGTATCACTCTCAAAATTGTCAACATTAAAGAATCTACCTGGATAAGAGCAGCCCTGCATTTCCATACACCACAAAGAACTCTCAGGTAACAAAGGTTTACTCAGGTCATCTAACCAAGGTTTACTATATATTCCATCAATTCAAAGTGCTCATTTAAGCAAAGTTAGGGATATAGATATATCGGCAGCTGGGCCTAAATTATGGAATACCATACTAGAAGAGCTCAGATTACAAATATCAAAAGTTTTTTAAAAAAAAAAAGAGCTGAAAACAATGGTACTTAAAATGGCATTTGATATTAACCGAAGAATAAGTAATAACTGGTTGCCAAGTACGATTTGGTAGTAGGAGAAGAACATGTTTATACAGTATCTAATTATGGCTCAAATTTATTCCTTTTTTTTTTTTTTTGGAAGACAGAATATGTTGTTTTGTTTTATAATGATTATGCATCATTCTCAAAATTGTCAACAATTGTATATTTTTATCATTTTATGAATGTTTTATTATGTAAAGCGCCGTGACTTGAATTGGATGACGGTATATAAATTAAATAAACAAACGTCCTTATTGGACCTGTTCCTGCCTTGCCCCCTCCCCCTTTTCCTATTGGTCCCTTGACCTAAAGCATCCTGGGACTGTTTACTGCCTGGAAGAACTTTCAGTTGGAGAAAAGGCTCTTCAAGCTCACAGCTCATCCTGAAACCTCCTACAAGCTCCTAGAAGTACTTTTTCACCATCCACTAGTATCCACAGCTTCTACTACAGCTGCAGTTGTCTTCTCCTGACTACGGGGCTTCCAGGGATTTATCAGCTGAATCAGGCTCTGCTGTCTGTATGGCTATTTTGGATGCCTTGTCATTCACAGTGAGTGTTGAACCAGGAGATATTCCTCAAGCGACTGTCCGGTGTGCACTGAGGGGAATTTAAAAGCCGCCCGCATACATGCGTACTTGCCATTATGCACACAAATGAAAAGTTCCAAAAAAAGAGGCGGGATCTGGACGGGGCACGAGTGTTCCTGGATGTCAACATTTAAATTAACATTTAAATCAACATTTAAATTAGCATGTAAATAGTTACGTGTAACTTTACTTCTGCTATGGATGACGTGTAAGTTATAAAATAAAGATAAATAGATCGGCAGAGTTTTAAGGGTCAGAGGCTAACAGGAGAGAAGGAAGGCTATTAAACTAGGGAGGTTTGGAAGTCCTATCCCTTACCTAGGCGAACTGTTAACGAACTAGTAAAACTGGTAATGGTGTTGGCGCATGTGTCTAATAAAATCCCCTCACTTCCACGGTAGAAGCAGCATTTGCGCGCATAGGTGTGCACCCACTTAAAATTGCATGCACATGTGCGTGCAGTTAGGCTATTTTATAACATGCACTGATATATGCGCGTATGTTATCAAATGGCTTCATCCCTAGGCGCAAGCTGCTAAACGTGTGCAGATATGCGCCCATGAACCAGTTTAAAAGTTACCATCCCTATGTGTTGTGTTTTGAAAATTCACTGCTAAATGAATTGAGAAACCTTTTCAATGTTGCTACCATACTTTCAGCTTTTTCCAGATAAGATGGCCTTGAGAACTCTCTCCATTTATTCCCAAGGTCAATTTTTTTTTCCATATAATCCAAGGGTACTTGTATTACTCAGGTTTTGTCCCATTCCAAAGAATGAGAAATATTTGGTTTCATTCCATAAATATGGATTACTAAAATATTCTTTCAACAGGACTCGCCATTTTACCAAAACTGAGCAGTTTATTTTTCAAGCAATAGGAAAGGATTACAAGCCCTGAAAACCTCCAAGCTTTTCTACTGCTAAGACCTGCCAATAGGTTGGGTTTGTTGAACAGTTTATTAGATCCCATTCAACTCATGCTGTCTCTGCATCTTTTTCAGAAAAGCCATATGCTTTCATATGCTGAGCAATTGCCTGTAATTCTCTCCACTTCTTGAAGCAGTTCAGGCAGTGATGTTTTCTCCCCAATGAAGACTGTTCTGGTAAGTTCCACAAGTCTAGAATGGTGCTAGAGAACATATTTCCTTAGCGCGCCACACCCATCTGGAACAACTTGCTCCTTTATGTCTAATGTCTCCATCAGTCTTAGACATAGGGGCAGATTTTTAAAGTTACGTGCACGGGGGTACATTTGTGCGCGCTACCCGGCACGCACAAATGTACACCCGATTTTATAACATGCGCGCGCTGCCGCGCGCATGTTATAAAATCCAGGGTCGGCGCACAAAAGGGGGTGCACACTTGTGCCAAGCCCTAGGGGAACCCCGATGGCTTTCCCCGTTCCCCCGGAGGGAACTTTTTTTCACCTCCCCCCACCTTTACCTCCCTTCCCCTATCTAACCCACCCTCCCCAGCCCTACCTAAATCCCCCCCACCTTATTTTAGTTTTACGCCTGCTGTGCCAGAGGATTCGGGACTGCCCCCAGCCCCACCCCCAGACCGCCTCCCCGCCCGCCAATTTTTGAAAGCCCCGGGACATACGCGCGTCCAGGGGCTTGCACACGCCACCGAGCCTATGCAAAATAGGCTCGGCGCGCGCAGGGGCAGGTTTTCAGGGGTTATGCGCGTAAGTTACACGCGCAACCCTTTGAAAATCTGCCCCATAATTTCTATGCTGACAAACAAAAATTAATGCTGCTCTTTGTTCAAGCTTTTGCAGCAGTGGGTGCTTTGGAAAAACCTCATGTGGTAGGCAGAAAGAAAGTGAATCTTACAGGGTGAAGTGAAGCCACCTGACAATTCCTAGTTCCCGACTAATTCAGCAGAATGGTCAGCCAACAATCTTCTAAGTGCAGGCCGGTGTGGAGAACAAATGGAAACGGGTGGGCTGACAAAGATAAACCTGTTTGAACAACCTTCATGATTCTGTTTTCATTAACCACTACATGAATAATATAAAATTAAAAGAAAATATGCTGCTAGCACTATCACTATAGTGTGAGATTTTTACAACCAGGCCAGCTTTTGGTAAACCATGTTTTCTCCAATATTTCAACAATCCTGCAGGCTATCCACCAATGCAATTCCATGCAAGGGAGCTGCACAAACATATAGTATTCCCCTCACCTGGTAAGTGACTCTCCTTTTTCCATCCTCTCCAGTCTGTGGTAAGGCAAGCGGTCCAGAAACTACCCATACATCTTCAAACCTCTTTGTGAGTTCCCGGCAATACATCTCTATCCTGTGAAAACATCCAGAGAAAAACTGTTTCTTTCTGGGATACATACACCACAGAAAGCTGCATTTACACCGCACTTTTCATCAGCAACTCCCTCGGGGGATGTCTGGCAGCACAATTTTTGCAGACCCCAGCTGTATTTTATTTATTTATTTTATTTAAAGTTTTTATATACCGACATTCGTTAATAACATCACATCGGTTTCCATAAGACAAAAATGCAGCAAAAAGGCTTTACAATAAAACTGATTTTGAACTGGTGAGGGGAGATACTAAATAAAAGAAGCTGGGAGGTAGGAGGGGGGGGGAATTAGTGAAGGAAGGGAGAGGGAAGGGACGAAACTATGAGAGGACGGAGAGGGGGGAAGCTGTAATTATATAGGGGGTGTTAAGGGATATTACAACAATTGCCTTAAAATTATGTACAATCAATAAATATATGATATAGAAACATAGAAACATAGAAATGACGGCAGAAGAAGACCAAATGGCCCATCTAGTCTGCCCAGCAAGCTTCACACATATTTTCTCTCATACTTATCTGTTTCTCTTAGCTCTTGGTTCTATTTCCCTTCCACCCCCACCTTTAATGTAGAGAGCAGTGATGGAGCTGCATCGAAGTGAAATATCTAGCTTGATTCGTTAGGGGTACTAGCCGCCGCAATAAGCAAGCTGCACCCATGCTTATTTGTTTTACCCAGACTATGTTATTAGCCCTTATTGGTTGTTTTTCTTCTCCCCTGCCGTTGAAGCAGGGAGCTATGCTGGATATGCGTGACGTATAAGTCTTCTCCCATGCCGTTGAAGCAGAGAGCCATGCTGGATGTGCATCGAAAGTGAAGTATCAGGCACATTTGGTTTGGGGTAGTAACCGCCGTAACAAGCCAGCTACTCCCCGCTTTGTGAGTGCGAACCCTCTTTTCTTCTCCCCTGCCGTTGAAGCAGAGAGCTCTGCTGGATGTGTGAAGTATCAGTTTTTCTTCTCCCCTGCCGTTGAATCAGAGAACTTTGCTGTATATGTATTGAAAGTGAAGTATCAGGCTTATTTGATTTGGGGTAGTAACTAATGTTACTAATGTAGTAACTAATGTCGAGCGGGATATATATGATACTGGTAACTCGCAGGAGATATGTGTTGGAATAAGTAATAATACATAACAAGCAAGAGAATTTACATTTTACAGATAAATCAGAATGTTCAGAGCTTTACATGGTACAGAAGGGAATTGTGAAAAATTGAGGGATGTAAGGCTGAGTGCGTTTCATGGGTAGGCTTGCTATGAAATTAGCTAAATCTGGGGATTTTGCCTTTTTCTTTCCCCCTCTCATCATAGTTTCTAGCAGTGGCATCATCTCAACTCGAGATTATCTAACATACACTTTGCCCTGCAAATGAATGCCTAGATTAAGAAAGGGCTTTCATGGTTTGCAACCTTTTGGTTCATCTACAGTTACTAACATTTAAAACAAAAAAATCTTAAGGAAATATTCAAAAGTTCAAAGGTGTGGAAAAAGCGCAGTTGCTAACTGTAACAAGTGTTCTCCTAGGACAGCAGGATGTTAGTCCTCACATGTAGGTGACATCAACCGATGGAGCCTGGCATGGAAAAAACTTTGACTGGCAGACTGAGCATGCCCAGCCTGCTATCCATGTGTCCACGGGAGGTCCCCCTTCAGTCTCGTAATATAGCAAAAAATACGAGTGAGAAAAACAACATAATAAAACCGAAGGCGAACCCAACATTGTGGGGAGGCGGGCAGGATTCCTGAGGGCTAACATCCTGCTGTCCTAGGAGAATACCTGTTACAGATAAGCAACTGCGCTTTCTCCTAGGACAAGCAGGATCGTAGTCCTCACATGTGGGTGATTACAGAGCTCCAGACTGTCCCATTTGACCAGAGACACCCACAGTAGCCAAGCAAGATGCCAACGGGCACAACACAGCTGTGGCACTGTGGGGCAAAACAGGGAGTGGTCTGGTCCCACAGAGAGCACAATGAGGAATAGTTGGGTTCAGGACTGGAATAGATTGCGCAAGACAGTGGCCAAAAGCACTGTCCTGGTGACTATCCCTGTCAAGGCAGTAGTGAGCTGCGAACATGTGGAGAGAACTCCAGGTCACGGCCCTACAAATTTCAGCGACAGAGACCACATGCAGATGGGCAACTGATGCCACCATAGCCCTCACAGAGTGAGCTTTCATCCTGCCAGCCAGCTGAAGGCCTGCTTGCATATAGCAGAATGCAATGCAGCAATTTGACAAGGTTTGCTTCCCCATCGCTGCCCCCAGCTTATTGGGGTCAAATGATACGAAGAGCTGGGTGGACTGCCTATGGGCCGCTGTCTGATCCAAATAGAAAGCGAGTGCCCGCTTGCAGTCCAGGGTGTAGAGAGCATGTTCCCCCGGGTGGGAATGAGGCCATGGGAAGAACATGGGAAGGATGATGGACTGGTTGATGTGGAAAGCAGTCACCACCTTAGGCAGAAATTTTGGATGTGTACGCAGCAACACACGAACGTGGAAGAATTTCGTATAGGGAGCGTACGTGACCAGGGACTGGATCTCACTGACCCTGCGAGCGGAAGTGATCGCCACCAGGAACATGACCTTCCAGGTGAGGAACTTCAGGTCACAGGACTTGAGACGCTCGAACGGATGTCGCATTAACCTCACTAGGACAACGTTGAGATCCCACGTGGCTGCTGGTGGTCAAAGTGGGTGCTTCAGCTGAATGAGGCCCCGCATGAAGCGTCTGACAACAGGCTGGACCACAACGGGCGCACTGGCGACAACTTGGTGGTAGGCGCAGAGGTGCACGCGGACCTAGCTAGTTTGGAAGCCAGACTGACAGATGCCAGAGGTAAGCCAGCAGGCGGGGGAGTGGACAGTAGATAGCATCCAGTCCGTGAACACCGCACCATATGGGAAAACGCTTCAACTTCGAGCAGTAAGACATCTGGGTGGAAGGTTTCCTGGACTCAATCAAGAGCCTGGAGCACCATCCGAGAGCTGCAAAGTCTCAACATCCACGCCATGAGGGCCAGGGCCTGGAGGTTCAGGTGGCACAGGGTGCCCTGGTTCTGCGATATGAGGTTGGGCGCCCTTCCCCAGTGGGACAGGTGCACTCACTGTCAGGTCCTGGAGAAAAGGGAACCACACCTACCTTGGCCAGGAGGGTGCCACCAGGATCATGGTTCCCCCCACCCCCCCCATCCTCTCGCAGTTTCGTCAGAGTTATCGAGAGGAGCGGGATGGGGGTACGCGTACGTGAGACCCTGCCCCCTGAGAAGGGAGAAGGCGTTGCAGGCCGGATGGCCCTTAACCGAGATCAGGGAGCAGAATCTGCTCACCTTGTGATTGTGGGGGGGGGAAGTGAACAAGTCCATGTTCGGCGAGCCCCAGCAACAGAACAAGTTGGCTGCAACCGAGGGTTCAGGGACCACTTGTGTGGCTGGAAGGACCGGCTGAGGCAGTCCGCTAGTGTGTTTAGGTGACCCGGCAGGTACGTGACCCGTAGATACATCCCTCTGGAAACAGCCCAATCCTAGACCTGCATTGCCTCCTGGCAGAGGAGGAACAAGCCCATGCTACCCTGCTTGTTGATGTACCACATCACCTCCTGGTTGTCCGACTGATAAGGATGACCTTGGAGGACAGCCTGCCCTGGAAGGCCCACAAGGCGTATCAGATCGCCCGAAGCACCAGGAAGTTTATCTGGCAGCGAGCTTTGGCTGCAGTCCAGAGACCCTGAGGGCAGGCCGTCTGAGTGGTCCCCCCCCACCCCTGAGGTGAGGCATCGGTGGTGAGGGTCATCTGGGGCGGCGCAGGCTGAAACGGGAGCCCGATTCCCAAATTGGGGAGGGCTTCCCACAAGATCAGGAAGAATCAACAACAACAATGTTGTAACCCTGCTCGTTGACTCTCTCTCCTATACTTTCATATGTTATTCAGTTTTGTATATTATCCAATTATTTCCCAGTTAGCCTTTCATCCTCGTTCATTGTAATTTCCTTTCTCAGTTACTTGTGAACCGACATGATGTGTCCTACGAATGCCGGTATATAAAAAATGTTAAATAAATAAATAAAAATAAATAAATAAGTGGAGAGGGCCTTTGACTGTAACCGGAGCCTTCAGATCCTGGGATGCCTGCCGCAACTGGGACTACAAGGTCCACGGAGGGTCCCTCATGCTGGCGCTAGCCAAGGAGATCACGTGGACAGAGGCTGCCATGTGGCCCAGCAGGCAGAGCAGTAAGCGGGCCGGCACCCTCTTGCTGTTGCGAATGAGGGCGGCCAGCGAGGAGAGGGCGACCGCCCGGTCCTTGGGCAGGAAAGTCTTTGCTTGTGCTGTGTCTATAAAGTCTAGCTGTGGAGATGGACAAAGATGCGACTTGGGTGAAGTTGATGACAAATCCCAATGTCTGCAAGGTCTGAACAGTCAGGGCCAGTGCGTTCAAGGCCCCGGAGTGGGAATCGCTCTAGAATAGACAATCATCCAAGTATGGAAAGACATGGACCGAGCAACGCCTGAGGTAGGCAGCCACCACCGCCAAGCATTTGATGAAGACGCGTGGGGCTGATGCCATCCCAAAGGACAGCACTTTGTACTGAAAATTTGCCGTCCCCACCAGAAAGCGGAGGTACTTCCTGTGGTTGGGGACAACTGCAATATGGGCATAAGCCTCCTTTAAGTTGAGGGAGCAAAGCCAGGTTCCTCTTCGGAGGAGCGGGATCAGCATGCCCAGAGAGACCATTTTGAATTTTTCTCTTATGAGAAACCTGTTTAACATCCTGAGGTCGAGAATGGGGCGCAAGCCGCCGTTCCTCTTTGGAATGAGGAAGTACCTCAAGTAAAAGCCGTGGCCCTGCTGCTCGCAGGGGACCGATTCTACTGCGCCCGCTGCTAGAAGGGCGGAAAGTTCTGATTGAAGGATGACCTGATGGGTGGGCGAACCCCACGATGGACATGGGGGAGCGGTCTCTGGGAGCCTGCTGAAGTTCAGACAGTAACTTTGGCAGACAATGGAGAGGACCCAATGGTCTGACGCGATTGCTTCCCAACTGCGGGCAAAGCAAAGGAGATGCCACCGACCGGGGAATCGATCACCAGGGGAACCGGCATTTGGCTCATGCCCCCTTGCCACCAGTCAAAAGCCTGTAGAAAGGGCCTGCTGGGGGGCTGGTTGGGTCCTCAGAACCCACTGCTGTCGGCCACGACTTCTGAGACTGGTCCGAGGTGGGCGGACACGGGTGGCTGGAGGATAGTATTTCCTTGGCCAGTAAAAGGGCTTGCGAGAGCCCAGCCTGGAGGACTTCCTGGTGGAGGACGGTCTGGCAGAGAGTTGCTGAAGAGTATCATGCTGATCTTTCAGCTGCGCCATGACCTTTTTCACCTTATCCCAAAACAGGTTCTCGTACAGGGGAGATCCGCAAGCCTGTCTTGAACCTCTGGTTGGAGTCCTGAGGCTCGCAGCGAAGGCAACCGTCAGGCGCTGACGCCCCCGGCAGCCAGCGGTCTCGAACACGTCATAGGTAGACCTCACCTCATGACTACCCGCCTCAAGGCCCAGTGTGGCAATGGCTGCAAGAGATTCCTCCTGTTGCTGGGGAAGGCCCTCCCCAAATTCTTGCGGTTGTATTGGGTCATGTATAAATGGTAGGCCACAATGCAGGCCACCAGCATGGCCCCTATTATGCCATTCAGCTCCCTGTGTTCATGCTCGGGAGGGGCAGAAGCATGTGTCCAAGACCGTCTAAGCCTTCTTGAGTGCGGACTCCATGATCGTCGACTGGTGGGGAAGGTGCCGCACCAGATAGGTAGCATCGGCCTTCCTGTTAACCAAGGACACAGACACCGGGTGTTCCCACATACAGAGGAGCTTCTTAAAGATGTTGTGGACCGGCACCGCCACAATTTCCTTGGAAGCATCGATGAACTGGAGAACCTCCAGCATCTTGTGACGGGAATCCTCCTCCGATAGAAGCTGGAAGGGGATGGCCTCTGCCATTGCCCTTACAAAGCTGGCAAATGAGAGGTCTTCGGGTGGAGACCGAAGCCTTTCCTCCGGCGAGGAAGACTCCGAGAGGGGGTCTTTGGAGAACTCAGAGGATGAATCCAAAGAGTCATCGCCCCATAGGTTATAAGGACCCTCCTCCTCGCTGGGGCCCGGGCCCCAAGAGCACTTAAGGCCGCGGGGCACCAATGGCATCTATGGAACCCCCGGTATCGAGGGAGGCATCGGCTGTGGTATGCAGAGGGGGAACGGTGGTGGCCCGGGGAAGCGCGGCACTGATGGTTCCCCTGGGATCAAGGGGACCAGAGGCCGCGGTAGGCCGGAGGGATCCGGCAAAGGCTTGGGAAACAGTGGGCAAGGAAACAGTACCGGCCATATCTTCCTCCTCAGAGGACCCGAGAATCGGGATCACTCTGGTGAAGGGCATCGGTGGCCGATGGGGAACCGAAGGCCCCTCGGGCACCAGCTGCGTCGGAAGGGCTCTCAGGACGACGTCCAGAAGCTCCAGCAGTGGTGCTAGCATCGATGGTGAAGGTTTGGGCACCGGTATGGTGGCCGGTGGCACCGGCAGCTCAACGCTTTGGAGCGCTTAGAGCACCGCAGATTGCACCCTGCAGTTCAGCTCCTCTTGAAAGACCTGAGTGGCCAGGACTGATGGAGGGGGACGAGGCGGCACGGTGTCCTGCACCAGTGTCGGTGGGGAACGCCTAGGGCTACCGGGGGCATCAGAAGATGTGGCCTCCGATGGCTAGTGCTGCTTCAGTAGCAGCTCGGCAGCTGCCGATGCCGCTCCGGAACTAGATCCGTGCGTCATCAGTGACTGGTGTCGATGCTTGCGGGATCTTCTTTGATGCTCGGTCCAGTCTTTCCCCAGTGTCGAGGAAGCTGATGATCCAGATGTCCTGGAGAACGGGGAGATCATCGAGGATCTATCCCCTTTGAAGTACTGGCAAGAGGGACAACTAGGGGAAGCGAACTGGACGCTTCCCCACAATCTCTCGGCGTCGACACAGGTGTAGAGGGAGTAGACTTCGGGGCCCCGAAAAGTTTCTCCATCTTGTCGAGACGCGCCCGACACCCTTTGGATGTCATCTGGTCGAACAGATGGCACCCGCGGACGTTGTGCAAGGCCCCCAAAGCAGAGGATGCAAACCTCATGTGGATCAGTGATGGATATGGTCCGCGGGCACTGGGGGCACCAACGAAAACCGGTCAACACCAAAAAAAACACCCGGCATGCAGTTGATGACCGGCAGTCACCATGAGGCGAGGAGATGGGAATTGACCGCAAAGTTGGAAAAAAAGGGGCAGAAATGACCTACCGTACCGAGGAGGCAACGACCGTGAACCAGACGAGGATATTCTGGAAAAACACTCGAAAATATCAAGAAAACAAGGAAGTCGAAGAGCTCCACCAACTGCACGGCAGAAAAGAAGAAACTGAAGAGGGACCTTATGTGGACAGTAGCAGGCTGGGCAAGCTCAGTTTGCTGGTCAAAGCTTCTAGAAACTTTGACAAAGGTTTTCCGTGCCGGGCTCCATCGGATGATGTCACCCACATGTGAGGACTACTATCCTGCTTGTCCTAGAAGAATAGTAGTTTATGGACTTCTTCTCCAGGAATTTATGCAAACCTTTTTTAAACCTAGCTACACTAACTGCCTTTATTACATTCTCTGGCAATGAATTCCAGAGCTTAATTGTGTATTTGAATGAAACATAATTTTTTCCAATGTATTTCAAATGTGCCTCTTGCTAACTTCATAGAGTGCCCCCTAGTCCTTCTGTTATCCTTCTAGTAAAAACGTTAGCACGCACTAATCCGAAATTCGGGTCCACCCAAATTTAAAAGGCCCGAACTGCGGGAAATATGAAATTTCCTGCGGCGGGCCGAAAATGAAAGGTTCGGGCTTTGCACATCTCTATTTGTCAAACACCTTCTGAAAATTCATCTACCGGTTTACCTTTATCCACGTTTATTAACCCCTTCAAAAAAAATTTGGCAAATTTGAAACAAAAAACTTCCATTCAGTACATCCATGCTGACTGTGTCCCATTAAACCTTGGCTATCTATATGCTCAGTGATTTTGTTCTTTAGAATATAGTTTCCATAATTTTTCCTTAAAGTATTCACCAAATTCCTAACAGTATCTGAGAAAATAGAAGGTGAAATTTAACTTACCTGTTAATTTCCTTTAGAGTAGTCCAGTCAGACCACTCTAAACAAGTGGGTTATGTTCCCTCTGCTAACAGACGAAGACAGAGTTTAAAAAAAAAAAAAAAAAGAAGAAGCTCAAAGCTGACTTCACTTCCCCTATAGGGGCTGTCTTCAGTTCTTCAATATTCTATGTCACAGCTAACACAACCAAAACATGATGTAGCCAAAAAACTTCACTCCATGGTCATTAATCCAGGAATTAAGACAATCCCTACACCAAGTCATAATTAGGCCAACTACCTTCAGAATGGGCAACAACATACTTGCTGCTAGATTTCTGAACTTGGTAGACAGAGAGCTCTTGACTGTTGTTGCTTCTGGACCGATCTAGCAGTGCTAAAGGAAAGAAAATTAACAGGTACATTTAAATTTCACCTTCCTCATCATTCATCCCACACCAGTCCAAAAAAGTGGGATGTACCGAAACCACAATAGCTTTCTGTACTCCTGCATCGTGTTGCCATTCCCACCCTGCACATCCACACTGAGATCTTTACAGCAGGGATGCAACACAGCTAAGGGTGCTGCCCTGCCATTATTTTATGGAAAGCAGATTCTGATTCTTCCTACGAGAAGTCCTGCACCCTCATTGACAGGTCAATACAGTAAAGTGCGGCCGCAGTTACTCTGCTCCTAACCCGCTTTCTACCCACTTTTCGGCCGCGTTAGTCCAACCCGCGATACACGATCCCCCTTTAACCTACTCTTACCGCATCCTTAAATCACCGGGTAACCTCTTCCGCCCGCGACATGTATATTACATGTAAACGATCGAATTAGCTATTCCCTCCCATACAGTAACGCGCCCTGACTATCGCTTTTTTACCCTGCCGTTTTGCATTACAGGCAGTGGTAAGGGTAGGCGGCAAACTTTCCCCCAGCCCCCACTCACCTGTCCTGGCCACGTCCATGGGTGCTGGTCTCCAGGGCAGCCCCAGTCCTCTCCCCCTCCTCCCGAAGCAACGAAAGCGGAAAAAAGCGAAAAAGCGAAAAAAAAAAGTTGCAAGGAGAGAGGATGGGCAATCCTACGCTCAGGATTGCCAGTCCTCTCTCCCCTCCTCCCGAAGCAAGGCTGCTTTTCGCGCCTTGCTTCGGGAGGAGGGGAGAGAGGACTGGCAGTGTAAAGCAACGAAGCGACTTACTTTTTTTGCAGGCCCCCTCCGGAGACTGACATCGGCAAAGACGGACCGCGGCTCCCCTGCCTCCAGCTGCCCGCGAAGATGGACGCATTGCACGGGCGAAAGCGGCCCCTGTGCGTGCAATTGGGCCGCTCAAGACGTGACGTCACATGCCGTGACGCCAAACGTCCTGACGTCACGCCTTGAGCGGCCCAATTGCACGCACAGGGGCCGCTTTCGCCCGTGCAGGCGTCCATTTTCGCGGGCAGCTGGAGGCAGGGGAGCCACGGTCCGTCTTTGCCTATGTCAGTCTCCGGAGGGGGGCTGCAAAAAAAGTAAGTCGCTTCGTTGCTTTACACTGCCAGTCCTCTCTCCCCTCCTCCCGAAGCAAGGCTGCTTTTCGCGCCTTGCTTTGGGAGGAGGGGAGAGAGGACTGGCAATCCCGAGCGTAGGAGAACCGTCCACTTCCTGGTACCTGTCATTTCAAATGTCATTTGAAATGACAGATACCAGTGTGTCCGTGAAGCATTAGGCCAGCGCACCCAGGATACTGTACAGCGCTCTATACAGTAAATGGGTTGCACGGGCCTAACGCTTCACGGACGCTTCTTAGACGCAGCTTGCATTTGCAAGCTATTTACATACAGTATCGAGCGGTAGGTGAGCTGGACTGTGCGTGCGGCAACCGCGGGTGCACCCGGCACAAACGCAGCTCTTCCTACCGCTCCTTACTGTATCGGCCTGTGAGAGGGCTCGACAGCCCTCTGTGACCTGCAAACACTTGCTGGAGCAGGCCAAAGCACACATCTCCTTGATTCCTCCTAAAATCAATGCCTTAGAATCCACTGTGCTTTAATAGGATACATCAAAAGCCTATCCAAGAAAAAAATGGTCACCTACAAACATCTCAAAGGTGACCTACAATTGTGCTTTACTTGCTCACCGTCATAGGTGAGGAAAAGCCTGATTCTGACAGAAATGAAACTACCCTTAGAAAGTATTGGGCTCATAGATAACTTTTCTGTTAAAATTACCAAAACCCACCAAGGAGACAGACTTCGACAATAAGACTCAAAGAAATTCCCTACGAGGCTTGAGATGATGGAGGTCAGATCCCTTCAAAACTAAACTCAGGTTCCAAAACTAAACTCAGGAGTCAAGCCTTCCACAGTGAAAGACTTGACTCACTAAAGAAAGTATCCCATGTAGTGAGTCAGCTTGCATGACTGTGTTTCTTGCAGCAAGCCAGAACTGGTCTCTGCCCTCTGCGAGATTTGCAAGTTATGCCTTCATCCCAGTCTCCTCTGGGAGAAGAACAAGATTTCAGGAATTAATTCTTCAAAAGGAAATACTGCCTCCTTTATAAACTGGACTTACAGAGGCTCCAAACTCTAATTCTGGTCCGCTAATGGTCCTCTTTCACACCACTGAAGGTGGTAACCCTAACACTACGTATCCTCATTATGTAGCATGGTTCTCTAAACAGCCAAGATTGTAAACACTAGAAGATAAGAACATAAGAACATGCCATAACTGGGTCAGACCAAGGGTCCATCAAGCACAGCATCCTGTTTCCAACAGTGGCCAATCCAGGCTATAAGAACCTGGCAAGTACCCCAAAAATTAAGTCTAGTTTCCATTTTCTTTTATAACCTAGAAGAATCCTCTGACCAAGGAAAAGGGTGACGGAGAAGAAGGTGAAATTACTACTTACTTGACAATTTTCTCTCTTTGAATTCAGTCAGACAAGTGGGTTATGCAAACTAACCAGCAGATGGAGATAAAAGATCAGACTCGCTGATGTCGTCCCCAATATACCTGCATGCTGACACCAGCCTGCCAATATACCTGTAACAAGCCAACTGAGGACAATATTAATAAAACCATAATTACATTTACCATTATCATGATCATTATAATTGTATTTATCATTATGATCATCTTTTAACCAGTGCACTTCCAAAAAATAATAAGGAAGAAGGAACGCATGAAGAGTATCCAATCATAGCATAAGAAACCACTCACCTATGTCAAAGCATTAGGAAGCCATAATGCTTTTACCTGCGAAAAACATTTTCTACAAATCATAGAGTGAATGAAGACAATGAAGTCAACAGTAGTAAAGGGAGGGTCCTGGACTGGTCTGATTGTATTCAAGGAAAGGAAATTATCAGTAAGTAGTAATTTCACCTTCCTCTTCATCCAGTCAGACTAGTCCGGACAAGTGGAATATATCCAAGCTACTCCCCAAATAGGGTAGGATGCTGCCCAAGGCTGCCACAAAACTGCCGAGGTGGCAGATGCTACTTCTGCAATACTGCTAGTCAGACTGCATTGTTCAGAAAGGGATGCAATATATACCAAAATGCTGCTCTACAGATCTCCAGAAAGATGCCAATTGAAACATAGAAACATAGAAACATAGAAACATAGAAATGACGGCAGAAGAAGACCAAACGGCCCATCCAGTCTGCCCAGCAAGCTTCACACATTTTTTCTCTCATACTTATCTGTTTCTTTTAGCTCTTGGTTCTATTTCCCTTCCTCCCCCACCATTAATTGCAACTCTGCCTATGAAGAAACCTGACCTCTCGTGGAATGACCATGAATCTAGTTTGGCAATAGAGTTCAAGACACCACACAAACTGTTGTAAAAACCTCTTTAAACCAGAGTGCCAATATAACTAGTGGGCCCCCCCACTTCGCCACACTTCACTAAACATCTCTCAAAAAAGTTAGAGATCCTGAGATTTTGGATATTGCCTTTCATCCAAAGACTGAAGCAGCATGCATTCTTCCAAAACAGTTGATGTGATAAATGAAGAGCAGGAAACTTGACTGGTTAAAACAGATTCTGAAACTGCTTTGGGTAAAAAGGAAGGAACCATATGAGGTTGGGCCCAATCCTTGAAAACCATAAAAAAGTGTGTATTAGTAGGAAGAGCTTCTTCAGGGTAAGCTGTTTAGCAGAAATAGACTTAAAAGGACCAAACTATGATCCTGCCAAGAAAGACAAAACTAATTTCTGATTGCAAGGCAGAAACAGAATCGTCAGTGGAAGTCTAATATGCTTAGTACCTTACAAAACTTGAGAGACATCCAGATGAGAAGACAGTAGCTTGTTTTGCATATGCTCTCTATAGCAATAGGGCATTGGCCATACTACCCATCAGGGCAACAAAATGGACACCGAAGCCTCCGCTGAAACCTGGTCTCCAGCGGGAAAACATATACAGAGCGCGGTCTCTGCTGGTGATCGCCCTGCAGTCACATCCTGCAATGGTGGTCCTGAGCTTCACAGCAATCCTGGCAATATCTACTGCTTTTCTCAGACTAGATGTCAAGCAGAGCTCGGTTCTGTTCCACGTTCTGCTTGTGCCACCCATCATACTCACAGCTAAATGAGCCACGGTTCCAACAAATTAATAAAGGGACACCTCAGACAGCACCAAATTGCTGACCAGCTACTTTCATTCAATTTCAAAATGGCCACCGGTGTCCCCCAACTGTTACCTGCAGCCTGGCAGAAAAAAAATCTGCCATGGATGGCAAAGTCCTGCTGAAAGTCTGGGAAGGCTTACTTTCATTATTCCATCCCCCTGGAACATTCAGAGACCACCTTCAAAGGCAACTGCGTTAAGACTTGTATAACCTTATACAAGTCTTAACCTGCGTTAAGACTTGTATAACGCTTGTATAACCTTGTTAAATGTATAACGCTCCGGCGTAAGTTCTTGTTCACTGTACACCGAC
Source organism: Rhinatrema bivittatum (assembly GCF_901001135.1). Taxonomy (NCBI): domain Eukaryota; kingdom Metazoa; phylum Chordata; class Amphibia; order Gymnophiona; family Rhinatrematidae; genus Rhinatrema; species Rhinatrema bivittatum. The sequence goes on from NC_042616.1 coordinate 86,622,244, forward strand.
GTGATATCTTTGATGAGCGGCGGTATATAAAAAATTATAAATAAATAAATAAAGACTGCATTCTGTGCAGAGCACGGGCTTTATATTCTCCCGCGCTGCCATCACTCCCCTTCAAAGCAGCCAGATACAGGTTCAAAACATTAAAGGGGAAGCAGAAAACATATCCTGACAGCAAGGAAGGCAGGAAGGTTAGGATGAGAGTGGAAAACCATTTTTATCAGTCCCCTTGGAACCACCTTGGTCCTAGAGTACATCACTGAACAAGGAGGCACAAGGCTTTGGACCTGAATTAGCTCAAGGAGAGTAGAGCAGAAGTGGGGGATAAGAGAGGAGGGAGGAAGAGTGACCCACGTATATCAGTAGCCCTCTGGTCTCTGGCAGTGCTCCACTTAGGGACGGAGCATAGAGTTGTCACTTCAGGAGCTGCCATCCACACAGACATCCTTTCCAATTTAGGGGTAGGCTCAACTTAGGAAGGGAGAATCCATCTGTCACCTCACAAGCTGCGTATCAGAAATATTTCTGTTCACTTGGCCTAACCTGGTCTAAGTTCCTGTACAGAAAGCTTGTCCATCATCTGCTGGAGACCAAGAATACTGGTAGGCTGGTATCAGCACAGAGCTATATAGGAGTGATCATCAGCCAGCCTGCTGTTCTCTGTCTCCATCTGCTGCTTGGTGTGCATAATCCACTTGTCCAGACTGGTTTGACTGGATGAAAAGGAACCTCTGTTTGCACACAGAAGGCTGATGACTAGTCATGGTGCTACAAGGATATCCAAACCCTCAGATTCCTGCTTTCTTTTTTTTTTAGTTGAAGAACTTGCTCATCTTGGAGCTTTGCTCCACTCATGTTGGTGCTCCACCTGACCACTAGTAGGGCACAGGCCACTTGCTTCTCCCAATCCTTACACTTGGGAGTCTCAAGAATGTTAGCTCAGAACATCTGTCTGTACAATGACTGTGTTGAAAAATCAAAGAAAAGGGAGCCTGTTAACTGTCCTAAACTTAAAAATGCACATAAAAAATTAAAAAGTGAAAATCAGCTGTGACACAGGTGAAGTGTAATATCAAAGAGAACCAATACCAACAATTATTTTTTGGGTGTCATTAAGCCAATTAAATGTGCTAGACCTCTTCAAGAGAGAGATTACTTGGACCACACAATCATCCACTGATTTGGCCCACAAATGTTGCAGCTAATGAATATTTTTTGAGCTTTTAGTTGCAAATAAAACACAATGAAAGAGTAGTTAATCAATGAAAAAGAATAATAATGTTCCCTGAGGAAACAATGCATAGTATAACTAAGAACAAAACCCATGCATCAGCTTATGTTTCAGAAACCTGCATCAGGAGAACTTAGCTTGTGAAGTGCTCACTCCATGACGGATCATATGATCTCAGATGACTATGTTGGCCATGTAAGCGGCAAACCAAATCTGATTCACTTACCAGGGCACCTGAGGGCTACTAGATTTCCTCAGCTTGTTCACATAAGCTAAAGGCATTACTCTGATTGCCACCACCTGGTTTGCCTTCTTCTGAGCTAGGGGTCAAGATTTCTGAAACGTTATATGGCAACCTCTGGCCCATGCCCTAGAACTGGACCAATTGGATCTCCACTGGGTCTTCTGCCTCACTTCAGCTGACCTGGATCATAATTCTCCTCCTAACCTACACAGCTCAAGCCTACAATGCAAAATAATCATGAACGAGCCTGTCAAACCATTTCTTGCAGGAGACACCTATGAAAAGCCACCTGCTCAATCTCTTTCTAACCACCCAAGAGACAGGAAAAGTAGTCTTTATTATTTATTTGATTCACTGCTAATATATCAAAATCACCAAAGCCTTATAGAAATGAACTACTGAATATCATACTCAGAAGAGTGCATGCGAGTCTGCACCTAAGATACATCCCTCACATCCCCTTGCCCTGGAGTCTAGGACCTGCAGAATGGGCCATGAACAGGACGGACATAGAAACAGGAGATTTGAGCACTGGGAGTAAAGCCTTCATCCCTTGAATTCTACGGCCTTTGGATATGAGAGGGCTTCTCTATATGCCAGAGACAGGGAAGGATTACTTGCTATTTGGGAAAATCATTAGTCAGCCTAGGGGCTCCACACCTTTATAAATTGGCTGTGGCTAAACGGCTTTCATGCTGACTTTGACTAAGCAGTCAGACATCTGACTAATGGAGAAATCAGAGCCCCTCCCTACATAGGGAGATCTTTACTACAGATCCACAACACCATATCAGGGAACGGTATGCCCATCCAATACTTGTCTAGCAAACCTCTGCAAGGACCTACAGGTTCTGGACCCCTGGTGGCTCCTACACCCAGAAGAAAGGGATTACACACACCTTTCTAAGGTCCATAAAACCTCCTCCCCTATTGATTACATTTTGGGGGCCCAGGAGATTTTTCCATTTGTTTCCGATGCCAGCATAGGGCATGCGAGTGTCTCGGATCATTCCTTGATATGGATGGACCTCAACATAGGGGTTCGGGCACAGCAAACGCGCTGGTGGCGTTTCCCCGCATATATAAAAAATGACCCAGATTTTCATCAATTCCTCCGCTCTAAATGGCTTCTTTAAGGAGAGTAATGCACAACACCTGGAAAATGCCCAGCTTTTTTGGGAAACCAGCAAAACCGTGCTACGGGGGGAAATAATATCTTACCTGCGACAAAGAAATAAGAAACTAAATGAAAACATTTTACAATTAGAAGGAGAATTAGTACAAGCCAAAAAGCTGATGATCCAACGCCCTTCTGAAATCCATATGACGCAATATCATACCATTCTTAGTACATTACAAAATTATTTACATCAGAGAGCAGTTAAGAAACTCCAATTTGCTAAACATAGTTTCTTTCAGTACGGCAACAGCTTGTTCACACGTATGCATGTGCGAACCAGTGTGCGCACGTATGCGTGCCTGTGTATGCTTCTGCTCGCTTGTGTATGCTTGTGCCTACCTATCCCTGTGTGTGGGAGAATGAAAGACTGGGCTTTGCAGAGAGCATATTAGCAAAAATTAGCTGGGGTTGCTTGGATTGTCTGGTCAATAATAGCCTGTGCCCGCTCCTGTGTGGGTGCCCACCTGGGTCTCTGTGCGCGCACCTGTGTATATGTGCCTCCATGCCTGTGACAGTGCTTTGCAAACGGAGCATATTGTCTTTGCACGTTGCACCTTCCACTGTTGTGGGCACCACCTGGTGGCCACAGACAAGCATGACAATCTGACCTACACAAGCCTTTTATATAACCGGTATATAATATACATAGAGAGATGGACAGCTAGACAAATATATACGCACACTATTTCATTACATACAAATATTTTTCCTTTCTACATGAAGCTTAACGGGTAAAAACTCTCTCACATGGTCATTTAACTTCTACTTTTTTTGCCTATACAAAGATGTTTCCTTTAGATAACAGTATTGGGCCTCACATATCACATATATTGGAAGCTTAGCAGAAAGCCAGAAAGCTACTGGAAGGGGGGGGGGAATAGGTGATTAGAAAAGTTTTGAGCTGAGCTGCAAAGATATCTAGGAGAGCAGAACAGACTGTCACAAAGAGACACAAGTTACCATGGAGGTGCTGGCCTGGGCAAACAGACTGTCTCAGCACCTGAGCTGCAAAATGTCAAGCATTGGAAAAGTTTCCAACCCATCATGAAAGGAATCTGAACAGACTGTGTAGAAGCGCAAAACATACTTTTCAGAAATGGTGAAAGTGACCTCATGGCAATAAACTCTTTATGTAAACAGGTATGTCCCCTAGTCAGAGTCATGTCCAATAAGGTGTCTAGGACTTGCTAATAAATTGGAAATACCAGCAGTTAGGCACCAACCACTCATGAGCCAGGCATTGCCCAAGGAGACCAGCTTTATTTGGACATACAAAATCACTAGTGCAGGAGTTCCACCAAGATCATCGCGACAGAAGAGCTGACACAGAGAGACACACTGCTAAGAACTCAGCTAGCAACTGACTTCTAAGCAGCTCAACTTCTAGGAGTAGCCTAGTGGTTAGAGCAGTGGGCTATGAACCAGGAGCCCAGGGTTCAAATCCCAGAGTGGGCACAAGCCCTCTGAGGATAGGGAAATACCTACAGTTTATCCAGGTACTGTCTGCTATATCTTCCTCCTCCCAGTTCCTACACCCCTGTTCATTGCAACTTTTTGTCTTCTCTACACCATGTTAATACTTAGTTAGGCTACAACCCGTTATTTGTAAACCGACATGATATGATCTGTATCATGAATGCCGGTATAAAAAAAAAGCACTAAAATAAATAAATAAATACAGTACCTGAATGTAATCTACTTTGAAGCACTGAAAGAAGTGCAAAAAAAGCGAAATATATAAATCAAACAAAAAATCCTACATGGGGGTTAAATAACACTGTTGAGGGGTACCTAACCAGTCATACAGCTTAAGCAATAAAAGCAGTGAGCCTATATTTATATAATAAACTTGGTGATCCCTTATTGTTCTGTCATTTTCATACCCACTAGAGGGGGTGGGGCCTAAGGATTGGAAGATGTCAGTTCTCTAAGCGCCCTAGTTTACAAGCTGTGGCAAATGCAGCTGAATAACCAGAGTGAGTCTTAATGATTATCCGAGAAAAATTCCAAGATTCTCAGTTAGAGACCAGCAGCGAAGCCTCTTGTCCAATGACAAGCCAGGGATTAGCATATGTGCTAGGCTGGGTATACTATAGTGCTGAAAATAAAGACCTGTGATCTCAGAGACTTTGGCTCAATTCCCCTTGCTACCCACTTAATGATCTCAGGCCAGGCAGTTAAGCTTCCTATGCATGCCCTTTTGTGACAGGCTCCTTCAGGACATATTAGTGTAGCGATACGAATTAACTTGGGTGGACGAATAAAAGCAAAGACGGCCTTAAATGCACTTTATATGTTGGATTTCTCATTGGCAGACATACCCCAGTTATGTCCTGCACACATTACATGTACATGCTATTCAGTACTGTACACATCGATTGCCGTACTTCTCTCACAAGCAGCTCTCTCACCTGTTCCAGAACCCAGCATTATTTTCATAATTCTGTGGCACAATGTTGGAGAGATAAAAGGTTTCCGCCATAGCTCGCTGTGGAGTAAAAACAAAAAAAAAAAAACCAAATGAAAAAATGTAAAAGCAGCGCTGCACAAAGTCACGTGTCACTGAATTTCACAAGCCCACATTTCTCAAGTCATGGCAGGCTATGAAAAACAAATCTCAACAGCACAGCAGAACTCAACAATGAATACAAAGTATACATTTTAAAGCCAGCTTGCTTTCAAAATGTTTACATTTTCTTTTTTAAATTAACTGGGGGGCATTTTTTTTTCGTTTCCCAAGGCAAAACGAGCATTGGCAAGGGATCAAGTGAGGGCCATGGCAGATCCTTCCCCACTGATGCGCAGTCCTGTTACTCTAAGCATGGCTTCCCCTCAGTACAGACTGCTGAATATGTTCAGAGGTTTAGCTATCCGTTCCTGTTACTCAACCCTTTAATTCTGGATTGAATTACTTGCCTTTCCAAATCTGTGTTCACAGCAAGTTACAATTCAGATACAATGGTGGGTCCCTTCCCCAGAGGGCTTACAATCTAAATTTGTACCTGAGGCAATGGAGTGTGAAGAGATTTGCCCAAGGTCACAAAGAGTGAGCTTGGCTTCCTGGTTCTCAGCCATAGCTACTCCTCCATTTTCTGTTACTCCTATCCCCCTTTGAAACTTACACAGTGACTTCTTGTTTTAGAACTTCGTTCCTACTGAAAAAAAAAAAAGTTTGCTTCTTGCAAACCTTTGCTTTTAGTTAACATCCTCCTTATTTCCACCCTTATGATGGGGGGCAGCAGGCGGCTATCCGCCCTTCTCCGGTCCTCTGTAACATCGGAAAATGAGGAAATTTGTTCAGTCCTATCAAATGGGAAACTATTGCTTAGAGCAGCAATTGAAAAGGCTCTGGGCTAAAATGAATCAGGTTTACCCCATACCAGTACTCAACCAGGACTGTACACTCAGGTTTGTTAGTCGGGTACGTGAGGCCATTGCCTCTCGGGGCATGGAAGATCACACCTTTATTGGAACAGGAAGGCAATTAGGTTGGCAAAGTAACAGACCCACACTTACACATCTGGCACTACACCTCTGATAGAAACACAAACGTAGAAATGACGGCAGAAAAAGGGCCAAAATGATCCACCCAGTCTGCCCAGCAAGCTTATGTCAGTATCTTCTGCACTGTGCAGATTACCCCCATGCTTATCAGTTTACCAGACTGTAAAAGTCAGGGACAGGTCATATTCTGGGACAGGGTCACTGTCCAAGAACATGATCCTCTTCAGCATCTCTCCCTCCTTGACCAGTAAGGTACAGGCCCCTCCTCTACTTTGGTGGGTGGTGGCAGACTAGCATGCACCACTCTCTCTCTTCAGAGTGGGGAGGGCCTGAAATTCAAGTGTGTATCCTGCTCTTTGCCTCCTCAGGGGAGGAAGTAAGGGAACAGCACCATGTACTGTCTTCACTCACTGTTGCCCTCCCCTCATTCACTTTTTCTCTGCCTCCTCCAAATCGCCTTTCACAGACTGCCCCACACTCTCATAGTCCCTCAAATCCCTCACATCCCACAATGTTGATCCCCTCACTCACTCTGCTCCCTACACCACCCACAGCCCTACCAATCTCCCTCACTTACTCGCCCTTCCCTCTCTCCGATCTCCTCCCGCTTGTTCCCCAAATCTCATCATTCACTTTTTTGCTTTCTCCTCGCCCTCATTCTACTTTCCTCTGATCCCTTCCTTCACTCTGATTCCCTTCCCCCACCACACCCTCATTCACTCTCTTGCCCATCCTTTAGTGTGGTCACCAGCATCAGAGGCAGTGGGGTCCAGAAAGCCAGTATAAGCTGTAATCTGGCCAGGAAGATGGCACATTCGGTAGTGGCAGCAGCAATGGGAATGACAAGCATTTGCCTTCTGTCTCATTAAATTTGGCCATTAACCCTTAGGGCTTCCTCAATTTTACCAAGAAACTGCACAAAAATGAAAGCCACGTTATCTGCTCTATTATCTCAGGGTAAGCAGCTCCAACGTACTCTGCGCATTGCTTCCTCTAGGGCTGAAACGGATTCACACTGCCACCACTGCTGCATTTCTGTAGGGCAGCTGGAATTGTATTACACCGCTGGCTCTATTCCGCTTCCAAGAGCTACGTGAAGCAGCTGGAGTTTCTGTATTGTCTTGGCTGAGAAACGAAAATAAGGCATCCCAGTGGTCTAACTGTGCTTTAACTAAAAGGTGCCCCCCCCCCATTTGAAATGCCCTAATTGCATCACATCACCAACTTGGATGTGTTTGGAATCAGGAAATAGTAAGAATAGAACCCCGTCCCACTTGCTGCCGCAGTGGGAAGAGTTTGACTGCTCCGGCCATTTTGAGGACGGAGAGCTATGTGAAGAGTATTTCCTGATGCGAGGACCAACCCCAAGAAGAGAATGGGAGAGTGTCCATGGGAACACCCAGAAAATTGAGTCGATACTCTCGACAAACGATGGAGAGGACCCACCTGGACGGAGGTGACATCAGGCCAGCGGTCCACAAAGAACCACATACGGCCTTCCCAGTGTCAAGGGTACGGTCATTTGGCTTATGCTCCCCTGCAGCCAGTCAAAACCCCATAGCGGGGCTCAGCTGGGGCGCCAGCTGAGGCCTGGGGGTCTGCTGCTGTCTGGAGCAGGTCCTAGAGCTCACCCGTTGAGCACGGACATGGGAGGCCGGAGGACAATATTTTCTCTGGTGGTAATAGGACCTCCGCGAGCCTGGTCGTGAAGATTTCCTGGCAGAGGATAGAGGGTCGGATGTACTGGCCAACAGATGCTGAAGGATCTCATGGTGGTCTTTCAAATGAGCCATTGCATCTCTGACTTTGTCACCGAAAAAACTCTTGCCAGTGCATGGGAGGCCATTCCGCGGGCACCCTTGCCCGCCACTGCCACCCTAACAGATGTTTCAAATACGTCTTAGGTGGAGTGCAACTCTTGCTTGCCACATTCCAAGCCTTGCTGGACAAGAGCCATAAAGTGTCCTGTTGCTGCTGGGGCAGATGCTCTGATAACTCCTGGACTTGTTTCCAGAGGTTCCGAGAATACTGCATCATATATAACTGGTAGGAAGCAATATGGACAATCAGCATGGCGTCCTGGAAATTCCTTCCTGCCCAGCGCATCCAGCGCTGTGTTCTCGGCCCGTGGAGTGGAGGCATGGGTACAGAAACGTTTGGCTTTCTTGAGCATAGAATCTACCACAACAGACTGAAGTGTGAGTTGACTCCTCTTAAACCCCAAAGCCTGCTGCACCAGGTAGACCTCATCCGCCTTCCTATTCACTGGAGGCATGGAGATGTGGTATCCCCAAATTCTAAGGAGTAGCTCCTTTAAAATGTCATGTATGGGAAATTAGGGGCATCAACGAATTGGAGAGACTCCAGCATCTTATATCTGGCATCCTCATCAGTCAGAAGCTGGAACGGAATGGTTTCTGCCATGGCCCGGACAAAACCCACAAAGGTTACGTCGTCATTCCTCTGGAGGAGACAGGTCTGAGGGAATGTCCCCTGAGTCAATGGATGAGGGCTCAGAGGTATCATCCCCCCTCGTGCCATCTTCTTCACTAAGATCAACTCGAGACATCAGTGGAGGACCCCTGCCCAGGCCCTTAGGTTTGAGCACAGAGGGCACTGGGGCCCCCGACAGACCTGGAACCGGACCAGGGAATGCCGGTCGTGGAACCAAGGGCCTCAGGGATGCTGCAGGCCTCATTAGGACCTCCTCCTCAGAAGAACCCACACTGGGAATTGCCCCAAATGAAGGAGGTAATGGTAGCCACATGGGCATCGATGGAACCCCAGGCTCTGGCAGCAGCTGTATGGGAAGACCACCTAGTAGGACATCAAGATGCTCCAGCAGCGGTGCTAGGATCGAGGGTGCAGGCTCCAGCGCTGGTGGAAGCCTGCACCCTCGGGGGTCGGTGGCTTGATGCCCTGAACGGCTTGGAGCACCGTCAATTGCACCCTACGATACAACTCCTCTTGGAAGTCCGTCCGTTCTGTTCTCGGCGGAAGAAGGGGAGGCGTCACCAGATTTCCCTCAGAGACCTGAGGGAGATCGGTGCCCAGCACAGACATTGGTGGGGAATGCCTGGGACTCCCAGATTCGATGAGGTCGATGCCTCGTCTCTGCGGGGTAACTTTGGGGGCATCACAGCAGGCTCTGGTGCCGGCCCGAGCACGGTGCCATGGGAAGATGGCGACCGGTGACTATGCTTCTGTGACTTCCCCCGGTGCTGAGAAGGATGGAGACAATCCCAACATCCTGGAGCATGAAGACACAAATGATGGCCGATCTCCAGCCCCTCTCTCCAGAGGGGGGCCCCAGAGGAAGAGTGGACAGTGAAGGTTCGGTGTCCATTGATTCCCTGCGGCCTCTCAGAGTCGACACCCCCAACACCTGAGTCAAAGGTTCAGAGTTTTTCCATCTTACGTAACTGGGCATGATGGCCTTTGTGGGTCATGTGGTTGCAAAATTGACACCCCCGGATGTCATGCAATGCCCCCAGGCAGAGGACACAAACCTCATGCGGATCTGTGATGGACATGGTCCGCGGACACTAGAGGCACCGATGAAAACCCGATGCCACTGCAAAAGTAATCGAGCAGTCAGTGCCCGGCAGACAGCAAGAGCAAGACACACCAGTAACTTACCACAAAGAAGGAAAAGAAGCTTACTTCGCCGCCCACTAAGTACCAGGCAGGGAGAAAGGGGACCCTGACTCAGATAAAGTCAGAACTGACCAAGATTTTCAAAGAAAAACACTGCAAAGAAGCAGAGCTCCACAACTGCAAGATGATGGCTCCGTAGAAAAGAAGAAACTGAAGGGGGACCCCACGTGGATGTGTGGATAATGGCATGCTGTGCATGCTCAGTGTGCCAGTCAAAGTTTCTAGAAACTTTCTTCACAGAAGACTTGGTGAAGAACCCAAGGTTAATCGAGCGAATCTGGCCATGGAAGTAGTCAGCCGTAATCTAAGCAAGAGGGGGGGGGGGGGGGTTGGAAGCAGAGACGGTATGAAGAGGAAGTTGACTGTGGAAAAGATAAGGTTTGGAGGCAAGAGAGTTTGTCTGAGGGACAGTAGTCTTGCTTGGCAAGGGCAATAGCAGAAAAGAAGGCATCAGCATGAATTTGAAATGTACAAAGTCAGCATAGGCAGGGGATTTTAGCCAGAAATCTGGAGAGGGATTAAGTGAATAACAATCTTAAAAAAAAACCTGCAAAAAAAATGTATGAATCTTCAGAAGCTACAGAGAAGGACTACCAAAATGATAAGGGGAATGGAACAGCTCCCCTATGAGGAAAGACTAAAGAGGTTAGGACTTTTCAGCTTGGAGAAGAGACAGCTAAGGGGGGATATGATAGAGGTGTTTAAAATCATGAGAGGTCTAGAACGGGTAGATGTGAATCGGTTATTTACTCTTTCGGATAATAGAAAGACTAGGGGGCACTCCATGAAATTAGCATGTGGCACATTTAAAACTAATCGGAGAAAGTTCTTTTTTACTCAACGCACAATTAGACTCTGGAATTTGTTGCCATAGGATGTGGTTAGTGCAGTTAGTATAGCTGTGTTTAAAAAAGGATTGGATAAGTTCTTGGAGGAGAAGTCCATTACCTGCTATTAAGTTGACTTAGAAAATAGCCACTGCTATTACTAGCAACGGTAACATGGAATAGACTTAGTTTTTTGGTACTTGCCAGGTTCTTATGGCGTGGATTGGTCACTGTTGGAAACAGGATGCTGGGCTTGATGGACCCTTGGTCTGAGCCAGTATGACATGTTCTCATGATTAATGCAGAAGGTGCTGCTAAGACTGTTCCAGCAGAGGTTTTATAGGTCCCTATTTTATTTTGTTTTAAGTCGTTTATGTATAATTTGTTTTTACCTATAATCCTCTCTGGATGAAGAATTTCTAGAAGTTACAGAATACAAGATTTTTAAATAAATAAATGGTGTCATTGTCTTTATGAGAAAGGCCATAAAATTAGGAAATTACTGGCTCAATTGATTAAATTTGAAAATGAAAGGCACTTGCTGAAAATAGGCCATCTAATGGCAAAATACTGAAATCATAAAAGGCTATTGACGACAGATTTGTGGCGTACTATTCTTCCCTTTACGCCTCTAAATTGACAGCTGATAATTCAGAAACCCATAACTTCCTAGATATAATTTCATATTTAAGGCTACCTGTTTAGGATAGTCAGTCTCTTGACAGGCTTAGTACAATGATTAAAATCTGGGATGCTCTAAAGTCTATGAAGTCTGGAAAGTCTCCTGGAATGTATGGCATGCCATTGAAATGGTATAAATTAAAAGGACCTTTTGACTTCTAAATTGTCCCTTCGGGCATTCTGCTCTATTTCTCTAATTAAAAAAAAAGGAAAATACCCTGATTTGTGGGTCATATCGCCCTATTTAGTTACTGAATGTGGATTAAAAATTTCTTCTAGGTTACTGGCAAATCATTTAGAAAAGGTTATACCTTTAGTTGGCTCATGCTGATCAAATTTTCTTCACTCCAGAGAATACTAATATGACTATTAGGAAATCATGGACTATCCTGGAACAGATGGAATGTTATCCTGGACCATTTGGTATTCCTGCACTGGATGTGCAAAAAGATTTTGCCTCTGTGCAGTGGGACTTTCTGATAGGTGTCTTGGCTAAATTTAATTTTGGTCCTAACTTTATAAAATGCACCTCTATGCAAACTTTTGGATTTGTTTAAATGTTAAGATCTACGCAGATGACATCCAGTTATCCTTCCCAATTAGAGCGTCAGTGACATCTGCTCTTAAGGAGTTAGAAGTTTACTTGAACACCATTCAGAAATGACTCTCTCATAAGAGAATGCCTTTAAACATTAAAAACAAAAACAAAATTATAATTATCTCTAAACAAACTTTCATCAAAATTCCCATGTTTCATTTTGAAAACCAGGTTATTGAATTGTGAACGGTAGTTCGAGATCTTGGTGTCTGGATTGACAAAAGTCTTTTCATGAAATCTCATATTATAATTTGGTCAAAACAGGGTATAATAAGCTTAAAATAATTTTCAAAGGAGTTGCGCACATAAATTAACATGCTATTGTGGCAATTTTCAAAACCATTTACGCGAGTAAATCTTATAGACAATCCAATGGCATATTATTATAGCAATTTTCAAAAGCCCACTTACTTGAGTAAATGCTTTTTAAAATCAGGCTCTAAGAAGACTAAAACCTTTCTTTGAACCAGAGGATATTAGATTAGTACTGCAAACAATGATATTTGCTAGTCTAGACCAGTGGTTCACACTGACAGATGGTTCTCAAATGCATGACACACTGAACATATGATCGTCACGGGCTAAAATGTTAACATATACTCTGTATCTACAAGATCCAGTCTGACCCCCCCCCCCCCCCTCCCAAACAATGGGTGCAGAACAGAACTAGGACATTCCCCATTCTATTTACCATACAAAAAAGATATTTTGGAATGATCTCAGTAACAGCAATATAAAGACTCTCTCCTACCAGGTACAATAGCCTTCCTTATGAAAAAACAGTAATTTACCACCAATTCATGTCGTATTGAGAAAACACAACAAATAATATTGATACAAAAGCCTACATGCTAGTAAAATACCTCACCTTGGACACACACATAGAATCGACCTTCAAGTGCAGAAAGACTACAAATATGGAGGCAGAAACTGGAATGAAAACCCAAAAAAGCCACTCTGCATTCAGATCAAAACTGAAGAAATGGAAACAGAAATATAGCACCTAACAGACTCCCAGGATCTGCAATAATGTAAGCAAACTAATGCGCAAAATGTTCCACCTGCATTATGGAACTCATTCAAACAGTAACAACCCTGCCTATGTAAAGGCAATACTACAAATATTTAACCAGGCCCTAAACACTAATACACCTATTAGCCAAGCTGATATAGATCCCTACACAGAAACTACAAGCTTGCAGATAACCCTTAGCTGGGTCACGCACACACACAGAACAAAGACAGAACCTTACAAAATACAGAATAACGTGACCATCAAGTTAATGTTTTTGTTTTTCCATTGTTGCACTGCATACACTCAGTCTGGCTTCTTGCTGTTTCCAGTTCAGTTTTTGTCTCCACATTTCTATTTATACATTTCTCAAGTAATATACAATACTAATTCTAAAACTAGAGTAATAAATATGATTCAAAACAAATGATAAATAGAATAACATCCAATCATTAAAAACTTACAAATGTATTTAAAATTCTCTAAACAGCAATAAAATATTTCAAACAGCAGACACATCACATAATATCCAATAATTAAAATGGCAGTCAATCAAGAAAGATAAACTTAAAAGTTACCTTTACTTACCCTCTCCAGCAACTCTCCTGCTCCCTTCCCTTGTAGGCCAACTGCACAAACTAGAAGCAGCAATAGCTGCTGAAGCTCTGTCCTCACGCTCCTCTTCCTTAGGGCCCATGACTAGTCTGTCTCTCTCACACACACCCCAGTCACCTCCTTGACCAATCTCTCTCTCACACACACACACACACACACTCCAGTCACCTCCTTGACCAATCTCTCTCTCACACACACACACCAGTCACCTCCTTGACCAATCGCTCTCTCTCACACACGTCACCTCCTTGACCAATCTCTCTCACACACACACACCAGTCACCTCCTTGACCAATCTCTCTCTCACACACACACACCAGTCACCTCCTTGACCAATCTCCCTCTCACACACCAGTCACCTCCTTGACCAATCTCTCTCCCACACACCCCAGTCACCTCCCTGACCAATCTCTCTCTCGCACACACACCAGTCACCTCCCAGACCAATCTCTCTCTCATACATACACACCAGTCAGCTCTCTGACCACTCTCTCTCACACACACATCAGTCACCTCCCTCACCAGTTTCTTGCTCTCACACGTGTTCTCTTTCTTACTTACATGCACAGTCTCAAACACATTTTCTCACACACTTACACACATGCTGACTCGCTCTCTCTGTCTCACCCCCAGTACACATGGCAGGTACAGCACAAGGCAGCCAGTATGCTGCTATTAAAGCAGAGTCGTGACAGGCTGGGAACTGCAGGAGTGACTCCCCCCAGTCCCGCAGCACTAAGGAGGTAGCACTCAGCTGTTTGCCTGTTCTGCGATCATTGTGGCGCTGAGTACAATCCATCGATTAGCCATGGGGATTTCCTGCCATGGAGATTTCCTGCTGTGCTGCTGTTTGGGCAATCCTTCGATTTGTTGCCCCGGGTCTGTGGCATTGGGCAGGCTCCAACTGGGAGTATTAGTGCTGAAACAGCAGGGGGGAGAGAACTGAGGATGAGAATTGAGATACACTGAAATCCTCTGTGGAGGAAAGGAGCTTGCTCAGCTTCCAATCACACTGGGTTATGGCACCCTATGCCTATCCGTAACCAGCCTGTAACACTACTCCCTTTCCTTGCTTAACATCCCTCATCTCAAATATCTAGGTCTACTTTGAAATTTGTCCTCTCTCTAAATGGACAGTAATAGGCTAATAATTAGTAAAGCAATGGTCTGCCAATAACTCACTACATCCAGCCAAGGAAGAGCATCTGTAATTGAAATTACCCATAAAAGTGATTAGATCACTGAAATGTGCAAAGTGCCTTTAATGTCCACCTTCCTTGCAATCAGCAGGGGCAAAGCACTGATCTTACCTGGGAGGCAACTTCATTCATCAGCGACACGGGGCAGCTAATCGATGGACTGTCCAAACAGCAGTGTGGCAGGAAATCTCTGCGGCCAAATTCTCAGCTCACTGCTCTGTGCCACAATGCTCGGAGCACAGACAAACAGCTGAGTGCTGCCTTCTTACCACTGCAGGGCCGGGAGGAGCCTTGGGTCATGATTTCGGAAGCGGCAGCAGCAGCATGCTTGGCCCTTTCTTCTTCCCGCATGCCTGGTCAACATCGATTCCTCTTCTGGGCCAGGGAAGAAGAAAAAGGCCATGTTGCTGTTGCCGGCTTCCACAAAACACCGCTGCGGTTCCCCTCAGGGCTTGAATGTGCCGATAGCACGGGCAGGAATGGCAGCAGTGTTCGTTGAAGAATTCGCTGGGGTGAGGAGAGGGAGGGAAGAGCAGCAGGAGACCAGGATGTGTGCAACACACCTGCCGGTGCTTGGCGACACACCAGTTGAGAACCGCTGGTCTAGACTATTGTAATTCTTTATTAATAGATGTTCCATACAACACTATCAGGCCGCTTCAACTAGTGCAAAACTCTGCTGCAAAAGTTCTTTTTGGGATATGCCGTTATAATCTTGTTACCCCTGTATTAATAAACCTCCCCCAGCTACCCATACAATATAGTATACAGTATAAAATTCCTACTTTAGTTCATAAAATTATACATAACACTGACATTCCTTGATTCAAGATTACCTGTCTATATCCCCCAACACTGCTTACACTCGGCAAACAGTGTAAGCAGTGTTTGCCGAGTGGATGTTCTATCGATTAACAGGCTCATCTGGGGGAGGTTAGGAACAGAGCTATTTCAATCGCAGGTCCCATTTTATGGAATAAGATGCCAGAGAATCTGTGACTCATTCCAGACATAAAAAGATTAAAAAAAAAAAAAAAAGACTTAAAAACATGGCTGTTTAGACAGGCTTTCAGCGAAACGATCTAAGGATTCAGACAGCATTGCGGTTAACAGCAATTACCTGTGATCTTTTAATAATTCTTGGATATCTTTCAGATGTTGAGGGATTAAGAAGGTGCAGATAAAAAAAGAGTGGGCATGTTTTTATTTATTTATTTGATTTATATCCCACTTTTCAGGCACTTCAAAGCAGATTAGATTCAGTTACTGCGGGTACTTCCTATCCCCCAGAGGGCTAACAATCAAAGGGCCTGATTTACTAAGGCTTTTCTCTCATTCTGTCTATGGGAAAAACGTTTAAGTAAATGAGGCCCTTAAGTTTGTACCTGAGGCAATGGAGGGTGAAGTCAATTGCCCAAGGTCACAAAGTCCATCAATAGGATTAGAACCCTGGTTTCCCCAGTTCTTAGCCCACTGCTTTAATTACTAGGCTACTCCTTCACTCCGTTAGCAGATCATACGTCTTCGGAAGCATTAGCTTTCTTAATACAAACTTCTGCCCATTTAATAGCCTCCTCAGGGTTTAAGATCAAAATTAGTTTGAGCCCCTAAAGTCCACATATAGTTTGGAACAGTGGTGGGCAAACTACGGTCCACAGGCCAAATCCGGCCCGTCTATCACTTTGGGACACGCCATTATGTGCAGCCTGCCGATACTCCGATCCACCTGCCCTACGTCATTATCAAAGGCCAAGTTATAGCCCTTGATGACTCTTGAACATCGCTGGGTGGTAAGGGGAGGCCCTGTTCGTTGGCACTGGCAGTGATCCCACCCCCCCGCCAGAGAGGAGTCCATTGGTGTGCCAGCGAGAAAAACACAGTGATGCAGCAGCATCACCTGCCAGAGCCCAGCCAGCGGGCCAAATAAGAAGAAAAACAGTTGCAGCAGCATCAACCACTGGAGCCCAGACTGGTAGGGCCGAAAAAAAAAATGTTACAGCAGCGGCGCCCACCGGAGCCAAGGCCGGCTGGGCTAAAAACAAAGAAAAATAAAAAAGATGCGACAAGCCCAGGCCGGCGAGGCCAAAGGAGGAGAAGGGAGACACAGCAGTTGCGCCTGCTGAGGAAGAAAAGAGACCGACTGGTGGGTCGTCGCTTCAACCCAAGCCAGCAGGGCTGAAGAATGAGCAGAGGTAAAATTGTGCGTTTGGGAGTGCGCTTGTGAGTTTGCCTGTGAATCAGAGATTGATAACCTGCTTGTGTCTGTGCCTGAGACAGAGACTGGTAGCCTGCTTGTGTGTGCGCCTGTGAGAGAGAGAGAGAGATTGGGAGTCTGATTGTGTGTGTGCGTGCCTGTGAAAGAATATCTACAATCTCAGGCTGACTGAAAATGAAATGTTTCCAGGTATGGAGAGGGCGCAGGAATTTTTTTTTTTTTAACTTTATTATTTTTAATTATTGGATGTTTGATATGTCCGCTGTTTTGAAATATTTGATTGATTTGGGGGAAAAGCTTAAAGTTTTTTTTATCATTCTTCTCAATTATTAGGTGGTGTTCTATTTGTCATCTTTTTTGAAATATTCTTTTTATTATTATGGTTTCCTCATTGCTATGACTGATTTATATTTCTTGACTTTGTTTTATCAGGCATGGTGATATTTCTGGTTTTGATTTATTGCGCTGCATTCGAGTCTAGCTTTTAGAAGTTTCCAGTCCAGTTTTTTTGTCTGCACCTTAATATTTATACTTATGGCCAGTATTTGTGACTGAGGTTAGGTGGTCTGTTAGCTGGGAAAATATCTTGTACCTGTTGGGGGTGAAGGTTTTTCTGTTTTTGGTAGAGATTGGGGAGCCATGATTGAAGGGGCTCCTTGGGTGCTAAAAATGATGGTGTTTAAGCCTGCTGGATATTGAAATGCCTGCAGCAAGTTTTGGAAATTTGATAGATGTGTCAAGGACCCACCCTGCCCCACCCACAGGCCTTCGTTGCGCTCAATAACTTGTAATGTGGCCTCAGCACAAACATGTTTGCCCATACCTGGTTTAGAAGGAACCAGTATAGCATAGTTAACTTGTTTTTAGCCTCTGAGAGAAAAAAATACTGCCTTACACTGGGGAAAAAAACCAAAGAACAGCCGACTGAAGAGGTCTGCCTTATGGATATTCTAGATCAGTGCTTCTCAACCGGTGTGTCATGTCTCCCGGTGTCCAACTGCCCGTTGTACTTTCCTTCTCCCTTTTTCCACCCCTGCAGGCCAATTGGAAGCCTTTCTTCCTACGCCCACTGCCCAATGGGAAGCTTCCTTCATTCTGCCTGCCCCCGCGCAGGCCAATCGGAAGCCTCTTCCCTTCTGCCTGCCAGTGGGAGTACGAAGAAGGGAGGAAGCCTTTGATTAGCCGGGGAGGCAGGCATCGCATAGCCCAGGGGTGGGGTGGGAGGAATAGCAGTGTTGAACTCAGACAAAGCAAGGCTACCACGGGAGCCCATCCCCGTGACGGCGAAGAGGAAAACATGACCCCAACCAAGCAAGGACGCCATGGGAGCCCATCCCCGTGGCTGTGAAGAGGAAATCCGACCCCGACAAAGACCACCACGGGAGCCCATCCCCATGGCAGCGAAGAGGAAACCAGACCCTGACAGAGGCCACCACAGGAGCCCACTCCCGTGGCGGCAAAAAAAGAAGGCCCGTGGAATAAAGCCGCGGCGGAACTGGAGCCCATCCCTGCAGTGCAGGAAGAAGTTTTTGGTGAGAGCTTGTGTCTGAGGGTGTGAATGGGTGCCTGGGTGAGAGCTTGTGCGTGTGCGGGTGAGAGCTTGTGTGTATGGGTGTGAATGGAAGCCTGGGTGAGAGCTGGTGTGAATGGGTGCAAGAGCATTTGTATGTGATTGAGAGCTTATATATAAGAGATCATGAATGTGATTGAGTGAGACACTGGTCAGGGAGGTGATGTGTTTCTGTGTGAGAGAGAGAGAGAGCCTGGTCAGGAAGATGACTGGTGTGAGAGAGACCGAGACTGGTCGCGTGTGTGTGTGTGTGTGTGTGATGTTTTAATAATTTTTATTTATTGTTGGATATTATTCTGTTCAGCAGTTGTTTTGTAACATTTTTAGTATAGCTTTACAATTATTTCTGTGTGGGGCTCTATAGCAGCTTGGCTTATTCTGTTTTCCCAATAAGAAATGTATTAGTGTTTAGGGCCTGGTTTAATAGTTGTATTTCTTAGATAGGGTTGTTACTGTTTAGAGTGTGTTCCATAATACAGATGTAACTTTGTGTGCATTATTGCAAATCCTGAGAGTCTGTTAGGTGCTATATTTCTCTTTCCATTTCTCCAGGTTTGCACTGCATGCAGAGTGGCTTTTTTGGTCTTCCATTCCAGTTTGTGTCGCCATATTTATAATTTGTGGTTTTTCTGTACTTGTTGAATGGTGTGTGACCAAGGTGAGGTATTTTACTAGCATGTAGGCATTTGTATCAATCTTATTTGTTGTGTTTTCTCAATAGGATATGCATTAGTGGTAAATTACTGTCTTTTCATAAGGAAGGCTATTGTGCCTGGTAGTAAAGGGAGTTTGTTTTGCTTTTACTGGGATGTCATCAGAACCAGAATATCTTTTTTGTATGGTGAGTTGTACAGGGTAATGCCCTAGATCTTCTCTGCAATTATTGCTGGGGGTTGAGGGGATTCCTGTGGATGCAGAGTGCATGTTTACATTTAGCCCCGTGATGGTCACATGTTCAGTATGTCACACATGTGAGAACCATCTGTCAGGTGTGTCCCGGCCAAAAAAAGGTTGACAACCACTGTTCTAGATATTATTCCAAAAGAAAATGCGGTCTATCTGAATAGTGGTTGCATGGATAAGTTTAAGAAAATTTGGTCTAATTGGCTTAAATTTTTCAAACTAGATTGGTTTGCTTAATGGGAGACTGAATTGGGAAAAACATACTTTCTTCAGAGTGGGATGTGTAAGATTTATCTATGGTAATGACTCCTTTGACTTGTTTTTTTATTTTTGTTCTGAATGTTTCAATAAAAAAAGCAGTAAACAATATAGAAAACAAGATGGCTGGTGAGATGAAGGAAAGATTGGTTCTTACCTAGTTTTCTTTCCTTGAGTCCTACCAGATAAATGTTTTTTCTCCCCTACCAGCAGAGACAAAGAACAAAAGCTTTACTGTATGGTAAGGTACTTAAACAATGTAACACTTGCATTCTGTCAGTAATTCTATATCAAAGCTAAACAACCACCCTCTATGAGCAGGGGTAATGACACTCTTCAAATGAACCCAAAACTAGGCTTGATCGCCCCGACAAGACAGCAACAAATTCACAATTTTCCTTATTGCAAAACATACCTATATATATAATCTATCTATCTATATACAGTGACTTGCAAAAATATTCGACCCCCTAAAAAGTCAGCAGATTTGTATAGTTTACAAATGACACTTACATAGATTGTTCCAGTATATTTATTGCAAATCAATATGCTCTTAAAGTAAATTTTCAAAGTCATAATTCATTATTTCTTTGCATTTTTTTGTTAAATAAAATTAAGAACTGAAAAATGCTGCTTGATAAGTATTCAACCCCTGTACTGTGGAAGTGCTATATTTACACAGATAAAAGATACTGCCCTAACAATTGGCTTACAGTTGGCCTCTGTGTGTGTGAATCATTCAAAAAGGTCACCTTTTCTGAAAAAGAGACCCCCTAAAATTCTAGTACCATTGCTCAGACTGAGTCTGAAGGAAAGCTGTGAAAATGAAGACCAAAGAGCATTCTAAGGAAATTAAAATAATAGACAGGCACAAGGTAGAAAAAGGCTGCAAATTAATATCCCAGTGCTTGGTTATCCCAATGAGCACTGTTGAATCAATTGTGAGGAAATGGAAGCTGCATCATACCACTCAGACACTGCCTAGATAAGGCCGTCCCTCAAAACTCAGTGTCAAAGCAAGGAGGAGTCTTGTGAGGGAAGCCACAGAGGTGCCAACAATCCCTTTGAAAAAGCTACGGATGTGCAGATGACATTCAGTTCTACATTCCTTACACCAAATCAATTGAAAATACAGCATCAACACTCTCAACATACATAAAGGCAAGACAGCATGAATTGACAAAGCTTAAACTAACTCTAAACACAAATAAAACTGAAATTTTTATTTCAGTTTTAATCAGTTTTAATCAACCCTGACCTGGGTAATTTTCATATAACACCCTCTGAACAAGTACAAGACCTAGGAAACAATGAGAACATCACAATGAAAAAGCACATAAAAAAAAAAAAATTCAATTAAAACCGGATACTCCAAACAGAGAATACTGCATCGGTTGAAACCACTGCTAACATTCCAGGATTTCCGCACTGTTACTGTTGCGAGCGTAGCGGTGGACCCTTAGGCCGGCCTAACGGAGTGAGATGGAGAAAGAGGAAGAACACTGCGTGGTAAAGACATAGGCCGGGAGGTGGTGCCAAGCTGAATGTAGAGCTGAAGTCTTCACCCTGGAAGCCGAGGACCCCCCCGGGAGGAGCCCTTGAGGTCCCGGACTGCTGGGACTTAGGCGAACGGAGAGAACTGAAGAGATGTCTTCACCCTGGAAGCCCAAGACCCCCCGGGAGGAGCCCGTGAGGTCCGGACCGCTGGGACTTAGGAGATCAGAGAGAAGAAGATGGATAAAACTAACCTTGGTCGAAACTGGTGACAAGCGTGAAGAATCAAAGACAGCCCGGAGACAGGAACCAGGAAAACAAGCTGGAAATCCAGAACTGGAACTGAGACTGAAGATCTGAAGCTGGAGCTGAACAAATTCAATAAACAGTATCTACAGAAAATCCTGGCTAGGCAGAGTTTAAACACAGCAACAAGCGTCGAGCAGAAAACCTTGTTGCCAAGCAACTTGAATCAGTCAGACGCCAGGTTTAAATATCTACCGACGTCTGACGTCACTCCAGGAGGCGGGCCGTAGTCCAGTGAAAAAAGCAGTTAAAAACCACCCCTCCTTACGCGCACGCGTCAAGGAGGGGAGGGACCAAGTCTCGAGGGTCGACAGCGTCTCCACGAGGGAGATGCCGCCGCAAGGCAGGCCGAACAGGCCCAAATAGCAGCGGCACTTGCCGGTACGCCGGAATAGAAAAGGCGCGCTCGAACCCCCGGACCCCTCAGACGAAGCCTTGGTGGCACTAAGGGCTCAGTCGCGAGGTGTATTCCACGCTGCTACCAGAGCTTTAGCCCTCTTATGAAATGGAAAAGCCTTCACAGGACCTCTAAGAACTTCTAAAATGGGATCCTCGCCTTCCTGTTCAGGCTGAGCTGGCTTGTCTGTGATACCCAACTGTGCTAGGGCTTGAGTAGTCATGGGTGTCCACCCCTCTCTTTTAAAAAGTTAATTAATCCACCTCAAGACCAATATCCACATCTGACTGCAGACATTTATGGCAAGGAGGAACCCAAAGACCCTCAAAGGAGTCCTCGTGCCCCAGCAACAGTAGAATCAGAGCCTTTTTAAATAAAAACACCCTATGCATGAGCACAGCAAATTCAGGGGGGAAAAAGGCTCCTTCTGGCACCTGCCCCAACCTATCCTGAAAAGTAGAGCTTCCAGCACTTTTTCCCATGGCATGCTTAAGCTACCCTCCTCTGGGGTCAGAATAAGTGGGTCTGTGAAGGCCTCTCTGCCCTCTCCCTTAGCAACGGAAGCACCTAAAATGGCCACTGCTTCTCTGCCTAGATCCCCGCTTGCAGACTCTGGACCTATAGCAACTGATTGCTTCCAGGAACCAAGAACTGATCCGCCCTCGTTAGCCAAGATGGGTTCACCAGTGCAACCCTCTCCATCACCCGTGTAAGACTGACAGAACCTGAAGGCCTGAATCATCCTTGGCGGCCTCCATACATGGGGCACTTTTTCCCGCACTCACTGCAGCAGCCATTGCTGTCAGCACCATGCAAGAGCAGGAACAGAGAAAAACAAATCCACCACTTTACTCACTGTCCTCCTTGTGGTCAAATATCTGGTCGGAAAGGGTTCCACAGCACAGGACAACTGCCACTGGAGTCAGTAAACATTTCCTCCATGTTTAACAACTAGTTCTCCCTCTGCTTTTTTTTTTTAAACTTTACCCAAAACAGCAGAGTCATAAAATAATGAAAAAATATATTTTCTTGACATTGAATCTCTAGAATCCAAGCAGGGCGCAGATAGAAAGGAGAGAAGAGAGGCAAAGGAATGAGGGAGCTAGCTCCACTAGCTTTCAGACTCTACTCCCTGCAAGGACGCATGCTTGCCAAAGTCACCAACCTCCTTCTCATCCCTAATCAACCAGGATAGCCCACGTAGGACTTGCATACTCTTGGAAACAATTTGTCCACCATCCCATCTGACTGTAGGTTCAACAATTCTACCAACGGCTGGAGACAGAGAATACTAAAAGACTGCAGGTAGCACACTAAGTTCCTTAGTGTACAATAAAGCTTTTGTTCTCTGTCTCCAACTGTTGGAAAAGGAGAAAAAACATATATCTGGACTGATCTGGAGGACAATAAAGAATGTAGAAAATGGTTGTAGTGGGCTTGACATTCATAGTAGACATGGAATAAGATAGGAGAGAACTAGCAACAGCAAGAGAAGGAGTAGAGGAGCCATAAAAACAAAAAAACTGACTAACCTGAGACAACAGTATGAGCCGCATACTTCCTGGCAAGCAGCTGGAAGGAGCATGAAGAGTGAGCAGCCCAAGTGGGATGTGGTAAACTCAGGAGTCCACCACCAAAGAAGCTGGGAGAAGCATGAAGATGGACTGCAGATGGCCTTCCTCAGTTAGACCTATACAGGGCCATTTTAATAATAACTACAATAATTTGTTGACCAAAAAAGTACCTTTTTTTTTTTTAATTTTAGCTCAAATGCCTTGGTTTTATCTGGCTCAAAGAAGAGAGAGAGGTTACACATTGCACAGGTGAGCCCAAGAGTCCTCCTGAATCTTAATCCAGTGCCCCAATCACTAAGCTCCTCCTATTGCACATTTCATAATAATCCCTGGTTTGTTAATTTATAATGACCTTGCTTCATTCTGTGTAATCTGCCTTGAAGTAGTCTTTGCCGTGAAAGGTGGTGTATGAATTCAATAATAAATTAAAATACAGTAGCCAATAACTGTGCTTGCAATAAATGGACTAAAGTTGAGAGGAGATATAAAATAGGGGCAGAACCTCCCACCCCCCCAAAAGGTAGCTGTGAACAAAGGACCACTGTGCCAGATCTCAGCCCGGGTTCTGACTGAGCTGGAAGTCCAAAGAGCAGGAAGGTAAATTGGCTCTTACCTGCAAATTTTCATTCCTGTAGTACCACAGATCAGTCCAGACTCCTGGGTTTTGCCTCCCTGGGTTTTGCCTCCCTGGGTTTTGCCTCCCTGCCAGCAGATGGGTTTTGCCTCCCTGCCAGCAGATGGAGACATAACCCAGTGTGCCACCTAGAGTCCCTCAGTATCGACCTGTACCCAAGCCAAGATAACAGCAACAACCATAACCTTCTAAGCAAACTCCCTCCTCTCCAGCGAGCCAGAGGAAGGTAAAGTTGCCCAAAAAGACAAATGGAAAACTCATTTCCCAAATTTAACATAAGAATTCAGCATTAAAAACCTCCAACAACTCCGCACTATATATAAAGCAACAGTACGAGCGCACCCCCCGTAAATGGGCAATTCTCTGGACTGATCTGTGGTACTACAGGAATGAAAATTAGCAGGACCAATTTTCCTCTCTCTGTATGTACCCAGATTAGTCCAAACTCCTGGGATTTACCTAAGCTCCCCTTAACTCAGATGGAACCT
Source organism: Rhinatrema bivittatum (assembly GCF_901001135.1). Taxonomy (NCBI): domain Eukaryota; kingdom Metazoa; phylum Chordata; class Amphibia; order Gymnophiona; family Rhinatrematidae; genus Rhinatrema; species Rhinatrema bivittatum. The sequence goes on from NC_042616.1 coordinate 86,646,828, forward strand.
GGAGAGCTCTGCTCTAGAACACTCTTGCCAAAGCACATGGAAGCCAGAGCCCTGACATCAAAGCAATAATGCCTAGCAAAAGTGTTCAACATCTTCCCAGTAGCTGCCCTGCAGATTTCTATTGGGACTCAGACCAGGAAGTCGCCTGAGAACACGTCGAGTGTGCCGCTAAACCCCTTGGCACCGGGTGCCCTTTAGAAAAGTAAGTCAACTCGATCACTTCTTTAAGCCACCATGCAATTGTAGCCTTAGAAGCCTTACCTCCCTTCTTTGGACCACTCCACAGTACAAAGAGGTGATCCGATCTACAAAGAGGTGATCCGATCTACAAAGAGGTGATCCGATCTACGGAAATCATTAGTAACCTATTGATACCTTAATAATCCACGACACTCATCTAAAAGCCTCAGCTACCCAGCATGAGGCGCAGGGGAATCCAAAGCTGGAAGTTCCACTGTCTGACTAAGATGGGACGCCAAGACTACCTTCAGCAGAAAAGACGACACCATGCATAAAGATACCTCAAAATCAGAATCTGTAGGAAGGAATCTTAACACGACAGCGGCTAGAACTCTGAAATTCTCTTGGCTGAACAAACAGCCAACAAGAAAACCCCTTTAAGAGTCTATTCCTTAAACACAGCCCTCTTTATTGGTTCAAACCAAGCCTCACAAAATCCTCTAAGGATTAGATTCCGTTTCCAAGGTGGACAAATGTTCCGCACCTGAGGACGCAAGTTCTTATCTACCCAAAGGAACTGTAATAAAATCTGGATATGCAGACAGAGGATACCCTTGCACCTTACCCCAGAGACAACCTTATGTTGCTACCTGGACTCTCAGAGTTAAAGGTCAATCCCTTCCTGTAGAAAAGCCAAAATATATGACACTGTAGCCGGAACAGGCTGAAGCTGCACTCCACCAACAGCAGATCAGGAGTCGAAGACGCTCCAAATTCGCATATACGTCAAGGATGTAGAAAGTCATTTAGCCTGCAATAAGGTGGAAATAACTGCTTCAGAATACCCCCTCTGTCTCAGTCGTCTCCTTTCAGAAGCAAAGCCACGAGACAGAAGTGAGTGACCTGATCCGAAAATATTGGGCTGTGATGGAGAAGAGGCGACCAATGTCCACCAGGAAGACCTTGTGAGGCTGGAAAATTGGGCATCAAAATGGCAGATGAAATTTAATGTGGACAAGTGCAAGGTGATGCATATAGGAAAAAAGAACCCATGCTATAGTTACACAATGTTAGGTTCCATATTAGGTGCTACAACCCAAGAAAGAGATCTAGGCGTCATAGTGGATAACACATTGAAATCGTCTGTTCAGTGTGCTGCGGCAGTCAAAAAAGCAAACAGAATGTTGGGAATTATTAGAAAGGGAATGGTGAATAAAACAGAAAATGTCATAATGCCTCTGTATCGCTCCATGGTGAGACCGCACCTTGAATACTGTTTACAATTCTGGTCGCCGCATCTCAAAAAAGATACAATTGCGATGGAGAAGGTACAGAGAAGGGCAACCAAAATGATAAAGGGAATGGAACAGCTCCCCTATGAGGAAAGACTAAAGAGGTTAGGACTTTTCAGCTTGGAGAAGAGACGGCTGAGGGGGGATATGATAGAGGTGTTTAAAATCATGAGAGGTCTAGAACGGGTGAATCGGTTATTTACTCTTTCGGATAATAGAAAGACTAGGGGGCACTCCATGAAGTTAGCATGTGGCACATTTAAAACTAATCGGAGAAAGTTCTTTTTCACTCAACGCACGATTAAACTCTGGAATTTGTTGCCAGAAGATGTGGTTAGTGCAGTTAGTATAGCTGTGTTTAAAAAAGGATTGGATAAGTTCTTGGAGGAGAAGTCCATTACCTGCTATTAATTAAGCTGACTTAGATAATAACCACTGCTATTATTAGCCACGGTAACATGGAATAGACTTAGTTTTTGGGTACTTGCCAGGTTCTTATGGCCTGGATTGGCCACTGTTGGAAACAGGATGGTGGGCTTGATGGACCCTTGGTCTGACCCAGTATGGCATGTTCTTATGTTCTTAACCTCAGCGGCCAGTCTATAGCCATGTTGATCTGTGAGGGAGTCGTTTGGACCATTAGATATCCGAGGGGTTAAAGGTGCTCTTAAGGAAGATAAGGCCATTGCAGAAAAACAAGATTAATTCTTTGCTTCTGTGTTTACTAATGAGGATGTTTGGGAGATACCGGTTCCGGAGATGGTTTTCAAGGGTGATGAGCAAGATGAACTGAATCAAATCACTGTTAACCTGGAAGATGTAGTAGGCAAGATTGACAAATCACCTGGACCAGATGGTATGCATCCCAGGGTTCTGAAGGAATTCCAAAATGAAATTTCAGATCTAATAGTTAAAATTTGTAACCTATTAAAATCATCCATTGTACCTGTAGACTGAAGAATGACCAATGTAACCCCAATATTTAAAAAGGGCTCCAGGTGCAATCTGGGAAACTATAGACCAGTAAGCCTGACTTCAGTGCTGGGAAAAATAGTCAAAACTATTCTAAAGATCAAAATTACAAGGTATACAGAGAGACATGGTTGAATAGAACACAATCAGCATGGATTTACCCAAGGTAAGTCTTGCCTCACAACTCTGCTTCATTTTTTTGAAGGTGTTAATATACATGTGGATAAAGGTGAACTGGTAGATGTAGTGTATTTGGATTTTCAGAAGGTGATTGACAAAGTCCCTCATGAGACGCTTCTAAGAAAACTATAAAGTAGGAGATGATGTCCTTTCGTGGATTACGAACTGGTTAAAAGACAGGAAACAGAGTAGGATTAAACGGTAAATTTTCTCAGTGGAAAATGGTAAACAGTGGAGTGCCTCAGGGATCAGTACTTGGACAGGTGCTTTTTCAATATATTTATAAATGATTTGGAAAGGAATACAACGAGTGAGGTAATCAAATTTGCAGATGATACAGAATTATTCAGAGCAGTTAAATCACAAGCGGATTATGATAAATTGCAGGAAGACCTTGTGAGACTGGAAGATTGGGTATCCTCGGCGATGTAAGATGCTGCCAGCTGCTACAAGTGCTGCTCCGCCAAGAGAATCAACTTCCAGGCCTCGCGATAGGATCCATACTGGATGGCCATCATACTGGATGTAGGCCACCATCTGATATGATCCATACTGGATGGCCGCATATCCGTAGCAGACATGCAAGCAATGCGAAATGCACCGCTCTCATCTCTAACCAATTGATAGACCATGAGGCCTCCTGTTTCGATCACTGGCCCTGCGCCAACTGATCTTTACACCCCACCTTCCATCTGGAGAGGCTTGCAGTGGTGGTGACTATTACCCAATTCAGAACCTCCAATTCAGCACCCACATGAAATTGGTGTAAGCCAGCCACCACAAAAGACCGTCCCTGGCTTTCTCCCTCTAAGGGAAGAGGAAGATGAAACTCTTCCAATAACGGATTCCAGTAGGAGAGAAGAGCCCTCTGCAGAGGCCACATATGTGCAAATTCCCAATGCATTAATTTCAAATGTCAATGCCATAAAACCCAGAACCTGTAAATAGTCCCAGACTCTGGGCACCGAAAGCTCTAGCAAATGCCATACCTGACTCTGCAATTTCAGCAATCTCTCTCGTGAAAAACACTCTCTCCGCTAGCTTGTCGAACTGAGCTCTCAGATACGCCAGAGTTTGAGAGGGGATTAAATTGGTCATTGCTAGGATCACTACCCATTCTAGAGACTTGAAGAGCATCAGTACCTTTTGTACTGATTGTAGACATGCTTCCTCTAAATTCCTACAAATAAGCCAGTCATTCAGACACAGATGCACCAACGGACCTCCTTTTGCAATGTGGCCGACACCACCACCATCACCTTGGTGAAGGTATCGGAGCCATTGTCAGCCGAAGGGAAGGACTTGAAATTAAAAATGTTCCCTTAGGACCATGAACCTCAGGAATCTGTGGGGCTCCGGCCTGATGGCTATGTACAGATATGCCTGCTAAGAACTCTCCCTTACATACTGCCATGATGGACCTCAGAGTCTTTGGAAACAGGGAACCTTGAGAGCTACTTTTGCCTTCTTTAAATCCAATATCAACCGAAACATCCCCTTCTTTTTTTTGGAACCACGAAAAAGATGGAATATAGGAAAATTGGTTCTTCCCCTTTATAAAAACATACCTCTGAGGCATTCCACGGAAGGCCAATGAACTCAAATTGGATACAGGGCAGAAAGAAACAGGACAACTTAAAACTGACCTCCAGCCACAGTGAGCGTGTTCAAGGCCTGAGCTAACAAATTCAGTAAGACATCTCTGCGAAAAAGGAAAAAATCTGAGCAGAGTCCAATGCGGCTCTCAATCAGATGTAATTTCTCCCTTTCTAGAAGTGAGAAAGCCAATTCCCCATCAGAATCCTCCAATGTCTCATGATCCACATCCCCTTGAACGTTACCAGGGACAGAATCTCTGTGGCATTTGCCCACCATGACTGACAAATGGGAGGCCTGAGCATGCGATCCCTACATAGTAGGTTGCTTCGCCTTTGCTGGGTCCCCCTGCAGAAAAGTCTGCAGGCCCTGGAAACATTCCACACAGGAGGAGAATGGATCTATACCAGAGCCCATAGGCCCACCTTGCTGTCTCCAACCTATCTCTTGAGGAAGCTTCTGCCATTGGGAACAAGGGAGGAGAAGAACTGACCATTGCCTTGCCTCCCATTCCACTCCCCTCCAGAGACACCAGAGGCCGAGGGGATGTCCCAACATGGGCAAAAGCTGTAATCAAATTGCTTTGAGCATCTAAAAGGTGCTGACACAGAGAAAAAGAGAGAGTGAGGTCTGAGAATTGCTCTCAGAGAGCAAGCCTCACAGAGGGCAAGGAGCTTTAAACTGTTCAGCCCCACGCCTAGCTTACCTGAATTTCGGCTCTAGGCGGCCTCCTGCGCACACACCAACACCATCCGTGCATACAAGTGTACTCCTCCAGGACATGTGCAAATACGAGCTCAAGACTAGTCTGCAATCGTACGCGCACAAGTACCCATGCAAATACGCGCTTAAGTCTAGGTCACAGACGTACGTGCTCAAATCTAGGCCTCAGCCTTACATGCACAGGTCCCCACACAAGCAACTGCCCCATGCCTATGTGCACGGGAAAAGAACCACCACCACAGCCTACCATGTGGCTAAGAAAAGTCTGTCTGCACCTTCCACATATTTAAGCCCAGATCCATTCAATATCCAGCACCGAAAATCACTGAAGGCCTGAACAGCTTCTCAACAGCTCAGGCCTTTTGACCGGCCGAGAATCCCTGGAGACTGGGCTGAGAGCCAGCTTTCCCCGCTGCCTGTTCCACTAAACAAGCTTTGTGCATAAGTAAATTAAAACTGGCTGAAGACCTCTACCAGAATCAGAGACTCCTCCCTCAGTGTAAGTGCCTCTCTGCACCTCTGTGGGACAGGGAACCACCGGCGATAGTTGAGGAGGGTATTCCCCGCCTTTCCTGCCGATGTTACAGACACTGCTAGGGAATAAAAAACGGTCGCCTTTCTTGTGCTACTGGGGAAAGCCTCAGCACTAGACCCAGCCACCCATGAGGCTCATTTAGCAGTCAGTCTAGTGCTGGGCTTCCCCAAAGTGACTTCCCCACCAGGGATGCACATCAAATACAAGCTGTATGAATTTAGGCGTGACCGCAAGTCTGCACATGAACGGCACGGTCTGCCTTGCGCCATTGCCACACGGCCTGAACAGCGCTCCTCTATTCCCAAACCCATTTACCTGAAGCTCAGGAAATCCCCGGGTAACCAGTTCTGAAGCAGCGATCAAGAACCTGAGTGACCGGCACAACAATTCCACTGCCTCCCGGTCGCTTTTTTTTTTTTTTTCTTTTTTTTAAATCAAGCTTTAAAACTGCATCCGCTGCTGTAACTAGCCCCGGAACAAAGAGGAACAGAAATTCAATTCTTCCCTGCTTCGACATGACCTGAAATGCAGAGCTGCCAGTGGAACCAATGCTGCCTCATGGGGAATGAGGGATTTGGACCACCAGATGTACATCCCCATGGAATCTCGGAGCAAGCTGCCATTAGGGTCACCAATCCCCTGTTCGTCCACCTCAAGCCAGGGGGGGGGGGGATGGCTCTACCAGCCCCTAATCCTCCCACCCCTCTCCCCAGGAAGGAAGTAGAAAGCTCTCCTCTTTTTCTTCTTTTTCTTATAAACTCCACTGCAGGTTTTAACACCATCTACCATCTGCTGGAGACAGAGAAATACTGAAGGACTGCAGGTGGCACACTGAGTTATGTACAGTGTCAGTGAAACTCTCTCTGTCTCCATCTGCTGGCAGGGAGGCAAAACCCAGGAGTCTGGACTGATCTGGGTACACACAGGGAAAAACAAGCTTCTAGTTTTAGAACACACTGATCCAATGAGTTCTATCTGTATTGCCACTCATTACCCTCCTAAAGAACTTCACTTTGTGGCCCAATTGCATATCTTCTGCTATTAACTTTCAAAGCCCCAAAAGACAAAGGGTGAATTGTTGTGAGACTACTGCAGCAGTCCAGCTGCCAAAAAGCCAGATTGCAAATTATTCTTAATGCTCCATACCCCTCCCCCCCATGCTTCATCCATGCTTACCTCCGAAAATTTGTTGTCTCCAGCTGGTGCCATGTGACCTCTTGACCATCCACTCTTAAAGTAGTCTTCATTAGTGGCACTGAACATAGGAGGGACACTGGGATCAGGCCTGAATTTACAGCGTTCCCGGTTCGTATCCCCTAATGAAAGATAAGAAAGAATGATTCAGCTACTTACTACTGCTTACCAAAACTGTATGGGGTACATTTCCAATAGGGTGCCTAACAGTATGTATATATATATATATATATATATATATATATATATATATATATATATATATATATATATATATATATATATATATATATATATATATATATATATATACATACATACACACACACACACACACACTTTTCAGCCACCACAAAGCCTCTAATTTTGAAACCAAGTACCAGAGTATGCTGAAATTGTTATGCAGCTAAAATACTGGTGTATACTTAACACATCAAAGGTGAAATTTCATGTTACCTGATAATTTCATTTCCTTGAGTCTTGCTAGACTAGTCCTTACTCATGGGATTTCCCCCTCCACAGCCTTCAGTGACAAAGAACATCTTTTTCCCTTGTGAAGTTATGTCGTTATAAGGGGGATGTGGTCTTAGGCAGGTGCCAGTAACCTTATGTCAGAGCAGGAATGAGACAACTACCCCAACACCAGAACTTCCCAATCACTGTGCCACAAGACGCTAAGATTCCTCCTGTGCCGTTGTGGTCTACCTTGCAGAGACGGAAGTAGGAGTTTGCCATTCCTAAGCACTGTTACTGCTGTTGTGCGGCCGACTCCCTCCCTCCCCCCACCCCCTGTAAGGTCAGACAATATTGAGCAGGAAGTGCAAAGCACAGTCCACCAGTTTGCTGCAGCAGCTCAGGCATATATTTTGTCACAAAAACTGGAACAATTTGAAGGTCATTGGCAAATATTTCCATCTTACAAAAATTAAGTAATTTTCCAACCTTGCTTGTGTCTGTATAATTTTTTTTTTTATTGGGCGAGGAAAAATAATCTGAAGGAAGGCGATCTCGGAGTTGGACAGAAGAGAAGGGGAGGGTGAGAGGACCAGGGATGGGGAGAGGAAAGGAGGACGACTAGGAATGGGGTAAGGAGAAAGTGAAAGGACTTGGTATTGGAGAGAGGAGAATGAGAAGGAAAGAGGACTGGGGATGGGGGAGAAGGGGGAAGATCGAAGAAGAAGGGAACATATGGAATCTGAGATGGGAGGAACAGAGGGAGAGGGATGGGACTGAAAAAGGGGAAGGGAGTAGGAAATGTTGGGGGCTGGGTTCCAGGATTTGGAAAGAGGAAAAAAAGGGAGAATCCAGGATCTGGGGGGAAAGAAATTGAGATCAAGGGAGAGAGAACTTGCAGTGGGTGGGGGAAGGGGAAGAGGTAGGAATCCTTACTGTGCTCCTGTCCTGCTCCCCCTTACAACTCCTCTCTAACCTCTCAATCTAGCACCCACACCCACAGCCCAGAATCAATCTCTCTCTCACACACATAAGCATACACACAATGATCCCCATTCAGCCCCTTCTAATCTTACCAAAATGAACCCCCTTTGCCCTCCTGTGCTCCAGGCTCACAAGCAGATTGTGATAAATTGCAGGGGGACCTTGTGAAACTGGAAAATTGGGCATCAAATGGCAGATGAAATTTAATGTTGATAAGTGCAAGGTAATGCATATAGGGAAAAATAACCCTTGCTGTGTAGTCACATGAAGTTAGTTCCATATTATGAGCTGCCACACAGGAAAGAGATCTAGGCATCATAGTGGATAACACATTGAAATCATCGGTTCGGTGTGCTGCGGTAGTCAAAAAAAGCAAACAGGAATTATTAGGAATGGAATGGTGAATAAAACGGAAAACGTCATATGCCTCTGTATGCCTTGAATACGGTACGGTGTCACAGCATCTCAAAAAATATATAGTTTCGATAGAGAAGGGCAACCAAAATGACAAAAGGGATGGAACAGCTCCCCTATGAGGAAAGACTAAAGAAGTTATGGCTTTTCAGCTTGGTGAAGAGATGGCTGAGGGAGGATATGATAGAGGTGTTTAAAATCATGAGAAATCTAGAACAGGTAAATATTAATCGGTTATTTACTCTTTCAGAGTTAGCATATAGCAGGGGATTTTAGCCAGAAATCTGGAGAGGGATTATGTGAATAACAATCTTAAAAAAAAACCTGCAAAAAATGTATGAATCTTCAGACTGAAGGAGAAGGTACAGAGAAGGACTACCAAAATGATAAGGGGAATGGAACAGCTCCCCTATGAGGAAAAACTAAAGAGGTTATGGCTTTTCAGCTTGGAGAAGAGACAGCTGAGGGGGGATATGATAGAGGTGTTTAAAATCATGAGAGGTCTAGAACGGGTAGATGTGAATCTGTTATTTACTCTTTCGAATAATAGAAAGACTAGGGGGCACTCCATGAAGTTAGCATGTGGCACATGTAAAACTAATCGGAGAAAGTTCTTTTTTACTCAACGCACAATTAAACTCTGGAATTCGTTACCAGGGATGTGGTTAGTGCAGTTAGTGTAACTGAGTTTAAAAAAGGTTTGGATAAGTTCTTGGAGAAGAAGTCCATTACCTTCTATTAATCAAGTTGACTTAGAAAATAGCCACTACTATTACTAGCATCAGTACGATGGGATATTCTTAGTTTTTGGGTACTTGCAGCCTGGACTGGCCACTGTTGGAAACAAGATGCTGGGCTTGATTGACCCTTGGTCTGACCCAGTATGGCAATTTTTTATATTCTTATGTGAGTAGTGTATGTGTGAGAAAGACATTGGTCAGGGAGGTGACTGGTGTGTGTGTGTGTACGAGTGTGTGTGTGAGAGAGAGAGAGAGAGAGAGAGAGAGATTAGTCTTGGGCCCTAAGGAACAGGAGCATAAGGACAGAGCTTCAGCAGCCATTGCAGCTTCTGGTATGTGCTATTGGCCTGCAAGGAAAAGGAGTAGGAGAGTTGCTGGAGAGGGTAAGTAAAGGTGGCTTTTTAAGTTTATTTTTCTTGATTGACTGCCATTTTAATTACTGGGTATTATGCGATGTGTCTGCTGCATGAAATATTTTATTGGTGTTTAGAGAATTTTTAATAATTTAAAGACTAGATGTTATTCTATCAGTTGTTTTGAAACATTTATTAGTTTAGTTTTAAAATTATTTTATATTACTTGAGAAATGTATAAACAGAAATGTGGAAACAAAAACTAAACTGGAAACAGCAAGAAGCCAGACAGTGAATGCAGTGAAACAATGGAAAAACAAAAATGTGTGACCCAGGTAAAGGTATTCTGCAAACTTGTAGTTTCTGTGTAGGGATTCTGTTTTCCTAATAGGAGGTGTATTGGTGTTTAGGGCCTTGTTAAATTTTTGTAGTGTTGCCTTTTCATAGGTAGGGTTGTTACTGTTTGAATAAGTTCCATAATGCAGGTGTAACCTTTTGCACATTAGTTTGTGTACATTATTGCAGATTCTGGCTCTCCATTCCAGTTTGTCTCCAGATTTGTACTTTTCAGTCTTTCTGTACTTGGTGAAGGTCAATTCCATGTGTGTGTGGGACCGAGGTAAAGTATTTTACTAGCATGTAGGCATTTGTATCAATATTATTTGTTGTGTTTTCTCAATAGGACATGTATTGATGGTAAATTACTTTTTTTTTCATAAGGAGGGCTACTGCACTTGGTAGGAGAGAGGGTGTTTATGTTGCTGTTACTGAGTTGACACCAGAAACATCATTTTTGTATGGTAAATTGAACGGGGATTGTCCTAGTTCTATTCTGTACCCATTGTTGGGGGGGTCAGGGTGGATCCTGTAGATACAGAGTATATGTTTATATTTAGCCCCTTGATCATGTGTTCAGCGTCATGCATGTGAGAACCATTTTTCAGGTGTGTCCTGACAGAAAAAATGACAGGTAATAAGACTGTGAATAAAATTCTGTGAATAAAATTCTGGTAGTTTGTTCAGAAAGGATGATATGGAGTAATATCATAGAGAATATCATAGAGAAAAAAAGTCACATATTAGCAGTGTTTTGGATATGTATAGAGGTGGCTCCAAGGTTACAGGCTGATAGGACTGTGAGGATTACAGCATAAACCACAGAAATAGAGAAAGGAGGAAGAGAAGCGAGATTGGGGGGAGGGAGGAGGGAGGAGGCAAATCTTTTTTGTGCTGGGGCCACATTACAAGTTATCAAGCGCAATAAGGGCTGGGGGGGGGGGTCCCCCCTTGGAGCTCTCGACATAATCAAATCCCCAGCACTTGCTGCAGGCAGTTCAGTATCCAGCAAGCTTAATCCCATCATTTTTAGCACCAGAAGTGCCCTTCAATCACGGGTTCCAGCCTTTACTAAAATCAGAAAAACCTTCAACCCAACAGTGTACAAGGTGTTTTCCCAGCTAGCAGACTATCTCACTTCAGTCACAAATGCAGAACACAAACAGAACCTGTAGGAAATATCCCAATTCTTGCTATCAAGGACAAGCAGCTAAGATGGAGTCTCTGATGTCAATAAAAATGGACATTGACCTATTTGGACTATGCACAGCTAAATGCAGAGAAAATACACAGGGCCTTTCAGCCCTGGGCAGCCAAAGAACATGCCATGCTGGGTCAGACCAAGGGTCCATCAAGCCCAGCATCCTGTTTCCAACAGTGGCCAATCCAGGCCATAAGAACCTGGCAAGTACCCAAACACTAAGTCTATTTCATGTTACCGTTGCTAGTAATAGCAGTGGCTATTTTCTATGTCCACTTAATTAATAGCAGTTAATGGACTTCTCCTCCAAGTACTTATCCAATCCCTTTTTAAACACAACTATACTAACTTGAATTAACCACGTCTTTATTCCAGCATTGGCGCGAACCTCTGGGGCGTCCCCCTCGAGTGACGTCACATCATCCGGGTATTTAGGTTGCCCATTTGCTGACTGATTGAGTTAGCAAGGATTGGACTCGTCCGGTCTAAGCTGCTCTGCCGCTTCTTGCTGCTGCTGGAAGCTCTCTCCACCCTCCAGGATATTACTAACTTGGGTACCCGCTCCTCGAGAGCCCTATGCTTCTTTCCAGGTGCCTATCCAGTATCCAGGTATTTGCTCCTCGAGGGCCTGAGTTGTCTACCTTTGTGCCTGCTACCATTACTTCTACCCGCTGGGAACTCAACCATTACAGCCACAAGAGTGTGAGTAATCTAACATCTACCAGTCTGTCTCACATACAGCTCCTCATTGAAAACCTGCTTCGGAGCTCCCTACACCACCATTGTGGGACGGGTCTACTCAGTCAAGGACCCCAGACTGCTGCTGCTGCAGGAATCTACTCACTACTGCCACCTCTGGTGAACTCTACAAGCTGTATAATAAAAACTCTGTTTTTGTGCATCTGAGTCTAGCCCAGTACTGCAGTTCCCTGCAGGGCTCCTCCCCATGGGAGTGGTCAGCACTGCAGCACCTAAGAATCCACCAAACATCTCAAAACCCTAACATCGAGATGGCACCAAAATGGGGCCATAAGAAACATCAGCACAGATGATCTGGTATGGGAATCGGACCTGCAATAATATTGAGGCCTCTTTTTATGGCTCCTAATGTCTATCCAAGACCATAATTTATCAGAGCTCTGTTAAACGTGAACAACTGTCATTCATTAAAAACTTACCGCAGCACGGAAAGGTCCGCTAATTAAAAGCCTTAATTATGCATTCACCTGACTATGCATGAGCTGCCAAATTATTCATAAGTGAGCCCTTGAAAAAATAGCAGGGTGAGAGTACTCAGGGTCAGTCGATAGAGACCCACTGGAAGAGGCGGCGACCCATCTGCGTGATGTGGCTTTCCATCCCTGCTTTGCCCCCATGCATCCTGGTCCAAGTTGACTTGCGGAGACAAGATTAAGAGACTTGAGAGTTGAACAGTCTGTTGCTTTGGTGGCCGTGACTGTCCTCTCTGCATCTCTGCTGAAGACTAGTGAAAGGAGGGACTTCTCGACCATCCCAAGAATGTAAGCTACTGCCAAGTCATGGTAAGAACCTGGGCTCCCCATGAGTTAGTAAAGTAGAGCTTATTAGCATTCAAAAGTAAGTCTTGGCGAAAGAAGTGAGACCAGCAGAAATTAATGGTAATTTGATAAGCACCAGATGTTAAATATGCTATTGTAACTATTGTTTTTCTTATTGCCTGTGTATCCCCTGATGCAAAGTGTTAAGCTTAGCCTGTGTAATTTTAGAATAAAGGAGATTTGTTTTTTCGGCATTTTGGCTAATTTTCTAACAAACAGGAGGGTCACTGTTAAATAGTAGGTACATACATAAAGGGAGGTGGGGTTAGAAATCATAGCTCTTCTCCCAACATATATAATAGAGGTTCCACAGAGATAGAATAATTTAGTCAAATTTGTCTTGTATAAAATGAATGCACAGGAAAGAATTAAACAGTTCATCTAGAGTTTTCATGTGAGATTGAGTCATGTATGCAGAGTGTCCTGGGAAGGAAATCACAATAGCTGACAAGGAAAGAGTTAAACTGTTAACCATAATGAATCCAGAGGCATTTTCCCAGCCTAGCTGTGAGATTCTAATAACTTGCCTTGCTGTTTGAAATACTAAGGGAAAACCAGCAGAGCAGGTTTGCTGAGATATTTGATCTGTCCTTCAGCTGTGAAAGGCTAAAGAGGAAATTTCCAGAGAAGACTACAGCAGGTCGGTTCTGACACCTCAGCACATACAGTGAGACAAAATTAACCTTTAATGAAAATTAGTTCAGGCCCTGCCTTATATCCCCCCCCTCACCAGCAGAGTTTGGGCAGTCATAGAGCCTGACCATGGGGCTGATGCAATATGGTGCGCTCAGCCAAGGGCACTCTTAACGAGCAGTTAGATGCGTGAAAAATAGGCGCTAATCAATCCCCTAATGCAATAAGGGGATCAGCGCCTATTTAACGCGCGTCTAACGCGGAGTGAATGAGATAGCACTCATCACATGCAAATGCATGCCAACGAGCCTATTACTCATTCACTCCCAATTCAAAAACATAAATGTGCATTTCAGACGCACATTTATCGCTCAGATATTAATGCCTGCCTGGCGCAGGCATTAATAGCTAAGCGCATTGAAAAGAAGTACAGAAAAGCAGAAAAAAAACTGCTTTTCTGTACTTCTATTTTAAAGTAAAAAAAAATAATAATAATTAAAATAGAGCGCCCGCTCAAATTGCCCCTTTACAGAGCCTGCCTCAACGTTGCTGCTAGCACGAGCCCCCAGTAAGACGGGCACGGTGGGACTCACCTCCTCCACCATCTGAAACTCATCCATCTTCGACCCCGCTGCTGCCCTCTGCTTCGCTCACACACACAGGTTTTTCATTACTGCCTGTCTGCCAGTAATGAAAATGGCCACCGATAAACTCGGGGGGCCGTTTTCATTACTGGCAGACAGGCAGCCGCGACCCCCTAATTTAAATATTGCATGGCACCCCCTCCCCCCTTTGGGGCACCATGCACGCATTAAGAGAGCGGGCGCTGACTGTTCAGGGGGGGGGGGGGGGGGGGAAGAAAGAAGCCTCCCTCATGTACCACCTGGTAACCAGAGTGGGGAAGGAGATCACAAATCGTTAGGTCTGAGCTAGAAAAAAAAACACACACACAGCAGCTTTTGCTAATGCAGCAAAGCAGAAGTAAAACATAATCTGATATCCAGAGGTTAAATCCCAGGGTCTTTGACCAGGAAAATTAACCGTGGCTTAGGGTTGCCAACCTTTCCTCAGACCAAGACTGGACACCTGAAGACTGGAAAAAGGGAGGGGTGGGGTAGAGATGGTAACTTGCCCTATTTGCATAAATTTTAGATCCAGCCGGTGAACCACCTAAACAGTGTATTTATGTACGTATTAAAGGGCAATAATTGGCTGACAGGCTACACGCAGGCAACAGTTTCTCTTCCAGCCTCTCAGGGCAAAGGAGGCGGCCCCCCTGCCACTCAGCTGCACCCCATTTCTTATCTCATGGATTATTAGGGGATAGTGGGGGGCACAAACTTTCTCCTCATACATTCCCTCTCTCACACACAAACACACTCACTCACATACGCTCCCCTCTCTCTCTCACACTCGATCTCAGAGGGCAACAAAATATGCTGGGCAGGAAGGAAGGGAAATAGAATGGAGCCAGGAATGTCGGGAGGTGCAGGCAACTACCCAAGATGCCAGGCCCAAGAGGCACTAAGGCACCTATGCTGCATGCCCCACTGTAGTGAGGCAAGCAGCTCCTATGTGTCATCCAAGGAGGTGCTACTACCGTCGTCTCCCCCCATGGCCAGCCGTGTTACCTGCAAGCCTGGGGCACTGGGCAGCCCAGCAACAGGTGGGCAGGGTGGAGGGGAGACTGGGTTTGGGGCAGGGAAAAGGACCAGGAAGGGGGTACAGGCATGGGCAGAGAGGAGGAGGAGGGGGTCACGGCAGTAAATTATGTTTTTGTTTAACACCAGGTAGCTTCCAAATTGCTAAGGGACACAGTGGGGCTAATACAATAAATTTGCGCAGAAAGCAGGCGCTGAACAGACAGCGCCCGCTTTCTTAATGCGCCCCAGGCACCCCCAAAGGGGGCGCCATGCAATATTTAAGTTAGGGAGTTACGTTAGCAAGGAGGCACTAGGGTCGTCTGCCGGTTAGGAAAACAGATGCCGGGGGTTCAGGAAACGGACGCTTGTCAGTTGAGCGTCCGTTTCCTACACCCGACTTTCAACTGTTGGGTTTTTTTTGGGGTTTTTTTTTTTAAAAAACCTTTTTTATTGGATTTATTTAAGCATTTCAAACAAGTACAGCTATTAACGTCTACTCCAGGCAGGCATTAATTGCTGAGCGCTAAATGTGCATCCTAGACACATTTTTATTTTGCATCTGGAGTGAATGCTAATAGCCTCAATCACATGCATTTGCATGTGATTAGAACTATTAGACTCACTCTGTGCCAGACATGCATTGAATAGGCGCTAATCCCCCTATTGCATTAGGGGATTCATTAGCGCCTATTCAACCCATGTCCGAATGCGGGTTATACAGTGCGCTCGGCTGAGCGCACTGTATTGCATCGGCCCCAGTGTGAGTCCAGAGTGAGACCTGAGGGAGGAAAGTATCATTAAGTATGGAAGAGATAATTATATCTTTTTTCATCCGGATCAGCTTAAAAGTTTTGTCGATGCTAAAAAAGTAGAAAAGCAAATGAGTGGTAGTTAAAAGTCCTATATAGTTAGAATCCGGAATACAGGGCTCCTTTTTTGTCGATGCTAAAAAAGTAGAAAAGCAAATGTTTGTATGCTAATGCTAGAAGTCTAAGAAGTAAGATGGGAGAATTAGAATGTATAGCAGTAAATGATGACATAGACTTAATTGGCACCTCAGAGACATGGTGGAAGGAGGACAATCAATGGACAGTGCTATACCAGGGTACAAATTATATTGCAATGACAGAGAGGAGCATCCGGGAGGCGGTGGGGCGCTTTATGTCCGGGATGGCATAGAGACCAACAGGATAAACATCCTGCATGAGACTAAATACAAAATTGAATCTTTATGGGTAGAAATCCCTTGTGTGTCGGGGAAAATTATAGTGATAGGAGTATACTACCGTCTACCTGGTCAAGATGGTGAGACTGACAGTGAAATGCTAAGAGAAATTAGGGAAGCTAACCAAATTGGTAGTGCGGTAATAATGGGAGACTTCAATTACCCCAATATTGACTGGGTAAATGTATCATCGAAACACGCTACAGAGATAAAGTTCCTGGATGGAATAAATGATAGCTTTATGGAGCAATTGGTTCAGGAACCGACGAGAGGGAGCAATTTTAGACCTAATTCTGAGTGGAGACAGGATTTGGTGAGAGAGGTAACAGTGGTGGGGTCGCTTGGCAATAGTGATCATAATATGATCAAATTTGAATTAATGACTGGAAGGGGGACAGGAAGCAAATCCATGGCTCTCGTGCTAAACTTCCAAAAGGGAAAAACTTTGATAAAATGAGAAAAATAATTAGAAAAAACTGAACGGAGCAGCTACAAAAGTAAAAAGTGTGCAAGAGGCATGGTCATTGTTAAAAAAAAAAAAAATCCTACAAGCACAATCCAGGTGTATTCCACACATTAAGAAAGGTGGAAAGCAAGCAAAACGATTACCCGCATGGTTAAAAGGGGATGTGAAAGAAGCTATTTTAGCCAAAAGATCTTCATTCAAAAATTGGAAGAAGGATCCAACAGAAGAAAATAGGATAATGCATAAACCTTGGCAAGTTAAATGTAAGACATTGATAAGACAGGCTAAGAGAGAATTTGAAAAGTTGGCCATAGAGGCAAAAATTCACAGTAAAATCTTTGTTAAATATATCCGAAGCAGAAAGCCTGTGAGGGAGTCAGTTGGACCATTAGATGATAGAGGGGTTAAAGGGGCACTTAGAGAAGATAAGGCCATCGCGGAAAGATTAAATGATTTCTTTGCTTCGGTGTTTACTGAAAAGGATGTTGGGGAGGTACCCGTACTGGAGAAGGTTTTCATGGGTAATGATTCAGATGGACTGAACCAAATCACGGTGAACCTAGAAGATGTGGTAGACCTGATTGATAAACTGAAGAGTAGTAAATCACCTGGACCGGAAGGTATACACCCCAGAGTTCTGAAGGAACTAAAAAATGAAATTTCAGACCTATTAGTAAAAATTTGTAACCTATCATTAAAATCATCCATTGTACCTGAAGACTGGAGGATAGCTAATGTAACCCCCATATTTAAAAAGGGCTCCAGGGGAGATCTGGGAAACTACAGACCGGTTAGCCTGACTTCAGTGCCAGGAAAAATAGTGGAAAGTGTTCTAAACATCAAAATCACAGAACATATAGAAAGACATGGTTTAATGGAACAAAGTCAGCATGGCTTTACCCAAGACAAGTCTTGCCTCACAAATCTGCTTCACTTTTTTGAAGGAGTGGACAAAGGTGAACATATGGATAAAGGTGAACCAGTAGATGTAGTGTACTTGGATTTTCAGAAGGCGTTTGACAAAGTTCCTCATGAGAGGCTTCTAGGAAAAGTAAAAAAGTCATGGGATAGGTGGTGATGTCCTTTCGTGGATTGCAAGCTGGCTAAAAGACAGGAAACAGAGAGTAGGATTAAATGGACAATTTTCTCAGTGGAAGGGAGTGGGCAGTGGAGTGCCTCAGAGATCTGTACTGGGACCCTTACTTTTCAATATATTTATAAATGATCTGCAAAGAAATACGATGAGTGAGGTAATCAAATTTGCAGATGATACAAAATTGTTCAGAGTAGTTAAATCACAAGCAGATTGTGATAAATTGCAGGAAGACCTTGTGAGACTGGAAAATTGGGCATCTAAATGGCAGATGAAATTTAATGTGGACAAGTGCAAGGTGATGCATATAGGGAAAAATAACCCATGATATAGTTACACAATGTTAGGTTCCATATTAGGTGCTACTACCCAAGAAAGAGATCTAGGCGTCATAGTGGATAACACATTGAAATAGTCAGTTCAGTGTGCTGCGGCAGTCAAAAAAGCAAACAGAAAGGAAGGGAATGGTGGATAAAATTGAAAATGTCATAATGCCTCTGTATCGCTCCATGGTGAGACCGCACCTTGAATATTGTGTACAATTCTGGTCGCCGCATCTCAAAAAAGATATAATTGCGATGGAGAAGGTACAGAAAAGGGCTACCAAAATGATAAAGGTAATGGAACAGCTCCCCTATGAGAAAATACTAAAGAGGTTAGGACTTTTCAGCTTGGAGAAGAGGCGGCTGAGGGGGGATATGATAGAGGTGTTTAAAATCATGAGAGGTCTAGAACGGGTAGATGTGAATCCGTTTTTTACTATTTTGGATAATAGAAAGACTAGGGGGCACTCCATGAAGTTAGCATGTGGCACATTTAAAACTAATCAGAGAAAGTTCTTTTTCACTCAACGCACAATTAAACTCTGGAATTTGTTGCCAGAGGATGTGGTTAATTCTGTTAGTATAGCTGTGTTTAAAAAAGGATTGGATAAGTTCTTGGAGAAGTCCATTACCTGCTATTAATTAAGTTGACTTAGAAAATAGCCACTGCTATTACTAACAACGGTAACATGGAATAGACTGTTTTTGGGTACTTGCCAGGTTCTTATGGCCTGGATTGGCCACTGTTGGAAACAGGATGCTGGGCTTGATGGACCCATGGTCTGACCCAGTATGGCATGTTCTTATGTTATGTTCTAATTTCTCAACCATAACTGGCACCAAGCCGCCAGAATCAAAGTCACCTCTTCTGGACAAGCTGCGACCAAGGCTCAGCCTGCATCAGACAAAAAGGCAACAGCTGGTACCATAACAGTGCTAGGATTTATGCCATTGTCAGCAACCTCCTAGGAGAAAAGCAAACAAGAACAAGCCATCAAGGAACCACATGAAGCGATGCGGGTCACTACCACAGCTTCAAACGCCTGCTCAAGGATAGTCTCAATCTCGCTAACATGAGCATCCTTCAAAGTCTTTCCCCCTTTCACAGGAATAGTGTTCCACTTGGAGACTGCACTCACAAGTGCATCTGACTTCGGAAAAAGAACGCGCTACAGGTCTTCCAAAATCCAACCCCTTTGGAAATAACCTCTTAGGCACTCAAGCTCAATCAATTCTAGAATGGCTTCCATTACAGGGAAAAAACATGAGGTTTTATGCAAGAAAACCAAACTAGGATTTCCCCTTGACTCAGAAAGGAATCTGCCCCAGGAACTCCAAGCATCTTGGAATGTCTGTGAAACAACAGAGCTGGCAGTTCATCTCTATGAGAGAATCATCACATAGCTCTATACGGCTCCAATCGTGGTGAGGAGTTCCCCATCCTCAAGATTGGCAGAATCTGGCGCCATCCTCCAAACCAGCCTCGCTCCATCCAGCGGACCCCACTGCTCCTCAAGGGACACTGCGGCGCTGAAAAAAAAAAAGGTAGAAGCATCCAGAGGCACTGAGCCACTTTCCCCTGCTGAGGAACAGTTAGAGGAGGGCGAAGATCAGGTGCCCCACCTGAGATGTCTTCAACCAGACCACATCTGGCTGGGAGAACCAGGCTTAGCCAAAAACAGAGCAAGACAAGGCACTCTGAACCTCCAACCAGCACTGGCTCAAAGCAGCGGGCACTCCAGGAGGAGACACCGGAAAAGAACAGGCAGTGCAAAGATAAAGCACTCAGGCTTCTGAGGTACTAGTGCTATCGATGCCGACAATGTGCTGAGTGGCGGCTGGAGGCTTGCGTCTAGCTGCCTTTTTATTTTTTTTGAAATATATGCACCCAAACTAGGTGCCCAAAAATTGTGTGTCCAATACTTGTGCGTGCACACTTCGGCACTCAACGATACATCTAAAATGTATGCATCCAAGACTTATGCGCGCACACCCAGGCACCAAAATGAGAGCACACATAAACACGAGTGCTGACGGAAGCGTGCAGCCACTAGGCTGCGCTTAACAAGAGCACTCAAAATTCAAGGCTTTACTGTGCGCCCAAAAACTGCATGCACAACTGGACACACAGCAAGAAGCATTCGCTGGACCTACAAGCCAGTAGAGGGCAGCCTCTGAAAGCATGCGAAAAGCCGTTGCGGCCTACCACACTGCGCGCAGGGAAAAGCCTCAGAGCAGAGCCTAGCCCTACAGAGGCTGCTCAACCCACCAGGCTGCCCACATCCCTCTACCTGCCACAGAGTGGGACGAATGCTGGAACATGCACAGAGCTTGGTGACCAGGTGGGAGAAGGAAGCCCTGTGCAGTAAAACCTCCCACTAAGTCTTTGTATATTTCTTCCTTTTTTTTTTAAACTCAACCTTAGCTGGCTGAGCACAGAGACGGTCTCTGGCTGTGGGAGGAGAAGGCAATTGCCGTCACCATCACACTCTGCTTCCTGCACCCGCTGCCTTTCAGTCGCTCAAGGAATTAAGTCCACGCTAATAAAACCAGCTACCGAACCAAAGCACATCTCTGAGGGACCACAGAAATCACCTCAGGAATTCTCAACTGGGGGAAGGACCTTTATGTATTGCCATAGGAGAGCGGGGCTTCCATTTCCTTAATTTAGATTATAAATTTCTCCTATCAAAAAACTCGAAGCAATCCCCATAGGGAGATGCATGTCCACCATCTGCTGGAGCAACCAAGAAGAAAGAACCGGTAAACACCACGGATTCTTAATTCTTTATTTAGTATCTGGATAGCCCGACTCAGGCCGAGTTTCGCTCAAAAGAGCTGCATCAGAGGCTAATAAAAACACATAAAACATGTATAAACATATAAATACATATAAAAACATTTAAGACATTTGAAGCCATGTATACCAACAAGAAATGAAATCATAAATAATAAATTAAAAAATAATAAAGACATACTGTAATATAGCCATATACTTAAAAGCACAAAAAAATTTATACAATAAATTACATTTTTTTTGTGTAAAAGAAATTATATGAATTCAATGGCACGCAGGGGTTTTAAAATCTACCCCACAGTGAAGTCCATCCACTGGATGCGGTATCTGGGCATCCTGTGCTATAGGTATCCAATGTTTTTGTTACTCTTGGGTTATTTTGACCATTTAATCATATTTTTTATGGATTGAATTCATATAATTTCTTTTACACAAAAAAAGAATGTAATTTATTGTATAAATTTTTTTGTGCTTTTAAGTATATGGCTATATTACAGTATGTCTATTATTTTTTAATTTATTATGATTTCAGTTCTTGTTGGTATACATGGCTTCAAATGTCTTAAATGTTTTTAAATGTTTTTATATGTATTTATATGTTTATACATGTTTTATATGTGTTTTTATTAGCCCCTGATGCAGCTCTTTTGAGCGAAACTCGGCCTGAGTCGGGCTATCCAGATACTAAAAAAAGAATTAAGAATCCGTGGTGTTTACCGGTTCTTTCTTCTTGGTTGCTGCTGCAATATTGGACCTGTTTCCGGTGTGTTTTTTTTGCACCATCTGCTGGAGACAGAGAATATTGACAGGCTAGGATCACCGCAGGACTATATATATACTGTGATGTGATGACAGCGTCTCCATCTGCTGGAAGGGGAGCATAAACCACTGGTCCCGATTCCATCTGTCTACACACTAGGAAAGGATAAAATACTTTAAACATTTCCTCAAAATCAATCAAATATTTCAAAAGAGCAGATATATCAAACAACCAATAATTAAAACTACAGTAAAAAGGATAAACAATTCCTCCATGTGTGGAAACTTTCCATTTCCGTTACCTGAGATTGTAGAGAATTAGTAGAGAGGAGAGGAGGATACACACAAACTTCTTCCTTTCTCTCTCTCTCTCTCTCACACACACACACACCCTTCTACCCTCTCTTCTTCTCACTCCCATGGAGTGACAAAGTTGCCTAATTCAAGATAGATGGTGATTATTCTCCCTTTAAATCAGAACCTTGTGTTCTGCTCCACAAAGTTAATCTAGTATATTTTCAATTTCATTTTTTTCCCAATATTATATATGACGCTTTTTTTTTTTTTTACACACAAAATAAGAAATGCCCTACTATGCAGATTCTTAGCAGATCCCCATGCCAGCATCCACACTGGTTGTGCAGATTCTCAAGCATGTAGGAGATACAACAATTTAACCTCACTCACTACAGATTCTTAGAGAAAACAGGAACTTTTTTTTTTTTTTTACACTGCTGGCTACATTAGGGTAGGGGCAACCAAGAACAGATCTCAACATAATAAACCTCATTAAAAAGGAGGAGAGGAAATAGATGGAGTGTGTCAAAAGTAAGCTGAATAAGAAAGAGACAAGTAGCTAGCAAAAGAAACCAAAACGCCTTGTGGAAAATTTTCAAAAGAAATTAACCTTTAAGTCATTCTCTGCAAGTCTATCTTACTTAGTGTCACCCCCCCCCCCCCCCAAACCCCACATACCTACTGTTTTGTGCTGGGAAATATGTTCAATCACCCATCGTGGAACTCGCATGGCCTGATTGTAGGACAGCACATGGTTGGCGTAGTATCTGACCTCTGACCCAGTCAGGGGAAATCCATACTCCTCGAGTACAATCTCTTCCACTGTGAAGGGGAGAGAAAAATCATCATTAAAGCTACAGTGTTTTATTTTAGAGCATGTGGAATTTAAGAAAGAAACAAGGTTCCTGTGCATCGGTAATAACTGCTCTCGGCAGCACGACTGAACGTTATTACAGTGGCAGTAAGTACAGGGTGTCTGTGTTGAAAACATTACAAGGGCAATTTTATATTTTTCCCCAAAGTGTTTTCTAGATAGTAAATAACTAAATATCATGGATAAAGCTCAGGGCCGGATTTAGGGCAAATGGCGCACAAAGCAACCCCCAGAACTGATGGCGCCTCCCCCTCCAGGATTGAGCCAAAGCTCGCCGCAGAGAGATATGAGGCACCCGGAGAATGGAAGCGTTAGCGAAAAGGTAGTACCATCACCCCTGGAAGTGGCGGTGGCGGGCCAGAGGCTGTTAACATTCCTTACTCCTCAAATCCCCCCCTCCATCAAAGCTCCTCAGGCAGCTAAGTCGCAAGTCTACTATTCCAGGCCTCTCCTCTGTTGTCATGGTGCTTCATCAGGCGACCGCCCAGCTTGCCCACCCCCAAAAAAACGGCTCTGATAAAGCTAAAAGTCACCAGCCGTCTGGAAAGGCACTTGCTTGCTTCTAATAACCTATTACACCACATTTCTCTTAAATCAGCAATACCAGCTATAGTCTTCAAAACACCAACTTGTTTCTTGACTGTATTACTTTTCTCCTTTGGTGTTATTCCTACAACTCTTTGCTCTGACACTATTTTCTTGTATATGATTGTTTTGGGGGGGGGGGGAGTGGGAGTGGAAGACGCTGCTGAAAGCACGACTTCGCAATGGATAAAAAAAAATGGGGACTTTTTACCTTGAACTATATATTTGGAAGTGTGATAGAGTTTTAGAGTATATTATTTGCTGTTTAAGAATGTGATAAAGTTTTAAAACCACACCAATTGGTTATTTGGGTGTGTGATACAGCTAGCGTCTTGAATTTCGTTGTTTTCCCAACCCATCTGTCTCAAGCCTACATTTTTAGTCTGTTACTCAAATTAGGGGGGGGGGGGGGCAGAGAGGATATTTACATAATAGGAACCAACTAGTGCTTTGGACAAATAAGTGCAAAACAAAACCTTACTCAAATTGCAAAAGAATTAGTAGGCCAATTATAAATCTTTGGCTACACAGAAAAACGAAAAAGCCAAGTAAGTTTAAGAAATTAATTTTTATAATTTAAAAGGAAAGGGTGCAGACAGCAGCAAGATGAGGGCTACCTAATAGAGATGTGAATCGGAACTGAAATCGGATCCGATTCTGGTTCCGATTCACATCTCTACACCTAATCTTTTACACCAAGTGCCATTTATAGGATTGTCTTCATATTGGAGGAGAGCTTTTGGCTCTAAGAAAACAAAGCTGATCTCTGGAGGCCTGAGTGCCAGACCTGGAGATGCTGAGGAAGACAGAGAGATAGGAGGAGGAGACCTTCAGGGACATAACAGAGCAGTCCGACCTCTACTCTGGCAAGTCCTTGTGCTCCTCTAGAAGAGCAAGGTCTTCAGAAAGAATATCACCACCTTAGAGTGCCAGGGAGTGATCTTGTAGCCCGGATCTGCCCTCCAGGTGATGAGTACCAAGAGTGTCTCCAGGGCCGCGTGCCCAGGTGAGAAGGGCTAAGATTGCCATTATTACTGG
Organism: Rhinatrema bivittatum; assembly: GCF_901001135.1. Classification (NCBI taxonomy): domain Eukaryota; kingdom Metazoa; phylum Chordata; class Amphibia; order Gymnophiona; family Rhinatrematidae; genus Rhinatrema; species Rhinatrema bivittatum. The sequence goes on from NC_042616.1 coordinate 86,671,291, forward strand.
CAATTTAATCGTTAGCTGTGGGAAATGTGGACGTGAGGATCACTTGATAACTTTTCTACTTATTGTGGAGGTAGCAAAGTCACATCACTAACAATTTTAGAAAGTACTGATAGGAGCCCGATGTTGTGGATCATGTGGGTTCCAAACACATAGGAAAGTACAGGAGGGAGGTTCTGGAAGCCAAATTTAGGCTTTTAGGTTGGAGATTGAAATCCACAACCTTCAGGATAATACAGTATCTTTCTAAATGCTTCCAGTTCCATGTTTAGGAACACAGAGGCAAGCTGAGCCCCAGAGTCTCAATGCTTGGTTAAAACTATGGCGCAGGAAGGGTGGCTTTAGATTTGTTAGGAACTGTAATCATTTTGGAGAAAGGGAGCCTATTCCAATAGGATGGGCTTCACCTTAACTAATAAAAAAAAGAAAAAGGAGAAATGAACCAGCTTTTAAACTTGATTATTGGGAAAAACAAAAAGTCACTCAGGAGTGCATGATTTGTATCAAGTTACCATCAAAAGGATACTGCTAAAACAGAAAAGTCAACATTTCCCAATAGAGAGTAGTTAGTAAAAACTGAGATAGCTTAGGTCAATGATGGAAAACTCCAGTGCTCAAATGCCACAGACAGGCCAGGTTGTCAGGATATCCACAATGAATATGCATGAGAAAAATTTGCATGCACTGCCTCCATTATATGCAAATCTATCTCATGCATATTTATTGTGGATATCCTGAAAACCTGGCCTGTTTGTGGCAATGGAGGACAAGAGTTTGCCATCACTGGCTTAGGTTGATTTAAAGAAGAGCACACATAAAAAAAAAGATAAGGATAGCCGGCTAAGAATCCGAATCAGGAGACTGAAGGGAGAGCTGATCCACCTGCTGGGAGACAGACAAATACTGAAGGGTTACAGGATGGGCTCTGTCCTCATATAGGGCACCTTTTCAGTTTTAGTCTGTCTCCACCTGCTGGAAAGGAGGCTCAACCCAAGGTCTGGACTGATCCAGGTAAGTACAGGGAAACAGATTTTTGTCTGCATGCAAATACAAGAAGTCTAAAAAATAAAATTGGAGAGATGGAATGCATACACTAAGGAGGTAATTTTCAAAGGTATTACGAGTGTAAATGTAACACTATTGTAGCAATTTTCAAAAGCCTATTTACTCACTTAAAGTGCACTTATGCATGTAAAACCTATAGACAATTCAATGCTATACATTATAGCAATTTTCAAAAGCCCACTTTCACATGTAAAATGCATTTACATGCATAAAACCCAGTTTTAAGCATGTAAATCCCTTTGAAAATTACTCCCAATCAGGCCGATGCAATATCGGCATGCGTTAAACAGGTACACCTGATTGAGCACCCGCTCTCAACACGTGCTGATCCACCTCTCCTGGGCGCCCGATTTAATATTTAAAATGAGGTGCCGCGGTAAAAAGAAGGCTCTAGGGAAAATTGTGCATCCCTAGCACCTCCTCGGCATCAAGTGCCCAGGAGAGGTACTTGTCAGCAGGTTAGGAAAATGGATGCTCAATTTTATGAGCATCCATTTTCCTAACCTGACCACCAATGCCTTTTTTTTTTGCCGGCTCTCCTTTTTTTGGTTTGCTACGATATTAAGTATTTTCTGCTTTTCTGTTTACTTTTGGGGCTCCTCAAGAATTAACACCTGCTCCGGGGCAGGAGTGAATTTTTTAGAGTAAAGATGTGTGCATTGGGTGCTTTTTTTTTGGTTTTGCATCGGGGAGGGGGGTGTAATAGCAATAACCTCATCAATATGAATTTACATGTGATGGGCACTATTAGTTAAGCGCTGGTTTGGATGTGTGTTTTGAACGCGCTAATCCCCTTACTGCATAATGGGTTTTGGACGCGCATCCAACATGTATAAAGCCGGGTAAAGCCATGCGCTCTCCTAGCACACTATATTACATCAGCCTGTAGAAGTATCAGGCATCTCAAAGACCTAGTGAAACGAGGATCAACCAATGGGACACTAACACTAGGTTACAAAATATATCAAAATGACAAGTCAGTTGACATTGGGGGTGGCATGGCACTATATATTACAGTCAAGTAGGATAAAAATTAAATAGGAAATTAACTTCACTCTGGAATATCAATGGATAGAAATTCCATACGAGATGGGAAAAAAACGAGTATATAATCATCCGCCTGACCAGTATAATGAAACAGACTAAAATGTCAATGAAGAATAGACAACTAATAATTTTCAAAACACAATAAGGGATTTCAATAATCCAATAATGATTGGATGAACATCTCATCAGGGCCTGCAAGGGAAGTAAAATTTCTAGATGCCATAAATACTATGTGCGGCCACATCTTGAGTATCATGTGCAATTCTGGTCACTGCACCTCAAAAGAGGTATAGCAGATATAGCAAATATACAGAGAAGTGCAAAAAATGTTTGAGAGTCAGTTACAGGATGAATTGGCTCCCTTATGAAGAGAGGCTAAACAGGCTAGATCTCTTCAGTTTGGAGAAGAGACAGCTTAGAAAGCATATTAGAGAAGTTTATAAAATTGTGTGTGGTAAAGAACATTTTCTACACTCTCAAACAGAACTAGGACTAACAGGCAGCAGATTTAAAACAAATGTAAGAAAGTTTTATTTTCAGTCAATGCACAATGAAACTAAGGAACTTGTTTCCGGAAACTGTGTGAAGACTAGTAATATTACTGAGTTTAAAAGAAGGTTTGGACATGTTTCTGGAGGACAGATCCATAAATAATTAGCCGGAGAGACTTTGGTTTCTTCTGCCTCTTAATTCTCGGGGAGAGCAACATGAAACAGACTTTCACAATGGCATTTGCTGGGTACTTCTAGGCATCTCAGCCTGCTGGAGATGGAATGCGGGGATCGATGGACAACTGGGCTAACCCAGCATGGCACTGTATATATGTTAAGGGAGGCACATACCTTCTGATTGATTTTTAAACATTTCTGGGTATATTCATGCTTTGTATGTGTCAGAGTAAAGCAGAGTTGCTTACCTGTAACAGGGTGTTCTCTGAGAACAGCAGGATGTTAATCCTCACACATGGGTAACATCGTCGGATGGGACCTGGCACGAAACTTAAATCTCAAAGAATCTAGAAGTTTCAAACATGCCTTAGTGAGCATGTGCAGCTGTAGTCATCACCCTGCTCCCTAAGGCAGAGTCCCTCAGCCCATAATATACCTAATACATGGAGAAACCAACTCCCAGAGGAGGCAGGTGGGTTTCGTGAGGATTAACATCCTGCTGTCCTCTGAGAACACCCACTACAGGTAAGCAACTCTTCTTTCTCCGAGGACAAGCAGGATGGTAGTCCTCGCCATGGGTAAATCCCAAGCTAAAGGTTGTCCAAGCAGGACAAAGTGGGAAACTGCACCGTGCTGAAAGCATCATCTCCAGGCGGGAAAAGAGTTGGGTTCCTCAAAGAGAAAAGCATATAAAAGTCTGAGACAGAAAACCAAAATGCGTAGCAGAGACGCCTAAGGCAGGGGAGTGATGCGAGTGCCAGCAAGAAACACTTCACATCACAGAAAACATTACAAGCAGGGTTTCAGGTTCTCCTAGATACAGGAAAAAGTCTAGAAATGTAAACAAGAGAAGGACTCCTGGACGAAGACCACACAGTTTCCTTCGGTGTTCCAAGATAACCGAAAAACCGACTGGAGCCCAATAACTTCCCAGAAAAAAACTGCTGTCCACTGACATCCAAAGAACAGAATGTCTCTGCAGAAGTGTGCCCATGTTTGGCTAATAAGCATAATAGACAAAAAACCCAAGCAATGCTTGGAAGAATAATCAGCAATAATGGCAGGGTCTGTGACAGACCCTACGTTGCAAGCACCAGACATAGCTGACCAGCAGAACAGCATCAAGAGTTTCAGGGGATGAATGGAAAATCCTGAATGGGATTGCTAGCTCAGACCCCTGAACAGGGAGATACTTTAGGCCTGAAGCTCACCCACACTGACCTCTGTAAAGGGTAGAGCTATCCAGCCATTTTATAGGATAGTTCAGGAGAGTAGGAAAACCCTTTGGGCTAAAGGCAGTATTGGCCAGAGCTTGGCGACTATAGGGAAAGTGTGGTGTATACACTAAGATATACCACAAATGCCTTAGCTTTTTTTCTCCCCCCCCCCCCCCGACATTCAACTGGAACTTGGAAAGAGCGAAGAACACAAGGATGCAGACTGCTGGACTGCCAGGGTAAGCACAATTCACTAGAATCTTTGGTGATACCAAGAATGCCAGGCATGCCTGCAGGCACAGGCTCTGCAGCCTTGACACACTCCATTGGTGCCCAGAGGAACCGATGACTGCTAGCACCATCAACTGTTCTCCTCGGCTCACCTATCCATCATCCAAGGACATCGATGCTGGGAGCTCGATGGCATCCCTTCACCAGCGGCTATGAATGATAATCGCCTCACTAGCATTCAGTAGCACCAATGATGCACGAATCCAGGTGGGGCCTCTGATGACCCCCGATTCCAGTGGCTCGGTGCCCCCAAGAGCATCGGCATCCATGGTGCCCGATAGCCGTAGGCCAGTGATGGGACAGCACAATGCCCCTCAGTGCCCCATCAGGACACCACCAAGGAGCTTTGAGGGCACCAGACCACTATGCCTGGATGCCTCGGCATACCAGGATGCCTTGAGTAAATGACAACCCTGGTGCTCGATCTGTTCAAGGCTGAAATCCCTGTCACTTGATGGCTTCAGTGGCACTCAAGGGCTCTCAAGAGCCCCGGCAGTCGATGGCGTCGGGGATGACCAGAGTGCTCAATGGCAATCCCAGTGCCTTTTGGTGGTGCTAGACATTGAGAGAGCAGCAACAAAAAACATCTGTGGCCAACATGCTCAGTGACCCTGCACCTCGACAGCATCGAGGCCATGCAAATTGACAGCATCGAAGGTGGTCACTCATGCACCTCGATGGGATCGAGGACATTTATGGCATGAATGGCACTGAGGCATGGATGGCATCGGTACCGAGGGGGACCATGGCGCTTGATGGCAGACCCGGTTCCTGACACTAGAGGTCGGTGACACTACTCCACCACCTCGAGACCAAAGGCATTTGATGACTCCGGTGCATCGAGACTCCATATCCACAGATGCCTACGGCACAGAAAGCCCTTATGGCAGAGAGGGCAGTCACGCACCCCGATGGCCTCAAGGGTGACCATGGCAGTCCTGGTCCCTGACAGGGTCCTGACATCAATGTGTCAGATCAACAGTGCATAGGTCACAGATGTGCATGGGCAACCGTTACTGGAAATAGCACCAAATGCGCGGCAGCAAGCTGCTTGCCCATGCTCCTGCTCACCCTCTCTCACAAGGAGACTGCATGGCCATCACTGGCAAGCAAGAATAGTGTGATCCTTGATCTCTGCACTGTCTGAACCTCCATCGATGCCAATTGATCAGTGAAATGACATGGAGCTCCTGTCCAGGTAAAATTCATGCGACTTGAATATAGTCATGATATTAAGTCATGATCTGACTTAATATAGTCAGGGGAACGAAAGATTTAAAAAAAAAATTTTTTTTTAAAGGCCGGCGGTCAAGTTCGCGAAATGGATGCTCAGTTAACCAGTGTTCGTTTTCCGAACCCATGGCTGTGTGCCAATTAGAAAGACAGACATCAATACATTTAGCATCCATTTTCTTAACCAGCGGCCAGCAGACTTTTCCCTGGTGCCAGATGACAAGTAGGCACTAGGGACGCGCAATTGACCTTAGCGCCTCCTTGACAGCGTGACCCCTAATATTAATAATGCACGACGCCCCCAGAAGAGGTGCCTAGGGGATGTGTTACGAAAGTGAGCGCCAAAAACTCAGCACCCACTTTCAGCGCTTTTTTTTTTGCATTGGCCCCTTGGAGATCAAAGTTCCATGCCGGGCTCCATCCGATGATGTCATCCATTTGTGAGGACTACCATCCTACTTGTCCTCGGAGAATGCCTGTTAAGAGGTCTGATAAAAGACAAGCACAGCAATAGCAGCCCAATGCGACTTGATTTATGAAATTAAAAAAAGACCAAAACGTCTATGTAGAAATTGTCTAAACACTAAAAAGTGAATTTTAAAAGCCCGACACACGCCAAAACAGGAGATACGCAAATATGTCAGGCCTGCGCAAGGCGAGCGAATTTAAAAACCAACTGGATGTGTGTTATCTCTCGCTGCACACACAAAAAAATGTTTCCAAGAAAGGGGCGCGGCATGGGCTTTCCTGGATTTCACATTGAAACCATGCACAAGTGCATGTAGGGATCCCCTGCCGCATAACTTTACTTCTGCTATGGATGGCGTGCAGGTCATAAAACAAAAAAAAAATACAAAGATCAGCAAGGTTTTAGGGGTATGACGGCTAACGGGGAGAAAGAGGCTATTTAATTAGGCAGGTTAGGGAGTCCTATCCCTTCCCTGGGCGAACTGGGAAATGGTCAGTTGCGTGTCTGCTTAAAATTGCGTGCACATGCCTAGCCTATTTTATACCATGCACGCATGTCATAAAATAGCCACATCCGTGGGAGCGAACCAGCAAACGTGAACACATGTGCACCCACACACCTGTTTAAACGTTACCATCTAAGAGGGGGACACGTTAAAAAGGGGGTTTTTCTTAACGGATACAGCTAAAAGCTGTACTTGCTAATTTTTTTTTTTTTAAAACATAAGATTTAATTACATGGCAAGAAAAATCTTGAACAAAAATAACATCCAGCATAAATATTATCACCTGAAATGGAAAGAAACTGCAAAAAGGAACACCACAACCATGATCGGTGTTCTACAAGTCCACACATGAAAAGGATTCCAAGTCTTAATGTCAAAGATAAAATACTGCCCAAGGCTGTAAAGAAAGTTAATACGGGCATCCAGGACATCACTCTCTCACATCCACCCTTTTACATTCCTCAATAATCACAGACAATGGGAGTTTGGGTTTAACAAGGCCACAGCTTTAATAATAACCTGGAGGCCCGAGCCCCAATAACATTACAAAGTCAACAACAACAATCTTCCAGCCGTCCGCCACTCCTCTAGCAAGACGACTCTCCACCAGCCGCTCGGCTCGCCTTTTGCCTCCACACCAGATTCAGACTCCAACCACCTTCCAGCAAAGGAGCCAACCCAGTGTGCCACCGCCGCCATCTAGCAAGTAGCCAGGCCTGCCAATGACTCCCGCCACCTTCTAGCAAGGAGTTCACCACCAAAGCACTCCTCAGCAGTACATCTCTTTTAAATCATCCCGTGAATCCAACATCTCATCAATATATAAACAGTGTACCGCCAACATTGGCTCGGGCCATCCGCCATAGACACGGACATGAAATGTCTGTGACCCCCCAAAGATGCGGCCAAATTACAAAGGGAAGAACTCCTCTAAGGCCTCCTGAATCGAATTGAGGAATAGGTCCATCCCGAGAAACGAAAGGTGTACACCATCCTTTCCAAACAACCCAGCTACCGACCCCCAGGACCATTCATAACGAATGTGCCTGCCACCCATCCGCACCAACCAGGCCCCAATCTGCTGGTTGGCTTTGGATCTACTGCGACGCCAAATTACCTTATCCGATTCAGAAGGCCTTATCAAAATATCAGACCAACACACCACAACTGATGGTAACATCATAGAAATCATCATGAGATCCTTTCGGACCATACTGATAAACTGCCTGGCGGGCAGCTTACCCCAATCATTGCCCCCCAGGTGAATTACCACCGCCCGAGGCAGCCCCAGCCGCTCGCGCGCCTCCCACACGCAAGGGATCAGCTCATCCCAAACCATGCCCCGCCGTCCCAGCCAATGTACCCGAGCCCCCCTCTTGTGTAAGTCCAAGTGCGGCCCGTAAGGTCGGCCGCAAGCATGTCTGTGGGCCCAGTGGGTATAAGAATGCCCCACAATCCACGCTGCCTTCCCCGTTGCGTCTGCACCTGGAAAGAAACAAGAGTTAATACGGTTCTCTACCGCCCCGCGCCGAGGCGAACATACCCCTGAAAGGCATTAGATCGCCACCGCCCTATTCGCTGAATCACTGCCCCAGGCAAACCCGCCTCCGCCGCCGCGGTCGCCGCGCCGATCCGGAAGGAATGAGTCCCGAAACGGCCGACTACCAAACCCACTGACGCCAATGCCTCACGAAGAACCCTTTCAAATTGAAACCGCGTCAACGGGCGAAGATCCGCATGAATCAAAAACTGACCCCACCCAGGGGCCCGCAACCGACAATACTGCGCAGCGTTGAACACCGGGCACGTACACAAACCAGGCACTGCCCGTAGCTCCACCGACATCCCCTTGCCAGCCTGATCGGTTTTGGATCTAGGGATGAAGATCCTCACTGATCGGGTAGTGACCCGCACATGTCGCGCCAATAAACCCGGACTGTCCAGGCTGACCGCCGACCGCGCCACCAGTTCGCTAATTTGAAAGGCCCCAAAAAAGGCAAGCACGAAGGCCAACCGAAATAACAACGTCTCATACGACGAGAAACATATGCCCGGCAAAGCCTCCCACAGCCTCAGCAAGATATCGTGAGTGATCGGTAGACGCCTGTCCACGCGACGCCCCACTTCTCTAGCCCATCCCACCAAGACTCGACGCACAACAAATCTACCCGCTGGGAATCCCCACCCATGGGCCCTCATAAAAAAGGAGAACCCCGCTAACTGCTTGCCCACAGCCGCTTTCGTATAACCGGCCGCTCTAGCAAGCTCCAGGAAACGAAGCAACAACACATCCGACACAGGACCTCCCCGCCACCCCGCCGCATACAGAAATGCTGTCACTTTCCGGGCGCCCCCCACGTAACTTGACCATGTGGACGGGGCTAGTGAAGCCCGCAGCAGGTTCCAGGCCTGGGGAAACCGAACCTCCAGAGGGAAGATGGCACTGCAACTCCGCAAGGATCCGCATCGGGGGCCAATACTCGAAACAACTCCCACTTGAAACGAGAAAGAGAATCGGCCACACCGTTAGCAACCCCCGGCACATGACGAGCCCAAATAGTCACATTTAAAGTCATGCAGCACAAGATCAATTCCCGCAACAACTCCGACACCCTAGCGCACTTGGCAGCCCTCTTATTAATGACTTCAACCACACCCATGTTGTCGCACCAGAAGACAACCCGTCTGCCCTGAAGCCGCGGGCCCCAAATATGCAGGGCCACCACGATCGGAAACAGCTCCAGGAAGGTAATATTCTTCGTGACTCCCGCGGCTATCCACCCCACCGGCCACTCCGCCGCACACCAAGAACCTTGAAAGTATGCTCCAAAGCCGAAAGCCCCCGCCGCGTCAGTAAACAATTCGAGGTCGTGATTAGAAAGCGGATTATCCTGCCAGAGCATCGTCCCATTAAAGTCCACCAAGAACCGATCCCATATCCTCAAATCCTCCCTCATCAAGGCAGTAACTCGGACCCGATGATGGCGCCTCGTCACCCCCGCCATTGCCCTGGTCAAGCGCCGCAGAAAAGCCCTACCCATAGGAATTACACGGCATGCGAAATTCAAACTTCCCACCAGGGACTGCAACTCGAAGAGCGTGAGCTTAGGCCGCTCTAAAGCCCGGCTGACCAACTCTCGCAGCCGAACCACCTTCTCACTGGGTAAACGCGAGACCATCGCTATCGAATCCACCTCAATCCCCAAAAACACCAGCTTAGTACACGGACCCTCCGTCTTACCGGCAGCCAACGGAATGCCAAAATCGCTAGCAACCTCCTGAAAACGGCTCAACAAAGACAAACAATCCGCCGACCCTGCGACTCCCACAAACAGGAAGTCATCCAGGTAATGAACCACATTCGCTGACCCCGCCCGACGGACCACCACCCAATGCAAGAAGGTGCTAAACGCCTCGAAGTAAGCACATGCGATCGAACATCCCATGGGCATACACTTGTCGAAATAGAAAGAATTCCGAAAACGAAATCCCAGTAGGTGAAAATCCCGCGGGTGAACCGGCAACAGCCGGAAAGCCGATTCAATATCGGTTTTTGCCAACAGTGCACCCGGACCACAACGGAAGATCACCCGTACCGCCGAATCAAAAGAAGCGTACCGTACTGCACAAAATGCCTTAGGGATACAGTCATTCACGGAGTCCCCCGCCGGGAAAGACAGGTTATGAATTAAGCGATACTTTCCAGGCTCCCTTTTCGGGATTATCGCCAACGGGGACAACACCAACCCTCGGAACGGCGGCTCCAGGAATGGACCAGCAATCCGCCCCAAAACGAGTTCGCCGCGCAGCTTTTCATCCACTATCTCTACTAACCGATTAACTGACGGACAATTCACCCCGCCCCCCCCAGGGACCCGCTCCCCGCACGGAATCCGAAAACCCTCCGAAAAACCCCTCACCAACAAGTCAGCTCCATCCCGCATCGGGTAGGCCTGCAACCACGGACGCATGGGACCAAGCAGGACGGGAGTGGCCGCCATGCCCCAATCCTCACTTCCCCCCACCCTTGGCGCCGGAAACGACGGCGGATCCATCGCCATGCCGCTTGACACACCTAGATGCGGGATGGGCGGCTCCACAAGTGGTACACGCATGTCGGAACTTACAGTCCGTAAAGGAGCACGTGGAACGGTTAAACCGCCAACAGACATCAGAGCCCCCTGCCCCCGCCTTGCCCGCCCCAAGAGCAGGAAACCCTTGGCGAAAGGGCCGTGTAAAGCCCGCGCCAGCGGTCCCTCCAGTTCCCGAACCACCCCCGACCGCCTTAGAGGCCATTTGAGTCAACCACAAACTCACGTCTTGCGTGCCCCAAGTCATAAACCGATTTTCTTCCATGCGATCCCTAAAGCGCTCATCATAATTGAGCCACGACCACCCATCATAGGTCTTGCTCGCAGCCAATATCGCATCGGCATAGGACAACAACGGACCATACTGTGTCGGGTCACGATGCCCAATCACACTGGCCAGGCGCAGAAAAGACCGAATCCAATTGTGACTATTCCGTGCCACCTTTGCCTGAACTCCTGGAAAACGATCGCTCTTCCCGCGCTTCTTCTTGTGCTTCCGCTTCCCGCGACGCCCCTCCAACAATTGAAAACTATCAATAAATTTGCGGCGCCAAATCTTCCGCCGGAGTGCCCTAGGAACCTCTTCCCATAGCTCCGAAAAAGCAACAAGCGCCGGAGTACTGCAAGAAGCCTCCCCGGGTTTGGCACCAGGCAACACCCCAGTCGCCGAATCAGAAGAGGTGGACGAGGAGGAAGACGAAGAGGAGGAAGTCGACTCCGAAGAACTGTCCCGCTCCCTCCGCCGCTTGGACCTGGATTTTTTCCGAGCCGCCCCGCGGGCCTTACCTGCTGCCAAACCCGCACCCCCCCGATCTTCCATCCCGCTCCTAACCCCTTTGTCCGAGTCCCCCTGTGACCTCTCAGGCAGCACACCAGAATCCGCCATCACCTCCCTAACCCCGTCCCCAGGGAAAAGAAGGAACTCACCTTGGGGAAAATCACTGACTGCCGCCATTCTTGGCACCCCGGACCGCTCCACCATCGCCCGCCGCTCCGCAACTGCAGCCTCATTCCTCCAGGCCTCATACCTCGACGGACCGGGCCCGTCCCCGCCGTCCTCCGCTGAACCCATCTGCGAAGAACCAACAGCAGGCACAGGAGGAGGAGCTACCTGCGAACCGACTGACCGTCTCCCCCCTCTCTCATGAGGACCCCTTTCCACACTCGACCCCCTGTCTAGACCTCGCACCCCGCGTCCAGTCCTCACCCGCCCCGGGGTCCCCCTAGAGAGGCTCCCAGCTGTGTCGCCCCCACCTGCACAGGGCGGCCTAGGAGTCAAAACCTGCTCAGGACCCGCCAGCAACGGCGCAACCTGCCCCTCCCCCGGGATCTCCTCGGCCCCCCTGGCCGGCAGCGACTGGCGGCCCGACTGTAGGAGCCCGCGAGCCACGGCACGCCGCTCATGGCGCCACCCCGAAGGAGAGCGCCGGGACTCCCCCGACCACTCCCACCAGGGCTCCTCGTCACCTGCCCCTTGCCACTCCCCGCTTCCCCCATCAGTATTCTCCCCGGGCCATCCCGGCAGAAGCCCAGCCCCTCGCGACCCCTCAAAGAGGACCTCCCCGCCGGCCCTATCCCACGCCCCCAGACCCGCGGGACCGGGTCTTGCCCCCGTCGCAGGCCCGACCACACCAGTCCCGGCACGCACGGCACTCCCGTAGGCCGCGAAGCCAGCCGACCCCGCCCCTATCGGGCCGGAAGGCCCCGAACCCCCGCGAACCCCAACCAGCGCACCCGGCCGGCTAAGTGCCCTACCTCTGCCGCCCCCCCCGGGAGCGCGAACGCGAGCGAGACCCTCGCGCAGCCCTTCGCCTGCCCGGCCCTGCCTCCACCGCGCGCAGCCGAAACGCTTCTGTCCCTCCACAGCCACCGTCCCCCACCACGGCCACGCCTCCCTCAATCCCCTCGGTCCGCCCCTCGCCTCCGTCCCCCGCAACGCCGCTCACCCGCTCGACATCCAGCGAGACTGGCTCAGGCACTGGCGAAACGCCGCCCTCCTCCCCGTCGCCAGGGACACAGGCCGCCTCCTCCGATGCCATTTCCCGAAGCACCGCCGCCGCTGCCCGCCGCGATCGCCGACCGTCCGCGCCGTCAGCACGCTCACCGCGCGAACCCAGGTACCGCTCAACGCCGAGCCCTTTTCTACGCCTAGCTTCACAGGGGAAACTACCCGTAGAAAACGGCTCTTGCCTCTCGGAGCAGCCGCGCCACAGAGAAGGACTGTGCCGCGTTGCTCCGAGGCAGCCCCTACCCTAAATTCGAGCACGGCTCGCTGGCCAATCGGGATTGGCCAGCACCGCCTCAGCTCCTCCTTCTGCCCTTAACTTTACCTCACTGGTAGCTATCTCACCTTCTCCTGACCCTAACTCCCCCTCAGCTGCCTGTCCCTCAGATGACCCCTGCCTTCCTGGGCCCTTCACCTCTTCCTATGGCGCCCCTACCCCCTAGGGACCTGCCACCTCCCGAGCATGCCTGGGCCCGCATTACCATGGCCTGCCAGTCATGTCGACTGTCAGGCCCTCCAAGATCCAAAAGCTAAAGAGTGTAATTCCTATAATGAACAGTGAGCATAAACAGGAGATTACCAGAGGCAGCTATTAAACAGGCTTATCTCTTAAAAAATGAACAAATTGTTCAGGATTAAAGAAAATATGCCAAGTACTCTGATAAACAGTCAAGAATTGAATAGGAAATCTCAAGAAATGAGCACCTAATTGTACCAACCTAGTGCTTACATTCGAGAAATTTTTGCCAAAAAATCAGCATAAATTAGCTGGCCCGACTTATACACGCGTACACCCCAAAACTTACCGAAAGTCCTCCCCCATGTCAAAACACAAAACCAGCCCCAACCCAAAGCCCACCACCCTTCCTCCCTATGACTGCCCTCCCTATTCAAACCCCCCCCCCCCCCCCCAGACCCACCAAGCTCTCTAGTGGTCTGGCGGGGGGGGGGGCCGGGAGTGAACTGCCCCTCCTGGGCCGTCAGCTGCCGGTAAACAAAATGGCGCTGGCAGCCCTTTGCTCCTACTATGTGACAGGGGCTACTGGTACCATGTGATGGGGTCAGCCAATTTTCAGACTCTGCATCTGGTTTTGGTCCTCCTGCAGATCCAAATCTCACACTTGGGGGCCATCAGGTAACAGAGACTCAGGATTAGGTGCTTCAGGATTCAAATGCCTTGCATGGAGGGGAAGCATTCAGCAACAATCCCAAGGATGTCCTCATTGAAGTAGCTTGCTTATTACGGCGGTTACTACCCCAAACCAATTAGCTAGATACTTCACTTAGATGCAGCTCCAGCACTGCTGTCTGCATCGATGGTGGGGGTGGAAGGGAATTGGAACCAAAAAGTTACCAATAAGGGCCCTGACCTCAGCGGTCTGAGTAACAGATTATGAAAACAAATAGGTGTGAAAGCTTGCTGGGCAGACTGGATGGGCCGTTTGGTCTTCTTCTGCCGTCACTTCTATGTTTCTATAGAAGCAGGAGTCCCACCCACTCTGAGTTATACCAACCACAAAATGATTTTTGGGACCTTTTACTACTCCTATGTATCATTTCTACAGCATTATTTGATGTATAGAAACACGACAAAACCTGCTTAGTAGAGTTTACAACCTAATCAAGATAAACATACAGGGCAAGAGATTTGGGGAATTACATTTATTAAGAAAATGGTTAAAATCAATAAGGCTGAGAGAGGGTTAACTGGGGTTAAGATTTAAAAACAGCCACAAAAGGTCAGTTTTTAAACTGAACTCAGATAAGAAAAGAACAGGCATATGACACATCAACTCAATCTATTTGAAGCACACAATGCAGAAAGAAAGAAAGCACAGAGTCTGGAGCTGGCAGTGGAAAAGGGCAGAGAAGACTGATTTGCCTGATGAGCAGAGTACACAAGAGGATTGTAGAAAGAGACATGGGAGACAGAAATAGTGAGGAGCTTTAGAGTGAAAAACTATCAAAAAGGAGTCTCTTACATCTGCCCATCAAGATAGGAAAAGCAGCACATATAAAAAGCCAAAAATCCCACGAAGCATATAGCAGATAAAGCAGGGCTTGACAAACTGTTCCTGGGGACCCAACAGCCAGTCAGGTTTTCAGGAAATCCACAATGAATATGCATGAGATAAATGTGCACATAATAGAAAAGCTGTACATGCTGCTCGACTAACTGGAAACCATTTTTTTTAAAATGATTCTAACAGTGGCCACGCTGGACCACGTGGAATAATCCACTGGATTCTAATAGGAAAAGTACTAAATGGGCCCAATCCTGCTTAACTTCCAAGATGAGACAAGATCAGCACAAGTCTATTCCCTATTGCTCATGCCCAGAAATATGAAGTGAAATCACCCATTCTATCTGGCTAATAATTTTTTTTTTGGACTTGTCCTTCAGAAACATGCCCAGACCTTGGTTAAACTCAACTTTGCTACTAGCCTTGACCACATTCTTCAGTAACAAATTATTCACTGAATGAAAAATAAACACTTTTTAAAATTTGATTTAAATCTGATACTTCGTTTCATGGACTGTCCTCTAGTCCTAGGAATGTTTGATAAGGGTTAAATAAAAAAAATCTGTTCCCTATTAATTTGTTCTATCCTCACCAATGTTTCTCAGCCACTGGTCCATAGGTCAGTAGTGGTCCTCGGCAGCATTTTTTTGCTGGCCCGCAAAGATGAAATCATTGCACACGGGTGCAGCCTCTCAAGTACCAGCTCCCACCAGATCCACAGCTATGAGTGGAACATTTTCTACTGCCCTAAACCTCCACACTAAAATGGTAGTGGCTTCACATCGCTGCACACTGCTTCCTCTGGATGCAGGGCTAGATTACCAGCATTCTATGGCTCACTATTGCTGGCACTGAACAGCTGATCAGGCCAGCATGCTAAACATGAACATTGGGCTCAGCTAAGTTCTGGACTGTCCCTGCTCTGGCTCTAAGTAAATAAATAAACAAAAACAAAAACAAAACAAAGGGCTGCTGGCTATATAGCCATGAAGGCTGCTGCAAGCATCAGGCCCCTTAAAAGGGACAGTATCTTATAACCATCAAAAAATTATTTTTGGCCCCTAGTTACACTTTGTTTCAAAATAAGAAGACCTGATTTGCCCTCTCCTGTGCTTTAGGTTCAAACACAGCTATTTTGTCATAATTCTTGTAATTAAAACATTAATGGTGGCTGGGTTGAGAATGGAGGAGACTCCTAAATGGGGGAAATGGGCATTACCATCTCCCTCCTTTAGGCAGAGAGGACTCCTGCTTTTCAGCCACAGGAGGGCACTCCTCCATTCTTCAAGGGTTTCCCCTCAATTCTACCAGTCAGCTGGTCCATATCCATTTAGCATGTCAGCCAACCTGTCTTTCACCATCCAGGTGACATCAACAGAGCCTAGCCCAGAACTTTGACTGTACCACACTGAGAATGCCCAATATGCAAACATACCACACATACACAGAGACCCCTTTAGTTTCTTCTTTTCCATAAAGCCCATCAATTGTCGTTCCTCATTCTTCTGCTCTTAAGCCTGTGTGTTTGTCTTTTTTTGGTTGCAGGACCATTTGTCACGGGATTCCGCATTCTTGTTCTATCTCATGGTAGTTTAAATTATGTAGGTTTCTCACTGATCGTCATGATAGAGTAATCCTGACTGTGACCATGACTTGGAAGGAATGACTGTCCCGACTGGAACTGATGGAGAAGCCCTTTGAGTACCGGCTATCTGGTCCATTGGCATCGACATTTAAGGACCACAGACAGATAAGGAGAATGAGGAACTGGGACAAGTAGGCTCTGTCGAACAGAAGAGACTGTAGAGGCCCCTGCTTGGCCACACAGTTTGGTTGCATGCTGGGCATGCTTAGTGTTGCACAGTCAAAGCTCTGGAAACTTTGACATAAAAGTTCCAGGTCAGACTCCAGATGATGTTATCCAGTTGGGATGACTGACATCTTGCTTGTCCTTGGAGAAGTTGCAG
This sequence comes from Rhinatrema bivittatum, assembly GCF_901001135.1. Taxonomy (NCBI): domain Eukaryota; kingdom Metazoa; phylum Chordata; class Amphibia; order Gymnophiona; family Rhinatrematidae; genus Rhinatrema; species Rhinatrema bivittatum. The sequence continues at coordinate 86,687,870 of NC_042616.1, forward strand.
TCTCTTCTCCAAGTCAAGAGCTCTAACCAGTTAAGCCTCTCCTCTTAAGTGAGATATTCCATTCCATTTATCAATTTTGTTGCTCTTCTCTTTACTTTTTTAGTATTTTCACATCCTTCTTGAAATGATGTGACCAGACTTGCACACAATACTCAAGGTGCAATCACACTATGGTCGATACAGAGGCATTATATTCTTTTTTCTATTCCTAATATATTTGGGGGGGGGGGGGGGGTTGGCAGCTGCTGCTTTCCAACAGGACTAAGATCTCTTTGCTGAGTAGTAACTCCGAATACGGAGCCCAGCACTGTTTACCCATTGTTTTCCATGTACATCATTTTTCCATCGTAAAAATCAAGTAGCTAAATAGGAGTTTAAAACAACTTTAAACCCTATTTCCTCAAGAGCAAACAAAAAAAAAGTCTGAATAAATAGCATTTTTAGTTTTCTTTTAATTGCTAATAATTACCTAGAAACCTTTTTGGTAGCACTACTGACATAAGATAAGCACTTGCTCCAATACAAGTGCTCCCTCAGAGCAAAATCACAAAGCTGCAGGACCGCGAATTAAGCTATAAATAAATAAGGAAACGTCAAGAGGAAGCAAACCAGGGAAAGAATCCAAGAGCAACATGCACTGAGATCAGAGACTCAAAAGGCGGGACTTTACAATTTGCGGCAGGTTTAAAAACTTGCACATTGCAGCTTTTCTTCTGACGATCTCCAGCCTCCGCTGCCCGGGTAAACCAGAAAGGGCTCGCCCGTCACAAAACCTCTCCGTGGACTCTTTTTAATAGCGAGCACACGGCTGACACAAGGCGCGGGAGAAATGGGGGTCCTCACCATGCGGCTCGGCCGGGCTATGCTGCTGCTGCCACAGCCGCAGGGCGCTGAAGCAAGAAACAGTACTCGCCGCCGCTCCCAACGCGAACCCGCCCAGGAAACGGGATGAGAAGAAAGCGCGTGCCATGCCAGGTCCGGCGCGCGACGATCCGGGAGGATTAGCTCTTGCTACGGATCCTATCTAGCTTCCTGCCCGCCAACTGCACCTCGCTTCCGGCCCCCAACCAGGCAAAGAGAAAACTCCGCCCCCAACCACTCTGATTCAGATACGGGAAACTTTATTGATCTTACAATTTGTACTTGGTTAAAAATTAAAAAAAAAAGGGGGGGGGGAGGGGAGAAGCTACATATTTTAAATTCAAATAAAATTAGAAAGGACAGAAGGGAAATTAAAACTATTTCAGGATCTGGTGATGTTAAGGTGGCCAACTTTTCCATGGACCATAACTGGACACCCACTAAACTTCATGCTTTGGGAGGGGAGGCTGGGGGAGATTACAGACTACTGTCAGTTGTTGATTCACTCATTACTTGGCTTTCATTCCCCCTCAATAGACTTTGTTTTATAAAATGTTATTTTAACTATCCTCATAAAGACATCAACTGCAGCCACGTTCATGGTTTTAGTCTATCACAACTAAAGCCTTTCTAATACACACCCACCGCCATACTTCCCCATGAAGACATAGCCTCCTGTCTTATACATAAACACACACTCACATTCCTGACCACACATCTTTCTATCTCATACACACGTGCACATTCCCAAACTCACAGCCTCCTCTCTCAGACGCAGGTGGTTTGCTCTTTTTTTCCTTCCCAGCCTTTCATCTGTGTTTCCCTTAGGGCACCTGTCTCTCAATCTGTCCTCCCTCTCCTCTGGGCACGCCCCTCTTGCCAGCCCTCCTGTCTCTAGTCACTTCTTCCCCATGCTCTTCTCGGTCTTCCCTCCTGTTTCCCTCTCCTCCCCAGTGCCTTAAGAACATAAGAAATGCCATACTGGGTCAGACCAAGAGTCCATCTGAAGGAGTTCAATTTTATGGACTATCGCTGTACGAAAAGATCGGAAGAACTATGTCTAATCATGCTGTAGTGAAACGCACAGCCATCTTGATTTACTAACATTTGCAACGCAAACGAACCCTAACACGTAATGACGTACTTACGCACTAATGTTTAGTGAACGTGACTCCATTTTGGATTCATATTTTGTATTGTATTAATACGAACGCCGTCGCAAATGTCTAACCCGTCAATTAAATGACGAAACAATAATCTGATCATAAGCTACACCTACTAGAGACCACGCTAGCTATTGCTTGTTCAGCAGTTTGTAAAATGATTGTTCAGCAAAACCAGAACGCATGTGCAAAAGATAAGAATTGTAAAGTGCATAAAAGTTTGCTCCTGAGGGGGCGTGGTATGCAGTTGTACTGAGCCTTTGTCTTAGCTGCATCTTGCTGGCAATAAAAGTCTATCTTTGCGGATCAGTTGTCTGGACCTCCTTACTGATTAAAACAGACGGTTACATTTGGCGAGCTTCAGCCAGGAGGTGCCGGGGACGCTATTTTAGCCCCCCAGCTGGTCCGGTGGTTTGGTGGCGGAGCGATCCCCCAGACTTACTTGGTGAGTGGCCACCGCTGAGTTCAGCGATCAGGTTTCTGAGGGGACCGTTCCACAAGGAACTTCTTGAGACCTCTGGGCTGGTGATTCGAAAAGAAGGCTTTCTTCGCGATCGAGAGAACGTTTCAGGCAAGTATACTTTTATCTGCACGGGAATAAGAACCAGTGGGAACCTGAATTAGAAACCAGATACAGCTAAATTACCAGCCGATCCTGAAAAATGGATCGAGGGGGCGTTGATCAAACCCCACAGCGTGGTTAGTAGGGGCTCCCCCTCCGAAGACCTCGTTACTGAAAACCTGAATTGGAATTTCAGAAATTTTTGAATTTTGGGAATCAGAAAGAAATCTTGGGAATAGGTTTCTTGTTGTGTGAAAGAGAGTGAATGGCCTCGCAGTTCTAGACCGGGCGACCGCGTTCTAGTCGGGGCAAGTGTGACCCTTTTGTGTCTGGCAGATACGGACCCCTTACCTATCTGCTATCCCTTCCCCTCTTTGTCTGTGCCTCTATCCTAAATGGGTGGGGGAGGGTCTACCCCGTTAAAAGTTATGACTGAGCACTTTAGCGAAGTGTTTGACAAACATACCTGTACTAAACCTGGTATGATCCAACGCTGTGCCTATCGGTGGCCGAGCTTGTGCGTCAACTGGCCCCCGAAAGGAACTTTCGATTTTGTAACGGCCTCTAGAGTCCGAATAGTAGTCACAAAAGAGGATCAGCCAGGTTTTCCTGAAGATGTCCCATATATTAATGCCTGGATTGAAGTTATTCTCAATCCCCCGTCCTGGGCACAAAAGTTAGTAGAGGGAGCTGCCCTCATCATGGTGGCGCATATGCAGAAGGCGGGCCACCGGAAGTCACCAAACCGGAAAAGAAAGGAGAAGTCGGCCATATTGGACGCAGACGGCATGACGTCACCGGAGGCGGCCATATTGGTAGTCCAGAAGGATGAAGAAACTACAGAAAAAAAAATTAAACCACTGCCGGCAGCGGAGACCATATTAATTGATGAACCAGAAGTTCTAGCACCGCCGCCTTACATCCCACTTTACCCACCGCTACTTAATCTGCCACCGATTCCGTCTTATGAACAAGCTGACCCCTTGCCTAGTACTTCACAGGAAACTAAAAGAGAGTTAGAATCGGTAAGAGCAGAGGACGAACCGGAACCTCCTGTCTCAGCCCACACTCGTCGGAGAACACAAGCGGCTGCCAGTCTCCAACTCCCAATCAGAGAAACTGCAACTGTCGTACCTGCGGTCCCAAGTGAGGAAAATGCTTTCCAAACTACACAGACTATTAGACTATATACCTATGTCCCTTTTTCATCAAGCGATCTTTTTAACTGGAAACAGCTCGGCCCTTCCTACGCTGAAAAGCCAGATCAAATGATTGATTTTTTAAACGGAATTTTCTCCTCACATAATCCCAACTGGGCTGACATCCGCCATCTGGCTTCTTTCCTGTTCACCACTGAGCAGCGAAGACAAATACAACAAAACATGGAAGAAGCAGCCAGAAGTGGAGCCGGGTCAGACGGTGATCCTGATGCCGCCGCAAGGGAACTTGCTCCGACAACAGACCCTCACTGGGACTACCAAACTTCCAGTGGACGAGACCGCATCGCGGCTTATCAGAGAGCCTTCCTAGAAGCCTTAAGGAAGGGAAAAAGGAAAATTATGAACATGACTAAAATCCAGGATATAGTACAAAAAAAGGACGAAACTCCGGGAGACTTCCTTGAACGACTAATGGATGCGTATCGCAGATACAGCCCTTTTGATCCAGAAGATCAAAAGAACCACCCCATAATAGTCATGAGTTTCGTAGGACAGTCATGCCCCGATATACGCCGAAAAATCCAGAAAACAGAGGGATTTGAAGGAATGAACATCAGCCAGCTCAAAATTATGGCAGACAAAGTCTATGGAAATAGAGAGCTGGAAGATGAGAAAAAAGAGAAAAAAGAAAGTAGCAGAAGGATGAGAGAAAGTGTTAACTTGTTAGCGGCAGCAATGGAAGAAACTAATTTCGGAGAGCAGGCCAGGAAGTATCGAGGATACCCTGGGCAGAGAGGAAGAGGCAACCCGCCACATAAGGCATGGCAGAGAGGAAGATCAGGAAGGGGCGGATCGTTCAGAGGAGGAAGAGCGCCTATAGGGGTCAATCAATGTGCATATTGTAAACAAGAAGGACATTGGAAGGCTGAGTGCCCTGAGAAACCACGGGAGGACGAAGGAGGGAACGGTTCAAAACCCTCAAAATCTCAAGAAACTGAATGGCAAATGGCGTTGAACGAATTGTCAGATGAGTCTGGTGACGATATCGGGCGAAACTCATGACTAACCAGGGAAGCCCTGCCCTCCGATCCGTTGGTAGAAATAAAGGTTGGGTCTAAAACCTTCAAAGGATTACTAGATTCTGGAGCACAACGATCTGTCATGACTACTGCAATCGCTATTCCCACAGCACAAAGCATCTCCATTGTAGGGGCCTCCGGGAAACCACTGGCAGCCCCTATTCTTCAGAATCGACAGGTTCGAGTGGGAGGACAATTAGTATCCCACCGATTCCTCTATGTCCCTGGATGTCCAGTCCCACTAATTGGTAGAGATCTCCTTTGCAAATTAAGGGCCACTCTACAGTTTGAATCAAATGGTGAAATCAAAGCTTCCTTTGCAGACAACCCTGTTTCCCTTATTTGCCCTCTCCAGGAGGAATGGAGACTACATCTTCCCATAGTCGAACGAACCATCGAGCACCGATATGAGGAAGAGACCCCTATCAATGTAAAACGAAGGTACCTGATGGATAGCGTACCTTCAGTATGGTCTGAAAACAATCCAGGAGGACTGGCAACCGAGGCTGACCCAGTCTGGATAGAAATGAAAGAAAATGCACAAGTCATTAACCAAGCCCAATATCCTATTCCCTATGTGGCCAGGCAGGGAATACAAATACATCTACAAAGATTATTTGACTTGGGTATCCTGCGACAAGTCCGGTCTGCCTGGAACACTCCCTTGCTACCAGTAAAGAAACCTGGTACTAATGACTATCGACCTGTACAAGATCTACGAAAAGTAAATAGCCAAGTGGCGGACTTGGTGGCCCTGGTACCCAACCCTTACTCCATTCTAGCTCAAGTCAACCCCAAATCAAAGTGGTACAGTGTAATTGATCTCAAAGATGCTTTCTTCTCCGTTCCGGTAGCAGAAGAATGTCAGAAGATCTTTGCCTTCACATGGGAAAATGCACACACTGGAATAAAACAACAGTACACCTGGACTAGGTTGCCTCAAGGATTCAAACATTCTCCCACGCTTTTCGGGGAACAGCTGGCAAAAGATTTGAAAACTTACCAGAAAAAATATGGGCCAGTAATACAATACGTTGATGACTTACTGTTGTTCAGAGACACATATCTTGACTGTGCGAAAGCTACCCTTCACCTGTTACAGACATTGTATTCAAAAGGGTACCGGGCAAGCAAAAAGAAAGCCCAAATCTGTGAATTAGAAGTAGAGTACTTGGGTTTCCGAATCCGTGAAGGCACTCGATGCCTTGGAATCTCTCGTACAAATTCGATAAGGCATCAGCCTACACCAACCTGCAAAAAAGAACTGCGAGCATTTCTGGGAGCTACTGGATACTGCCGGCTTTGGATTGCTAACTATGCAGTTATTGCCCAACCCCTATACGACAAGCTGCGGGGTAAAGAAGCAGAATCTCAACCCTTCCAGTGGGAAGGACATGAACTGGTACACTTACAACAACTAAAAGAAGCCCTGATCTCACCCCCTGCTCTGGGGCTACCTGACGTAACTAAACCGTTTCATCTGTTTGTAGATGAGAAAAAAGGAATGGCCATTGGGGTCCTAACTCAAACCTTCGGATCATGGGAGAGACCTGTTGCCTATCTGTCAAAAGGAATGGACAATGTTGCCAAAGGATGGCCGGGTTGTCTTCGAAGCATCGCGGCTGCATGCATACTAATTCCAGAAGCAGTCAAGTTGACATTTGGACAAACTTTGCAAGTAACAACTCCTCATACTATTCAGGGACTGCTCGAAACACATGGACCAAAGTGGATGACCAACTCACGTCTTGTAAAGTACCAAGCCTTACTATGTGAAACTCCTGAAATTCAAATACAAGACAGTAAAAACTTAAACCCAGCCACTCTAATGCCAGCACCTGAACCAGTAAGCCATGATTGTGAAGAAGTCATGGCTACAGTACACTCCAGTCGACCTGATTTAAGAGATCAGCCTTGGCAAGGCGCATGGACCTTATTTACAGATGGAAGTAGTCAGGTAAAGGATGGAGTACGAGTGGCTGGCTATGCAGTAGTAACTGAAGATGATATCATTGAAGCTGGACCCTTGCCTTCAGGAACGTCTGCACAAAAAGCTGAATTAATTGCCCTTACTCGAGCTCTTCAGTTGGCAGAAGGGAAAACTGTAAATATTTATACAGACTCTAAATATGCCTTCTTAACCATCCAAGTACACGGAGCATTGTACAAGGAACGAGGATTTCTCAATGCCGAAGGAAAACAATTGGCAAATGCGCCAGAGATCCATGAACTGTTAAGGTCCGTATGGCTACCACACAAAGTGGCCGTAATGCATTGCAAAGCACACACTGGAAAATCTGATCCTATCGCTCGGGGAAACCAGAAAGCTGATTCTGCCGCCAAAGCAGGAGCCCAAGACCCATATCAAACAAAAATGACCATATGTCCCCTCTTGCAGTTTCCAACTGAAGTACCCACCTACTCAGCCGAAGAAAACGACTGGGCAAAAGCTGAAAATTTCCATCAACAGAATGGGTGGTGGATCATATCAGACGGACGGATATGGATACCTGATACTATTGCGTGGACAATAGTAAGAGAAGCACACTGTCATACACACCTGGGACGTGATTCATTGGCAAAACTACTGGCAAAAACATACTATATAAACCGAATCACACAATTGACTAAACATGCAATTAATCAATGTGTTACGTGTGCAAGAAATAATCCTCGCAATGGACCTGGTCCTGCACCGGGACACGTTCTCCGGGGAACTATACCATTTCAAGTCTGTCAAATTGATTTCACCCACATGACCCCTGCACAAGGTTACAAAGCCATGCTGGTGGCAGTATGCACCTACACCGGATGGATTGAAGCTGTGCCTACGCGAACAGAAACTGCAAAGGAAGTCGTTTCCCTCTTATTGAACCAAATCTTACCATGATATGGATTACCAAGGCAGATCAACTCAGACAACGGCCCAGCTTTTACAAGCGAGGCAACTCAACACCTCACCAAAATTTTGGGCCTCAAATGGCATCTCCATTGCACATGGAGACCTCAAAGTAGCGGGACTGTTGAACGAGCTAACAGAACTTTGAAAAGTCAATTAGCCAAGCTATGTCAAGAAACAAGAACCAAATGGCCCAAAATGCTACCATTGGCATTGCTTAACATCAGATGCACTCCACGACAATCAGGACTAACCCCTTATGAAATGATGTACGCAAGACCGCCACCGTTGCCCTCTTTCCCCGAATCCTTACAAGTCCAAGGGGAAATGTCACTCAGCAACCAAATGAAAGGACTCTACAATACTGTGGAAGCAATTCGCAAATATACCTGTGAGACAGAGCCACTAATCTTAATCAATCCTATCCATAAATTCCAGGTGGACGACTCTGTGTGGATCAAGGAATGGGACGAATCAGACTTCCTTAAACCTCGATGGAAGGGACCATTCACTGTGCTGTTAACCACACCCACCGCTCTCAAAGTATCCGGTTGTCCCACCTGGATCCACTGGACCCGAGTTAAACCAGCCACCGAAACTTGGCAGGTCTCCAAGACCGGTGACAGCACCCTGCGCTTTACTAGAAATACAGCAAAGGTCAACCTACTATAGAAACTAATGCAGTCACAGAAATACTAATAACCTGTTTGTTTCTTTCTTCTCTCGCAGGCATCAAAAGCATATGATCTCAATGCTCTGGAAGTGGGTTATCAGTACCCTCCTGGTAACCGCTCTAACTATCATATGCCCTTCTAGCAGCGATTGGAAATGGTTCATCAGCATCATCTATATCATCATTTCTGCTCAACTATGGCTCATCTTTGCCATAATCCGAGAATCCTATGGCTACGGATCAGTTGTCTGGACCTCCTTACTGACTAAAAAGAGACGGTTACATAAGTACAAAAGAATTGCTTTAATGTCCAATCCCTATCTGCAAAACGTGCTGTGGGGAAATGAATGCTGTAAGAGCCTAAGAAATTGGGCTGGTGTAAAGTACCATTCTGTGGTGATTCTGCTGTCTCGAGAGAGAAATTAGAAAGCTGGAATGCTGAAACATGAAATAAAACTGTTTTAGTACAATTGCCTGTCTCTGAGTGGTTTTGTGCCAGAGAAATGTTAGCAGCAAGGCCAAGGGGGCAACCTGTGACACACCTCAACGGCACTTGCCAGGGCCCACAGCATTAAGGAGCGGTCAAGGTAACACTGGTCGATGCATGAGAAGTGCCCCTGCAACACCCAGGTGAAGGTGTAATGGCTACAACTCCTGAATGCTACCCATGCCAAACATCAACCAAGGAGAATAGGTACACAATGGGCCCTAGGGCCACTGAGGAGCTGGGGGTTTCTCCCAACCATTGCAATCAAGAGGCTCAAGAGTGCAATTATAGTCACCCCAAGTGCCACTCCTTTGGGGTCTAGGGTCTTCCATAGGCGGATAAGGCAAAAAAAAAAAAAAAGCTGATCGCTTGCCCTTGACTGTAGAAGTATATACATTTATCAGATTGATTGTGTATTCTTCCAGCTGCAACCAAACATGAAATATCCAGCACAGCACAACAAAATGAACATCCAGCCACCAACCTCGTTACTACCATGGCTGAAGACCATCTTAATGCCCCACTCCAGAAGCTAAGAGACCTCGACTTCTGGACTGGTGTGAGTCTTTTGCAGGAAGGACACAAAGTATCCCCCATCTTTAGGAAGCAGAGTACCCACTACATCCTAAGACTGGCCCTGCAGCTATTTGAATTGAGGGTGCCAACTGTCAGAGAGCTCCATGGTAAGACTGCACTTTGAATACTGTGTGCAGTTCTGGTCGTCACATCTCAAAAAAGATATAGTTGCATTGGACAAAGTACAGAGAAGGGTGGCCAAAATGATAAAGGGCATGGAACGGCTCCCCTATCATGAAAGGCTAAATAGGTTAGGACTGTTTAGCTTGGAGAAGAGACAGCTGAAGGAGGATATGATTGAGGTCTACAAAATCATGAAAGGACTTGAACAGGTAAATGTGAATCGGTTATTTTTCAGATAATACAAGAACTAAGGAGCACTCCGTAAAGTTAGCAAGTAGCTCATTTAAAACAAATCAGAGAAAATTCTTTTTTCACTCAATGCATAATTAAGCTCTAGAATTCATTGCCAGAGGATGCAATTATGGCAGTTAGTGTATGTGAGTTTAAAAAATGTTTGGATAAGTTCCTAGAGCAGAAGTCCATAAACTGCTATTAATCAATAAGGATCAGTAGCTTGGGATCTCTTCATTTAATGTTTGGGTACTTGTGACGTGGTTGGTCATACATGGACAAAGGCTACTGGGCTCGATGTGTAACCGTCTGTTTTAATCAGTAAGGAGGTCCAGACAACTGATCCGTAAAGATAGACTTTTATTGCCAGCAAGATGCAGCTAAGACAAAGGCTCAGTACAACTGCATGCCACGCCCCCTTAGGAGCAAACTTTTATGCACTTTACAACTCTTATCTTTCACACATGCGTTCTGGTTTTGCTGAACAAACAATTTGCAAACTGCTGAACAAGCATTAGCTAGCGTGGTCCTCTAGTAGGTGTAGCTTATGATCAGACTATTGTTTCGTCATTTAATTGACGTGTTAGACATTTTACAGCGGCGTTCGTATTAATACAATACAAATTATTATTCCAAAATGGAGTCACGTTACGTTACACTAAATGTTAGTGCGTAACTACGTCACTACGCCTTATGTGCCGTTTGCGTTGCAAATATTAGTACATTAAAAATGGCTGTGCGTTTCACTGCTGGCATGGTTAGACGAGAGACCTTTCAGTTGTTCAGTCTTCAGAGGTTCACGAAATTGAACTCCTTCACTTAGAACAAAGTATTTCTGTGTCATAGAGTGGCCGTATTCCCAGATGCATCAAGAGTAACACAACAGAAAAAGAAGGCTTTTTTGGCTTACAGAGATAAGAGGATTGCTCTTGATATTTTTTGTTAAGATTTCCACGTAAATTTTTTAATTAAGGCTGGGAATGATATGTTTTTGTTCTTTGACCCTAAACAGCTTGACGTATTTCTTCAGTTTAGAGCTCCCTCTACATTATCTGTCCATCCCATTCCCAATCTCCCCTTCATTTAAAAAATAATGGAAAAGGTAGTCAACACCCAACTAACAGACTATCTGGAAGAAAACAAGATCTTGCAATTGCACTCCTCCCAGTTTGGCTTCCGTAAGCACCTCAATACAGAAACCCTCCTCCTCTCCCTCACTGATTTCCTTCTCAGAGGCATGGACCATGGACATTGCTACATACTAGCCCTCCTGGTCATCTCCACCACCTTTGACACTATAAGCCATAAGCTCCTCCTCACCCGCCTCGCCAACATTGGCCTCTCTGGTACTGCACTTCTATGGTTCACATCATATCTCACTAATAGAAAATTCTCAGTTAAAATAGGCAACTCTGAATCCGCCCACTACGCTCTTTCCCAGGGAGTCCCCCAGGGCTCCTCCCTCTCCTCCACCCTCTTTAACATATACCTTACCCCCCTCTGCCAATTTCTATCTGACCTCAGACTCAAATTCTTCCTCTACGTGGACGATGTGCAAATCATCATACCAATCCAGGACACCCTGACAAACGCATTGGATCTCTGAAAAAATTGTCTCGATTCCATCAATACTCTCCTCTCTGACCTTCACCTAGCCCTAAACACTTCCAAACAGAACTACTCCTTATCTCACATCACTCACCCCCTAAACCTACCATTTCAAATGATCCCGCCTATGACATCTTCACTAGGCAGAACTGTGCACGTAACCTCGTGGTTCAGATTGACCAACAACTGAATCTAAAAAAACATATCAATCTAATCCTTAACAAAGGTTTTTTCAAACTCAATATCATGAAAAAACTTAAACCCTTACTTCATGCCAGTGATTTTCATACCGTCATTCAAGCCACCCTCTCAGCAAAAATGGACTACTGCAACTCCCTCTTCCTAGGCCTCCCCTACTCTTCAATAAAACCCCTCCAAATGCTGCAATATGCAGTAGCGAGAACTATTTCTAACGCCTGTAGATATGACCATATCACACCCCTCCTCCAAAACTTGCACTGGCTTCCTATCCCCTCTCGCATTTTATATAAAACCCTAACATTGACCCATAAAGCTATACACACACACAATTCAAACTGGCTCGTTGAGCCTTTCTGCCCCATATGATCTAACAAATCCAGCAGAGCATCCAACAATGGGACCCTCCACGTGCCCTCTCTAAAAGAGGCTCACCTAACCTCCACAAGGGACAGAGCCCTTTCGATTGCAGGTCCCACGCTCTGGAATTTGCTACCCCCCAACCTCTGGCTTGAAACTTGCCTCTAAATTTAGAGCCAAATTAAAAACCTGGCTATTCAAACAAGCCTATCAGCAATAATATCCCCCCTCCCCTCTTGGCTAACACACTCTTAACCCACTGTACAAAGTTTCTAGTCGCATATGTTATACAAATTGTTAACTTTTTTATCAGCTTGTTTTTGAGTAGCCGCACTCTTATGTACTCCTTCACACCTATTATCTTGTAGTTCCTCTCATTCCCTACCCTCTACCCTGTTCTATGTAATTTCCATTCTATACATTTTGATGTAAACTGATATGATGTCCCCACTAATATCGGTATAGAAAAGTTAATAAATAAATAAAATAAATAAATAAATGAAACTGGGGTATCTTAGAGCTTTAGTATGTACTGTAGTTGATTTGGCATTACTTTGTGACAATTGCTGTCAGTTACTTCCAAACGAAAGATACCGCAACCTCCTGCAGCCATCACAGGGCTAAGTGTCCTCCATTAATTTTATTCTACTTGAGTTCATTGGAACCATTGGAGATAAGTATAGCCACCTTTTTATGTGCATTAAAAAACAAAAAGAAATATATATATAAATCAAGTAACAAGATTTATGAGCCATTGCTACATGGAATTGACTATGGACTCATTTTTTTGTAAATCACCGATGATTACACTATTTGTGTTGTTTAGGACATTAGTCATTAACTAAATAATGCAGTACAATTGGCGACTTTATGATGGTCATTTGAAACTTTATTATATTTTTTTTGTTACAGTATTCAGAGCAATTTTCTAGATATAGGATAATATTGCATTTTGCTCTTGGGTTCTTTGTTTGTTTAGTGTTGTCATATATTCTGCAGGGGGAAATATAGGGGAGAAATAGAGAAAGGGAGAGAAGATTGGGATAGGGGGTTGTATTAGAGCCATGAGGGAGGGGTAGATTGTGTATGACACAGTGTGTGTGTGTGTGGGGGGGGGGGGGAAGAGTGGATAAGGCACAAGAGAACCAGGGATGGGGGTAAGAAAGGGTTCTAAAGAACTGGAGAAAGGTAGTAGAGGACAGCGAGAAAACCAGGGGGGAGAGTATGTATGAAAGCAAATCAGAAGTGGGGGTTGGAGGGTAAAAGGGTCAGCCGTCAACATTTTGAAACATGATCACACCATGCCCAGAGCCTAAGGGGGGGGGGGGGGGGGGGGGCGGCGCTCTGGGACCACACTGCACTAATGAGTAATGGAATGAGTAAGTGCTGTGGGAGTCAGGTGGGTGGGCAGGGCGGGGGGGGGGGGCACTTTTCTTTGTTTTTTCTGAAAAGGAGGAGTTAGGGATAAAACATTTTTTACGACTAAGGCTGCCTCCAGGGACAGCAAGGGAGTGGAATGGGGATCTATAGACAACTCGGTGGAGGTTTTCATTTTGCGGGGGGAGGGGAGGAAGATGTGTGACTCAGGCCAAGCAGCCCCTTTAAACTATGGTAGATCCACAGTCCCAGGGCTGTCATTGCATGATTTTATCCCCTCTTTACTTCCGTGATATTTTTCACATGGAAATGTATTTTACCATGTGGAAAAATACTACGGGAGTCTCAAACTGGCAGGATCATTTACTGCTGTTTAGTGACTCCTGTGGTATTTTCCTCTCAGGGCTTAGTGATTAACCCCCTAATTTGTACCTGAAGGAATGGTGGGTGAGAAAGTACAGCAGCAGGATTTGATCACCGCTTTTTTGGTTCACAGCCTACTGCTCTAATCTACTCTTCTTTCAGAAACTTTGTCCAATCCTGTTGAAATTCAGTCAGGCTGATACTGTAAAAAGTGCAGGAGAGCTGGCGCTCCATGTTGAGCACCCACTTTCCTGACATTTTATTTATTTATTTATTTATTTAGCTATTTTCTATACCGGCTTTCACGACCAGGGGTCGCATCAAACCGGTTTACATTTAACAAGACGTGCATTGAACATAGAACTTGAACAACTAAACTGGTGCAGGAATTACAGTTACAATAAACAAGGAAGTATACAACTGGGAGAAAGGGAAGAAGAAGAAGAAGAAAGACGAACAATTGATAAAAACACAATTGATAAAAAACACATTTACAAAGGATCTTTACAAAATATGTAGCTTTAAAAGCCCAGTCAGAGTGAAGTCCTGTGCTGGATTAGGTCGCGGATGAATAAGTTTTACAATGTAGTTATGAGATGTCGTGAACTTGGGATAATGAAATTAGGGGATGATATTGACATGGGTTAATCTGGGATCTGAAAGGCTTTTTTAAAAAGCCAGGTTTTTAGTCTTTTTCTAAAGGTTAGTAGGCACATTTCCTGGCGCAGCTCGGATGGGATAGAGTTCCATAAACGTGGTCCTGCTGTTTATAGTGCTCTGTCTTCAAGTGATTTGTGTTGGAAGGCTTTGGCGTGTGGAACATGTAATGCTTCTTTGTAACATTCCCTGATTGGTCTGACAGTGGTGTGTTTTTCCAGGGGGATTTGTAGATTTATTGGTGCGAGATGATGGATGACTTTGAAAATAGAAGTTATGGACTTATACATAATTCTGTAATGAATAGGTAGCCAGTGAAGGGCTTTCAGGATCGGGGTTATGTGGTCGAATCTCCTGGAGTTGGTCAGAATTCTGGCAGTTGTGTTCTGCACCATCTGTAGAGGTTTTGTATGAGAAGCTGGGAGGCCTAGTAGAATGGAATTACAATAATCCAGCTTGGAAAATATAATTGATTGTAGAATTGTTCTGAAGTCGTGTGAGTGGAAGAGCGGTCTGATTCTTTTGCGGATGTATAATTTGTGAAAACAGTCCTTAGTCGTTTGGTTGATGAATGGTTTTAGGTTTAGGCGGTTATCGATGATAGCTCCTAGATCTCTTACGTGTGTGGTTTGCAGGTTGGCTGGTGGGTTTGAGGTGATGCTGTTGTTTTCATGGGCTATGATGAGGAATTCCGTTTTAGAAGCGTTGAGAATCAAGTTCAGACTGTTGAGGAGGTGTTTGATCTCGGTTTGGCAGCTCTCCCAGAATTCTAATGTGTTTGTAATGGATTCTTTTATGGGGATAATGATCTGAACGTCGTCTGCGAATAGGAAGTGTTTTAATTTTAGTTTAGTAAGGAGGTGGCAGAATGGGAGCAGGTAAATATTGAAAAGGGTTGGTGAAAGGGAGGAGCTCTGTGGCACCCCTAGCGAAGAAGGATGGTGTTGAGATTCTTTGTTATGGATTTTAACCTTGTATCCTCTGTTCTCCAGGAAGGTTTTGAACCAGGTCTGTGCAGTGCCTGAAACTCCGATGCTTGCCAGTTGGTTTAGTAGGATGTGATGGTTAACCGTATCGAATGCCGCCGAAAAGTCCAGTAGAATTAGAAGGTATGCATGACCTTTGTCGATGCCGGCTAGGAGGAAGTCTGTGAGAGAGAGTAATAGTGTTTCCGTGCTTGCTGCTTTGCGGACTCCAAATTGATTGGGCGATAGTATTTGGTGATCCTCCAGGTAGTTAGATAGCTGTGTATTTACTAGTTTTTCCATGATTTTTGATATGAACGGAAGGTTGGAGATGGGGCGGAAATTGCCGGGATCATTGGTGTTAAGGTTTGGTTTTTTGAGTAGAGGCTTGATTGATGCCGTTTTAAGGTCATCTGGGTAGATACCCTGGGCTAGGGAGCAATTTATGATGGTTTCATTTTTTTCAGGATCGTTAGTATGTCAGCAGTAGTGATGGGTTCGAAAGTGTTGAGAGTGATGTCTTTGTTTGGATGTGAATATGAAGTATTGGAAGGTCCTTTTGTATTTGGTGTCAGCTTATTTAGGAGGTCAGAGATTTTTCTATTGAAGTAGAGAGCCAGTTCGTCTGCTTTAGTCTGTGCTAGGTCCTCTGGGATGGCTGGAGTGATGGTTTTTGTGAGACTGGACACGTAATTGAATAAAGCTTTCGAGTCAAATATGAGGTGATGAATCTTGCGGGCGTAATAGTCTCTTTTAGTTTTCAATGTGCTGTTTTTGTAGAAGTGGAGGGTGCGTTTGTATTCCTGTAGTGATGCAAGTGAGGGGGTTTTTCTCCATTTTTTTTCCTTCTGTCGTAGCATCAATTTGAGTTTTCGCAGATCCTCGTTGAACCATGGTTGACTCTTAGGTGCATTGTGTTTGAGCTTTTTTGGTGTTAGGGGACATAGCGTGTTGGCTAATGATTCTGTTATTTTAGACCAGGATTGAACGGCTGAGTTGGGAGTGGAAACGTCTATGAGTGAAAGATCTGGGGCTAGATGCTTGGTGAGGAGTTCCGAGGGGCATGTTTTCCTGTATAGAAATGGTTGAGGGGGGGGATTATTGTAGCTAGGTTTTAACAGTGAGAATTCGGTGGAGATTAATGTATGGTCTGACCATGGGACCTTTTTGCACTCCGGGTGTTCAGTGAGTGAGATGCCGGAGTTGGTAAAGAAAAGGTCCAGCGTATGACCCGCTTTGTGTGTGGGTTTGTTAATTTGTTGCTTGAAACCCAAGGCTGCCATGGCCGTGAGAAAAGTTTCGCAGTTGGTAGAGAGAGGGGACTTATCCACGTGAAGATTGAAGTCTCCCATGATAATGGCTGGTGAGTCTAAGTTTAGGTGAGTTGTAATGATTTGATTTCCAGAATAGGAGAGGAGTCGAATTCTAGGAGGCTTGGTGGGGCGTAGACTAAGAGAATTTGAATATATTCAGATTTAAAGAGGCCTATTTCGAGTTTAGTTGGTGATTTGATCGGATGATGAGTAAATCTCAGAGATTTTTTTTACTGCAAGAAAAATACCCCCGCCTCTTTTTTTTTTTTGCCTTGGGATGGAGAAGAGGTCGTAGTTTTGGGTAGGAAGTTGGTTTAAGAGGGCAATGTCCGAAGTTTTGAGCCATGTTTCTGTTATGGCGCAGAAGTCTGGGTTATTATCTTGAAGAAGGTCGTTGAGTATCAGCGTTTTGTTAGTGAGCGATTGAGCATTGAAAAGGATGATGGTGAATAGTGTGAGTCCTAAAAACTGAGTGGTGGGGGAGATCATGATAGGAATGAGAGATTTGTACATGCTTGGCCTGTTGAACATTGTAGATATTGTAGATATTTAGACGGCCTGTTGAGAAGATATTGTGGGTATAGAATATATTGTCTCTTAGCTAATAAGGTGGCTGTTCGGGGTGGTGTTGAGAGAGGTGTTTATGCCCCTGTGTGTATTAGAGGGAAAATGATTCACTTCTCAATGTTCTTTCTTCAATGTGTGGTCCTTTCTGGGCCCGGAGGAGGAGTTCTGTGTGGTTGAGTCCGGTTGTGGCTGGATGGGTGTTGTATGGTAGTGGATGTGTGATGGATGCGGCTGGATGATGTTGAGTGGGTCCTGGATGCAGCTGGATGGGTGCTGGCAGCACCCAGGCACCCTTCCTGGGGGCACGATTCTCTATTTAAATGAGGTGTCACGCGGATAAGCAGGCGTTAGGGACAATAGCTTGTCCCTAGCACCTCCTTATTAGCAGTAGAGGTGGCTGTCAGTGGGTCTGACAAAAGATGCTTAATTTTACTGGCATCTGTTTTCGAACCTGGGTTAGGAAAATGAAGCCTGCCCTGAGACCCTACCTGACCGTCGGGCAGATTTAAAAATTTTTTTTTTTTTTTAAATTTTTGGTTCCTCCAACAATATCGCTAGGATATTAAATCGGAGGGTGCACAGAAAAGCCTGCCTATATTATAGCCATTGCCGTTGATAACGAAACCTGCGTTGAGACTTCTGGCTCTCTGATCCTGCTGCCAGCCCTCCAGCATTTCTTGAATCACTGCTAAAATATTGGCAGAGGTATGGGAACCATCTGCCAGGTGAGTGTGCAGCAAAGCCCAGCTGTAACTCCGGCCCCTGTGGAGGTGCTGCCTGCCCCTACCTCGGCCAGGTTGCACCTGTGTGCTGTCAGTGAGAAGGAGTGTGAGGCGTTTGTGGATGTCCATATGACACTTGTGAAATGGGCACTGATCTCTTGTGCCTTCACCAGCAGTGCCTGCACATGGCTACGACAATGTTTGAACAAATTAGGGATGACCTTTCTGCTGAAAGTAGTCCTGGAGGGCACTTTATAGTTTAGCGTTAGAAGCTGCAGCAAACGCCTGAGACCCACATTCTCAATCACCTGCAGGAACTGATCTTCTAAAGCAATCATCTCACCTACCTGTCTCTTTCCCCGTGACAGTGTCACCAACCACCACCCCATTTCCTCCATTGTGGGCTGTCGCTTCTTAGCTATAGTTGGGGACTGCTGCTGCTGGCCTGCCACCTGACTGGTAGAAGGAGCCAATGTCTTGGAAGGAGCTTGAAGAACACTGGTCCCCCTTTTCAAAGACTAGTGTCCTTTGTCTACTACTACTATTACTACTACATCTACTACTACCACTACTACTACTACTACCACCACCACTACTACTACTACTACCACCACCACTACTACTACTACTACTACCACCACCACCACCACCATCCCCAGGTGCATATTGAAGGGGATGCTGCTTCTTCAGGTGATGTTCCATTCCAACATTGCTTAAGTGGCCCAGTTGCTTCCTTCAGCTGATGTCCTTTGCACAATAGTTATAAATATGCAAAATTTGGGTCCTACTTCATTTGAAAATGGCTCCAGATCACAGATTATTTTCATGATGCCTTGCCTCTGTCTGCATCCTTTGGTGGTGAATAATGCTGTGGACAGTGAAGTGGGGGTGGTCACAGCTGGAGCCTGAGGAACTGCAGCAGAGGATTCACTCATCTTTTGTTCCTGCACTGTCAGTGTGGCCTGCTCTCCCTCACTAACCTGTCTTCCTGACTCTCTCTCTGTCAGTGAAGTGGAAGCTAGCACAGTACTGACTAAACCTTCTAATGCCTCTCCCATCTCTGCTTCAGGAAATCCTTTGAAGGGAGATTTGTCAAGCTCTGAATCAGAAGATGACAAAACTGATAAGAAGAACATAAGAACATGTCATACTGGGTCAGACCAAGGGTCCATCAAGCCCAGCATCCTGTTTCCAACAGTGGCCAATCCAGGCCACAAGAACCTGATCTTATAGCCTCTTCTGCACTAAGGGCTTGCAGTGCTGGTTTTGGTTTCACCACTTGTACTTCTATAGGCCAGGGCCGGCGTGTTGCATTAGGTGAACTAGGCGGTCACTTCAGGTGCCATTAGATGGCGCCAAAGAGCAGGAATGTGGGGCGGTGAGCGGAGCTTATCCTACTCACGGCAAAGAGGAGCAAAGCACAGGGCAACGGCCGCAATTATGACAATAGTACGGCGAGTGGAGAGGACAGGAAGGGAAGGAAGTCTTACCGCCAGCTCGGGGTTGTCACAGTAAGTCAAGGGCTAGCGAGGATGGCTCAGCACTCTCTCTCTCTTCTCCACTGAGTGCCCCCAGTGAAAGAGTGTATTCCACGACAGGAGACATCATAAGCCCTCATTACTCCAGGCTGTCACTATACTTGATAAAGAAGCTAGTGTTCCTTTAAACTAATCTGCATTTGCTTGGCTATCCAGATTTGCCATGCGAGTGGCAAGATGAATGGAGTATAAATAAATAAATAAAAAATGAAGGTCCTTTAGCTGCTGGAAAGGTTTGCAATGCTGAGTCCTGCTGTGTCCCCATCACCGCCAGTTGGGTCACACTACAACCAAACTGCTGCTGCCTGCCCGTCCCAAAAAGCCAATCCAAGGGCCACAACAGAAGAATGCTGTGTCCCCAACACCGCCATGTGTTTCTACAGGAAATTGCCATTAAATTGTTTTGTATCTTTTCTGGAAGATCTTTTTGCACTACCTGTAACACAGTTCCTAAGAGTAAAGGTCATACCCACCCTTGTAAATATTCTAAAGGAGTGTTAAAGGAGGTTTAATCTCGTAAATGTTGTAATAAACACACAGTATTACAGACAGATTTGGGCAATACAGACCTTCTACTTTCTGGGGTCACAACAAAGTATGCAATGGTATCCTGGATCCCCCCCCCCCCCCCCCCCCCGAGAAAAGACCCTATACTCCTATTAATTTCCTGAATATCTTTCTTATGGAGCCACATGGGTAACATTTGTAGCATATACAGCCATTTTGAAATTTACATCTTCAGAAGATAGATTCTACCCATCAAGGATAAGGGTAATCTCTTCCAAGATTGAAGTATTTTAATTAAGTTCTTCTTTAATGGTCCATCATTAGTGTCATCATTTCTCTATGCTGGTGGGGAATACAGATTCCTAAGTACTTAATTTCCTTTTCGACCCACTTCAATTGGAAACTGCATTCCCATTTAAGCCGCAAATCACCAGATACATCTAAAGCTTCAGATTTATCTCGGTTAATTTTTAATCAAGCAAATACACCAAACTCCCTTTGAATCCTTAGAGTATCAGACAAAGCAACTTCCAGATTGGTTAAATAAACCAAAACATCTGCGAAAGCTGCAATTTTAAATTCCTGATTATTTACAGAGAAGCCTTAAATCTGTGGATTACATGCAATTTTCCTTAGGTGGGGTCCATTAAAAGTATATATAAGATAGGAGATAAAGTGGAGCCTTGCCTGACTGCCCTTTGAATATGTATATCTTCTGAAATTAAATTATTCACCAAAATATTTGAGACAGGTGACTTATTTTGTAGGGAAATATATTCTAAAATGGGTCCCCTGAAACCAAACCTCTAGAACAAAACATATAGGCCCAAGATACCCTATCAAAGGTTTTCTCAGAGTCAAAACCTATAGCTAAGGCTTGGATCTTTGATTCTTTACAGGCTTCCATTGCTGAAATTAATTTAATTAAATGTGAATCTGCAGACCTATTTTTAAGAAAGCCACTTGGTAGCTCGAAACTATCAATGGAATTTCTCAGCAATAATTTGAGCATAGATTTTTAAGTCATAGTTTAATAAAGATATTGGCCTATATGATGACACTAGGCTAGGATCTTTTCCTGGTTTTGCTAAGACAGTTCTGAAAACTTTATTGAAACCCAAAGGGAAGGATTTCTTTTGGAAAACATCTATTATAAAAAACACTCAGAGGACCAGAAAGCTGAAGAAATAGCATTTTGTAAAATTCTGTAGTATATCCATCTGGGCCAGGTGTCTTATGCGATTTGTTACAGTTAATCACCTTTATTACCTTGGAGATACTAATAGGTATTTTAATTGCATCTCAGTTAATGGACTTCTCCTCCAATAACTTCTTCAAACCTATTTTAAACCCAGCTACACTAACTGCATTAATCATATCCTCTGGAAACAAATTCCAGAGCTTAATTGTGCGTTGAGTAAAAAAGAATTTTCTCTGATTAGTTTTAAAAGTGCTACTTTCTAACTTCATGGAGTACCCCCTAGTCCTTCTATTATCTGAAAGTGTAAATAACCGATTTACATCTACCTGTTCTAGACCTATCATGATTTTAAAGACAACTATTATATCCCCCCCCCCCCCCCTCAGCCGTCTCTTCTTCAAGCTGAACAGCCATACTCTCTTTAGCCTTTCCTCATTGGGGAGCTATTCCATCCCTTTTATCATTTTGGTCGCTCTTCCTGTACTTTCTCCATTGCACTATATCTTTTTTGAGATGTGGTGACCAGAATTGTACACAGTAATTAAACTGCAGTCTCACCATGGAGCGATAAAGAGGCATATTGACATTTTCTGTTTTATTCAACCATTCCCTTCCTAATAATTTCTAACATTTTGTTTGCTTTTTTGACTGCCACAGCACACTGAGCTGATGATTTCCATGTATTATAAATGTATTATCCAACCATTAACACTATAGGCCTCTCACAGCTACGACATGCCATTTTTTAACCATTACCAATGAAGCCTGTCACTTACAGCAGCTACAGTATGCCATTTTCCAATGATAACCAATGAGGCCTATCACTTACAGCTACAGCATAGCAAGTTCCAACCAATATCAATAAAGCCTGACATAACTACAGCATGCCATGTTCCAAACATTACCAATGAGTCATATCACTTACAGCAGCTACAGCATGCCATGTTCCAATCATTAACACTGAGGCCTCTCACTTTCAGATATGGCATGCCATGTTCCAACCATTAACAATTTGGTCTTCTCCATTGTATCTATGGAGTTCATTTATCAAAGTGCTATATGGCATTTTCACATGCGAAAAGCACCTTTACCGCATGTGAAATCATAACGCATGGTGCGATGCAAATTAGGAAAAGGGGAGGAGTTTGGGGTGGGATTTCTGGCCAACTGAAGCATATCGCACAGTTTTAACACGCATTTTAACTATACTTTTTTCATTTGTGTTAAGCCATTCGATAAGCAAATGTTGCTTACCTGTAACATGTGTTCTTACAGGACAGCAGGATGTTAGTCCTCACATATGGGTGATATCACAGGGTGGAGCCCAATCACGGAAAACTTCTGTCAAAGTTTCCAGAACTTTGACTGGCCCCTACTGGGCATGCCCAGCTTGGCACTAACCCTGCATCCAGCAGGGGTCCCCCTTCAGTCTTGTTTAAAAGCTACAGGCAGTGCCAAAAAATAAAATAAGAAAACGTAACGAACCCAACACCACAGGGCGGCAGGTGGGTTTTGTGAGGACTAACATCCTGCTGTCCTGTGAGAACACCTGTTACAGGTAAGCAACATTTGCTTTCTCACAGGCAAGCAGGATGGTAGTCTTCACATATGGGTGAGTACCAAGCTGAGGATGTCCGAAAAATGCACCAAATGTATCCAGGTGTGCAAGGAACTAGGACTAGGATAAAATTTGGCCGAGGGCATCCTGAACCCTAATGGGCAGGCAGAAGGCCATTGGTACATCACGTTGTAAACAGGTTACGAAGGACAGACTGGCCAAAGATGGAATCTTGTCTTCCGGCTTTGTCCAAGCAATAGTGGGCTGCAAAGGTGTGAAGAGAACTCCAGGTGGCAGCCCTGCAAATGTCAGAAATGATCGTAGGTGTGCTACTGAAGTTGCCATGGCCCTCACAGTGTGTGCTTTAACACGGTCTTGAAATGGAATGCCCGCTTGCTGATAGCAAAAGGATATGCAGTCCGCTAACCAGGAGGAAAGAGTCTGCTTACCCACAGGCTGCCCTAATTTGTTAGGATGGAAAGAGATGAACAATTGAGTGTTTTTCCTGTAGGCAGCTGTACGGTCTAGGTAGAACGCTAGAGCCTGTTGACAGTCAAGGGTATGCAGAGCCTGCTCTCCTGGGTTGAAATGGGGCTTGGGAAAAAAGGTAGGTAGTATGATGGATTTATTTAGATGAAAATCCGAAACTACCTTGAGTAAGAATTTAGAGTGAGTGCGGAGTACTGCCCTGTCCTGCAGAAGTTTAGTGTAAGGCGGATAGGTAACTAGGGCCTGTAATTCACTAACTCTGCGAGCTGAAGTGATTGCCAAAAGGAAAATCACTTTCCATATGAGATACCGAAGTTCACAGGAGTGAAGAGGCTCGAATGGTGGTTTCATGAGCTGACCCAAAACCAGGTTAAGGTCCCAAGAAGGGGCTGGAGGATGCAGTGGAGGCTTGAGGTGAAGCAAGCCTTTCAGAAAACGTGTTACAAGGGGTTGTACTGATATGGGTACATCCCTGACACCTTTATGCAAGGCGGCCTCCGCACTGACATACATTCTGATGGAAGAAGTTTTTAGACCTAACTCTGATAAATGCCAGAGATAGTCCAAAAGCTTTGTGATTGGACAGGTAAAGGGGTCAAGGGACTGAGAAGAGCACCATGACGTGAACCTGTTCCATTTGTAAGAATAAGCTTTTCTCGTGGAAGGCTTCCGTGAAGCAATCAAGACATGGGAAACTGGTTTAGAATGGTTAAGTAGCTGAAGGATTAACCTTTCAACATCCATGCCGTCAGGGACAAGGCATGAAGATTGGGATGGCGGAGGCACCCGTCGTTTTGAGTAATCAGAAGCAGGTCCTTTCCCAAGGGAATATGCCTGCGAATGGAGAGCTCTTGCAGTATTGGTAACCACACTTGGCATGGCCAGTGAGGTGCTACCAGGATCATAGTTCCCTTGTCCTGACATAACTTCACAAGAGTCTTCGAGAGAAGAGGAAGTGGAAGGAATGCGTAGAGTAGACCGGTTGCCCACGAGAGGGAGAATGCGTCTCTGGGCTGAGAGTGTTTGCTGCGAATGAGAGAGCAGAAGTTCTCTACTTTGCGGTTTTGAGGAGACGCAAAGAGGTCTATCTGAGGATATCCCCATTGTTGGAAGATGGAATTCGCTACTGAGGGGTTGAGAGACCACTCGTGTAGTTGAAAGATGCAACTCAGCTTGTCTGCCAACACATTGTCCACTCCCGGCAAGTAGGTGGCCCTGAGGTACATTGAATGGAAGAGAGCTTCCGCTCATATCTGTGCAGCTTTCTGACACAGAAGGAAGGAGCCCGTGCCTCCCTGTTTGTTGATGTACCACATGGCCACCTGGTTGTCCATCTAGATCAGGATACTTGATTTGAGAGGCAAACCTGAAATGCCCTGAGAGCATATCTGATTGCTCGACGCTCCAAGAAATTTATTTGGTGTTTGGTTTCCTCTGGAGACCAAGAGCCTTGTGTCTGCAGATTGGCCACATGGGCTCCCCATCAGAGGTTGGAAGCATCGGTGGTGAGAATTAATTGAGGGTCTGGAGCCTGAAAGGGCAAGCCATGGAGGAGATTGATCTGATTTTTCCACCAGGTTAGAGACTGTGAGTGAGTCGGTTACATGGACAATGGTCGACAGAGGCTGGATGTTTTGAGTCCATTGAGACCATAGAGTCCACTGCATGACTCTCATGGCCAAACGGGCCATTGGTGTGAGCTGAACTGCAGACGCCATGTGTCCCAGGAGGATGAGAAAGTGGCTTGCAGTCGCGGAGTGCTGAGTCTGCAGCTGGTGTGCAAGAGACACGAGAGTGAGGGCTCGTTGTCGAGGCAGGAAAGCCTTTGCCTGCAAGGTGTCCAAGTCTGCCCCAATGAACGACAAAGTTTGAGATGGGACTAAGTAGGATTTGTTATAGTTGATGAGAAATCCTAATGAAATTAGAGTGTGTAAGGTTAGATTGAGGGATGACAGAGCAGCTTGCTGAGTGGGAGCCCTGATTAACCAGTCATCTAGATAGGGGTAGACGTGAACACCTTGGGTCCTGAGGAAGGCTACAACTACTACGAGGCATTTTGTGAAGACTCGTGGCGCAGATGCTAGGCCGAATGGAAGCACTTGGTATTGATAGTGCTTGAGGCCTACTAGAAACCTCAGGTATTTGCGATGAGATGGAGTTATTGTAATATGAGTGTATGCGTCCTGGATGTCCAGAGAGCAGAGCCATTCTCCTCTTTGTAGAAGTGGAAGAAGCGAGCCTAAGGTTATCATCTTGAACTTCTCTTGTTGAGGGCCCGTAGGTCCAGAATAGGACGAACGCCTCCCAATTTTTTGGGGATTAGAAAGTACCGGGAATAGAATCCTAGGCCATGCTGAGAGTAGGGTACGGGTTCTATTGCCTTGGACTGGAGAAGGAGGGAGACCTCTTGATCCAGATGGACGGAGTGATCGGATGTTCTCCACATCGGTAGAGGTGGGGTGTCCAGTTGCACGGAGAGAAAGTTCAGATGGTAACCCTGAGCAATTATCACCAGTATCCATTGGTCTGAGGTGATTGAGTGCCATATGTTGTGGAAGTGGCACAATCAACCTCCCACTGGTATGTGAGGCAATGGAAGCTGGCTGCTGCTCTCTAGGTGAAGTAAAAAACCTGAAGCAGGCCCTGGCTGAGGAGCTGCTTGCGGTTTTTGTTTACGTGTTTGATGAGACTGTGCTTTTTGAAAAGGTCTCGTGGCATGGGATCTGGTTGGTGGCGGGTAGGACTTCTTCGGGCGGAAGAAGGACTTTTTAGAGTCCTTTCTGAAGGGCTGTTTAGAAGGATAGTCAGAAGGCATCAGAGAGCGCTGTCTTAGGGTCTCTTGATGGTCCTTAAGTTCTGCCACAGTCATTGAATCTGTTTGCCAAACAGATTATCTCCTGCACAGGGCAGGTTGGATAACCTGTCTTGTACCTCAGGGCGAAGGTCAGAAGACTTAAGCCAGACCCACCTTCTCGCTGAAATAGCAGCTGCAGATACCCTTGTAGCAGTATCAAACATATCATAAGATGATCTGATCTCATGCTTGCCTGCCTCAAAACCCTTGTTTACAAGGGTTTGGCGCTGATCTTGAAATTGCTGAGGCAGGGAGTCTGTCTTGTATCTGCTTAAAAATGACCCTGTTATATTGGGTCATATAGAGCTGACAAGTGGCAATTTGGGAGATGAGCATTGAACCTTGGAAGACTCAGCGACCAATGGCATCTAGAATCCTCTGTTCCTTGCCAGGGGGAAAAGAAGTGAGGCTTTGGCCTCTTTGCTCTCTTCTGTGCTGATTCTACCACTACAGACTGGTGATCCAATTGTGGTTTCTGAAAACCCGGAGCTGACTGCACCAAATAGGTAGTGTCAGCTTTTCTGTGGACTGGAGCAATGGAGCCAGGATGTTCCCAGTTCTTCTTTAGGAGATCCAGAAGAACCTGGTGAATAGGGATGGAGGTTATTACTTTGGGGGCATCCAGGAATTGGAGCAACTCCATCATCTGATGCCTATCATCCTGCTCAGTCTGTAATTGGAAGGGTACCAATTCAGACATTTCCTTCACAAAATTTATAAAGGAAAGGTCCTCTGGAGGAGAACGCTTTCTACTTTCAGTGGGTGAAGGTGGTGAAGGCAAATCATCGATGTCCAGTGAGGAATCATCAGTCCAGGTATCATAGGGATCAGCCCCTGCCCCTCTAGGATGTAGAGGGGGATGGGATGGTGGGATACCTGAAGGTCCTGGTCTAGGCTCCGAAAGAATAAGTGGAGGCACCAATGAAGGCATCGAAGGATGGCTTGGTGGCACCGACGGGCGTATCAGCACCGATGGTTGGATCGGTGGAGATGGACGTATCGGCATCGATGGCTGAGGCAGAACTCCTGAAGGAGGGATGCAAAACGGTGTTTCTCCTCCCGATGACAGAGTGAGTGGGGAGGCACCGGCGCCATCGGTGACGCAGGGTCCATCGGTGGAAAAGCGGCAATGAGTGCTTCCATCCTGGAGAGCAGCGGTGCCAATGCTGCTGGAATTAGGTCAGTGATCGGTTCCGCAATCGGTACCGGTGTCGGAGGAACCTGAAGTCATTGCATCGCCTTGTCGATGGCCTCCTGAACCATCCGGTCCAGTTCTTCTCGGAGACCTGGAGCAAGCAGCCCTGGTTCCGGAAGAAGTAGAGGCATAGCCGGAGGGACCACCGTTAAAGGCAGAATCGCGGCTCCCGATGCCCTTTCGGGGGAGGGTTGTCTCGGTGACCCGGTCGCTGAAAAGGTCGGTGCCTTTTCTGGACGGGGTTTTTTCGACCTTGGTTCGAATGATGGCGAGGTCGATGATTTTGCTCCCTCGATGGTCCGAGACTTTCTTTGCCGGTGGCGATGTTTATCTCAACAATCCTCTCTGACCTGAGGGGGAGTAGAGGGTGTCAAAGGCCGAGACGTTGTCGATGCCGGATGGTCACCGGCTGGTGGTCGGTGCTGGCGCGAAGTTGACGGTGCCGGTTCTGATGACGTCGATGCAATGGATGGAGTCAGGGTTTGAGCACAGAAGAGAAGTTCCATCTTCTCCATTCTTGCCTTGCGACCTTTTGGTGTCATAAGGGCACATTTGGTGCAGGTCAAGACATCGTGCTCTCGTCCAAGACACATTACACAGACTTTATGGAGGTCTGTGATGGACATGGTGCGATTACAGTCCGGGCACCGATGGAACCCCGACGCCATGGCAGAAATTGAGCCATGGTACGGTCGACGGCCAGTAGGCCACGAGGGCCAAACTCGACGGTAATCAACGGAAACACGGGTAAAAATTTACCAGAGTACCGCGGCTTGAAAAAGTTGGAGGGACCCCTGTGGGGCAAATTAACTTTTAGTAATTCCATGAGGAAAATTCCTGTCAGGAATCTCTGCAGAGCTCCTTAACCGCGAGGCTGCTGCGCGGAAAAAAGAAGACTGAAGGGGGACCCCTGCTGGCTGCAGGGTTAGTGCCATGCTAGGCATGCCCAGTAGGGGCCAGTCAAAGTTCTGGAAACTTTGACAGAAGTTTTCCGTGATTGGGCTCCATCCTGTGATGTCACCCATATATGAGGACTACCCTCCTGCTTGTCCTGTGAGAATGGCTTTATCGAACTTTGTGATGTTTTCGCAAATAGTGTTTTCAGTATTTTAAGCTGCTAGGGAGACAGAGAGAGAAAGAGAGAGACTAGCTATAAGGCCCTCATACTAGGTAGGTATTTATACCTTTATAGGAGGCTAGCTACTTGAGATGAGGTTTAGGTATTAGTGTACGGGTTAGGGGCCACTTTGACATGCAGATTGCGACGTACGAACAGAACAGTGTGTTCTTGTGAAGATTTGATGACCTTCAGAGTGAGAAAACTCACCCAAAGATGAGATTTGTGCAATGTTCTCTCAACCTAGCTTGATGGACACTCTACCTGGGTAATAGGCAGGTCCTAGCTACAGAATTATTTCCTGTGCCACTCAAGTTGTCCTTCCTGGTGACTTTACTCCTCCAAAGCAATACAAGGGCTACTGGACTGGAGTTGGTACCATTCTATATCCCTGTAGGTCTCCTCTATATACCTCTCTGTCTTGACTCCTCCAGGACTGCCACTCTGTCCTCCAGAGAGCGGACTCGTGCTGTGAAAGCCAAGAGCTCTTAGTACACATACATGAACCAGCTATATGGACCACTTTCAACAGAATATCTAAACTACAAATCACACTAATAATTTCTAGATTAAAACCCGCAAATCACCCTTTACACTATTCCAGCTAGCTCCTTAAAACTAATACATAGCATGATCACTCCAACAATCACATCCTTAATCAATCTCTCTTGGAAGGTCTAGCCCCAGATAGGGTGAAACAAGTAGTGATAAAACCTATCCTAAAAAATAAAACCAGCAGTATTGACAATTGGGAAAATTATCGACCTATATCCAATCTGCCCTTTCTATCCAAAATTCTTGAAAAAGCAGAATTTTCACAACTAGAAGACTATCTAGATGACCACCACATTCTACATCCAAACCAATTTGGATTCAGAAAAAAAATCACTCTACTGAGACTTTACTCATATTCTTAACGAACCCCATATTACGGGGATTTAACAATGATGAATCTTATTTCCTGGTGCTAAATAACTCTTCTATGCCATCAGCTGATAAAAATTAGAACTGACAGCAATGTAATGAAGTGGTTCACCTCCTTCCTATTATAAAGGTCAGTCCAAGTCAAAATGGGCAACCATATGTCTGATACCTTCTTGATCGACACTGGTGTCCCCCAGGGTTCAACACTATCCGCAACTCTATTCAACATCTATAAAATATCTGATCTAGGAATTGCCTTCTACCTATATGCCGATGACATTCAGTTCTACATACCATGGACCATTTCCGTTGAAAATACAGTACAGATATGGGCATCGCACATGAAGGATATTCAACGTGAACTATCCAATCTCAAACTATCTCAAAACACTAAAAAAATTGAAATCATTCTGTTAAAAATGTTAAGAAGAAATTCTCCAATTACATCTCTGCAGACACTTGACCTAGGTAACTTCAATATTACACCCTCGGGCCAAATGCGGGACTTGGGTTCTCATCAATCTGGATTCCTAACAATGAAAAAACATGTAAATAAATTAATCAAATCAGGCTATGCTAAACTGTGATTACTACATAGACTCCTTTGCTGACTCATGTAGAATTCCACATGGTGCTGCAAACTCTAATCTTTTCAAACTTAAGACTACTGCAGTTCTCTTCTACTTGGAACACCTAAAGGTCTTATAAAAAAACCAAACAAACAACAACTACTACAAAATGCTGCAGCTAGACTCTTAACAGGATCCACATTCACTGATAGCTCTGCACCGGCTACCGATACTGAACCCATTACAAAGTACTGAGTACTTGTGATCTTACTATCTGAGATATGATGCTAGGTTTGCTGGTCCTTGGTATGTTCTAGCATGCAATATTCTATATTCTTAATTAACATTATGGACACTGATTTCTGATTCTGCATGTGGGTAGGATTCATATTATAGATGATAGGGACCAGGTGAATATATGTACTCCCTACCCCCTACCCCCATCTCTAGCGATAGCTGGTCATCTTATTAGAGAACCAGCAGTCTCTTGGTCTCCTGTTGTATTCCTCGTTAACCTACTAGTTCTCCCTCACCTGTTGTAATCTTTTTTTTGCTAATCTACCATAAGAAATTCCCCTCCCCCTCGCACACTAGATCCTATTCCTCCTCCTACCGCTTAAGTAACTCTGAGTTCATCACAGAAGGTGGTGTCATTTTGGTTCCGTTTAACGCTTGACATTATTTAAATTATATGTTAGCAGTTTGCATTTAACTTCCTGGATCCCAGTTTGATGTAACCCCTGTTCTATGTAATGTTTTTCTCCAATAAGTTGTTTCATTGTAAACCGATGTGATATGTATTTTTACATGAATGTTGGTATAAAAAAAAGTTCAAAATAAAATAAATAAATAAATGTGAAGGGACCTTCATTTTCAGGGTTTTAAAAATATTTTTCCTGAGAATTTATTGTAGCAAACAAAAATGGGAGGAATGTGTAGGAAAAATATTCTCTTTTTTTTCCCCAGTGATCTTCTCCCCTTTTTGTGTACTATAATGAACACTGATAATACATTCCTGGGAAAAAAAAACAAAAAAAACTGAGTATAAAGGTGGTTCTTATGTATGGGATATAAAAAACACCCTACAATGACAGAGATGGCTATATTTTCCTTATACCCAGTGAGGGCTAATCAAAGGTGGAAACAGCACATATTCACAAGAACATTAGGAAGATGATCAATATGGAAAGAGAAAAATGACACTATTCAAATATACAAAGGGAGACAGCTTAATATTTATCTGTAATTTATTCTTTATTTTCATATACAAAAAGATAAAACTTGAAATAGTCCTTTCTAGGTCTTTCCTCCTATCAGTTGGGATGTGGTTGCTTCAAACTTGGCAAATACTACATTCATACTGGTTTATTCTGGAACCCAGTGCAGAGAGCTGAAGCAGCAAGAGCCCAACTGGGCAGATCTAATTTCAATCTCTATACTCATTTCTAAAATTACCACAGTAAAAAGGAACAAAGATCCACTGCAAATTTATGATCTATGATACAATGTTCTCTCCAAACCATCTTCATTTTGTAACTGCAATGCAATACGACTGATGTCTGTTTAAGCCATTTTATATATATGTATGTAGTGTGTGTTTATATATATATATGTATAAAAATTATACACATAAATATATATTTTATGTATATAATTTTTTTCTCCCAACACTTCAATCCAAAGGGGCTACAGTAACAAGCTTAACGTTGTATATTTTCTTATGAACAGGACACTTTAGTATAACTTTGTTAAATCAGTAGTACAACGTATCTCTGTTCTACAAGTCTTCATAGCTACAATAGTGAAATATAACCTACAACATTAACATTTTCACACATCCTGGTATATAAACAGTACTTACTGAATTTGAACCAAGGACCAAACCCCACCCCCATGTTTTGTTTAATTATTTCACTGTTTGACACAACTTTTCTAGTTTACTCAGGTTTGTAGCTATTACAGATCATTTAGTTAATCTCTTCAGAGTTTGTCAGTCATTTTCAAAAACTCTAAATCCTGGAGAAACAAGTTACTACAAACTCTTAAGTATATTCTATTTTAATATACAAGTTTAAGTAGCACAGCATGATAAGACTTAAAATATCCATCCTAAAACTGACATACACACAGGTTACTAAGCAGGACAGCCTTAGGATTGATTGATTTTAATAAAGCACAAGTTTAGAAGTAGCTGGTAAAACTGACATGTGACAGTTTTAAAAGAAACAGAGATGGCATTTCTTTCCTGTTTGTGCCAAGATGCTTTCCTGTGAACTGAAATAAACTGTGTTGATTAATTATATGCAATGGCTGTTATATGCACAAAGCTCTTTTCCACAAAGACTGACATCAAACCGTACTTAAGTCAACTTTACAGTACAAAAAGCAAAAAAAAAAAAAAATCACTAAACTTGGGGATGCTGTGTGTGTGTGTGAGAGAGAGAGAACCATAGGTGAAAGGACAAAACCTGATTTCAGCTCCATCCTTTTAGAGTACAATTTCTAAGTAGATGTTTCAAACACTGTAGCAAATGGCATTGTGTGGACACACTGTGAAGGGTGAAAATGTAGAGGCATGTTACCTTCAGTTTCAAAGAACTAGCTCCTTTAAGTCAGAGGCGTTTCTCAGTACTGCTATGTATTTTATGTAACAAAAAGCATTCAAGACAGTTTCTCCACATTGTAAGGCTAATACTTGGGGACAACTTCAAACTATTTACATGGTGACATGTTGGAACCCTATTCACCGGGGGAAGCCTGAACTGGTAAACCTGATCAGCCATTTGTAGCATTTCTGGTGAACAGTGTCCTGGGCAAGTGGCTGCATAAATAGTTTGACTGGAGCCATATTAGGTGAATTTTTAAAGAAGTTATGCCTGTAAATGTAACATACTATTTTGCAATTTTCAAAAGCCGTTGCACTTAATGTGGGTAAAACCTATTGACGATTCAGTGGGATATTATTCTTGCAATTTTCAAAAGCCCACTTACATGGGTAAAATGCATTTACACATGTAAAACTCAGTTTTAAGTGTACATGCTTTTGAAAAATCAGGCCCTATTTGTATTGGATTTTAGATTTAATTACTCATCTTTCCAAATCTGAGCTCAAAGCAAATTACAATTCAGGTACTGTAGTTATTTCCCTGCCCAAGAAAACCTTCAATCTAAGTTGTATCTAAGCTAATGGAGAGTGCAGTGACTTGTATACAAAGTCACAAAAAGTATCTGTGGGAGAAGCTGGTTCAATCCCTGGCTTCCTTGGTTCTCTGCTTGCTCCTCTTACCACATGTACAAGCCACAAGGAATCCCTTCATCAACTTTGTATGTGGTCTAACATTCACCTGAATATTGTTGCGATTAAAAATAGATTTATTAACCCCCCTCCCCCCAATTAATATTTGAATACAAAGTTAATGCACATGAGATTAGAAAGCATAATATATGGTGCTTTAGATCTGCTCATTATAGGCTTGATTTTCAAAGCAATTTATGAGAATAAAACCCTGTATTATGCACACGTGGTGCCTTGAAATCAGTTAAGGGTTTGAATGTGAAAAGAAATGCAAAACCCCTTTTCATGTGAACTTTCACCTGCCTTAGCAAGAAGTATGAAGTGCAATCAGAGCAAGGAATGCATTTACACACATACTTTCAATTTTGAAAGTATGTGCACAAACATACACAAAAGAAGTTACCCCTGCAAGTCTACCCACAAATTTTCAAAGCCAACTTTCTCTACCTACTGCAGACC
This sequence comes from Rhinatrema bivittatum, assembly GCF_901001135.1. Lineage (NCBI taxonomy): Eukaryota > Metazoa > Chordata > Amphibia > Gymnophiona > Rhinatrematidae > Rhinatrema > Rhinatrema bivittatum. The sequence goes on from NC_042616.1 coordinate 86,721,520, forward strand.
CTTCTTGATCTGACTTTTCCATTGGTTCTCTGTCACCAGGGAGTCTCTATTTATCCCATGCATTGGTTGTTCCATGCATCTACTACCTTATTAAAAAAAAGTTTCCCTATTGTACTCCTGGGTCTAACCCCTTCCAGCTTAATTGTTCCAGAAATTCTTTGCCTTTTTTATAATATACCTTATCATCTCCCCTGTAGCAAACATATTTAAAATATGATTTACTAAATTCTTTTCCACATACACAGACTGAGATAAAAGTCTTAGTAAATCAGGACCTTGTATGCTTAAAGCATATGTTATAGGGTAGACATACGCCTATTTTATAATCTGCATGAACTTTATAAGCGCAGGTTATAAAATAGGCATATGCCTATCCTCCAACATATATCGTACGTTTGGTTAAGCACATATACCTGCAATGCTTTGAAAGTGTACTTTTCCTTCGTATTTTGTAAACATGCTCACGTAAAACCTTGATTTATACGTGGAATTCGATATATTCTAATACATGCACACACAAAAAAAATCACCAGTTTGCCAATATCTCCACCAATTCACCCAGTCCTTCTTCAGGTCATCGAGACCCTTCTAGTTCTTCACTCTGAACTCCCTCCAATTCACCCAGACCTCCCACCCAACAATAGCAGACAACAGACAAGTCTGTTATCAATTGCAGGTGTAAAATTGCATGAATAAGTTGCCAAATATACTTGCATCTCTTATAAGATAGCAACTTATGCACATGAAACTTAGGCCCCACTCCAGAATGCCAGTAGGCCACTTATTTGTGCCTCCAAAAGTGTGCGTAAAACTGAAAGTACATGTGTACTTCTGATATATCTAAAATAGCATATCCATGAGTTCAAGCTACTTATGTGCATATATGCTAATTTTACATGCATAACTGCTTTGAAAATTCACCACATAGGTTTTATGGTGCCCATATTCTGTTTATAGGGTTCTGGAGATCTGATCTCCAAAAGCGATATCCGTGTAATTGTATTAGCACACTTTTTCTCATGCTATTTTTCATCCTACGCACCCCTAGCATTACACTGACGATCTCCACTGGCAAATCTTGAAGTTATCAAATATGATCACTATAAAATCATTCTCCTGTTGAGTAGTCAAAGACTTGCCCAGCTCATTCACTGCGCCTCTGAGACTTTACACTCCATATATACTTTTGCTAAATCTGTGTTGCCATATTATTAACCAGTGAGGTTTTAGATAATATTTCTAGAAATTCAAAAAATCCAATGCATCTAAATATGGAAGTATTGTAAAACTTATGGGTTTTTTTTAATGAAGCTAAATTTGGAAACCTTACTTTATCAGTTTTGAAAGTCAATCTTCCATCTTTTCCATTTTACAGTATTTCCAAAATGAGCTCTACTGGCACACTTGGCAACAAAGCATAAGGGCACATTTTTATCATACCTATCTCAGTTTAAAATCCTATTGTAAAACAAACTAATTTGGAACAAAGCAGCATCCCCTCTTTATAAATGGCCTCTGTCAGTATGCAAATGTTTTCCCTTTGCCATAAAGAGAAATGCATCATCTAGATGAAATTGCACTTCCAATAGTGAAACATTTAAAAATGTTAATCTCAGAGGCATCCAGTTATAAAGCTTGAGAGGCAACTACAAGTCCAGAAAGACCAAGGTAATTATAATGCAAATTCTATTCCATTAGAGTTAATTTAAAAACCTAATATGGTCTCATTTAATGCAAAATTTATGGGACATAGGAACAAGATGTAAGTTAGGTACAGCCAGTGCTCTGACACACTAATCTTACAAAAATCCCTATACACATCAGTCTCACATTGTGGTGAGTTTGTAGTAAAAAAAAAAAAAAAAAAAAAGGAAATCAAAACAGAAATATGCAAACTTATACTTTAGCAGGTTTCAAATAAAATTGTCCAGATCATGTGATCTGACCAGCTACACATGAGAAAGAAAAAAGCTTTTGTCATATTACATGAGTTCAGAACCAATATCTAAATTACAATATCTTCACTGGATGTTACAATACTGACATGGAGTAAGCCAATGAACAGGAGTAGTTTTCTTGATTAACACCTTCTTGAGATGTCCAGCACAATGCCATTTAGAGAGCTTTGAAAGGCTCTTTCCTGATCTGATGTTGAAAAACAATTTTTTCCAGTCCTTGGGGATCATTTTCCTATATAAAAAAAACTCATTTGCTAGCATTTTACTCTGCTCAAGTTACGGGTACAATATTGTGGTATCAAGGAGAACCCAGAGAACAACACTGTTTAAACATAAGGACTGAGGTAACTGGTTCTTGAAAACACCTGGATCACAGACTGCATCCAGAAATAACAGCTGGGCACAGAGAACGATGGTCATTTTCAGTCAGATGCAAAAAAAAAAAAAAAAGCCAAAACAGAAATTTACAGCAGTTGCTTTTACATTGAAAAACAAAGAATAAAGGAAAATGCACAAGAGAAATGCAGAATTTCAAAATAGATAGGATAATCAATATTAAAGCGAGATTTTAAAAGGAATATCAATTCCCCATAAGCATTCAAGAAACAGAACAAAGGATTATTGTGTTTCTTTTATGCCATGATTTAGTTATTAACAGCAGAAAGAGGCTGCGCTCAGTTTCGTCTGTAAATCAAATCAAGAAAATTTGGAGAATAAGCCCTCTATCATAAAAGAGTCAGGTGCATGCAAGTAGGCTATGATACAGATCGTGTTTCATGATATTTTATTAGGCTCTGGAACACATTTCTGCCATTGCCTTGTATGCAAGACGTTATAAGACCAGAAAGAGGGATTTTCAGTTTTAACTCAACTCTGCAAAACGTTGTTGGAGCAGAATCAGGATTCATAAAACTTGTAAAACAGTTAACTAGGAATTCAAAGCTGTACTTCACAGTTTAAAATACATACTTCAGGCAACTACTTGATCTGCAAACCAGTTTGGGTCATCATCACTACCACTTGGTGTCACTGATATCATGCCATGGCAATATATAATGACGTGTGTGATTATTGTTTTGTGTGGCTCTACTGAATAGGTCATTTAGAAAGGGTTCTGCCAGGTTTTCTGACGAATTAAGGTTACAAAGGGTGAGGATAGCATCCTCTACTTGATCTACATCTCCCTGCAGGTGGGTCTGAACAATGCTGGATAGCTTCTTGAAATACATACTACAAAAGTTCTTAAGCTATGCAACCATCTTTAAACTACTGCTAAATTCCTGTAGAAACACACATACTTGCCTGGCCTCCACAAATTTAGTGCAGTGAATAATCAGATTAAAAGTTTACATGTACCTAACTTTACAGCTGTCCTTATTTATCATGAGTTAGACAATCTTCACTCACTTTCCACTGCCGGGGACATATTACATAACCCTCGCTCCCAAATTCACATCATTTCCCAGTTCTAATATGTAATTATTTAATAGGCATTTAAAGGTGTTAAAAAAAGAGCATATCCAAAATGCTTCCATATTTTAATTTTCAGTTTCACACAAAACAATATGCTCTGTGTTGAATGGAGGCACTTCACGAACAGCTATAGAGTGAATGATGGTTATCATTGCATGGCTTCAGAGCTATCAAGCAGCAGCATTCCATTTGCCATAAGAGCTTCTTATTTTCACAAGATCTAGAACTGTTTCTGCCAATAAAATATTTCAAAGCTAGGTCAACCAAGACTGCATTGCTAATTGGTTTTAAAATACCAAATTGGGACAGGAAATCATCATGAAGCAGTCATCCAGGTAGAAAGTAAAAAAGTAAGCAGCAATTAAACATGTAGCACTAAAATATCATGCGCTACAAAACGTGGGAGTTGTCATAGAGGGGAAAGATTGCTGCTCGATTCCCCTTTCCCATACAAATATATTACAACGCACACATGCACACAGTTCTTTGATCCTAAAACCGTACCTGAAGTTCATCACATTTATTTTCCTGATCACTTCACATCTCAAAGAAAATAGAAAATGCCTGGAACAGAAATTAGCGACGTTCAGATCCCCACTTTGGCTGGTTTTATAGGTTTTTTTTTTTCCCCCCAACTCATATCATATTTTGTGCAAAGAAACATACATAGGAAGGGTAACATTCAAAGGGAATTCTGTGGTTATGGAGGTGCTTTTTAACTGCAGAAACGGCCCTTTAGAAAACTCTGTAACCACAATATGCGCATAAAATTACACACGGTATGACGTGGATTTTAAAAGCCCTTCGCGCGCCAAAATGGGGAGATACAAGCACAAGTCAGGCTTGAGCGCACCCACCAAATTTTAAAAGTCGCAAAGATGTTCCCTATATCTCCTGCTGTGTACACATCTCAAGTTTTCAAAAAAGTGGCAGTGTATGGACTGGGCAGGACATGGGCATTTTGGGGCATGGCCATGAGGTGTGCGTGTAAATACATACGTGCCTGGGCGCGTGCCCAGATCCCCTGCCGCACAAGTTTACTTCTGCTGAAGGGGTTTTTAAGTGTCTGGGGCAAGTGGGGGGGGGGGGGGAATTGTAGGATCTAGCTGTTAACGTATGTGGTAGTGGGATTTACACGCATAAACTTAACAGAATATCTGGAAAATTCTGGCTTTGAAGAAGTAGAAAGACCAGTCTTGTTTGTTTCACTATTTTCAGAACATGATAGAGCGTTAATAATGAGATATTATTTTAAAGCAATGAATATTCCTTATTTGGGTGGGTTAATTCGTATTTTCCCAGATCTTTCCAGAGTAACTCAGTTACGCCGAAAAATTTTCCTAATAATGCGCCCGGAGATTTTAGCCCTAGGCACTAATTTCCTATTGAGATATCCAGCGAGGTGTGTAATAAAATATTCTGGAAATACTTATGTGTTTTATAATCCAGAACAGTTAAGGGAGTTCTTAAATGCCAGAATAGTTGTCCCAACAAGTCAAAGCTCGCCTATTAATTAATGAAGTTATGGTATACAGGAGAGTAGGAATGTTAATACTTTTTCCTGTTAAACTACTCTTTTTCTTTTTATTTCCCCCCCCCCCCCAATTTTTCTTTGGAAAAAGAATGAATGTAACTATTTCCAATTATTTAATTTAGGTTTAATAATTTTCCTTTTTGTAACATCCTTCTGAAGTGTAAGCAAAGTTATCTTTGTTTTATATTATAAAAATCGCATAAATAAAAATAAGAAAGAAAAATTAATTCTTATACACTACTGTGGGGTAGTGAAAATAAAATATATGAAACCAACAACCTCTTTCCACGACAATTTATTGATGGAATTTCGTCATAATGAAGGAACCCTTTTAAAATGCCCCTGCGCGTGCTGAGCCTATATTGCATAGGCTTCCGGCGCGCGCAAAGCCCCGGGACGCGCGCAAGTCCCGGGGGCTTTCTTGGGGTGGGTGTGACGCGGTCGGCGCGTCATCCGGGGCAGTGCCACGGGTGTGGTTTCGGCCCGGGGGCGTTCCAGGGGCGTGGCCGCAGCCTCCAGACCGGAACATTGCGCGCGCAGCCGGCCTGGCGTGCGCAAAGTTACGTCTGCTTCGAGCAGGCATAACTTGTGCGACAAAGGTAGGGGGGTTTAGGGAGGGGAAGGGAGGGGAAAGTGGGGGGAGGCAGAAGGAAAGTTCCCTCCAAGGCCCCCTTGCGCGCGCCGACCCCGGATTTTATAAGATACGCGCGTATCTTATAAAATCCGGCGTACTTTTGTTCGCACCTGGTGCGCGAACAAAAGTACGCGTGCGCTATGTTTTAAAATGTACCCCACTATCTGCCAGGAGAAGGTCTACACCTATGTAGACTGAAAGCTAACTTGAGGCCAGTGTTCTAATGCATGCTGAATTTTATTCACAAGTCGTAATTTTATGAATATTCTTTTTCTATTGGGACTCGTATGCAGATAAGCCTGGTAGAAAATGTGCAGTTTTCTTCGAACATCTTTACAAAAAAATAAGCTCATTGAGATGTGGTTACCTTTATTGTGAAATCGACCTTTAAAGGCTCATTCATCTGTATTTTAGTACTGCAAAGGTGAATTTTCAAAAGAAGTTGCACGCATAACATACTGACAAAGCAATTTTCAAAAGCCATTTACACATTTAAAGTGCACTTATATGGATAAATTCTACGGAAAAGTCAATGGTATATATTATAGCAATTCTGAAAAACCCACTTGCATGGGTAAAGTTAATTTACTCGGGTAAAACCCAATTTTAAGCATGAAAATGCTTTTTAAAATCAAGCCCATAATGAGCCATTTTGCATGATTTTAAATCATTTTGCATGATTTTAAATCAGTGATTAAAATTTCACAAGATTAAACTTATGCACGCAAATTTCCTTCATGCAAAGTAAAAGTTTTTTACAAAGAATACTTTGTGCTAAAATAGTGAAACAAACACCTAGGCAAAACTTAGGGACACAAGTTGCCATTTTTAAGCACAAAACAGACCATGAAATTCAGCATACTTTGGTACATCTGCCTCCTGTCTCAATCTTCCTGCTGCATCCAGGAGTATCTGGTTACTTCTAGCAACATCGTTAGTAATGTAAAACATGTCCCCTATTTTCCATAATATGACTTCCTTCCTGCTGTGACACAAAATGGATGCATCCAGTCACAGCAAGTAATCCTCTTCAAGATTAACATGCATTTCCAGATCCGGGGTTGTTCTAGAAAATACAATGAATTTTTATTTTCTGACATAAACCTGGCTATACTGATAATTTGTTTATTTTTTTGTTATCACAAATATACTTGTATTGTTTATTTGTATGCTGAAGCTTTAAATAAATAGTATTAAAAATATTTATTGTCCAGCTGGAAAGCAACTTCTAGCTTTTCTGACAAATTTATCACCTTGGATTCAGAGCATGAAGAGTTCCTTTTGTGCTATACTTAAATACTCTTAATTTGTTAAACTGTAAAGATTTTAGTGTTCAAAAACATCATACACTCGATTGCTCTGAAGCCCTAGAGATATATTAGTAAATTTGGTCCAGTACAGAAGTGAAATGCTTCCCAGAGGAAAATTTTCAAAGCAATCTAGACGCATGAGGACAGATCAACTCACCAGACTGGTGACGCAAGATTGGAGAAGAGCGGTTGTAGACCTACTTCAGAAGAGTGGAGGCAGAGAGAATGCTGGAAACTACAGGCCAGTTAGCCTCACCTCTGTTGTGGGAAAATTAATGGAGATTCTGTTGAAAGAAAGGATAGTGACCTATCTACAATCCAGTGGGTTGCTGGATCCAAAACAGCATGGATTCACCAGGGGAAGGTCCTATCAGACAAATCTGATTGATTTTTTTTTTCATTGGGCGACTAGAGAACTGGACCAAGGAAGCACGCTTGATGTGATTTACTTGCAAAGCTTTTGATATGGTCCCATACAGGAGGTTCATGATTAAAATGAGAAGCTTGGGATTGGGTGCTAAGATGGTGGAATAGCTTATAAACTCGTTGACTGACAGGAGACAGAGTGTAATGGTAAATGGAACCTACTCTGAAGAGAACAGTGTTAGATGGAATGCCTCAAGGATTGGTTTTGGGAGCAGCTCTGTCCAATATTTTTGTGAGCATCAATGCAAAGAGGATAGAAGGTATTTTGGCTGTTTGTGGATGATACCAAGAGTTGCCACAGAGCGGACATGCCTGAAGGAGTAGAGAGAGTGAAAAGTGATTTTAGTAAGTCTGAAGAGTGGTCCAAGATTTGGCAGTTAGGATTCAATGCCAGAGAAGTGCAGAGTCTTGCATCTTTGCCGTAATCCAAAAGAGCTGCATGTGATTAAGGGAGAGAGACTAATGTGTATGGACTGGAAGAAGAATTTTGGGGGTAATAGTGTCTGGCAATTTGAAGGCGGTAAAGCAATGTGACAAGGTGAAAGCTAAAGCCAGAAGAATGTTGGGCTGCATACAGAGAGGAATAACCAGAAAGAAAAGAAGATAATGCCCTTGATACCTCACCTGGAGTACTGTTTTCAGGTCTGGAAACCATATCAAAAAAAGGATACAAGATGGAAATTGTCCAGAGAAGTGTGACCAAAATGCTGGTCTGTATCAGAAGTCTTATGAGGAAAGGCTGATGGATCTAAATATGTATACCATGGAAGAGAGGAGATGCAGAGGAAGTATGATATAGACCTTCAGATACCTGAAAGGTATTCATGAAGTACGAACCTTCTCTGATGGAAAGGAAACTGTAGAACTAGGGAGTCACAAAATGAAACTCCTGGGTGAAAGAGGTTATTTTAGCCAAAAAACAATTTTTTAAAAAGTTGAAGAAGGATACATCTGAAGAAAAGAGGAAAAAACATAAGCATTGGCAAGTTAAATGTTAAACACTGATAAGAGAGGCTAAAAGAGAATTTATAAAGAAGCTGGCCATAGAAAACACTCATAATAAAGACTTTTAAAAATATATTTGAAGTAGGAAACCTGCAAGGGAGTCAGTTGGACTGTTAGATGATTGAGGGGTTAAAGAGGCACTTAAGGAACATAAAGCCATCATGGAAAGACTAAACGAGTTCTTTGCTTTGGTGTTTACAAATGAAGATGTTGGGGAGATACCTGTTCTAGACTCAGTTTTCAAGGATTATGATTCAGATGAACTGATCCAAATCTCAATGAACCTGGAAGTTGTAGTAGGCCAGATAGACAAACTGAAGAGTAGCAAATTGCCTGGACCAGATGGTATACACACTAGAGTTCTGAAAGAACTCAAAAATGAAAGTTCATCATTATTACAAGTAACCTATCATTAAAATCATCCAATGTATCTGAAGTCTGGGAGGTGGCCAATGTAACACCAGGGAAACTATAGACCAGTGAGCCTTAGCGCTGGTAAAAATCATAGAAATTTTTCTCAAGAGCAAAATCACAGAACATACATGGTTTAATGGGTTACAGCCAGCATGGATTTACCCAAAGTAAATCTTACCTCACAAATCTGCAACTTTTTTTTTGAAGGAATTAATAAATATGTGGATAAAGGTGAGCCAGTAAATGTAGTATGTTTGGATTTTCAGAAGAGGAAGGAGAGGCTTGTAAAAAATTAAAAAGTCATGGGATAGGAGGCAATGTTCTTTTGTGGATTGCAAACTGGTTAAAAAACAGGAAACAGAGAGTAGGATTAATTGATCAAATTTCTCAATGGAGGAAGGTAAACGGTGGAGTTCCACAGGGATTTGTACTTGGACCATTGCTTTTTAATATATTTATAAATGATCTGGAAAGGAGAATGATGAGTGAGGTGATCAAATTTGCAGATGACCCCAAATTATTCAGAATAGTTAAATCACAAGCGGATAGTGATAAAATGCAGGAGGACATGTAATTCTGGAAAATTGGACATCCAAATGGCAGATGAAATAGGCAGAGTAACTTTCACTGCAGCATGCACCCAGGGATGTGGCCATTTTATAACATATGCGCGTATATGCGCGAATGTTATAAAACAGCCTGACCGCGCATACAAGTGTGCACAATTTTAAGTGGAGGCTCACCTGTGTGTGCAAATGCCACTTCTACCGCGTGCGGGGATTTTAAAAGCTCCTCTCACAGCACCACCTGGCTGCTATTCGGCACCGCATAAAGGTCGGCACCATAGGCGACTGCCTACGTTCGCCTAATGGATGTGCCTGCCCTGGCTACATGCACAAACGAAAAGATCAAAAAAGGGGCGGTGTGTGGGCGTGATTTGGGCAGGGCATTGGCGTTCTTGGATTTTAACTTGAAATTAGTGCTTAAATCCTTATGCACAGAGGCACATGCTGGGGCTACCCTGCTGCGTAACTTTACTTCTGCTACGGATGACTTGTAATTTACAAAATAAAGATAAGTAGACAGATTAGTGGGGTTTGACAGGTCGGGGCTAACAGGGGAGAAGGTAGGTCATTAAACTGGGGGGGGGGGGGGGGGGAGGAATTTGGAAGTCCTTCCTATTCCTTCCCTGGGCGAACTGGGAAAACTGGTAATGGCGTAAGCATGCCTATCTTTTAAAACCTCCCCAGTTATGCAGTAGAAATGGCATTTGTGCACATAGATGCAAGTCCACGTAAAACTGCGCGCCCATGCATACGTGGACAGGCTATTTTATAACATATGCGCACCTTATAAAATCAGCTATATGCATGTACACGGCGACTCGAGTGCATGAGTGGGAGGAATTTTAGTAGCTATGCGTAACATCACAATTACTTGCTTCCCCAGTTTGATCCCAGTGTGGCCTTGTAAATGAGAGGACTTCCTAAACCCCCCGCAGACTAGACTAGGGTTTTTTTGTTTTTATTTTGTTACGCGACTTAACATGCTGTTCATAGTAGAATTAAAGTTACATGGCAGGGGACTCTGGCGCGTGCAGAATTCATGGTGCGGTTACGGCCCGCCCATATCACGCCACTGCCCTGCCCCTTTTGGTGAAAAAATGTTATGCGTGTACTGGTTTTTGGCATGTGTAAGGCTTTTAAAATCAACCAGATAGGCTGTGGCTCCTGGTCAGGGACTAGGGTTACAATGGTTGGACTGAGTTGGGAGGGGGAAAGGAGTCTATAATGTTGCAATAATCACACTGAGCCAAAAAGGTTTTGTATGCTTAGTGAACTATGTTGGTCCCCCTTTTTTCCTTTGAGTTTAAAAATAAAAGAGGGAAAAAGAAAGCCTCCAGTGACATCTTAAAGCAGAAACCACCATTTAATCTGTTGAAATATGATGAAAGAGGAGATTCATTTTGCTGTTTTTCAATAGACAAAAATCACCTCTTGAGTTTGCCGGAGAGCAATTCATGTCACAAATCCAGTTTATGAAAAACACCCACCACCACCATGACTGGGAAAACTAAAACCAAATAAGGAACAAACAAAATTTAAAAAAACCACCACACAACAGTTAACATTTTTGCATACCAGGAATTTTGTATAGCTGATGCTAGATACTACTTTGTTTAAGGCCAGGAACTCGGAAAGCAGCTACTGATAAGCTGGTTCCCTCTATCAGAACAAGATACTAAGGTATCATTGTAATGAAACATGCAAGAAACTTCTGGCTGGATGTCCTGGTTTTTTTTTTTTTTTTCTTTACCAATTTTGGTGACAAGGTAGCATGGCAGCTCCCATAGGGGCAGAAAGAATAATATTGCTACCACCTAACTAAACATGGATGAACCAAGAGATTCAGTCGTCTGCTTAGGGTCACAAACCTCAGTGACACCAGTAGGACTAGAACCCAGAAGTACTGGCTCCCAGTTCCATCCTTTATTTATTATGCAATATCTCTTCGCAAAACTACACTGCCATGTTCATGTAGAATTTGTGCATAAAAGAAAGCATAACCATGAAGTTCATAGTTATGTCTTCTACCTTCCTTCAGTCCAGAAATAAGGATATTCAGTATGGTTATCACATAAATGCATCCATGGCATGTTGCAAGTCTCTCTCTTCAAAACACATTGTCGCATGTCAACCACATCCATAGACAAATTGGGGTTGATTTTCAAACATACGTGTGCATCCATGTGCGCGCGGTTCCTGCCACGCGCCGATTTTATAACATGCGTGTGCCGGCACACAAATATTATAAAATCAGGTGGCCACGCGCACACGTATGCTGGATTTTTCAATCCCTGCACCATGTGTGGGCAGCGTGCGCAAGGGGGCACTGCAATCGGGCCTTCCCCAGTTCCCTACCCCCTACCTAAACTCCCTCCCCCTCTTCTCCCCACCCCCTAAATCCTACCTATCTTTTTTTTTTTTTGTTTTTGTTTTACAACTTACTTCAGTGCCGGAGCTGAAGTTGCGCGCACCGGAAGCCGGCTGGTGCCTGAGTCATCAGGACAGTGTACAATGGTGCTGTCCCGGCCCGCTCCTCAGCCTGCCCCTGTACAACTGCATTAACTTCATAGTCTCAAATCAAGATATGCTGTAGGGTTATGCTCTGTTAAAGACTGTATGCCAGGGATCATTAGTGTCTGAACAAAAATCATTGCCATGCATAATTTCCTGCAGTTTGTTTTAAAAAAAACCCCAAACAAACTGTGCAGAAGTGATGGCCCAAGGAAATGGCCAGTCGGGGGGGGGGGGGGGGGGGGCATTTGCCGCTGTGCCGGGGAAGCGTGCGCAAGTTCCTTCTGCTCCAACGGAGCAGTAAGCAACATAAGAAAAAGTAAAGGTAGGCTAAAGGGTTTAGAGGAAGGGAAGAGGGAAGGAGTATGGACGGGGTGGGGGGAGGTAGGAAATTTTTCCTCTCAGTCCGCACCTTAACTGGAGCGGACTGGGAGGGAACTGGGAGAAGCTTGTTCTGGTCGCCACGCGTAATTTTCTAAAATTAGACCCCCCCCCTGCACGCGCTGCTCGCACACGAGCGCGTGGATTATAAAATCCGGCACGCATGCGTGCGTGGTCCCCGGATTTTATAAAATGCGTGTGCGCTGGCGGGCACATGTAATAAAATCGGCGCTATTGTAACTCCATTCTGCATGGTCTTCCAGCCTCTACCATTAAACCGCTCCAGCTGCTACAAAATGCAGCGGCAAGGATTTTGACACATACCAATCGGAGAGAGCATATTTCTCCCATTCTAAAAGATCTCCACTGGCTCCCAGTAAATTTCCGGATCCTCCATAAATCTCTCACAATCATTCATAAAAATATCCACCATCAAACCCCGCTTGACCTGTCTCATCCTCTCAGACTGCACTCGACAGCCAGGCCTTTAAGGGATGCTTACAAGGGATCTTTACACGTTCCTACAATCAAATTAGTGCACCACGCAAACCTCAGAGACCGGTCTTTTTCTACCGCAGGCCCTTCCATGTGGAACGCCATGCCTCCGGACCTCAGACTGGAGACTTGTCTAACAACTTTTAAAAAGAAACTAAAGACATGGCTGTTCAGCCAAGCCTTCCCCACTACAAACTCCATTGCCTGATCTAGAATTGTACACCACATATCTCTGTAAACAAAACTCTCCAAATTTTTCATGCATAATATCCATTAAAGAGAGGTTGGCCCCTTGCCCCCTCTTCTGTATATAGTATTTATTCTATTTTATTTCATTTTATTTATATATTTATTACTCCGTTCACCCCTTCTTTATTTTCCTACTCCAAGTTAAGGCTTCCTTGTTATAATGTAACTGTATGCTCCGTATCTCTTGTTGATTGGTTAATTGTATATTCTGCTTAGTTCATTGTAAACCGAATTGATTTGATTTGTATCAAGAAAGTCGGTATATAAAAGCCTTAATAAAATAAAATAAAATAAATAAAAATATATGCGTATGCCTGTCGGGAGGTGCACGGGCACATGGACCCACACGAGTAAGTTTAAAAATCTACCCTTAAGTCTGAAGTACAACGAAGAGCAGGGAGAGAGGAATGAGAAATAAAATCGTTCCCAGTTGTTTAAAATTAATTGGAGCTCAAAGATCACGCTGTGGGAAGCAGCCTTCTCAGAGGGCAAGCCACATCAAAACCTGCGGCCTGCCTGGCAATTAACCCCTAAGCAGCAGAGGTGGGAAAGCGGGTAGCATTTTTCCCCACAGCCTCAGTAAGCCCCGATGGGGAGCTCAGATTTTACTTTTACCAGTTTGAGTTTACTAAAAGCAGCCAAGGGTAGAAGCAGGGAAGACTGTTTCTCATTCCCTTCTCCGCCTAGCTCCCTCACCTCTTCTCTCAAGCTTCCAACATACTGAGAATATGTATTTTATTTTTAAATGCAAGAGGGACCTACTATTTCTTTTAAAGAGATAACAGTAAATTAAAAAAAAAAGTCTAAAAAGTATATAAATATGGCAAGGAAACAGCTTAAGTTATCAGATGGCACGTTCAATAAATACTTTAAAGTTTCAGAAAGAAATTACTAAAAAAAAAAAAAAAAAAAAGCAACTGCTGTAAATCTTGTTTCAGCTATTATTGATAGCATTAAGAAAACAACAAGAAGTCATAAAGGTCACATTAAAATAAGAATTCGCCTTTCCTTCTCTAAATTCTGCATCAGAGTAGAAAAACAAAAAATGGGTCATCCCGTTGTGAGCGTGTCATTCCAAAATCCTTCCTTTTCAATCCCTCCTAGGCTTTCCACGGGATTCTAGGTGCTGATATTTACCAGTTGAGCAAAACAAGCAAAGGTAAGTGGTTATTATTATGTCAGGCTTCTGGCTCTTCCACTCCACATTTTTTTTGTGACTGGATGTCTACAGTTCTTTTTTTTTTTGGGTGGTGAACTCCCATAAAGTAAAAACAGCGAATGTGTGCAATTTGAATATAAGCACCATAAATAAGGAAACCCTCTTACAATGGTGCTAAGGTTTCCGAATTTTGTAGAATCCAGTGTAAATATTGAAAACTAAAAATAAATTTGGGTTTCCCAGTTGAATATCTCAGATCAGAAACAATTTTTTTGGCCCATACCACATTACCTTACTCTGGCTATGCTCATATTAAAATCTGTTTTGTTACTGGAAATTTAATTTGCATTGAAAAACAATCACATTTTTGCACTAAGAAAAATGATTTCTTGGGTGCTACATATTAGATTAACTTAAATTTAAAAATATAAATGTATATTTTTGTATACATTTGAAGGAAACTATCTGGAAATAAATACCAAAATATCCAATTCTACTACAGATATTGAAAAGAAAACAGTTTTGGAATGACATTCTCGGACCAAAATTTAATTTTTGAAAAGATATACTGTCCTTCAATAAAAAATATTTTAAGTTGTCACAGAATGGAAATAGCCATCACAAAAGTGAATAATGCCCAGGTACCCTATATAGGCAGTTATTCTACAACTGTATACAGTTATTTACAATGGTGCTTTTATTAAAAAAAAAAAAAAAAAATGGTAGCACTTCCTCAAATATTTTGGAACTCATTTTTCTTTTCAAAACTCCATCATAAAAGCCAACTTACATTAAAATATACTTACTACAAGACAACACAACTAACAAAATATATAATAAAACTCATACAAGTAGAAAAATCTGAGGTATTTCTGGTTTGAGGTGGTCT
This sequence comes from Rhinatrema bivittatum, assembly GCF_901001135.1. Classification (NCBI taxonomy): domain Eukaryota; kingdom Metazoa; phylum Chordata; class Amphibia; order Gymnophiona; family Rhinatrematidae; genus Rhinatrema; species Rhinatrema bivittatum. The sequence goes on from NC_042616.1 coordinate 86,736,524, forward strand.
GTGGTCATGAAGGTTCTCTTTAATTTTTTTTTGTTTTTAAATTGATTTAAATCTCGGAAGCCACATGACGTGTATTTCCTCTTTTTTTTTTCTTTTTCTTTTTTTTTTTTTTACATTGCATGTTTTGCAAATTAAAAAAATATTTTTAGTGTTGAATGAGCAGCATTAGGAACATTCACTGACTAGAGCAAGTTTATGGCATAATTGAGTAATGGTATTTAGAATATGCACCAGATTAAGACAAAAGAGTATGGCCACAGGGTAAGGAGAAATTAGGACTGGCGCTACTACATCAAAGTGCCCTTTAATTGCTACCACAGATTAATCATCACTTTAAAATCAGACACTCAGTTCCTGTGCATTATATATTTCCTGGGTGCCAAGGTCATTTTAGCTCCCTGACCAGGTAAGTTCTCTCATCAATAATTTTCATGTAAAAATTAAAAATAACACTCCTGGGGGAAAAAAAAATTCACCATCAACACTAAAATCCTTCTGGTGTATTTTCTGGTATTTCCAACCATAGTGATCTTCCCTGGCACTTCAAGCCATGCATAGTTGCTTAACCTAGGCAGAGGTTTTATTCCCTGAACCGTCACTCCAGCGGAATACGCTCCTTCAGCACCAATGCATTTTTCTACTTGCATATTCCACACTGAAGAACGCACTTTGCTAGCCCTTCCTGAGATTTTCTAGAAGTGCTCAACTTGGTTATTTATTTTTTAAAACTGAAGGGAGGGGATGGGAATAAAAACCCTCTCTCCCTATCATTAGCACCCAAGCCTGAGATATCACAAGTTGCACAAAACTTTGTGTACTGCATCACCAAAATGAGGAGGGTAGGGGCATGCGCATGACCACTTTCTCCATACCCTATGGTTGCTGTCGATGCTCTGCCTCAAAAATATCCTTCCCCTTATTAACTGGTTACCTGAGAAGTAGCTCATAGCAAATGATGTTTATCCGAATGCTGCGAAGTCCAACGCCTCTCACTCTTTCCCCCCTCCCCCCATCAATCATACACTAGAACCTCCCTCCACCCCATCTAACATTCCTCCAAAAATTTCATGACTTCCAACTAATTCCTTTCCCTCAATGCATTACAGTGACACCCGTTAGATCCGTTAAAAGACACATCTGTCTTTTTTCTTTTTTTTGTGTGTGTGTGCGTGCGTGCGTGTGTGTGTGTTTTTTTGTAGCACACTAACATTTTTTTTTTTAAAAGGAGGGGGATAAAAAGGGATCAGAATCCTTTTGAGGAAGGTATATCTTTTGTAACAGTCTTTTAAGTTTCCTCCAAAAGTTTGCAGCATTTTATTTTCTACAATGGTAGGCGATTTTCTCTAAGTCACAAATGTTCTCTGTATAGTAGACAGACCACTAAAAGAGAAACCCAGAAATCTTAAACCAAAACAATTAAAAAAAATATGAGTTTTTTTGAGGTTTTCGAGGTACCTGCACCTTTTCTGCATTCATTAGTCGGCACCTGAATGCTTGCTGAGATGTCCTGTTGTTTTTTGTTTTTTTTTTTAACATTTTTCTTGTATTTTCATTTTATTTTTAATAAAGTAGAGCAATGTGCTGGTAAAATTGATCCAATCCAAAAAATAATAATAATAATAATAATAATAATAATTAAAAAAAGTCAAGATAAAATAGCAGCTGCACTCATGTGGTTTGTTTTTAACTTTTGTCTTCTTTTTTTTTTTTTTTAAATCCACTGAGTCTGGAAAGACAAGAAGAGGGAAGCCAGCGGTTCTCAGATACTTGACTCTTTGGGTGGTAAGTCCACATTGGTGACAGACGTCACGATGGAAACGAGGCAGTCCGAGGTAGTGCCATTTACTGATCTGCGGATCTGAGATATACGTTCCTCGACACAGCATGCCGAGAGTCGAGCCTCCGCGTCGTGGTCCCAGCATTCTTCGATGGTCACACAGAGTTGTGCCATTCCCTGGAAGTGAAACAGAAACAGCAATTAAGTTCCAGCATGCTCTCTCTCAGTTTTGGAAAGGAAGCAGTTTTAAAGTACTTACCAAATCTACAACTTTTGCCAACCATTGTGTTGACTACTCCATTGCTAATATGCTTCCTTCTCTCCTTCTCCACAATCTCTTCCCAACTATTTACCCAGTTCTGGTAACCCCCACTTCCCTTCTTTAGTAGCATCTCCAACATTTACCCAACCCTCCATCTCTGGTGCCACTCTGTCCCCTTCCTCATTGGCTACCTCTACAACCTGTTACTTGAACTGCTATGAAAGCAGCTCTACTGCTAACTTGTCCCTTTACCACTAGAACCTTTTACCATTTACACTCCCTATTCCTTCCCAACTTTTGAAGCACCTTCACCAGTAACATGCACTCACTGTTAGCAAATTTCTTGTTTTATATTTCAAGGGCATTAATCCCAATGCTCTATAAAGTAACTAGGAAATGATGGCAGTTAAAACCAAAATGGCCCATCTAGTCTGCCCGAGATTCATCCTCTTTTGGTAGATGTGCATATAAAATCTTCAAATGCAATCCAACACCAACTACACCCCCCCCCCCCTTGGATCTTTCACCCAATTTCTCAACACTCCTCTCACGTCTGTCCCAAGCAAGGCTAAAATCCATCACTGTGTTGGCCATCCCATGCTTTCTTGGAGCCCTGATGCAATCATACTGTTTAAGGTTGTAACTGCTACTCTGTGCAGGTTACCCCAATATGCCTCATTTCCATCCTCTCACCACCTTGAATCCTCTGTGCTTATCCCACACTTTTTTGAATTCTGTGCAAAGACTCTACCCTCTCTGAACTATATATATACAGTAAGCTTTCATAACTGCCTGGCATTTCTGGAAGATATCTACAGTACTTCAGGTGTGATAAATACCAGAAGAAGTAATAGTAACCACACCAGAGGCAGAATTCAAGTACCCTAGAGACAGATAAGGAGGATGGTGGTAAGAGAACATGATTCAGATGTACATAGACTGAGTAGAGTTCGCCATCAGATGGTAGACAAGGGAAAAGAGAGGAGACTGGATGGGCCAAGAGGTTTTTTTTTTTTTTTTTTTGGCTCAGCAGTTCCTGCTTTCTCTTTTTATATCCAGCTTAATCTGAATCAGGGCTGGGATTCTGGCACCATAAGACTTCATTCACAATTAAGTGAATTAAGTGGAAGACTGGTCAGTCTTCCACTTAATTCATCGATTTATTCTCTTTCAGGTCACAAGACTACGTTACATCACTATGTTCATCCTCTGTCCCAGGCCCCCCCCCCCCTTCTAAAGGGTCTCTCCCCGCCCTCTTTCTACGCAATACACCTTCCCTCCTTTTATAACTTGAAAACTCTTTTAGGCATTTCCCGGGTCTAATGCCTATAACAAATTTCAGCACAGAGTGATTTATTCAAGTTCGTGTACTCACACTCCCTATATTCCATAGTCTTTCACGTTGTCCTTTCCCTTGTTCCCCTTTTTAAGCTACTTTGCTCAATTGTTTTTTGCAATCTGTACTATTACACCGAGTTCAAATGTTCCCTGTAACTATGCTACGTTCAATTTGTACTTTGTTCTATTGTTCTATATAAAGCCCCCCCCCCCCATTTTTTTTTTGGGCGTTTCACTGTTTTATGTAAACCGGAGTGATTTGTATTTCATACAAAAACCTCGGTACATAAAAATTAAAAATAAATAAATAAATAAAATAAAATTACTTGGATAATTGTTCTTAAATTAAATAGATCTTCCCACTGTTCCTAATGTGGTAATTGCAGCAAAGCTCTTGAGGCCAAGAGCCATAAGTGCTCCTTACAGAATCCTGTACACTGGGCTCAAATCTGGCTAACAGATGTCCCCCTCAAAAATGACCAGGCCCCACCCCACCCCGGAGCTGTGAATGCTGCCTCCACAGCGTCCCCAACCTCAGCTGACAGAATGCGGAAGATCCAACTTGAGGATGTTTTGCACTGCCTCAGTCACCAAACCAGCTATAAGAGGTCCTTTATAATTCCACTAGAATTTGCATGTTGGAGTAACTGGAAACAAAAGTCAAATGTTTTCTCTTATAGCCAGGCAGATCAAGGGAAGATCAAAAAACTAATTCCCTTATATTCTTGCCTTGGGAGAGTGCAATCTAGGAGGGTCACACAAAACAGAGTGACCCCCTCAATATATGCCAATGAGACTTAAATCTGAGGGGAAGCTGTGGTACATCTCCACACAAGTCTTGATCTGTCTGAAAACCTGCAAATATCTGATAATATTTTGACATCTGCAGGTCAAAGAATAAAATTACGAAAAGGGTAACACTTTTAAATCCATTTTTCTGGTCTACTTTATAACTTGTCCACGAAATTTATGTTATGTAGGCAAAACCAAATACATGCTCCGAAATCAATTAACTGAGCATATAAGGAAGTTAGAAGCTCCCTTAAAAGTGAACTTTAAAAGCTGAGTGGATTTAAAAAGTCGCCTGGATACGTGCATAAATGCCGCTGCGTGAATATCTCGGAACTTCTCAAAAAGGGGTGGGGCATGGTGGTACATGGGCATTTTGGGACTTTCACCAGAAATTTGCACATAAATACTTCCGCGATTTGGCGTGCGCAGACACCCCCTGCATATAACTATTTCTGCTGTGTGTGGTGCATAAATCCTCCAAAAAATAATGAGCCATTTTGAAGGGCTACCTGGAGAGGTATACACACTATCAAACAAGGAGTTGGAGAACCCATCTGTTAACTGGGCGACCTCGTAAAACTGGCAAATACGTCAGTGCACAACCTTTTAAAAATGCCCCCACTTACGCATTAGAAGAGGGATTTGTGAACACAGGTGCACGCACATGTGCCCACTTAAAATTCAGCACATGTGTGCGTGGCCAGGCTATTTTATAACATGCACACATATACATGTGCATGTTATAAAATAGCTGAGTCCCTGAGTATGGGCCGAATATGCGCACACATGCGCCTGCATGCCAATTTAAAAGTTACTGTCCCCGTTTCTCATTTTTTACAATATGATCAATCATTTATGGATATAGGATGATAACTTTCAAACCAGGACGGAATTCTCTTTGGTACGTGTGTATCGGCGCGCCTAGATACGTGGTCATTTTATATTTTGAGTGCATGTTATAAAATAGCCTGACTGCATGCAAGTATTAAAATTAAAAAAATCAGGCAAGGTAAGTTACTTTTAGGGGGTGGGGAGGATAGAGGAAGGGGAAGGAATGTTAGGCAGGGGGGTTAGGGAAGTTCCCTCCCAGACCGCTTCTTAAATAGAGCAGACTGGGAGGGAACTGGTGAAGCCCGGATTGCGCTGCCACGTGAAAATTGCAAAAGTTCACCACACCCCCCCCCCCCTTGCGCACATGGATTATAAAATCTGGTGCATACGTGCGCAGGCCACCTTTGTTACATGTGCGCGCAGCGCACACTTTATAAAATTGATGCGTCCTTGCGCGCGCATATTATAAAATCTACCACTTTATGAGAAAGGAGCTGCTGCACATTTAAGAACCAGTACTGGTATCTCAGCAAGGTGCTAAGAGCAGAGCCTAGATTTTGGCCTAGAATTGAGCATCAAGCAGTGGTGATTTTTCCAAGGCACACTTGATTAGGTGTGAAGGCACACCAATGTGCCATGGCACACTGGTTGGGACACACTGTTCTAAGGGACTCAATATGGAGATCAATTGGGGATTTTTTTTATTTTTTTATTTTTTTAAGAAAGAGAAATTTAAATGGACATACACTTTAAATGGATGTATACATTTTGTCATAGGATTTCTTAAATCCCATGCATACACCGCCTTTAAGATGGCTACTTTCGAACATTAAATGCCGTTACGTCATTGCTAATGTAGGTGCTTTATTTACAATGAGTTTGTCTGGTAAAACTGTTTATGAAGTTTGTTTTAACCCTGCTGTGTTCTTTATGCAGAAAGTTTTGTTATAAAGTAGTTTGTGGCATGGATATAGTTTATGAAGAGCCTCTTATGCAGTGTTATGAGCACTACCAAACATGATATTCATGACAGACATGGCTTGACTTAAATAAAGTATTTTTATTTGCGAACTTGAAAATATAAAAGACAGTTTTTCTAAAAGTGAATCATAATTAAGGGTGCAATACAGACCTATAATTATGTATGACCCACAATGAAATTAAGATCTAAAGTCATTATGACCTATGCATGGGTAATATAATGGTCCTATAAGAATCTTTTCTTGATTATATAACTGTCATTTTACTGCTTTTTCGAAGACATCAGGTTGTATAAAAGAAGAATAAAGGTATGAAATGCTATTTTATTAATCATCAACTTTAATCACCAACATTTCCTTAGGAATTAAAGAAAAATCTGTAGGAATAATTAAGAGTTTTTGACTGACAACTGAACTAAAGTTGTTTTACTAGTTCAGTATTTGCTCTACAGTTGAGCTGTCTCCTTAACATTTATCCAAAAAAGATGTGGGTTTTTTTTTTCTTTTTTTAACTGTAGAGCATTACTCTTTCTCAGGTGAGTCCCACTGAAATCCTGGGGCTATCGTGCTTCATTCTATTTTTACCTCCATGCATTTAGAATAGGATTGAACTTCTCTCTGCATCTTTACTCTTTAGATAAAATCTCCCTTTCCATAATGCAGAGGAAGCAGAGTTGATTACTTGTAATTGTTCTCTGTGGTCAGTAGAATAAGTCGGTCTTACATGTGGGTGGTATTGTCCAATGGCATAAATGATGGAATGCTCCCTACCTGTATTAGAAAAGACTAGAAAGCCTTTTGTATATGTTCAGTTGTACTGCATTGTAGCGTGCAGCACAAGGCTCCCTCAGTTTTATAGCTAAAGATAAAATAAATGTTAAACTACAAAGGGAGTTGAGAAGGTATGACTGACCTACATTCTCTGCTGTCTCCATGGACAAGCTGGATGAAGTCAGTTCCACAGTTGGGGGTCTCCCCAAGTTAAGGGTTGTCTTAAAGTTCCCCTTTCCACTTTCTCCTTGAGACAATCCACAAAAATAGGCATTTGGCAGGAAGGAGTTTAATAAAAAATTGAGTCAGTTTTTATCCTGACAATTGTCGGTGTCTAAATAGTAGTGGAAGATAAATGTCTACACAGAGTTCCAAGTAGCAGCTTTACATATGTCTTCAAGAGATGCAGAGGTAAAGTGAGCTGTGGAAGATACCATTGGCTTGATTTGAGCTTTTATGTGGCCTTGTGAGAACAGGCCTGCTTTGCCATGGAAAATAGATATATACTCAAATAAAATTTGCACTGTACGTTTTATGACAGCTAATCCAGATCTCTTAGGGTCATAAGAGATGAAGAGTTGAGTGGTAACTTTCATGTAAGAAAAGTAAACAAAAAGAAGAGAAAAGAAACCAATCTGGTTCTCAAATGAGGTGGCTAAAAAGATAAAAGCAAAAAGAACAGCATTCAAGAAGTACAAAGGTTCCCAAAAGAGAGGAACACTCAGGGAAGAATATTTGGTGAAGCTGAAGAAGACATGGAAAAAATCAGGAAAGCAAAAGGTCAAAAGAGAAAAGGATCACCAAAGAGATCAAGCAAGGTGACAAAACATATCAGAAAAAGGAGGAAGGCTAGAAATGGCATTGTAAAATTGAAAGGAGATGAGGAGAAATGTGTGGAGAAAGATGAGGTAAAAACAGAAAAAATTAAATACATGAGTTCAGGGTTCACCAAAGAAGATTCTGGAGAAGAACCAATGATGGATGACAATAGCATGAATGGAAGTCGAGTAGATGCAACCTCATTTACAGAAGAGAATATATGGGAAGAACTAGGAAAATTGAAAGTGGACAAGGCCATCGAGCTGGATGATGAACATCACAGGAGACTAAGAGAACTTAAAGATGTGCTGGTGGTGCAATTGAAAGACCTGTTCAATAGATCCCTGGAAATGAGAGTGGTGGCACAAGATTGGAGAAGAACAGTAGTGGTCCCGCTTTATAAAGGTGGCAGGAGAGAAGGGACTGGAAACTACAGGCTGGTTAGCCTTACCTCAGTGGTGGGAAAATTAATGGAGACTACTGAAGGAAAGGATAGTGAACTATCTACAATCTAGCGAGTTGCTGGATCCACGGCAACAATTTCACCAGAGGAAAGTCCTGTCAAATGAATCTTATTGATTTTTCTGATTGGATGATTAAAGAATTAGGACCAAGAAAGAGTGTGCAAAATGATCTACTTGGAATTTAGCAAAGCATTTGATACAGTCCCTCATAAGAGGCCCATGAATAAAATGAGAAGCCTAAGAATGGATTACAAATTGGCTGACTGACTAGAGAGTGTAATGATAAATTAAATTTACTCTGAAGAGAGAACAATGTTAAGTAAAGTGCCTCAAGAATCAGTTTTGGGACCAATTCTGTTCACTATCTTTGTGAGTGACAATGCAGAGGAGATAGAAGAAAAAATGTGTTTATCTGCGAATGACACTAACCCCTGCAACAGAAGGAGAAGAGAGAATGAAAAGTGATTTAAGGAATCTTGAAGAGTGGCCAACAGTTTGGCAGCTGGGAATCAATGCCAAGAAGTGCAGAATCATGCATTTAGGGTGCAGTAATCCAAAAGAAATGTATGAGTGGGGGGTTTGTCTGTAAAAGACTAATGTGAACAGACTGGTAGAGGGACCTTGGGGTGATAGTGTCTGGACTTCTTAAAGCAATGAAATATTTTGACAAGGCAGTCGCAAAAGACCAAAGAATGCTAAGCTACATAGAAAGAGGAATAACTAGCAGGAAAAAGGATGTGATAATGCCCTTGTACAGGTCCTTTAGTGAAGCCTCACTTGGAGTAATGTGTTCAGTTCTAGAGACCTTATCTAAAAAAGGTGACCAAAATGATATGGAATCTGCATGAGACTGAAGAACCTGAACATATATACCCTGGAGGAGTGGAGGTGCAGAAGAGTTATGATACAGACCTTCAAATAACCGAAAGATAATGATTAATGATGTACAAACATCTAATCTTTTCTGCTGGAAAGGAAACTGCAGAAACTAGTAGTCATGATATGAAACTACAGGGGAATGTCTCAGAACCAACATCAGGAAATATTTCTTCACAAAGAGGGTGGTGGATGCATGGAATGTCCTTCCAGAAGTGGTGGTGAAGAATTGAAAAGGGAATGAGATAAACACTATGGATCCCTATAGCTAGAGGATGCAAATGAAAAATGGGGTAACCTATGTTAATTTTAGGTGTAACACTTCTGCATGGGGGTAACCACAGAGTGGCAGAAACTATCAAAAGCAACTTGTTGGGCAGAACGGACATTTTCATCTTTATCTGACATCATTTCCTATGTTACAATATTTCCTAAAATCTATGTATATAAAACAAAGGATTGCCTCTATTACCAATAAAAATTATTTTGGAAAAAAAAAAGCAAAAAAACCGAAGGATCGCTTTTATAATCCAAAAATGATGAGGCAGGTGGCATCTTTGCTACACCAGACTCACATGCCTCTTCTCATTTTTGCTACACCAAACTAACATGGCTAACCCTCTTTATAATCAAAAGTATGTAATAGACTGAAGAAGAAGAAGAGGCCCGGTAGCAGGGCCACCGCAGAGCCCATCCTGCGGCGACCCGCGAAGAGGAGGCCCAGAGGTGAGAGAGAGGCTGAGGGTCTGTAGAGGGTGTGTGTGTGTGCGTGTATGAGATGAGTTGAGAGATTGTGTGTGAGAGTGAGGACCTGAATGTTTGCAGAGACAGCATGTGAGAGCCTCTGTGTGTGTGAGAGAGACAGCATGTGACAGTGAGAGCCTGTGCTTGAGCAAGACAGCATGTGGGAGTGAGAGACTGAGTGTATGAATGATTGTATGAGACACAGCATGTGACAGCGAGAGCCTGTGTGTGTGAGAGAGAGAAATGCATGTGAGAATGAGAACCTGTGGGTTTGAGGGAAGAAGATGGAGAGAAAAGAAACAGAAAAAAAGACAATATAAAAGGAATTGGCAAAAAAAAATATGAAAGGGAAGGTGGGAAAAAATAAGAAAGGGAAGGTTGGAAAAAAAGCCTGTGACCAACCAATTAGAAAACGAAGATCAGACAGCAAAGGTAAAAAACAAAATAAATTACTTTTTAGTGATTGGCACATGTAATCTTTGGGAATGTGCAAGAATAGCACTTTCTCTATGCGGATCTCACAATGTACAAGATCAGCATGGAGAAAGTGGAAGCCCACGGGGCTGCACAGAGGAGGCAGCAGAATGGGCTTCAGTGCCAGTAGCAGCAATCGGCACCTCCCCAATAGCCATGCGGCAGCAGTGACAGTGGCAGCAGAGGAATGAGAGAGGTTCTGATGTTGCTGGCAAAAGAGAGGGGGGGTCTGCCTTTAGTGTGTGCATGTGTATGAATGGGACTCTGCATGGGGGTGTGTGTGTGAATGCATAGGTGCCTGCCTGGGGGTCTGTGTGTGTGTGTGAGAATGAATTGGTACCTGCCTGGAGGATGGAGCGGGAGTGGTGTGAGAATGACTGGGAGCTTGCCTGGGTGTGTGTGTTTGTGTGTATGTGAGGGAGCCAGTGAGAGTGAGAGCATGAGTGTGTATGAGAAAATCCAGGGGAGTAAGAGTTTGGGGGGGGGGGGGGGGGTGGAGGGGGAGAGAGTGTTTTACTTGAAGATTTAGCCAATGAAATTCAGCAACAAAAAAGTCACTAAGCAGGTAAGGTAAAGAATTATTTGTTTTTGCTTTATTAATAAATACAGAATATATATTAAAATTATAACTTTGTTATTAATATTAGAGCTACAAATATCACAAAATTATGGATTTTTCTAGAAGTGACACACCACCCGAGTTATGCTCGTTTTTTTTAATGAATTTTGACACCCTGAGCACAAAAGGTTGGCCATCACTGATCTATGGAGTGAATTTTCAAAGGCGTTACGCACATAAAGGTAGTATATACTGTAGCAATTTCAAAAGCTCATTTATGCGCATAAAATGTTTTCAAAATTCAGTCTTATGAAGTGAATTTTCAATAGAAACAAGTCTGATCACATAGAGATGGCTTCTGGCAATAAAATCAGCAGGTAATCTGTGCTTTGCAGGAGCCAGAATATTGTCTTGAATGGAAATAATCGTGAAGATCTAGCAAATGCAAGAGATAGATGGCACTGTGTTGTTAAAAGCTGTATCATTATCTGTCAGCCTTTTAAGATGTTCAGCTGAGAACTGTTACACTTCATACTTGTTCCTGTTTTGCTACTGGACTGCAGTAAGTTTTGACCAAATAGGGATATTGGAAAGCAGCATCACCAACTGCCATTAAAAGCAAGGCCTGCAGGCAGGCCACTGGTTCCTTTGCGGTCCATGTGGGCCTAAGAGAAAAAGAAAGGGATTTGTTCTTGATTTTGGGGGGTTCTGTTGAACTTTTATGATTGTATTATAATAGAATTATATGCTATCATGTTGGGATATCTATTCCAGTAATCATGAGACAAGATTATGTTGACAATCGTATTGACAATCATTTTCATTTGATTTGAAAGCAGAAAAATAATTGTATTCTCCTTGTTTGTTGGCGAAAAGGGTTAGGACAAGTTAAAACACTGATAAGTTTAAGGAGTTGTGGGAAGAAGTTTATCAAAGTACACATTTCATTAATGCTGACTAAGCACGGTGGCTTGGTAGGACTCAACAGTGAAGCTTGTTTGTGATATTGTGGCTCCTGGGAAAGTTGATTTTAGGAAACAGTGTCATTTTAATGCTCCTAGTTACACTAAAGATCATATGGAACTGAGGAAAGTCTTGCACAGAGTGAAAGAAGCCCGTTTAAATTGAGGTGTGATGAACTAAGAGCTCGATATGCTGTTACTTTATCCAATTACAGAACTGGAATTCTGGAATAAACCTTGAATAAACCTTTAGAATTGTTTTCTTTAGTTAAGAATATGACAAAGCTATTAGAGTTGAATTTGGTATTGCTTCCTGATTGTGATGAATTGCCAAGATTTTTCAAGAAAAAAAAAAAATCAATAAGTTGACAGATTCTAAAAATTTTCCACCTACCGGTAACTGCAAATGAGAGCTTCAACAGTGTTGTTGGCTCCACTAAAGTGGAGAAATGTTCAGCCCATAACAGACAAGAGAACTGATGGATATACTACCTAGGATTAAATAATGTTCCGTAGTTTGGATTTTTGTCCTCTCACAATTTTTAAGAACATGATTAATGTAAGGGGTAAAACTTTGGTGACATTATTTGTCTTTAAAGGAAGGCGAAGTACCTTGTGTTTTAAAGGAGACTGCAGTTAAAATTACTATAAAAGATCATAAAATGTCAATCTTTATCCAACTATCATCCTATCTCAAATCTTTGTTCAGCTACTAAACTCCTTGAGAATTGGGTATTGGTTCAGTTTGATAAATTTTGGATGAACATCAGATGCTGGACATAGAACAATTTCAATAGAATTTTCAAAGGAGTTATCATGTTAATGCAACATACTAACCTAGCAATTTTCAAAAGCCATTTACCTGCATTAGATGCAATTCAATTGCATATTATTGTATCAATTTTCAAAAGCCCACTTACTTTATTCTATTTATTTAAAACTCTTCTATACCGTCGTTAAGTTAGATAACCATCACAACAGTTTACAGCAAGGCACGATAGTGAAAATATGAGTGGTATAGAATACAAATTAAACATGTGCCATCATAGTACGGTAACAATTTAATACAAAAAACTGTGTGTGTAAGTTAAGCTTGTCTGTTGGGAACATATTAGGCGGTTTGAATTTAACATTAATATGCATTTGTAGGTTACAAGTAATTAAGTTCTAGTTTGGTGCGTCCTTATCAATCAACTGGATTTCTCCTTCTCTTTATAAAAAGCTTGTTTAAAGAGCCAGGTTTTCAGATTGATTTTGAATATTTCAAATTTCTCTGCAGCCTTATTTTGAGTGGCATGGTGTCCCATAGCATGGGGCCAACCAGAGATAGTGCTCTTTCCCTTACTTGCATGAGGCGGGCTGTTTTGACAGAGGGGATAGTTAGTAGAGCTTTATTAGCAGATCTCAGGTTTCTTTGCGGGACATGTACGCACAGTGCAGTGTTAAGCCAGTCAGCTTTTTCATCGTGGATTAGTTTGTGAATTATGCATAAAGCCTTATATTGAATTCTTTGTTCAATTGGAAGCCAGTGTAATTCGGCGAGTGTTCCTGTAATGTGGTCATTCTTTTTTTTGCCAGTCAAAATTCTAGCAGCTGAGTTTTTTAGTATTTGCAGTGGCCGAATTGTAGATTGTGGTAGACCTAAAAGTAGGGAGTTACAGTAATCTGTGCTTGCGAATATCATTGCCTGTAGAACTGTGTGGAAATTGTCAAGTGTTCTGAGAAGACTAAAACCTCTCCTGATCATTAGTTTCGCGTATCCTTCTTTTATTTTCAAGGAGATGCATTTATACGTGTCAAACCAAAGTTGTAACCATTGTAGATGCTTTTGAAAGTCAGGCCCTTAGATTTTAGAGCTGACCATGGCCCTGAAACATTATTGCTTGCTTTGGGCCTTATTTACTAAGGCTTTTCTCCCATTCATTGTTTATGGGAAAATGCTTAGTAAATGAATCCCTGTGTTAGATGATGTCAACTGGAATTTGGAGTGTAAGAAATCTGGAGAGATGGCATAGTAAATAAGCCTTTAGTAATTTTTTTTGTAATATTCTAGTGCATTCAAGAATGCATAAACTCCACAGGCAGAAGAATTCCACAGTTCTGGTCCAGCAACTGAGAATGTCTGTTTACGGACATCCACAAGATGAATGTGCCTGCTGCACAGAGGGAATGTCAAACAAACCTCTTTGTGTAGAGTGCAATATTCTCGGAGGATTAAAGATGTAGTATTTGGTTAATCAATTGAAGAGAGTTATTTTTCAAGAGCTTGTGTATTAGCAAGGTGATCTTATAATGGATCCTCTTCTTAATCTTAATGCAAATCCTTCAAAGTTCCCGCCTCCCTCGTTCAGCTATTAAGCGAGCAATGGAGTTCTGCAGTACCAGTAGCACTTTCAAATGAGTCACAGGCACACCCAGCAGCAAAGCATTATAGTGGTCTAAAGTGGGGAGTTGTAAGGCTTGCACAGTTAAGCAGAAATCATGCCTATTCAACAGCAGTTTCGGAGATATAACTAACCAAAATTTAACATATTCAAAACTAACACTTGCTTCAATTTGAACACACATATGTAAACTGGGGTCTAAAATTACCCTCAGACTTTTAACTTGGGCTACCACTGGTATAGAAACATTCAATTTGTCAGAATGCTGAAGAACCATGACTTCCATCTTTTTGACGTTCAAGGCCAACATATTATGCACTAAGCAGCATTTATTTACTGATAAATAAATAGACACCATTTCAAATGTTTCATCCCAGCATGATAATACAGAGAGAAAAATCTGTATATCATCTGTATATAATTGTATCTGTCACAAAGCACAGCCAATAATTTACGAAGTGGTCTCTAGAAAAGGTATCCTCTGGAGACCATTTCATTCTCTAAAGAGGAGTTAAATTAGGGCTCTGACCCACTGCTCTACTCCTCTGATAACCCATCCACATTGGGTAGGTTATCGGAGTGGGCAGGATCTTGCTCATCTATCTAGGGGGCACAGCTGAACTGAACATCTGCTGAAATGCCCAAGAGATAGCACATAGGGATGTGAATCGTTTTTTGAGAATTTAAAATATCGTCCGATATATTTTAAATCGTCAAAAATCGTTAGAGGCACGATACAATAGGAATTCCCCCGATTTATCGTCAAAAATCGTAAATTGGGGGAGGGGAAGGGGGGCGGGAAAACCGGCACACTAAATCAACCCTTAAACCCACCCCGACCCTTTAAAATAAATCCCCCACCCTCCCGAACCCCCCAAAATGTTTTAAATTACCTGGGGTCCAGTGGGGGGGGTCTGTATTGCCATTTTGCAATACGGCCTGAGTGCAGGAGGTCGCTCCCGGACCCCCGCTGGACTTTTGGCAAGTCTTGTGGGGGTCAGGAGGCCCCCCCCCCAAGCTGGCCAAAAGTCCCTGGGGGTCCAGCGGGGGTCCGGGAGTGATCTCCTGTGCTCGTGACGTCGGGGGACGGGAACCAAAATGGCGCCGGCACTACCTTTGCCCTGTCATATGACAGCCGTGGCCCGAGAGTGGAAGATCACACCGGGACCCCCCCACTGGACCCCAGGTAATTTAAAACATTTTGGGGGGGTTCGGGAGGGTGGGGGATTTATTTTAAAGGGTCGGGGTGGGTTTTAGGGTTGTTTTAGTGTGCCGGTTTTCCCGCCCTCCCCCGATTTAAACGATTTTAAAAAAACAAAACCGCGACGATCAGATTCCCTCCCCCACCAGCCAAAATCGATCGTTAAAACAATCGATCACACGATTCACATCTCTAATAGCGCATGTTCATCTAATGTTTACTGATCTGTAACGGGTCACTGGTGCTCAATGCTAGAAGTGCACAGCACCTGACAATGATTTCCAATGCGGCAGCAGCACTTGATATTGACGCGTCTGTGTGGATGCCCCTGGTACCACCCATCGTTGGTATTGTGGCGCCAAGCATTGATGTATCAGCACACCTCAGCACAGCTGTCTACATTGACGCCCATGCAGTAGTGCATCTTATCACCCTCACTGCAGTGGCACCCGACACTATCTGTGGTGCCAGGCATCAATTCTGTCAGTGGTGCACAATGCCAATTACATTGGTAGCTGATTTCACCAATGTCATCAGTGCTGGTGATTGCTGAAGGCGCTGATTCCATTGGCACCCATGGCAGCCAACATTGCCAATTCCATCAATGCCAGCAGCAGCTGGCTCCAATTCCCATTCCACCAGTGCTGTGGCTCTTAGTGTCGATTCTTTTGGCACTATAGCACTCGGCATCGATCCTGCTGGTGCCATAGTGGTGATTCCTATTACTGCAGTAACACTTGGATGCGCATGGGCATCCAATGTCTTCGGGGAATGGCACTATCGGGGCATCAGCTCTGCTGATTGCTCCCATGCTCAGGCTTCCCAGTGCTTCCTTGAAGGCTGCCTTGCCGAGACAAGCTGGCAGGAAGGCATGAGGGGAGCCAACATCATCCAGTGCACCAGAGGTGATAATTAACTTGGGCTTATAGAGACTTAGTGCATCTCTCAAGACTGTAGGTTAGACTAGCTCTCCTCCCCATGGGAAGTATCCTTCATCCGGCACAGCTGTTCTGGATCCTTCGTATCATGTTTTTGACTTATGGGGCCTGCAGTTTTCAGGGCCCCTGAATGGGTGGGATAGGCTTCTTACCCCAAGTTTTGGGACTTGCCTGGGAACAGATCACAGTGTCTGGTGGCCCCTCCCTGTGAGGTTTCCACCCTTTTTAGATAGGGGTCCAGCCAGGGGCTCTGAGATACATCAATCTACATTTTACGTTTTCAACTCTTGAAGTGTAACAATAGATTATGCTTCCAAGGCTACTAATGACAGAAATAACGCTGGAGAGCCGGAAGTGGGTAAGTGATGTATCTCATTCCTGGCAGGGTATTTTGGGTATCAGAGGGGATTGGGGCGGGGACTTCCTGGGACTCACACTGAAGGTAGTTGGGGGAATTCAGGGGGGGGAGCCATATTTTATGTATATTTATTGAGCCAGGTGTGGGGGAGGAGGGGCAGTGCAGACCTGCAGACTTGGACATGATTTCATATTTAGGAGGGGCTTGGGTGGTGGGAATGCATGGTCTGACAGGGACTGATTTGAAATTTGAGAACAGAGGAGATCATCATTTCTTTTTGGTCTAAACAGCTACTTAACCGGATATCTTTTGAAGATATCCAGTTAAGTAGCAAGTTATCCGGCCACACAAGGCTGGATAAAAAAAAAAAAAAATTTACATGTAGCTGGATAAGTTTAGGAAAGCATATTCAGCGGTACATTTATCTTGCTGAATATCTTGTCCACTCACTGACTTATTGAATATTACCCCCAATAGTAAATAGATTTGGCAGAAAGTTATACATACTACCATACCAACTAAAATCAGACTAAAAAAAAGATGGCAGTGCTACATCTACGGCTAGCCCAACATTCATGCATAGGAATTCCTAAAGAGCTAAACTTTTAAGATTTTACGAAAGGCCAGGTAAGCAAGCACATCTCCCTAGCTTCCAAGGGAAACTTTTTCCAAACTCTTCACCTACTTTTATCCATATGGACGGCAATGTTCAAAAATGTAGTTTAAATACAGCACAAACAGATACACTCATACATGGGACACAAGTAGAAGGTGAGCTTGTTAAGAGTATTTCTTCTTTAGTTTTGAGTGGGATAACAAAGGTACATGCTAAGGAAACAAAATAAAGGAGAGACATTTTACTAACAAATTGGCTGACTGAAAACTGTCCTTCCTCAATGCGGCTAAAAGTGTGTGTGTGCTGTTTCACAATGTGTGAGAGAAGGTGTTTTGGGGGTGGTGGAGGGAAGAATGTCTAGGCCAGGGAAGGGAAAGTTGATCTTTTCAAAGCTCCTGTATAATTATCAGGCACAATTCTACACACTTGAAAAGCAGATGCAAGTATCCAAATGTAATTTATAACCCTGACAATTTTCAATGGGAAATCCTTCATGTACTATCCCTTTCAAATCTAGTGCAGAGTCCACAAGCAAAACAAGGACTCATGGATTTTTCACTCAATGTGGGAACTCTCAAAACTGCTCCCCACTTACATGGGCAGAAAAGGCAGTGCACATATGCTTTTCTGAGTATGACTGTCAGAATGACCAACACACGACCCTAGCAAATTATATATGGAGACATTTTCCTGTTAATGGATGTAGTTCTGTTAGTTGGATCCAATGTACCAACTCATCTATCATGCTACGGCTGGTTAATCTTTATCTTCAAATGTTTTTATTGTGCGACAACTAATTGTACACAGTTTACAATAATTAATAGTTATTAATGAATGCTCTTAAACAGCATATTCTTTATCTTATTTTTCATTTTTTTCTGCCCAAGGAATGGATACATCTGTGATATTTTGAAGTGCAATGTACCTAAAATGTAACACTCAAAAGTTAAAAAAAAGACCTGCAGAGCTGACATGAAAATTTGCTTAAGGTGACCTCAAAAAGCATATCAGTTATCTTTTAATTTTGCATCCTGACAGGAGTCTGGTTTCTACTATACATGTAATACTTAAAAAGACAATATTTTAGCAAATGATTGACATACAAGAGAATATAATGGTAGATGAAGAAAGTAAGGCTCATCTAACCTGCTTCCTTTTGCAGTGCCATGCACGACTTTTGAGCTTTTATCATTTACAAAGCAGTTTAAGACAGCATAAAAAAGAAACTCAAGAGTGAGAAGATAACTTACAGGGTGTTTAAGCCAGTGATCCTTGAAAACTGGCCGCATCTTCTTGTGAACCACAATTTCCTGCAGATCTTCCAGTGATGGGTGTTGACCAATCTCCTCCTCAAATGGCAGCGTGTACTCGTCAACAGGACCTGTGTGATGCACACAAAGACTACAGAGCTGCTCTCCACGGAGTCTACACAAAGGACTCTATTGTGATTACATAATATTGTCCCTGCAATACTGAAATGTACTGGTTATGTAATACAGGTGTTTACTACTCCAGATAGAGGGGGTAGAATATGGTGGAATAATGATCTCCAGCTCCATGTTTATTAGTGCAAGAGATAGACACAGCAGAAAACAATTCTCAGATTTTCCTTTTGTGATTTTACAAAATCACAAAAGGAAAATTTAAATTCATCCTCCACTAAGCAAAAAATATAAATTCCAGTAGCAAGTGACACTGAATAACTTGATGTTACTGCCCACTAAAACATATAACAAACAGTTTTTTTTGCTGGTAATGCTGTTTTAAAACAGACCACAAACTACCATAAATATATACAATCCAATTTGCAAAATGGGCATGGGCACTGCACAATGGGAAAGCTCCATTCTCTCATGTGCCACCCTTTCCACTCAGATTACAAGCTTTTCAGGGAAAAGAACTTCTCACCCGGGGTAGATTTTATAAGAAGCGTGCAGGTGTACTTTTGTTCGCACAACCCTGCGCAAACAAGAGTACGCTGGATTTTAATAGATACCCGCGTAGCCGCGCGTATCTTTTAAAATCTGGGGTCTGTGCGTGCAAGGGGGTGAACATTTGTGCACCTTGAGTGCGCCGAGCCCTGCGTGCGCTGCCCGTTTCCTCCGAGGCCGCTCCGATTTCGGAGGGGCCTCAGAGGAAATTTTTTTTTGCTCCCCCCCACCTTTCCCTCCCTTCCCCTCCCTAACCCACCCCCAACCCTAACTAAATCGCCCCCCCATATTTATTTTAAAAGTTACGCCTGCCGGCCAGCTGCCAGCGCACCATTCCCCAGCCCGGGAGCAGTTTCGGAGGCCTCGGCCACGCCCCTGGAACGCCCTCGGCCAGCACCACGCCCCCGACACGCCCCCAAGCAAAGCCCCGGGGCTTTGTGCGCGCCAGCAGCCTATGCAACATAGGCTCGGCTCGGGCAGGTTTTCGGGGGGTACATGCGTATCTTATGCGCGTACCCCTTTGAAAATCTGCCCCCCACTGTTTACATGACAACATTTATCATCCTCCCTTATGTGATGATGCATATATTTACAATAACTTATAAAATGATAACACAGTGGAGCCACAAGAGGGGGCCAAGAAGCCCTAAGAAGTAGATTTTAAAAGCCTTGCACGCGCAAAAATGGTCACATAAGTGGGCTGTGCAGGAGCTACGTGAATTTTAATTAGCCAGGATAGACGCAGAAAAGGGGCAGGGCATGAGCATTCCAGAGGCGGAGCCAGCACAGATGCACATAACTCCTAATTTTCCTCAGCCAGTGAGTGTATGTTATGTGCATAACTTTGCTACATCTCCTCGTTAGGCATAGGAGAGAAAGAGAGAGAGAGAGAGAGAAACTCTTTATAAGGCTCAGCCTGATACTCAATATATGGTCCATTGTAAGCGGGCACTTTGATTCAAGATGAATTTTCAGGAGGTGCGTTGGGGTCTTACAGAAACATTCAGAGGTATTCACTGTGAAATTGACATCATTTAAGAAATTTAAACTTTATAATTAATGAAGAGTTGATTTGTACAAAGACTTCAGTGTACAAATCAACTCCTCTTGTTAGAATTTTCATCGCTTATAAGGTCTAAAATTCTTTAGTGATGTCAGTTTTACAATGAATACCTCTAAATGTTCATCAGATACTACCACACCAAGGTCCCTCTCCCAGTCTGTGCGCATTAGTCTTTAACCGTCTTTCACATACATCTCTTTTGGATTGCCGCACCCCATATGCATGACTGCACTTCTTGGCATTGAATCCCAGTTGCCAAATCTTTGAC
The DNA here is from genome assembly GCF_901001135.1 of Rhinatrema bivittatum. NCBI lineage: Eukaryota > Metazoa > Chordata > Amphibia > Gymnophiona > Rhinatrematidae > Rhinatrema > Rhinatrema bivittatum. The sequence goes on from NC_042616.1 coordinate 86,756,932, forward strand.
CACTCTCCAACATAAGAACATGCCATGTCGGGTCAGACCAAGGGTCCATCAAGCCCAGCATCCTGTTTCAAACAGTGGTCAATCCAGGTCATTAGAATCTGACAAGTACCCAAAAACTAAGTCTATTCCATGCTACTGTTGCTAGTAATAGCAGTGGCTATTTTCTAAGTCAACTTAATTAAAAGCAGGTAATGGACTTCTCTCCTCTAAGAACTTATCCAATCCTTTTTTAAACACAGCTATACTAACTGCACTAACCACATCCTCTGGCAACAAATTCCAGAGTTTAATTGTGCGTTGAGTAAAAAAGAACTTTCTCCGACTAGTTTTAAATGTACCACATGCTAACTTCATGAAGTGCTCCCTAGTCTTTCTATTATCCAAAAGAGTAAATAACTGATTCACATCTACCCGTTCTAGACTTCTCATGATTTTAAACACCTCTATCATATCCCCCCTCAGCCGTCTCTTCTCCAAGCTGAAAAGTCCTAACCTCTTTAATCTTTCCTCATAGGGGAGCTGTTCCATTCCCCTTATCATTTTGGTAGTCCTTCTCTGTACCTTCTCCATCGCAATTATATCTTTTTTGAGATGCGGCGACCAAAATTGTACACAGTATTCAAGGTGCAGTCTCACCATGGAGCGATACAGAGGCATTATGACATTTTCCGTTTTATTCACCATTCCCTAATACTTCCCAACATTCTGTTTGCTTTTTTGACTGCCGCAGCACACTGAATTGACGATTTCAATTTGTTATCCACTATGACGCCCAGATCTCTTTCTTCGGTTGTAGCACCTAATATGGAACCTAACATTGTGTAACCATAGCATGGGTTATTTTTCCAATGCTATGGTACCACTCCCATTACCAGGGATCTATTGAACAGGTCCTTCAGTGGACCCACCAGCATATCTCTGAGCTCCCAGTATCCTGGAAGGTACCTCATCCGGCCCATGGCCTTGTCCACTTTCAGTTTTCCTAACTCTTCCCATACATTCTCTTCTGTAAACGGTGTTTTGTCTACTCCACCCCCATCCACTGTCTTGTCAACTAGCAATGGTCCTTCTCCAGGGTCTTCTTTAGTGAACACCGAACTGAAGTATTTGTTTAATATTTCGGCCATTTCTTCATCTCTCTCCACACATTGATCTTTGTCACCTTTCAATTTCACTATACTACTTTGGACCTTTCTCCTTTCTCTGATATAATCTGAAAAATGTTTTGTCACCTCATTTTATCTCTTTGGCAATCCTTTCTTCCACCTGACTTTTTGCTTTCTTGATTTCTTTCTTCATCTCCTTCAGTTTCACCAGATATTCTTCCCTGTGTTCCTCTTTTTGGGATTCTATATAATTCTTGAACGCTCTTTTTTTTTTTTGCCTTTATTTTATCAGCCACATTCTTTGAGAACTAGATCGGTTTCTTATTTCTTTAACTTTTGTTTAACTTTTCTAACATATAGATTTGTTACCTCTGTAATTGTTCCTTTTAGCTTGGCCCACTTTTGTTCCACCTCTCTCATTTTCTCCCACTCTTCTAGTTCTACTTCCAGGTATGTACCCATTTAGACAAAGTCCGTATTTTTGAAATTCAAAACTTGGGTCTTTGTGTGACCTCTCTATATCCTATTTGCAATATCAAACCATACCGTTTGACAACTGGTGCTCAGGTGGGCACCCACCCGGACACTAGAGACAGTATCCCTGCTAATGAGCACTAGGTCAAGTATAACTCCCTCCCTCATGGGCTCCATTACTATTTGTTTGACCACAGCCCCTTGAAGGGCATCCATTATCTCTCTACTTCTGGTAGATTCCACAGAAAGGATTCTCCAGTCTACATCTGGCAGATCCAACAATCAACACTTCTCCCTTCTTTCCCACCTTTTGGATGTCTTTTACCAGATCTCTGTCTAGTTCTTCCATTTGAGTCAGAGGCCTGTAAACCAGTCCGGTAGAAATGGATGCACCATCTTTTTTTTTTTTTTTTTTAGAACGGTCTATAATGCTTCTTCTCTCTCTCACATTCCTTGCAGTTCAGTTGCTTGGATATTGTTTTTGACATAAAAAGCTACTCCTCCCCCTTTTCTGTCCTCTCTGTCCTTCTTTAAGTTATAGCCTGGTATGACCATATCCCAATCATGAGGTTCAGTGAACCAGGTCTCTGTAACAGCAACTATGTCCCAGTCCGCTTCCACCATTAAGACCTGCAGGCTGGGAATTTATTGCCCAGACTACGAGCATTTGTGGTCATAGCTTTTCAACTCATCTCCCTAGGACTGCTGCTCTTTCTAGTCATCTTTTCTGCTATTTTGAGCTGACTGACTTTGTTGTTTTCTTCTCCCAATTCCTGTATTGCTTGGGGGTAACATGGCAATTTCATTGACCACCTCCTGCCACCCCCGCCTTATAGTTTAAATGCCTCATAGTATATGCTCTGAATTTCTCACTTAGCATTCTTGTAGACCATCCTTACAGTACAACCTTTTACTATTCCACACACGGCCCATCCACCAATGTAACCAAAACCACTTGATTTATACCATGCTTTGAGCCAAACATTGAAATTATCCAAATGGGAGAGCCTTTTTAAATTAACAAACACAACTGCTTAATACAGACTAGCAATATCAATACTTGGGAAAATAGAGATTTCACAGTGTGCAATACAGAAATGCAGAAGAATATCACCAAAAAAAGCAATCTATAATATGGCTAACTTTACATTTTCAACTGGGCACAAGAACATGTAGCAATATGTGCCTCCTTGCAATCAATTCTGACTGACGGGCCAATACAGAAAGAAGTGCGGGAGAGCCGTCGAGCGCCCGCTCTCCCAACGTGCGCACAGGCCAGTGTCCTGGGCGCACGATTCAGTATCGGCCCGCATGCAAATGAGGGCCTGCAGTAAAAGGAGTGGCAGCTGTCAGCGGGTTTGACAGCCGACGCTCAATTTTACCGTCGTCAGTTCTCGAACCTGCTGACAGCCATGGGTTCGGAAAATGGACGCCGGCTAAATTGAGCATCTGTCTTCTAACCCACGGGCCAGGGGCAGATTTTTAAATTTTTTTTTTTATTTTTGGGGCCTCCGACTTAATATCGCTATGATATTAAATCAGAGGGTGTACAGAAAAGCAGTTTTTTCTGCTTTTCTGTACACTTTCCCAGTGCTGGCTGAAATTAAAATATGTTGCTTCGCTGCACATTTTGCTTTCTGTATCGTGCGGGAATGAGTAATAGGCCCATCAACACGCATTTGCATGTTGCGGTCGCTATTAATTTGGGGGGGGGGTTGGCCTTATTACCCCTTACCCTTATAGGGTAAGGGGTAATAAGGCCAACCCCCCCCAAACGTGCTATTACCCCTTACCCTATAAGGGATAAAAATAGCATGTCGAAAACACGCGGCCAAAAGCGGGCTACCAGTGCGCTCCACCGGAGCACACTTTACTGTATCGGCCCGTAAGAAAGTTCTTGATGACCCCCTGCAATGCACTATGAGTCACCTGCCCCAAAGGAGAAAAGCCCAATACTTTTTTTTTTTTAAACAAACACAGCTACTTAATACTGCCTAACAATATCAATATGTGGGGAAAAAATAGAGATTTCAAAACATGCAATACAGAAGAGTCTCTCTCTCTCCCTCAGCACAAGTTAAGATATGCACGTAAAGACTGCAGACATTGTGCGCAAAATTTATTTTAAAGTATGCATATACTTTATAAAATAGTGCATATTTTAATATATATTTGTATTTTAATATATATTTATATAATATATATTTAATATATATTTTAAAATAGTGTGTGGCAAGATACGCCCATTTATGGGTGCATGCGCGGCCCTTTTAAAATCTACCTGCAAATATAGTGGGAAAACTCTATTGAAGGAAGCTAAATCTAAGTAGTTATTTCTCCAGCAGCAGTTTGGTTCACCCACAAGAAGCAACTTACCGTCAGCTGCTGTGCACCTTGCAACAATCTCCCACAATACCAACCCCACAGCATACATGTCTATTCTCAGGAAGGCATCTCGCTGGAAGTTGATTGCTCCTTCTAACACCTCAGGAGCCATGTATCTCCTCGTTCCCACCTGAAGGAGGAAGGAAGCATAAGATTACTTTCTTCTCAACAAAACCCATGTCAAAAGAATAGATCTGAGACAGAGAGATCATGACTGTAGAACATTAACCAAGCTACATACTCAGGCTGCAAACTGTGAAGGTTTATAATAATCTGTATCTGTGATTTACTCACCAGGAGCCTCACTTGTTCCTGTGCAAAAGGCAGTGTACAGGTAATAAACTATAAGTGAGAATATAATTGGGCTAGAAACCAAGGTGGCTCCTTTTCGAGACTACATTTCCAAGCTTCTCTAGCAACTAAATTCTGGCAGAATCTGAGCAGGGGAAGAGGTGAGACAGATAGAGACAGCACTGCATCATTAATAGACTGTCAGGTACCATAAATGGAGGGAGGAGAGAGAGAGACAACCTGATGAGGAGAGAACAAGAGTAGGCATGGAGGAGACCCTGGATAAGAAACTGACTTAACCACAACTCACAAAGTTAAGGCAAATGCTAGAGTTAAGGGGGAGACTCTTTTCCTCTAATGTTTGGGACTTTGAGAAACCAACTTTAAAAAAAGAAAGGGACTTGTGCATAGGTCTTCCTGCAAAATAGACAAAGAAACTTGAGCTGAGCTAATACTGTGTAATATATAGTAAAGAATATATTGCTACCTTTCAGAGGTTTAAACTTTAAGTGGGAAAATTACTTATGGGAGCCAGGCTCCATACTGAAATCTTGCAGCAACAAATTTCTCCGAAATTAAGTTAAAGAGAAAGGTAGTTAAACCACTAACACTGGGCTGGAGATTGTGTACCTACTTGCTAATTAATATCAGTACACCAAGCCCTTTAATTTGTGGCATAAATGTTCTATCTAACTGAGTGTTTGTAAGTATAGGTTTTTTTTTCTACCAAACTGTTGTAGCTAGGTAATTTAGTTGTGGGAACTGGGAACTTGTGATGAAGTCAAGCTAACTGATGTTAGTGCACAGGAGCTTTAATTACTGAATTGCTATACTTTATTCCTGAATGTTGGCAAGAAAAGGATATCAAACTAACCAACGGGCCGATACAGTAAAGGTCGTGAGAGAGCGCCCGCTCTTCCGGCGCGTACACAGGCTACTCTCCTGTGCGCGAGATTTAGTAACGGCCCACATGCAAATGAGGGCCTGTGGTAAAAAGAGGCGCTAGGGACACTAGCGAGTTTGACAGCCGACGCTCAATTTTGCCGGCGTCGGTTCTCAAACCCGCTGACAGCCACAGGTTCGGAAACCGGACGCCGGCAAAATTGAGCATCTGGTTTTCAACCCGCGAGCCATGGGCCGATTTAAATTTTTTTTTTAAATTGTTAATTATTTTTAACTTTTGGGACCTCCGACTTAATATCGCCATGATATTAAGTCGGAGGGTGTACAGAAAAGCAGTTTTTACTGTTTTTCTGTGCAGTTTCACGGTGCCGGCAGAAATTAACGCCTACCTTTGGGTAGGCGCTAATTTCTGAAAGTAAAATGTGCGGCTTGGCTTGCATTCACAAAAAAACAGGGAGTAGCTTGCTTGTTATGGCGGTTACTATCCCAAACCAAATAAGCCTGATACTTCACTTTCAATGCATATCCAGCATAGCTCTCTGCTTCAACAGCAGGGGAGAAAGACAGACACTTCACGCATATCCAGCATAGCTCTCTGCTTCAATGGCAGGGGAGGAAGACCGATACTTCACGCATATCCAGCATAGCTCTCTGCTTCAACGGCAGGGGAGGAAGACCGACACTTCACGCATATCCAGCATAGCTCTCTGCTTCAATGGCAGGGGAGGAAGACCGATACTTCACGCATATCCAGCATAGCTCTCTGCTTCAACGGCAGGGGAGGAAGACATATCCAGCATAGCTCTCTGCTTCAACGGCAGGGGAGGAAGACCGATACTTCACGCATATCCAGCATAGCTCTCTGCTTCAACGGCAGGGGAGGAAGACATATCCAGCATAGCTCTCTGCTTCAACGGCAGGGGAGGAAGACCGATACTTCACGCATATCCAGCATAGCTCTCTGCTTCAACGGCAGGGGAGGAAGACCGACACTTCACGCATATCCAGCATAGCTCTCTGCTTCAATGGCAGGGGAGAAAGACCGCTACTTCACGCATATCCAGCATAGCTCTCTGCTTCAACGGCAGGGGGAATGAAGAAAAGTGGATCTATATACAGACAACAACCAATAAGGACTGAATTACATAGTTTGGGTAAACAAATAAGCATGGGTATAGCTTGCTTATTGTGGCGGTTACTACCCCTAACTAATTAAGCTAGATATTTCACTTAGATGCAGTTCCAACACTGCTCTCTACATTAATGGTGGGGGTGTAAGTGAAATAGAACTGAAAGTTTGCTAAGAGCCAAGAGAAACAGATAAGTATGAGAAAAAAAAAAATGCGAAGCTTGCTGGGCAGACTGGATGGGCCGTTTGGTCTTCTTCTGCCATCATTTCTATGTTTCTATCACTGCAATGACATCCATTCACTTAAGATTCCTGCACAGAATTAAAGCTGACCTCAGCTTCCCCTTGTGATCCAGAAGCTGATGTCAATTTATAGAATATAATGCTGAATTTTCCTAATAGTTGCATTGACTACATATGCATTAAAACAAGCATTTTATCTATTCAGCGATGTTAACTGACACACTTTTTATTCGGAGGCAAATAATTTGCAATTATCTTCTTTCTTCTACTAAATGTGACCCTTATATTAATTTACTTTAATAGATGAAGACACTCTTGCCCCAAAACTTCCCTCTTATGAGCTTTTGACATTAGTATGTAGGAATATACTAAGAAAATAGTCAAAATTAAGAAAGGCTATCAAAATGGTGGAGAATCTGCACTACAAACAAAGAGGGCAATATTCAAAGCCCTCTCTTTGCTTGTCTGTAACAGGTGTTCTCCAAACACAGCAGGTTAAATAGGCCTAGGCCACGAAAGTGAGTGATTTCATCTGATGGCACCGAGATGGAAAAGCTCTCAGCTCAGAAAGACCAAGGTGGTCTTTTTGAGGATGCACAAGCCTTCACTGTGCCAAATCTACTCAATCTTTTTAACATTCAATGCTAAAGGTGAGGAAGGTGGGATTATATGGCTGATTTGTCCTATCTACAGAGGACATATTACAGGTGAGCAATTTTTCTTTCTCTGTGAGCAAACAAGAAAAGAATCAGCCACACAAGTGGGGACTCCTAAGCTGAGGTTGCTTGGAAATCTTTCTTATAGTAGCTAGGGGCTGAAGGAAATTAGTTAAATAAGCTTTTTAAGAATGATTGACCAAAATTTCTATTTTGACATAAGGCATTTTCTAAGCAATAATGAGCAGTAAAGTTATGGATGGAAGACCAGGTGGCTGTTCCACACATCTTCTATGGCAGCAGAGTGAAGATATGCTAAGAAAGTTGCCATAACTTTGACTTGACTTGACTACATTATTCTGAAGATGCTGCCCTGACTGATTATAGCAGGAACAAATATAATCAGAGATACAAGTTGAAACAGTTCTCTTTGTAACAGAAGCCATGCTTTACTGGAGTAGAATGTGGGCATTCTGATGATTAATGGTGTTGCAGATAGATCTATGACCAGTATGCCAAAGAACTGGAAAAGGTCATATGGTACTCCTTTGTCCAATGATCATTTGTGTGTCTGCAACTGGTGACTTAATTTGTCTGCTGATTTTCTTTCCCTGGCAGATAGTACAGAGAAGAATATTTTCGGAAATTGCTCATTTTCAAATCTTTGCTTCCTGACAAAGGTTGAAAAATCTAGTCACTCCGGTTTGCTGATTTAGAACATGGCCACTTGGCTGTCTGACTGACGTAAGACTACTTTGTTCTGTAATCAGAACAGCTCTGTAATGGCTCTCAATTCTAGATGGTCTGTATGAAGCAATTTTACTATTGGCAGCCAGCTCCTTGAGAACATAAGTATTTGAAATGAGCTTCCTAACATAGACTGAAAGTATCTGTGATTACTGTTTTCTGAAATGAAAGTTGGTGAAAATGAACCTCTGCGTAAATTAGAAGGATTCAACCATCACATCAGAGAATGTATAAGCATGGTGGATATTTGCATCTTGTGAGATAGTGATTGGAAATGCTGGTTCCACTGGAATTTTAAATGACATGAAACTGGTCAAATTGAACGAGGGGGGTGACATGGACTATTGCTGCCATGTGACTCAACATCTGCATAAACAGATGAACCACGATTTGTCTTCATTTGGAGAGCATCAGATTATGCTTATCAAGACATTTGCTCTTTGTTGCAGAAGAAATGTGTTGTGTGCAGATAAGCTCCTATAAAGTCTATTACTTGAAGGAAGTGTTCCCTCTAAGGATTGAGTTGCTGTGTTCAAAAAGTTTTGGTTACATTAACCTGTGAGCATTACTTTTTTGATGCTCACAGCAATCCAAGCCTTAGAGGGTAAGTCCATTCCTTAAAATAATTGCTTAATCTACTAATATAAATTACAATAAAATGTATTTATGAACTGCATGCAAGTGAAATTAATAAAGAGCAAACTTTGGTTACAACAGAAATGAAGAAGAGATGACCATAATGCCATAAAAGCCAATGAAAAGTACCATCATTTTTTTACAGCAAGAATTAAAGTTACATAAGAACTGGACATTTAAAATACAGACAGACCTTCACCAATACAGAATTGAAAAATCATAAAGTATAAACAGAAACGTGCCAACAAAAACTGAACTGGAAACCACAACAAACCCAACAGCAGTGCAACAATGGAAAAACAAACATCATTCCTCACAAAACATCAAGCAATAAAATCAAAAGATATAAAATAACATTTATATTTTTTTAAACTTTTTATTTATACCTTTTCAAAATTTGCTTACAAGAATCATTGTTTAGCTATACCGATATATTGCTGGATTATAAGGAATATGCTCACAGGAATAGCATCTGTTAAGTAATGATTTATCTGTCTAAGAACACAAAAAAATGGCAGGCACTAAATAGATTTTCATTTATAAATTAGCCCGAGCGGTGAGATAGGACCGATATGTGAATAAAATTGTCTACAATCTATTCTTTACTCCTTAGTGTGATTCTTTCTATAAACTGCAATTTCTTTTTTTTATATGTACTGGTTGATAAAGTACTCGTTTTCAATTGGTGCATGGAGATTCAATAAGGATAAATGACGACCATCAGAGTTATTTCTGATGGACCTTAATACCATAAAAGTAATTTCTTGTGGTGTGCTTTTCAATGGAATTAATCACAATTTCCAACTTAGAGCACAGCTAACATGCCTTCAACGATATATGTTGTGTTGTGTGAGTTCAGGTTTCCTATAATTTCTTAAAAGTATATATTATAGTCTCGGTTCACAATTATGGCTGCCACAGGGTTTATTTATTTTCTAATACTAGATGTTTTATTTTCTCAAATAGGCTGCACAATTTATACTGTTTAAGGATATAATTAAAGTTGACACGATCCGAATTAATTTGTAGATATTATGCAACATTAAATGCATTGTTTGCAGTCTTAAAATATTGTATTAATGTAGCATTACTCTTCAAATGCTTCAAAACGCCGCAGCAAGAATCCTCACCAACATGCGCAGAAAAGACCATATTAAGAACCTCCACTGGCTCCCAATATGCTGTAGAATCCTCCACAAGAGCCTCTCTATTATTCATAAAACCCTGCACAACCAATGGCTAGATGACTCCTTGCATTGAACAGACCGACCAGAACTGCATATAAAGGATCCCTCTACATTCCCCCCCCTAAACTCACCCATCTCATAGCCACAAAAGAATGGGCTCTGTCTATAGCAGGACCATCCTTATGGAATTCAATGCCCCCTGACCTACGCCAAGAACACTGTACCCAGACCTTTAAGAAAAAAACTAAAAACTTGGCTATTCTCACAAGCCTTTTCATAACTACGCCATTGCTACCCCTCGCCTTTCATTATAGTGCTTAACCCTCCCCACCCCAACTAAGGATGCCACACCATGATTAGGGTCTACCCATAACCTTCCCTTCACACCCCCCTCCCCCCCTTATTTTCCCCCCTAACCCTTATTCCATAATCCACTAGCTTACTTTTTTACAGCTTATTTAGTTCTTAAGTATATACCTCTAATTTTAAATACTTTGGTTCTATTGCTTGACTCTTTTCTATTCCTTGTACATCCAAGTTCCAGTTCTCCCTCGTTCCATGAAATTTCTAATTCCGTTTTCCAAAAATGTAATTGTTTCTCCTGTTCAATGTAAACCAATGTGATATTCCTATGAATGTCGGTATAGAAAAGTGTTAACTAAATAAATATTGGTATCATTAGTTTTTGCTCAATTAGCTTAATTGGTGGAAATCGTGCAACACACAAATTGAAGTAACTGAATTCCTTCTTATAAAAAATAAAGACTGATGAAGAATTAGAGTTAATATTGCTTTTGAATATTAATTTTTCACCTCCATTTCTCTATAGAACCATAAATTAAGGAATTCACATAGTCTGAGTAAAGAAAGCTGTCCATATAATTAAATTTCCACTAAAGGTATTATCTTTATATCAATTACACAATCTATCTACCAACAAAAATTAAGGATACAACAATTTTCCCCTTCTCCTTTTTTCCTCTTTTTTTCCTTTCCTTCTAAGTTCTTACTGAATTAATATTGGTATACATTATGAATTTATTGCACGCATAAGATTGTTCGTTATCCTCTCCATTTATGCTCATAGTTGTTTTCCTTTTGATATGTTCCATTCTCACTCATAAATGAGACTTTCATGTTCTATTTTCAAAAAAATTATTTTGTTTTTAAATTTTACTTCTGAACAGTTAATTAAGGTTTGTTTTAAATATGAGTGATATTTAAATGTTTGTATAGGGTTTAATTTTTTATTAAATATTACGAATGTATACAATTGTGATTTATATATATATTTTTTGTAGCCCCTGATGCAGCCCATATTGTAGGCAAAACTTGGCCAGAGTCGGGCGATCTGGATTATTTATGCTTGAATTGTTCAAATTTTGATCTCCTTAATAAATATACCCCTACAACTAAGAACTGGTCTATGTTGTTTATCTGCTTCCTGGCTTTTATAGCCCGTCTTCTGTACTGTTTTCTCTTTCTCACACACACACTCTCTAACACATACATTCTCTCACACACTCTCTCATATACATGCCCATGTTCTCACACACACTCCCTTCTCTCTAACATACATAGGCTTTCTCTCCCTCACACACATATTGGACTGGATTTTCAAAAGGTTACGCGCGTCGGGCCTATTTTCAAAAGGCCCGGCGATGCGCGTAAAGCCCTGGGATGCGTGTAAGTCCTGGGGCTTGCAAAAAAGGGGCGGGGAAGGGGCGAGGTGGGGCAGGGTCAGAGGCTCCCGGCACTGCGGCCATTTGCTGCTGTGCCGGGGATCGTGCACCAGCTGTCAGCAGGCGCGCGCAACTTACTTCAGCCGCAGGGCGGCCTGAGAGGGAACGGGGGAAGGCAGCCTGGCTCGCGCAAGGTGCACAATTGTGCACCCCCTTGCGTGCACCAACCCCCGATTTTATAACATGCATGTTATAAAATCGGGCATACATGTGTGCTTTCCAGGTAGTGCGTGCACATGTACGCCGGAGCGTACGTCTGAATATCTACCCCATTATTTATATGTTCCTGTAAGACCCTATATTTGACACACAGACTCTCACAGGCTCACATGCATTCAAACCTACAGGCTCACACACACATATTCATAAACATGCACACAGGTTTTCTCACACACACTTTTTCATAAACATGCACACAGGCTCACACATACATATGCACACAGGCTCAAATGCTCACAGACACATACACACATGGCTCTCACACACTCATACATACATACATATGTACACAGGCTCTCTCTCACATAATCGACACACACACTCTCAGGGCCTCCCTCATCTTCTAGCCATAGTGAAATGAGCTCCACTGAGGCCCCTTGTTTCCTCTTTTTTTTCTGGCTGTGGTGAGTTGAGCACCACCGCAGTCCCTCTGCCTCTTCATTTCTTCGAGCCATGGTGATATAAGCCTCATTGTGGCACCTCCCGACCTCTTCCTATTTTCAGGCCGTGGTGACATGAACTGCACCGCAGCTCCTCCTGGCAAATTAATGATGAATCCTAGGGTCTGAAAAGTTTCCATCATATAAAATGTGGAGGAGTAGGCCTACAGACAGGTTTGCCCTACTATGAGCAAGTCCACTAGGAAGTGAAAAACAAATACATTGTGCAGCCTTAGATGAGCAACAACTACTGCAAGGCATTTCACGAAGGCTCTGGGAGCTGATGAGAGGAGGAACTTGATAGCTTGGAGAAGAGACGGCTGAGGGGAGACATGATAGAGGTCTTTAAGATCATGAGATGTCTTGAACTAGTAGATGTGAATCGGTTATTTACACTTTCGGATAATAGAAGGACTAGGGGGCATTCCATGAAGTTAGAAAGTATTTATTTATTTATACATACAACTTTTCTATAGCGTTATACAGAAGACAAGCTTCTACCTCCACTGTTTACATGCTAATAATATAAATAAAAATAAAAATATTGAATTAGAATAAAAATTACATAAACCATTCAATAAAAATAAAATACAACTAAAAGATATCTAAATTCGTTACTTAAGTAGCACATTTAAGACTAAATGGAGAAAATTATTTTTCACTCAATGCATAATTAAGCTCTGGAATTTGTTGCCAGAGGATGTGGTTAGTGCAGTTAGTGTAGCTGCGTTTAAAAAAGGTTTGGATAAGTTCTTGGAGGAGAAGTCCATTAACTGCTATTAATCAAGTTTACTTAGGGAATAGCCACTGCTATTAATTGCATCAGCAGCATGGGATCTTCTTGGTGTTTGGGTAATTGCCAGGTTCTTGTGGCCTGGTTTGGCCTCTCTTGGAAACAGGATGCTGGGCTTGATGGACCCTTGTTCTGACCCAGCATGGCAATTTCTTATGTTCTTATTAACAGTGATTGCGCCCTATGGTGAAATGTAGAAATTTCCTGTAATTTTTGTAAGCATCCTTGAGATCTAAGGTAGCTAACAGTCGTTCATTTGCAGTTGAGGGAGAATGATACTTAAGGAGTTCATCTTACAGAAGGCAAGGGATTACTACCCTTAACCAATAAGCCTTGCTGCTTTTGACACTCTCCACTTTGTTGGCAATGGAGGTGGGGGTGGTGGAAGAGGAATCTGATTCAGACAACAACACGGTCCCTGACTTTTACAGTCTGAGGTATGCAGACATAAGTGAAAAAAGCACAGGACTGCTTCTAAGGCCAAGTCCATAAGTAAAACATGCCAGCGTAGTCTGAATTTGCAAGAAGGCTCATCACTCAGTAAAAATGTTGCGGACAGTAAATTCTTTATGGGTTATCATAAGGCTTGGGAATAACTGCACGGAGCAGCAGTTGCTACCCTTAAGAGAAATATGGGGGTAACCTGCACGGCAGATCCTACCATAAGAAGCTTGCTGGGCAGTCTGGATGGTCCATTTGGTCCTTTTCTGCCGTCATTACTATGAGATACTTGTTGAGGTTTCTGAGGTCCAAGATGAGACAAAATCCTTTTATCATTTTGGAATTAGGAAGCACTTGAGTAGAAACCTATGTTCTTTTTAATGTGATGGAACAGGTTCTTCAGCACTGGCTGAGGGGAGGGTTGATAGCTCCTACTGTAGAAGTGTGAATTGATCTGCAACTAGAGTGCCACCCCCATGGAAGAATACCTGGAGGGAGAAGATTTTAAATATAAAAACAGTACCTTTGCTGTATGGTCTTTAATATGCAATGATCTGTTGTAATCAAAGACAGTGAGGGAATGAAATGTTGGTGTCTTTTTGCCCACTAGAACAATGCCCAAGGCTAACTGGATATTCTGTTTGATAGTGTAGTCAAAATTCTGGTTTGGTTTAGACTGAGAGAGCTGCAAATATTTGGTTTTACACAGACACATTGCCTGAGCTGCTGCTGATGCTGAGATCACTGGAAATGGTAGGTTGATATCTCTTCCTGGAATTGAAGTACTGCCTTTTGAAGTACTGATAAAGTAAGTAAAGTAGTACAATGATTTTTAATAAGATATGCTGTTTCTTTCACCTTATTCTCCAAAGAGATCATCAGAAAGATTTTCATATACATCCTCACAGAGCCCTGAAGCTCGAGGTCAAGCTAATCTTCTTGCTCCAGTGGTTACTGGCTGATGTGCAGGAAGAAGTGTCATATGCCTCATAGGCTGATCTGATGAGGTGCTTACCACATTCTTCACTTTGTGGAGAGTTGGCGTGGAAATGTTACTTAATCTCTGATGAAAGCTGTTCAGTCACATCTTGGTAGTTTTTGTAGACACATGCTGCACCATGCACAACTGATATGCAGCTATTCTGAAACTTAGCACAGCTGATTGGAACACTCTTTTTCTGTGCTATCCAACAAGGCAGACTTTATTTATATTTTTTTAATATTTTGCAGCTTCCAAAAACAATTCTGTTCAGTGCAGATTCTGTTAAAACATTTACAATATCAGAAAATGCAAATACATAACAATGACAAAACATTTAAAACATGGCAGCAATACAAATTAAAATCCCTAAAATCTTAAAATCATAAAAATGATCAATTTGCCTGGAGGAGATTTAGAACGAGCTTTAGATCTTTTTCAACACTAGAAACTAATAGTGGTTAAAAGTACAACTATAAAAATACAAGAATAACCACTATAAGTTGAATACATAAGTGAAGTTTAAAAGGAGATCATCATCCCCAAATAATATAGGAAGATGTGTCAACTTTTAATTTATGGCTCTTTTTTTTTTTTAATTATCAGTCTCCATAAATAATGTTTGTAATTTTTATCATGTTTAATTCTACATATAAACTATATTACATATAGTTTTGAGAGTCTTTCAATCTTATCACCTGACAGTGTTCACGTTCTGCCTCAGGAGTATACAATATGATGGTGGATGTAAAAATGCCATAAGTATACCCCTAAGGCAGGTCTTGCCTAGT
Organism: Rhinatrema bivittatum; assembly: GCF_901001135.1. Taxonomy (NCBI): domain Eukaryota; kingdom Metazoa; phylum Chordata; class Amphibia; order Gymnophiona; family Rhinatrematidae; genus Rhinatrema; species Rhinatrema bivittatum. The sequence goes on from NC_042616.1 coordinate 86,772,094, forward strand.
CTGATAGTAGGCTGCTTTTCCATTATTGATTCCAAAATGGAAGATATCTGCTCTAATTACGAAAGAGGTGGCATATCAGTAAAAAATTTTTTTTACAAATTCTAAGTACATCCTTTTCACAATGGGATAGTGGTCCAGCTGCAGTAAACACTGTGATTCAGTAACCAAAATCAATATTGGGGAGTTTTAATCTTGCTTTGATTTTTTTCTGCGCTAAAACTGGCGTTCCCATGTCAAAAAGGCACCTGTACAGAAGAAGGCACCGGAATGTTGTTTGCAGATGGCACTGATAACTTTTCCGCGCGTGCAGGTTTTAAAATTTACCCATAAGTGCAGAGAAAGCAGGTACAATCTCTGTGGGTAATTTTTCCAGGGAACTAAGCAAAAGCCTGTGTGGACTTTTGCTTCAGTGACTGGTGTAAATCCCATTGAAAAAGTACCTACAGGCAATTTTGTCTTTTAACCCCCCCCCCCCAATGAAGTGAGACTACAAAAGCTCCGAAAGACAAGGGAGTTATGAGAGAGACAAAATATTTCAAAGGTAAAAATAGTTAGGGCTGCCAATTACTGGATAAAACCAATAACCCCCAGTAAATCTCCCCCCAACCCCATCCATGATGAGAAAATTGGCACCACTGTTTTTAATTAATAAACCCTGGAAGTTGACCTCTCACGTGTTGGCTAAACGTAAACCGAAACTCAGGAAACGCCTCTAATCAGTGTTTACAGCTGATCCTGCTGCTCCGGGCACTAAACCACACTGCTCTCACTCAGTTCCTATATTTGTGCACCAACTTGAATCAAAAGTGCAGGAGCAGCTAACTCTAGGAGATTTGGGGATAGTGGCATACAGTCAGGGCCTCAAGTATTCACAGGCCGATACAGTTAAGCCCACTGTTTAACCCGCGGTTGGACGCGTGCATTGGACATGTGTCCATTACCCTTTATACGATAATGGGTCGATTTTAAAAAAGGTGCACGCGAGGAAAACGGGGGTTGTGTGCGCATGGCCCAGCCGCGCTCATAACTCCCATCACGCGCACAAGAGCCAGGCCTCTTCCAAGGGGCGGTCTGGGGGGGGGGGGGGGGAGGGGACGGGATGGGACAGAGAGGGCCAGGTCGGGACTGCACCATTCATCGCTATCCCGGACCCTCGCTGCTGGCGCGCGCAACTTACTTCAGGTTGGGCCCTGAAGTTGGAAGACAAAAGCAAAAAAAAAGGGAAAAGGTAAGATTTATGGGTTAGGGAAAGGAGGTTAGGATAGGGGGTAAGGAAGTTCCAGTCAGCTCCAATTAAGGAGCGGACTGGGAGGGACCTGGGAAAGGCCAGGATGCATCGGCGCGCAAAATTGGTAAAACTCTACCCCTCCTTGCGCATGCGGATTACCAAATCTGGCGCATGCATGTGCGCGGCCCAACGATTTTATAATATGCGCGCGCCAACAGGCGCATATTATAAAATCGCTGCGTCCACGTGTGTGTGCCGGGATGCGCGTGCGCAGCTTTCAAAATCTACCCTAAGGGGTTTAGCGCATTAAAACGTGCATCCAAATTCCCCCAAAACTAATAGCGCTCATAACATGCAAATTGCATGTTGATAAGGCTATTAGTCGTTCGCCCCAGATACAGAACAAAAAAATGTGCTCCCGATCCGCACATTTTATGCTCAGAAGTTAATGCCTGCCCAAGAGCAGGCATTGAGCAGTCCGAAAAAGTGCTTTCCTGTACTGCTTTCCTGTACTTCCTCTGACATAATATCATGGCGATATTAAGTCGGAGGAACCAAACAGTAAAATACATAAATAAATACATAATTTAAAAAGAAGTGGTCCGTGGGTGAGGTTAGGAAAATTAATGCTCAATTTTATGAGCATCCGTTTCCCCTAACTTGTGCACAGTCACAGGTTAGGGAAACGGATGCTCGTAAAATTGAGCGTTCATTTTCCAAACCTGCTGACAGCCACCTGCCCTGGGCTTGACCTGCTAAGGAGGCGCTAGGGGCGCACTATTGTCCCTAGCGCCTTCTTTTTAGCGCGACCCCCTCATTTAAATACACTATCACATGCCCACGAGAGGTAGCTGGGCGCATATTAGGAAAGCACTCAACACTGAGCACCCGTTTTCCATGCGATTTACTGTTTCGGCCTGTCGGTGAATCTCCAAAAGTTTCATTTCCAAACGCAGAAATTCCCAAACAGTATGCCATGCCCTTGGCAGAACCCCAGATGTCCTGCAGCAGTAATGAGAAAATTGTGACTGCAGTCAGAAAGAAAAAGGGAATGGGCCAGAGTTGCTGTGGCATGCAGCAATATCTTTCTGTCTTTCTTTACAGCTGCCCTCTAGGGTATCCCCTTCCCAGCTGGCCTGTCAGCAAGCAAGGATTCTGATCTGCTGTTGCCTCTGCTTCTGCAAGCTTCCTTCTGAAATGGGACTTGCACTGGGCTAGTGGATCTCATGAGACTCTGGGACCCCACATAGTTCCAACTTCAAAGGAAAGCCAGTAGATGAGGAGGAGGCAGCAGCAGGTAAGAAATACTGTGGGCATGGTTTAGTGCCATCAGCTTTCTCCTGCAGCCAGAGGCGATCCTGGGGGAGGGAATGATGATTTTCCTGTGATGGGGAAAGGGGAAGCGGGAAGGGCAGGTGAGGGGGTGTGAAGGTGGGAAATGAAGGAGATGATACCCGGAAGTGTGGGGGGAAGTAAGGGTAATGATTCCGGGGGGGGGGGGGGGGGGGAGAGAGAGAATGAAAGCAAATAATGCCAGGGGGTTGGAGGAGATAAGTGAAGGCAATGACGTTGGAGGGAGGGAAGATACACGGAACAGTGAGCGAATACTGGGAGGGGAGAGACCCAGAAGGAAAGGGTAGAGGGAGGACAGATTGAGAGGATAAAACTGGGAGAGAGGATGAATGACAGGGGATGTAGCCTGAGGTGACGCAGAGGATTAAGAGATGGAGGGCTTTAGAAGGGACAGTGAGTAAAAGATGAAGAGGTGGGAAAGGGGTCGGACTGACTGAGGGAGAGGCCTGGGAATTATTGGCAGAGGGTGGTGGGAAGAGGGGAGCTGACCGTATAATGCCAACTGCAATTGTGCCAGTTGTCACACCAGAGGGCCTGGGCGGAAGAGCATGTGCAGACCTGTGGTCGTGGGGTAGAGGCTGCAATGCATGAAGCAGCATCCTCTGGGGTAGAATGAGGGGGGGAGATGCAGTGTGGTGGGATGGTGGTGCAGGACAGAGGAAGCATCTGAAGGATGAGAAACGTTACAGGATAGTGGTGTAGTGGGGTCTTGTGTGGAGAAGGACTCAAGGAATGGTCTGCAGTGCAGAAGCCAAAGTTTAATAGTCATTAAGTAGTGCTGCGGAACATATCTGGAGGGCCATTTACTGTTACTAATCACCATACTTCTAAGTAGCTTACAGGTGATATTTTTAAAATCCCGGCACGTGCCAAAACCAGGAGATATGCGCGTACAAGTTGGGCTGGCGAGCGCCGAGCGGATTTTAAAAGCTGCCCGAGTATGCGCATACTTGCTGCTACAGGCAAAAATGAAAATTTCCAAAAAGGGGCAGTACATGGGCATGGTCCGGGCAGAGCATAGGCCGGTCCTAGATTTCACATTGCAATTAACGGGTAAAATACTTACGTGCACAGGCGCGCGCGCCAGGGACCCCCCGCCACGCAACTTTACTTCTGTTACTAAACTAGGGGGGTTTGGAAGTCCTATCCCTTACCTGGGTGAAAAATGGTGTTGGCGTGCTTGTCTATTACTTACACAGTAGAAGATTCATTTGCTCGCATAGGCACAGAGCAACTTAAAATTGCGCACACGTGCGTACGATCAGGCTATTTTATAACGTGCGCGCATACGTGCACCTATGTTATAAAATGGTCACATTCCTGGGCACAGGCAGACTAATGCGCACCCCTGTTTAAAAGTTACTGTCCATGTGTGCTGAAGAGGAGCAGAAGATGGAGGAATATCAGGCAGCTGACTGCAGGGACTCAAGTTCCCGAGCCCAGAGAGGAAAACATGACCTAATAGCCAGGGACAATGCTGGTGTGGTGCTGGGGTGAAGGGATTGTGAACTATGCTAATTTTAGGAAAAAACATTAAAATCTGGCTTTTTGATCAAGCTTTTAGTATTTAACAGTTAGAGTTTTTATATTTTAGTGACTGAATTATTTTTATTTTATGTTTATTATTTGTATATTTATACTGCTGAAAACTTTGTTATTTATAAATTTATAGTTAAGTAAACCCTTTTGATTTATCTGGTGAAAGGTGTTTTATATATATAAACAAATTACACTAAAGCTGAGGCTGGGAAGAATTGAGCATAGTGAAGACTACTTTCAATTCATCTATGAACTATCCTAGAATTCATATTGACAAGCACCTATTTTTTTGTACTCTGTAAAAACACCTAATTGAAAAATAAATACCTTTATTTACATCTTTTAAACACCTAGAAGTCCATATTCATAAGCATTTAGCTGGATAACACAGACGTTATCCAGTTAAATGAAAATCTGGGCACTTATCTAGCTAAATTCTAGACGGATAAGTCAGCAGACTAGAATTTAGTGGATAAGTTAGGATGTTTAAGGGGTGTAAATGGGAGGAGTTAGCCAGATAAATGAGGGGGTTAGCTGGATAAATTATCAAAATGCACTAAGGCTTTTTCGCATGCATTAAGGGCTTATCGCATGCGAACACGTCTTTAACGCATGTGATAGCACCATATCGTATGGTGCGATGCAAATTTGAAAAAGAGGAGGAGTGGGCTGGGTTAGCCAGTCTGCAAAGTGGTATTGCACAGACTTAACGTTGATTTTTTCATTAGCGTTAAGCTGTGTGATAGCTTGCGTTATGGTTTTATTGCATAGTCTCCTGAAAGGCCTGTTTTAGGAGAGAGAGAGAGAGAGAGCGTGAGAGAGAGACTAGCCATAATGTGTTTGCCCTAGATAGCTATTTGTATCCCTGTGGTACGCCCACCTAGTAACTCGAGGTGAGGTTTAGGTATTAGTGTAGGGGGTTAGGGGCTACTTTGACATTCAACGTGAGACGTACAAACAGAACAGTGGTCTCTTGTGGAGATTTGATGGCCTTCGGAGAGAGGATAACTCACCCAAAGATGAGATTTGGCCAATGTTCTCTCAACCTAGTTTGATGTTACCCACGTAGAGAGTCCATAAAACTAGGTTGAGAGAACAATGGCCAAATCTCATCTTTGGGTAAGTTTCCTCACTCCGAAGGCCATCAAATCTCCACAAGAGACCACTGTTCTGTTCGTACGTCTCACGTTGAATGTCAAAGTGGCCCCTAACCCCCTACACTAATACCTAGACCTCATCTCGAGTTACTAGGTGGGCCTACCATAGGGATACAAATACCTATCTAGGGAGAAGACATTATGGCTAGGCTAGGCTCTCTCTCTCTCTCTCCCCTTCCCCCCCCCCCCCCATTATCAATGGTCCCCCAGTGGTTGAATGCAGGAAATACATCAGGTCTGGCACTTATTGCAAAGTCTGAAAAGGTTATCGCAATTTGCACTAACTTAGCTCTTCGCATAGGTAATTAGCACAAATTGCGATAAACTGAATATTAGCATAAACCACGCCCCTTTTGCTATCGCATGCGATATCGCATTTTGATAAATCCAGGCCTAAGTTTGGCTGGTCTGTAGACCTGTCCTAAAGTTAGCCAGGTAAACTTATCCGGCTAATTTTAAGGTAACAGGATATATTTAGCAGTGTGGCCATGCCGTTAAATATATGAGCTAAGTTAGCCAGATAAATTTATCTGGCTAACTAGCTGAGCTGCACAATGGCTAAATATGGACCTTCTAATATCAGAAGCCCTGCATATGATATACAGGGAGGTAAGTTTTTTTGGTTTGAGAGGAAGTTTGGCTGACTCAAAATTAACTTAAGGAAATATTTCTTCACAAAGAAGTTCATGGAACAGCCTATCACCACCTACTAGAGATAGGTGGCATTAAAAAACAAATCAAAACAACCATGGGACAAGAATAAAGGATCCCTAACAGTGGGAAAGAGAAGGTAAGATTAAGTAAGGCTTGCAGTATTACAAAAGAGTGAAAAATGTGCATGTAGAGATAGACTGTTTCTCTTCTTACCACAGTAAGTATCGTGACACATTTGCAAAGATGAATTTCCCAATCAATTTAAAAACCAAAAATACTGGCAAGTGTAGACCATCAATTAAATTGAGCAGGGGAATAGAAAGGTATTGCTGATGCAGATTCCATCTGTAAATGTCTTAACGCAGCACACAGAGCTGCGTCAGCTCACAAATGGCACAGCCCTTCAGAGCTATTATTTAAATTCATCTGTGCTTGAAGGCATGGCAAGTAAAATCTCTGAAGTCTTAAAGAGCTAAGAAAACATATATATAATATATATACACACACACACACACGCTTGTACTGACCAACATGCCAGGCAGCACTTCAGAGCAGAAAGAACTGTTACCTGCCCATGTGTATCTCCCGGGGGCTTTCCAGGCTCAAACCGTACAGCTAAGCCAAAATCTCCTAGAACTGCTGTCAAGTCATTCTTCAGCAAGATGTTTTTACTCTTAAAATCCCTGCAGAATGAAGGAGAACAGCAAGGTCAATATGTAATATACCACGTGCTCCAAGTTCTGATTTCTCATTACTCTGCAAGGAAGACGCACAGAACAACTTGTTACACTGGTACACTTGTTACACATCCATGAGAGCCGAGTATATCCTCTCTCTCCAGATACTGTTAGGGATGTGCTATCATTTCATTAAGTGCATGCTAAATTTTTAAGTATACCGCTTTAGTGTGCGTTTAACATGTGTATGAAATCTGTTCATGCATGTTAACAAAAAAAAAATGCACTAAAATGAAATGACATAAAAATAAAGCTAAAAAAATGGGAACAAAATGAAAATTGGTTACACTCCCCTAGGCACCATATCCATTCTTGCCAGGCTTCAGTATCCTTAATTTTAGGTCTAATTTTACTTTAGCACTAGTTTGCTTAACACAAGGAGAGTGGGGGGGGGGGGGGGGGGCAGATGAATTTAGGATGTATGAATAACTGGTAACAGTAAGGAAATAACAGTAAAGTTGCTGGCACATAATTCATTTGGTCCTCTAGTCTGCCCAACTTCACCTGCTTACTTTTATTAAAACCAAATTTTGAATCCATTAAAACAGTAGTGGACTGTTAGGAACTGCAGGAGGATCTTGAGAGACTAGGAGACTGGATTTCTAAATGGCAGATACAATTTAATATGGACAATTGTGAAGTAATGCACTTAGGGAAAAATAATCCCATCTATAGGTACACAATGCTGGCTTCCTTGTTAGGAGTCACCATCCAGGAAAAGGAACCTGAAATCCTTGTGGACAAAACCTTGAAATCTTCGGTTCAGTGTGCGGCGGCAGTCAAATAGGCAAATAGAATATTAGGAATTTTTTGGAAAGGAATAGAGAATAAAACTGAGAATATCATAATGCCTTTGTACAGATGTATGGTGTGACCATATCTTGAGTATTGTGTGCAGTTCTGGTTGCCTCACCTCATAAAATATATAGCAGACATAGAAAAGGCACAGAGAAGAGTAACAAAAATGATAAAGAGGATAGAAAATCTCCATTATGGAAAAAGGCTAAATAGAAGATACTGAGAGGGGATATGATTGAGATTTATAAACTCATGAGTTGGGTGGAATTGATAAATAGGAAACGGTTATTTACCTTTTCAAACAACACTAGAGGAAGAGGACATGCAATGAAGCTAGCAACCAGCACATTTAAAACAAATTGTAGGAAGTATTTTTTCACTCAATACACAATAAAGCTATGGAATTAGTTGCCAGAGGATGTTCAAGGCAATTGAAGAGGGGGGTTCAAAAGATGAGTTGACAAGTTCCTGAAGGAAAAGTCTGTAGTTATTAGCTATATAGACTTGGGAAAGCCAGCACTTATCCCTGGGAGTGAGATCCAAGTTCTGTCGGGTACTTGGACTGACCCAGCATGGCACTTACGTTCTTAATCTAGCTCTGGCTATCATCCTCCCTTGCAGTAAGGAGTTCTACCAGCTATCAGCTGTAGAAGCTTAAGTATGCACAAGATTGCTCCAGAGTTCTTTTTGCCATTAGCTGTAGTTTAGCAATCCTGCTGCCCATTCTAGGTAACCTGTCACCTCCACCCATTACAACTGATAGATTGCCAAAATACTGCCTTTGTTCTGCTTCACCACTTCTTTAAAAACAATCAAGAGCCAAGCTCTGTCGCTAAACAATTGAATAAACTTTTCAATGGGTAATGTATGTTTTGCAAGTGATTTTAAATAAAGTAAATACCTACACAAAATAGAAAAGTTTTGTTTGTTGATGTGATTTATAAAAAATATTTAATGGAGTCAGAGAAAGGTTTCATACTGAGTGTAGGTGCCCTGCACCTCTGTAAGGTGAACATATAATCATCAACCTTCCTCCTCCTCCTCGATTGATTTTTAACAATATTTTTTTTTAAAAAAGATTTTTTTATATATGCTTGTGTTATCCCTGAAAACACCTACAGGATTCTTCCGTGGCAATGTAATTTTTAAATGCAATGCTGCAAACTATTTACTCAGTGCTACTCAACGAGAATGTTAATAAAGGGTATAAAAACAGACTTCCCCGTTTGTGGTTGGTGTGTCCATCTTCTTCTGTGTTATCCCAACATGTTTCAGACAGAAATGCCTTTCCTCAGGGGGTTCGATGTTTCCCAAGACCAACTTCACGGAGTCTGCAACCCTCTTCTCAACGGTTTCTCCTGAGCTCAATGTGTTGTGCCCCAAAGCGATCTTCCTCTCTGGACCGCCCGGGCGGGTTGCAGACTCCGTAAAGTTGGTCTTGGGAAACATCGAACCCCCTGAGGAAAGGCATTTCTGTCTGAAACATGTTGGGATAACACAGAAGAAGATGGACACACCAACCACAAACGGGGAAGTCTGTTTTTATACCCTTTATTAACATTCTCGTTGAGTAGCACTGAGTAAATAGTTTGCAGCATTGCATTTAAAAATTACATTGCCACGGAAGAATCCTGTAGGTGTTTTCAGGGATAACACAAGCATATATAAAAAAATCTTTTTTAAAAAAAATTATTGTTAAAAATCAATCGAGGAGGAGGAGGAAGGTTGATGATTATATGTTCACCTTACAGAGGTGCAGGGCACCTACACTCAGTATGAAACCTTTCTCTGACTCCATTAAATATTTTTTATAAATCACATCAACAAACAAAACTTTTCTATTTTGTGTAGGTATTTACTTTATTTAAAATCACTTGCAAAACATACATTACCCATTGAAAAGTTTATTCAATTGTTTAGCGACAGAGCTTGGCTTTGATTAATAGCAGTTCGCTACTTCGGTGTATTTTTGGATATTCATTGGTCTGTCACCACTTCTTTAGCCATACTGCCAAGCTTCGTCTCCTCATTCTTTAGGACCACTACCATTCTAGGTAGACGGCATAGGCAGTTCCATGTCCAATCCAAGAACCAGGCTCCTGACCCAATCTCCACCATATTTTTAACCCTACCTCTCCCACTATAACCATTTCAAGCATGCCTGACTTCTGTCACGTTGTTGGATACTTCCACTTCTGAAGTTATGCTATTCCAAGCATTCATCACTCTCTCAGCAAAGTAGTATTTCTACTAAGTCTTCCCCTGGTTCACTTTGTGAATACTTGTTAATAAGTATCTTCTTCTATGGAAAATGCTGTCTTCTGTACTTTATTGAAGTGTGCAATATATGTCAACATTTCTTTTATATCCTTCTCCCCACTTCCTTTCTTTCCTCCAAAGTGTATATTTGGAGTTCCTTGATATTCTTTGTAGGACTAGTGTTGTAGGCCATGTACCATTTTGGTAGTCACCCTCTGAAATGCCTCCAACTTTTCAATGTACTTGCCTATGTATGGACAAAGTACACCAGGTGGGATTTTACTAGTGACCTGTACAAAGTCAAAATTGCCACCCTTATAAACCCAAGCATCCCATTAGCCTTCTCTGCTGCTTTATCACACTGACTGGCAACCTTCAGTCATCTGAGATAATTACCTCTAAGCTCCTTTCCTGGTTGGTTGTTGCCAGTGCATGCTTTCTTTAAAAAAAAAAAAAGACTAATGGATATTTGTGCTTCAAATACATGATTTTACATAGCAGCATAGTTTCCAAGCCTTTGACCATTCTAGTTAATTTTCATATTTTACACTCCCAGTATATACATTTTTGTGTTATCTGCAAACAAACATTCAAAGTGTTTCTGCAAACCTTCTACAATATCACTAATAAATATGTTGAAAAGTACTGGTCCAAACACCAAGCCCTGAGGCACTGCTCTGGCAATTTAACTGCTACCAGAGTTGACTCCATTGGCCACCACTTTGACTTCCTCCGTTTTATTAGCTCTTCAACCAGTTAGTAACTTCAGTCCAACTTCCACACATCCGTGCTTTCATTTAAAAATGTTTTTGAAATGAAACAAACAAAATGAAAGAGAAAATAATAAATCAGCAATATCTACAATACCTCTCTGAACTACTACTCTGGTCATTTCATAAAAAAATTTGAACAAGTTTGGCAAGATCTCCTTCTTGTGAAACCATGTTGTCACGGTTAAGTTTTATTCTGTGCTATCCTTTTCTTCAGCAGTTTTTCAATAACTTTACCCACCACCAGTTTTGTGAGTTTTTGGTGAAATAACATTCAGGATAGTCGAGGGTGAACTGGGTGGAAGTCAGGAGTTAAGGGTGATGATGAGGGGTGGAATGAGACTGTAGGGAATTTGTAAGTTAAAAAGGATAGAATGGAAATAAGAGTTTGACAGGGTAGGTATCCTTGAACTACAGAATGTGTTGCGAAATTGTAAAGTCACCACATGTGAGTTGGACCCCTGCCCTTCGTTTCTGATTAGTTCATTGCCCGAAGAATTGCTATCTAGATTGCAGTTGTTGGTTAATGTGTCCGTGGAGGAGGGCAATTTGCTAGGGGTGTTGAAACAGTCTGTGATGACTCCTATTTTAAAATGGGCTTTGCTGGATAAATCCAGCTGTGCTAGTTATCACCCTATTTCTAATTGCCCTTTTCTAGCTAAGGTATTGGAGAAGGTAGTGTGCTCACAGTTGTTTAGTTATTTGAAGCAATGAAGGGGTTTGATAGGTGTCAGTCTGGGTTTAGAAAGGGTTACGGCACGGAGTCAGTGATAGCATCAACGCAAGATGAGACATTGAAGTACAGAGGCAGGTGAGTGCCTGTGGTCATGATATTGCTGGATTTGTCAAGTGCTTTTGACTTGGTAGACCATGGTTTGTTTTTGGAACGATGTAAAGTTAAGTTTAGGTGGTTATCCTCTTTTCTGATGGGACGATGCTACGTGGTACATGTGAGGGGGGGGGGGTTCTCATCAAAACTATATAGATTAGATTGTGGCGTTCCGCAGGGATCCCCTTGTCTCCTCTGTTTAATCTCTTCCTCCAGCTATTAGGTTCACTTATTCAAGATGAGGGGTTTGAAGAGTTTATTTATGCTGATGATGTGGGGTTATTGTTTTCAGTGGAGGATTCACTGATTAGAATTAATGGAGGGTTAAAAAAAATTTGGAGCGGTTTGATTCTCAAAAGCTTTTTGTGAATGTTGATAAAACAGAATGGTTGTGTAGGGAGGGAGGCAGCTCTTAAGGAATTAGTTTGAGGATAGGGGACGTATTTATTGCAAGAATCAGAAAGTGAGGAATTTGAGGGTGTTAACAGATGATGCTCTGACTATGGATTTTCATATCTCTTCGATGATTCAGAGAGTTTTGTTTTGACAGACAATTGAGGAGACTAAACATTTTTAGAGGCTCCAGTCTTCAGATTGGTGGTTCAGGCATTAGTTTTCCCAGTACTAGATTATTGTAATATTGTATTGGTGGGTCTTCCTAAAAAAAAGCTTACAACATTTACAGGTAGTGCAAAACATGGTAGCACGTTTGATTTTTGATCTTCCACGTAGGGCGAGTGTGACAACTTTATTAAGATGCCTTCATTGGTTACCTATTGAAAAGCAGGCTTAGTTTTTGGGTACTTGCCAGGTTCTTATGGCCTGGATTGGCCACTGTTGAAAACAGGATACTGGGCTTGATGGACCCTTGGTCTGACCCAGTATGGCATGTTCTTATGTTCTTAAGCTAATGACCCTGATATATAAGCCCTTAAATGGAGGGGGTGTGGATTATCTACAAGTAAAGATTAAGAGTTATGTCCCTACTCGTAATCTAAGCTCAAAATCAGCAGCTTTGGCTTTGGTTCCATCTAGAGAGGACATTTGTAAAGTATCAAACAGGAAAAGAATGTTCTCAGTCGGTGGTCCTGATTTGTGGGACTCAGCACCATTGAAGGTGAGGGTGGAACAGAATTATCTTAATTTTAGGAAAAGGTAAAGGCCTGGCTTTTTCCATCATAACCTGGGCAAATTCTAAATCAAGAATGGCAAAGAAAGACTGTCCTGGAAGTGTATAGATCAGGGCTATTAATGTATTATGTTATTTTATTGTGTTTTTATTAGTTTATAGATATGTTTACATTGATTGTATTTTTATTGTTTTAATTGTAAACTGCTCTGGCCAGATTAGTATCTGATGTGTGGTATATAAGAAATGAGAAAAAAATAAATACCAAAGTTAAACTGACAGGCTAGTATTTAATCTTACCAGTTTCTGGAGATAAGCTGAACAGAGCTGTTGGGAAGGAGTCAGCATTTCATTGAGCCCTTTCAGTATTTGGGGTATACTCCATCAAGTTTCAATGCCTTATATATTTTCAATTTGTTTAAGTATTTTAAATGCATCATCTTCTGTTGATGTGAAACCATTTCACAATTTTTGTCATTGTATCCTGCCTTAAACCCCTTTTTCTTTTTTTGCAGACATCAAGCAAAATGACCTTCAAATTCTGTCTTTTTTGAAAATCAAAAGAACATTTAAATATTTAAATAGTCAGAATTTGTTAAAGCAGCAATATCTCCAACGTGTGACAAAATTCCAATTATACTGAATGATGGTAACTACCAATGGCATTTTTCAATACAAGTGCTAGGCATTATATTTCTCCATCAACAATTGGGAGCAAACTGATAGTCGGTTCTTTGCACTAACATGTGAGAGACCTGGTGTGACACTGCCTCGGGATCCTGTTCCCAGGACTGCATAGACCTAGCAGTGCTGCTGAAATTTTACTCACAGTTCTTTGGCTAGTGGATCGCTAGACCAAACATTGTTGTTCTCACGTTGACCTCTAGTGCTCACAAAGAAAGGAAGACTACATGGGAGTGCTAGGTCTTCAAGGCTGGCAGCACCTGGGCTACAGGGGATTTAACCCCCAGTACCAACTAAGCCTGAGGTGCATGGATAGTTTTTTGTGCTGTTGTAATTCTGTCTTTACTACAGATTTAGTGAGTGGTTCAGTGAACACGTGGAATAAAAATGGTGTGTGTGAAGCAGCTGGCTAAGGAAATGACACTTGTGCAGTAGAGCAGCAACTTCCTCTGAGGAAAAAATGGAGCATGCCTGCAAATGATCTTTGAAGGCGCCTCTATTCAGAAAGAAACTATACGAGGTCCCAAAATAAAATCTGGAAGATTTTTTTTTTTTTTTTTGTAAGAGCATCCCACTTGATGTAAACTGTTAGTCAATACTATATTTTTGTTTCTCTTATTTTTATGGACTGATCCTGCATCAATTTTCAATAAATTTACTTTTGTTTGTACAGCTAAACTCTGGTCTGGCAATTACTTTGAGGAGTGGCTGTGCTTGCTGGCAGAGCACTGGAGAGCAGAAGAGGGACACAAGAAATCCTGAGGTAGGGCTTTGAAGTTTGCCTTCCCCCCTCCCCCCATATCCAACACAAGCCCTTTGTAATCCACCTTTGCGTATCCCTCCCATTTCTATGTCTTATGTACGAAGAGACTGTGAGTTATGGACCCATGAAGTTTCCCGGGAGGGGCACACCTGAATGCTCTCTTTCCCACTGGGGTTTGGTATAATCAGGCACAGGACCCACCCAGTCTAATCTCCAACAGGCTGATACAGTACAGAGCGCACTGTTAACCCGCGTTTGGACACGCGTTTTTGACGCGCTAGCTTTACCCCTTATTCAGTAAGGGGTAATAGCAAGTCGAAAACGTGCGTACAACCCATCCCCCCCCAAAACTAATAGCGCCCGCAACATGCAAATGCATGTTGATGGCCCTATTAGTTATTCCGGCGTGATTCAGTAAGTAAAATGTGCAGCCAAGCCGCACATTTTACTTTCACAAATTAGCGCCTATCCAAAGGTAGGTGTTAATTTCTGCCAGCACTGGGAAAGTGCACTGGGAAAGTGCACAGAAAAGCAGTAAAAACTGCTTTTCTGTACACTCTCAGACTTAATATCACGGTGATATTGTCAGAGGTCCCAAAAGTTAAAAATAATTAAAAATAAAAAAATTTAAAATCAGCCCGCGGCTTGAAAACCAGATGCTCAATTTTGCCGGCGTCCGGTTTCCGAACCCGTGGCTGTTAGCGGGTTTGAGAACTAACACCGGCAAAATTGAGTGTTGGCTGTCAAACTCGCTGACAGCCGCCGCTCTGGCTAAAAAAAGAGGCGCTAGGGAACCGCTAGTGTCCCTAGCGCCTCTTTTTACCGCGGGCCCTAATTTGAAATTTTTTTTTACTGAATTGCGCTCGTCCGTTCTCCCCCGACTTTTACTGTATCGGCCTGCTAGTCAGTAGGATAGAAAACAGGGATAAAATTTAGGGACACATCCAAGGAGAATAAAGTGTAATGCTACAAAATGTACTTAACATTTAATTTTATTTTTCTGCTTTTTTTCTGGATACATTACTGCCAGAAAAGAATATTTCAACATCAGTGAGTTCACTTCGTAATTGAGCAGCACCAAATGTGTGGATTAAAATGGCTACAATATAAAACTTAAAAAAAACCTATATGATTTAATGAAACTTCATATATTAAAACTTTAAACATAAATATTTACAAATACTAATCCCCCCCTTTTTTTTAATTCTTTCTTCAACAGGAGCAAAACATGCTCAAGTCTTCACCCAGCAGGTCCTGAGAGAGGACTTCAGAGGTCACTGCGAGCAATCTATACCTCAGACTCCACCCCTTGCAGCAGAAGAGGACCATTAGGTTGTGCCTGATGACATGTGTACCTCAAAGCTCCTTACTATAAATTTACTACAGATTTTATAAAGAAGGAATTTAATTCAAAACAAAAGTCAATAGGGTGGGAACTAGGTAGTTATAATTAGATCAACTGTAGTGTTTTGAGGGTTATTGATAGACAAAAAATAAATCAGTAGATAAAAGTACTTTAAATTAGCTTTATATCCTTACTTCCTTAAAAATTTTAACTCGATAAATCAACAAAATTATGATGAAGGTAGTAGTCCGGCAGCGAGAGGGAGACTTTCCAGTCTTTTGCACTGAGTGCCACATGTATGATTACCTCCCAGCTGGTAAGAGGTTGTGTGTATGCGCTAGGTGCAAAGAGCTTGACTCCTCAGAGAACAAATCCAATCTCTGGAGGCTAGAGTGGCAGACCTGGAGGAGACAGAGAGGTATATAGAGGAGACCATCAAAAACATAGTAGAGAAGTCCCACCTCCAATCTGGCAGCTCCTGTACTGCGTTGGAGGAGAAAGGTCACCTGGAAGGAGAGCAACACCATGGTGAGGCAGGAAGCAACCCTGTATCTAGGACCTGCCCCTCAAGGTGATGTAGTATCCTCTTGCACCAAGGATATGTATCCAGGGGCACGTATCCAGGAGAGAAGGGTTAGGATGGCCATTGTGGCTGGTGATTCAGTTATTAGAAAGGTGGCTGATGAACGAGAGGATTACTTGGTAACTTGCCTACCTGGTGCCAAGGTGGCGGACCTCATGCATCACACAGATAAGATTTTACATAGTGCTGAGGAGGTGCTGGCTGACTTGGTACATGTGGTTACCAATGAAATAGAAAAGTGCAGGAGAGAGATTAAGCCAAATTTAGGATTTTAGGTAGAAAGTTGAAATCCAGAACCTCTAGGGTAGCATTCTAAGAAATATCCCCTGTTCCACTTGCAGGACCCCAAAGGCAAGCAGAGCTCAAGAGTCTCAATGCATGGATGAGAATATGGTGCAGGGAAGAGGGTTTTAGGTTTCTTAGGAACTGGGCATCATTTTGGAGAAGGATGGACTCCATCTTAACCAGAGTGGAACCAAGCTGCTGGCACTAACCTTTAAAAAGGAGATGGAACAGCTTTTAAACTCGATGATGATGATGCTGAAATTCCCAGGAAAAACAAAATAAAAGCTTTAAACCAAGGTCCCTAGACATCTTTAGGATGAAAACAGCGACATCTGATGATATGCAAGTAGAAAGATATTATTTTGCCATTGTGACTTCTTCGTTATTATTGCGCCATTGTGAATTCTTCGTTCAATTAGAGTTCCTATTTCATCTCGCTCTGCTGCCCTATCCTTTCCAGCTGCCCTCGCCCCTGCCCCCCGCTACTCCCTGCTCTCGTCTGCTCCCCCTCTTCTCCCCCCGTGTTCATTGTATTTTCTGCCTGTCTAAGTTTTTTGTAAACCGGCCTGATGTGTTCCACGAAGGTCGGTATATTAAAAGTGTTAAATAAATAAATAAATAAATAAATAAATAAAATGTCAGTTTTTAATAAAGACCACTTCACAGAAAAACCTAGCATATTTGTGGGGAGTTTCCTGAAGATGAGAGATTGTAGGGCAGAGACTGAAGTCTTCAGTTCTCCATTTTCTGTCTATGTTGCTGGGTGATTCTTCTGTTTCAGACCCTTGGAATTATCCATTTGAAGTTGAGTGAATGAAGCCAGATAGCTAGCATGTTAGCAAGCCAATTTACTAGGTTAAATTTATGCTTTCTGTTTAGATTCCATCTTTTGTTTTCTGTTGCCAACTTTTGAACTCGTTATACCGAGGGATTATTTGTGTCAATTTATGCAAACTGTTACTATAGTTTCTTTAGGATTAAGTATTTGAATAGCTTTGTCTCTAGTTTATCTCGTAATAAGGAAGATATGATTTTAAGTTGTGATTAACATACACACTGGAAGCGTAACGATTAAATCTAAATTGTTCTGAGGGGCATGTTGAAAGTGGATTTACAAGATGGGTGTTAGAAGCACCAGCAATCAAGCAATTGGGTTTGGTTCAGTTCTATTTGATCAGCCTGGCAGAGAATCAAAAAGGTGTTCTGGATTTCAATCCAAGTGCTGTATAAAGATAAATGCTGAACAGATATTGTATACTTTTATCTGGAAGATACCTGAATAGTTCCTACCCAATATGAACCAATTTGAAAATTCACATGACTCCAGACAATGATCAAACAGGAAGACAGACCTGCACTCCCTCTTCCTCACTCTGCTCATCTAAAGCAGGGAAACAACTACAGCAGCATTACTCTGTATGCTCGCAGGCCCTGTAGAGGTTGCCAAGTCTAACAAGACTGCTCAGAAGAGGGAGCCAGGTTTGTGGATGGTTCACTGGCCCTGTGCTTACCGCTTTTGCTGACTGCAGATCAGAGTGGAGAACTGGAGAAAGGGCGTTAACAGTCCTGTTTCTATGACCCACACATCCACTGGTTCTGAGGCTCATTTTGGGGTCACAAAACCACAGTTTGGAGACAGCTGTGCTAGAAAAAGGAGCTGGCTGGCTGTTTGCTTAGGGGTCCATATCCAATGGCATTTAACCAGATAATTTTCAAGTTATCAGGCTAAATGCCAACCTTAGAATATTTATGCCATTATCCAGCTTCATTTTAACTGAATAACTCATTATCCAGATAAAATTTAGCTGGAAAATGTAGGGGAGTTCCGAGGTAGAATTAAGTCAAACATATAAGTTATCCAGCTAACCTGGATGTTCGGAGTTAGCCAGAAAACTTATTGGACTAAATCTGGTCATGCCATAGAAGAATCCTAGAGTTAGCTGGATAAACTTATCTTACTAACTTTAAGGTAATCGATTATATTCAGTGGTATGGCTGCTCCACTGGTTATCCTGCCAATGTTAGCTGGGTAAAATTATCTGGCTAACTTTTCTAGTCAGACAGTGGCTGAAAAGGGAGCCCTTAGTCTCTGTCACATGGATAGGTGTTAAGAGAATAGTGCTTTCTCTTCCTGTGGGCTATTTCAGGATTCACTATATACCGTATATATATCACGAGATGGTGACTGTGTGAATGGGATTTTTATCACTTGAATTTTGGGAGAGAATACACAACAGGGCCTCAAGTCAGACTGTAAATATCAGTTTGAGTGAAACTTAAAAAAAAAAATTTGTAATGGGAAGCAGATAGTCTTCAGGTTTAAATTATATTAGAAAATGAATCACAACTGCTCATGTCACCTCTTACTGGAGGGGGTTCAATGTCCGGAATGAGACTTTACATTTTTGTAAAAGGGACTGCCAGGTTGCAAGTCATGACAGAAGGGATAACAAGAAACACTGTCAAACACAGCCCCGAACTATCCAATCCAACTACATTTCAGCCATCATGCAAGTAGCTCCTAAACTAATGCTATTCTCAGAGAGCCCTAATGCTGGGCCTAAAATTGCCAGATGTGGTGTATTATCAGTGAAGAACTGCTGCACCCTTAGAACATGGCCAGGCAATATTTTAAGCAAAATATACCCATTTTCTGCAATTAAAACATCACACAAAGCGGCCTAATGAATAAATATTTCAGCACACTGACACTTCAAATTTTTGTTAACAGAAAGATGGTTTGAATGTAATTAAATTACCAACCTGAGTCGGCAAATGGTTATGCCCTTTATGCTGAGCATTATCATTTTCCTAGCATCAGTTCACTCAATGACACTTCTCATCATGGCAAACTGCAGGCCCACATAAGATAATTAACAAGGACAGACACAACTGTTGTCTAAAATGACCTGTTGGAACAGACTGGGAAATTAATGTTGACCACTCCCAGACTGGATTTCAGAACATAAACTAAAATCGGAGATGCCACTGAGGGGTGTGTGGATAGGCATGCTAACGCTTTTGATTATTACTATGAGAAAGAGAAATTAGCTTTGCCTTCCAAGAGAATGCCTGATTTAAGTTGATCTTGAAGCTCTTGACCAATAAATATTAAGATGTTTGCTCAATAAAATTTCAAGAGAAAATTGTTATAAATTATTTTGGCTGAGGTCAGCAAACAAGGTACAGCATAACTATGGGGAAAAAAAAATCAAAACTCCAGAATATATTTCTATATAAAGATCAGCATTTTTCCTGCTGTCACTGTTTACAACATAACCTAGCTCTCAGATGGCTTTACAGCTTTTACCAACACCAATGCTGTCAGATCTTTGTTTGTAAGGAAGTTTGCATGCAGATTTATAAAAAGAAATTTGCAATCCCAATGGGTCAGAAGGTTGAGACCTCTTCTATTTTGGGGGCCTCTCTTACCCCAGGCTTCACCTACTCAATGGAGATGTTATAGTTTTGGATCACTAGGAACTGACAGTGACACTCCACGGATTAAGGGGAACAAGGACAGAAGAAACAGGCTGGGTCCCCAGAGGATATAGGTCTGAATGTCTTGCCCAGGAACACTGCCTTGCTGAGGATTGTTGAGAAGGTAAAGGTTTTGAAGGAACCTCTTGTTAATGGTAAAGATTTTACCAGTCAATATAAGGCAGTTGATGATAATCTCCTAAGGCAGTTGATGATGATCTCATCTTTACCATCACATATATGTGCCTTGAATGATGCCTTAGGGGTTGTTGATGAGCCTGGGAATATATCTTTAGTGGATGTCTGGCGGGTGGTTACCAAAATACAGAAAATGTCTCATTCTTTTCTACAAATATGTATGTTTATTGAGTATACTAAGGCTAAATTGAAAGAGCATGAAGGTCGTTTGGTGAAACGGAAAACAGTTTCTGTTGTGAGATAAGAACATGCCATACTGGGTCAGACCAAGGGTCCATCAAGCCCAGCATCCTGTCTCCAACAGTGGTCAATCCAGGCCATAAGAACCTGGCAAGTACCCAAAAACTAAGTCTATTCCATGTTACTGTTGCTAGTAATAGCAGTGGCTATTTTCTAAGTCAGCATAATTAATAGCAAGTAATGGACTTCTCCTCCAAGAACATATCCAATCCTTTTTAAAACACAGTTACACTAACTGCATCCCCTGGCAATAAATTCCAGAGTTTAATTATGCGTTGAGTGAAAAAGAACTTTCTCCCATTAGTTTTAAATGTGCCACATGCTAACTTCATGGAGTGCCCCCTAGTCCTTCTATTATCCGAAAGAGTAAATAACCGATTCACATTTACCCATTCTAGACCTCTCATGATTTTAAACATCTCTATCATATCCCCCCTCAGCCATCTCTTCTCCAAGCTGAAACGTCCTAACCTCTTTACTCTTTCCTCATAGGGAAACTGTTCCATCCCCTTTATCATTTTGGTTGCCCTTCTCTGTACCTTCTCCATCGCAACTATATCTTTTTTGAGATGCGCCGACCAGAATTGTACACTGTTTTCAAGGTGCGATCTCAGCATGGAGCGATACAGAGGCATTATGACATTTTCTGGTTTATTCACCATTCCCTTTCTAGTAATTCCCAATATTCTGTTTGCTTTTTTGACTGCCGCAGCACACTAAACCGACTATTTCAATGTGTTATCCACTATGATGCCTAGATCTCTTTCCTGGTGGTAGCTCCAAATATGGAGCCTAACATTGTGTAACTATAGCATGGGTTATTTTTCCCTATATGCATCACCTTGCACTTATCCACATTAAATTTCATCTGCCATTTGGATGCCCAATTTTCCAGTCTCACAAGGTCTTCCTGCAAATTATCACAATCCGCTTGTGATTTAACTAACCTGAATAATTTTTTTTATCATCTGCAAATTTGATTACCTCACTCGTCATATTCCTTTCCAGATCATTTATAAATATATTGAAAAGTACAGGTCCCAATACAGATCCCTGAGGCACTCCACTGCCCACTCCCTTCCACTGAGAAAATTGCCCATTTAATTCTACTCTCTGTTTCCTGTCTTTTAGCCAGTTTGTAATCCACGAAAGGACATCGCCACCTATCCCATGACTTTTTACTTTTCCTAGAAGTTCTCATGAGGAACTGTTGGGAATCCCGGCCACGGCAGGTACCTGCACCGGATTCTCCCTCCGCCGACACGAGGCGGTCCAGCCCTGTTCCTGGCCGCAGCAGGCCTCCACGAGTTCTGGGATGCCGCTGGCAGGCTCCCTGCGCATGCCTCCCTAGGCGCGCGCACATGGCATCTGCCGTGTCTTAAAGGGGTCGCGGCAGGAAACCTCAACCCAGCCCCAGAAGATGACGTTAGTCGCCCGGGCTATTTAAGCCCAGCTCAGTACAGCGTTCCTTTCCTTGGCAACAAGTCCTGAACTTTGAGTGCATTGTTGCTGCATTCCAGTTTCTGAGTTCCTGCCTGCCCTTTGCCGTGGTTCTACTGCTCCAGTTTCTGGTCCCTTGTTCCTCGGATTGTCTTCTTGGTCTCGACCGGCTTGGTTTCCTGGTTTCTGCGTGTCTGCTGCCCGTCCTGACCTTGGGCTTGTTCCTGGTTCCTGTGAGTCTGCTGCCTGCCCTGACCTCTGGCCTGGTTTCTTGTGCTGTCTGCTCGCCGCCTGCCCTGACTGCTGGACTGTCCATGGTTCTGTTCTCTGTTTGCCTTGACCCAGACTTGCTAACACTGCCTCTCCGTCTGGACCACCCTGCACCAGGAGACCCCCTCCTAAGTCATGCCGGCCCTGGTACCCAAGGACTCAACCTGAGGGGAATGCAGGTAGGTATAGGTGAAGTTCCTGCTGGGTCTCCTGGACCTGTACCACTTCCCAGCTACAAGAACCTCTGGGGGCCATCCCTCGGGGGGTGATTTCAGTGCTCGTGCCAGCTCAAGGGTTCACAGAGCTAACAGGAACTTTGTCAAACACCTTCTGAAAATCCTACACTACCATCTACCGGTTCACCTTTATCTACATGTTTATTAACTCCTTCAAAAAAGTGAAGTAGATTTGTGAGGCAAGACTTGCCTTTGGTAAAGCCATGCAGACTTTGTTCCATTAAACCATGTCTTTCTATATGTTTTGTGATTTTGATATTTAGAACACTTTCCACTATTTTTCCTCGTGAAGTCAGGCTAATCGGTCTGTAGTTTCCCGGATCCCCCCTGGAGCCCTTTTTAAATATTGGGGTTACATTTGCTATCCTCTAGTCTTCAGGTACAATGGATGATTTTAATGATAGGTTACAAATTTTTACTAATAGGTCTGAAATTTCATTTTTTAGTTCCTTCAGAAGCCTGGGATGTATACCATCTGGTCCAGGTGACTTACTACTCTTCAGTTTGTCAACCAGGCCTACCTTATCTTCTAGGTTCACCATGATTTGGCTCAGTCCATCTGAATCATTACCCATGAAAACCTACTTCAGAACGGGTATCTCCCCAACATCGTCTTCAGTAGACATTGAAGCAAAGAAATAGTTTAATCTTTCTGCGATGGCCTTATCTTCTCTACATGCCCCTTTAACCCCTCGATCATCTAACGGTCCAACTGACTCCCTTACAGGCTTTCTGCTTTGGATATATTGAAAAAGGTTTTTACTGTGAGGTTTTGCCTCTACAGCCAACTTCTTTTCAAATTCTCTCTTAGTCTGTCTTATCAATGTTTTACATTTAACTTGCCAACATTTATGCATTATCCTGTTTTCCTCTGTTGGATCCTTCTTACAATTTTTGAATGAAGATCTTTTGGCTAAAATAGCTTCTTTCACCTCACCTTTTAACCATGCCGATAATTGTTTTTGCCTTCCTTCCACCTTTCTTAATGTGTGGAACACATATGGACTGTGCTTCTAGGATGGTATTTTTTAACAATGACCACGCCTCTTGCACACTTTTTACCTTTGTAGCTTCTCCTATAAGTTTTTTCCTAACTATTTTTCTCATTTTATCAAAGTTTCCCTTTTGAAAGTTTAGCACTAGAGCCATGGATTTGCTTACTATCCCCCTTCCAGTCATTAATTCAAATTTGATCATATTATGATCACTATTGCCAAGAGGCTCTACCACCGTTACCTCTCACACCAAATCCTGTTCTCCTCTGAGAATTAGATCTAAAATTGCTCCCTCTCTCGTCTGTTCCTGAACCAATTGCTCCATAAAAATGTCATTTATTCCATCCAGGAACTTTATCTCTCTAGCATGTCCCGATGATACATTTACCCAGACAATATTGGGGTAATTGAAATCTCCCATTATTACCGCACTACCAACTTGGTTAGCTTCCCTAATTTCTCTTAGCATTTCACTGTCCGTCTCACCTTCTTGGCCAAGTGGACGGTAGTATACTCCCATCACTATAGTCTTCTCCAACACACAAGGGATTTCTACCCATAAAGATTCGATTGTGCATTTACTCTCATGCAGGATGTTTATCCTGTTGGACTCTATGCCATCCCGGACATAAAGCGCTACACCGCCTCCCGGGTGGCTCCTCTATCATTGCGATATAATCTGTACCCCGGTACAGTACTCTACCATTGTTTATCCTCCTTCCACCATGTTTCTGAGATGCCAATTAAGTCTATGTCATCATTCACTGCTAAACATTCTAATTCTCCCATCGTACTTCTTAGACTTCTGGCATTAGCATACAAACATTTCAAAGTTTGTTTTTTGTTTGTATTTTCATTCTGCTTTTTAATTGATAGGGATAAGTTAGAATTTTTTAGCTCTTGGACTACTTTTCTAATTATTGGAACCTCACTGTCGGGATGCCCTAATTCTAATACATCATTAATATTCTTTGAAGATACCTCCCTCCGAACCATGCGCTGCTGAACGACTGTCGGCTTTCCCTTTTGTTCTAATTTAAAAGCTGCTCTATCTCCTTTTTAAAGGTTAGTGCCAGCAATCTGGTTCCACCCTGGTTAAGGTGGAGCCCATCCCTTCGGAAGAGACTCCTCCTTCCCCAAAAGGTTCCCCAGTTCTACACAAAACTGAATCCCTCTTCTTTGCACCATCGTCTTATCCACGTATTGGGACTCCAGAGCTCTGCCTGCCTCTGGGGACCTGTGCATGGAACAGGGAGCAATTCAGAGAATGCTACCCTGGAAGTTCTGGATTTAATCTTTCTACCTAAGAGCCTAAATTTGGCTTCCAGAACCTCCCTCCCACATTTTCCTATGTCGTTGGTGCCCACATGTACCATGACAGCCAGTTCCTCCCCAGCATTGTCTAAAATCCTATCTAGGTGACACGTGAGGTCCGCCACCTTCGCACCAGGTAGGCATGGTACCAGGCGATCCTCATACCCACCAGCCACCCGGCTGTCTACATTCCTAATAATTGAATCACCAAATATGATAGCCAACCTAACCCTTCCCTTCTGGGTAGTAGGCCTTGGAGACACATCCTCAGTTCGAAAGCACAATGCACCACCTGGAGAGCAGGTCCTTGTTACAGGATCATTTCCTGCTGCACCAAGTTGATGCTCTCCTATCATGAGACCTTCTTCCTCCAAGGCAGCACCAGGGCTACGTCTGAAGTTAGGACTTGACTACTAAGTCCCTGAAGGTCTCATCTATATACCTCTCTGTCTGCCTCAGCTCCTCCAGGTCTGCTACTCTAGCTTCCAGAGATCGGACTCGTTCTCTGAGATCTCAAGTTGCCTCAGAGCAGGTCTCTGGGGTGGCCTGATTTAAAGATAGTTTAATTCTCTTATGGAGAATTAACAGAAGGGGAGAAACCTGCATTTTTTTTAAACTTTCCCATGACTAAGCTTCTTTTCTGAAATCACTGCATTGGTTCGCTATCACTTGTATATTTTTAAAGTCGGATGCAAAATACATGAGTATAGCAGTTGCTTTCTTCTTATCCAGATAAAAATCTGATTTATCCAGTTAAATCTTGAAAGTCGTATAAGTTGGTACTCATACAGTTCAAGCTCCTGTTTCTCATCTATAAATGCCTTCACTCTGCAGCACCTCACTGCCTCTCATCTCTCTCTACACCTCTCTTTGTGAACTCCACTTATCAGACAAGTCACACCTATCTGTGTCCTTTTCCTCTATCACCGATTCTGTACTCCGTGCTTTCCACCTGGCTGTGCCATGTGCTTGGAATAGTCTTCCTGAACTGGTGTGCCATGGTCCCTTCTCTTGCCATGTTTAAATCCTATCTAAAGATCCAACTTTTTGAAGCTGCTTTTAAATCATAGGACTGATTGTCTGCTTTTAGCCTTATTAACTACATTTTTTTTTCTTTTTTAACAATTGTCTTGCTTTATGAAATGCTCCAAGTTTCTTGTCCTGTATGTTTGTCTTATTAGATTGTAAGCTCTATTGAGCAGGGACTGTCTTTTTGTGTGTTTGTACAGCACTGCATATTTCATTTAGCACTATAGAAATGTTTAATAGTAGTAGTAGTAGTAGTAGTAGTAGCAGCAGCAGCAGCAGCAGTAGTACTAGGCTGGCCCCTAAACTCTAAACCACCACCAACACCTCACTTCGACCTATTAGATGGCCCTTCTATAGAAATATAAATAGTTGCACACTGTGAGGTCCTCCCCAGAGGCTCTCTCCCTCTACTCTACGCCACTCCTCTCCTCTCCCTTCCCAAGCCCAGAAATGGCCAAAATGCAATTCAAAAAATGTATTGCAAATTGCATTATGGCCATTTCAGGCACATCGCACAGCCTAACGCCAGGAAAAAAGGTATAGTTTTTTCTGGCGTTAAAACCATGAGATAGCATGCATTATGCTATCACATGGTACGATATTGCCCCTCATTTTACTAAATCCTGCCCAAACTCCTCCCTGATCCCACCCCTCCCAAAAATTTGCATTTGCACCATGAGTTAATGTTCTTATCACATGCGTTATGGCGTTAATGCATGCATTAATGTGTTATCTCATGTGTTAATGCCATAACACATTTTGATACATGACCCTATAAGTAAGGTAGCAAGATGAATCCTAAAAATGATATTTGTAGGCTATGTTAGTTATCCTGCTAAGCAGTGTTTTGTTTTGTTTTTTTACTTTTCCAGCTAAGTCTGATAACCAAATAAGAGCATTAGGGGATATAACTGGCTAAGTACCGCCTTTACCTTTACTTATCCAGATAAGTCAGAATTTGTCCATAAGTTGCACTTTCAAGATTTAGTTGGATAAATCAGATTTTTATCTGGATAAGAAGAACACAACTGCTATACTCATGTATTTTGCATCCAACTTTAAAAGTATACAAGTGAAGATTTTACCTGCATAATTTACATGCATTTACTCATCTGAAGTTGAGTTTTATACATGTACATCGGCAGATTTTGTAACAAGCGCTCGGCAATGAAATTCGCAGTTTTACCAATTAGTGTACCAGTTCCCCATCGAAATCTTCCTGGTCTTTCAGCCTGAATTCCCCCTAATTTACTCATACCCCTCAATCAGTCCATATTTTGCAATAAGGGAATTTTTTCTCACTTATACTAGATAATTAGCAGGTATAAATATATGCAAGTAACAGACTTATGAGTGCCGCTTTGTGAGGTTCCAAAATAGCAATTTCTATACATAAATGTTAGCCCCGTCCAGGAATGCCTTTTTTTTTTTTTTTTTTATACAGTTTGCTTGCGAATACCTAACTCCTCATGACATGTTGAGAAATGAGACACTGACAATTACTCTGAATCTATGAAGTTGACCATTCCCCTGAGGAAGATCACTGTGCTTGAAACATGGTTCTATGTCAGACATAAGAAGAATTGGAAATATCAGGCATTGAAAAAGTGGCAGATTGTCTTATAATATTTGTAAGGAAGTGTACAAGATGGACTATGATATGAGATAAGTGCCAAAAACTTTTAATTGGAAAATAAAATTAAAAAAAAAAAAAAGGAAATGATTTAGAAATGGGTAAGAATGGACATGTACCCTTGCTAATCAATGATTATATGTAAGGCAGATGGAGTTACAAAGCAAGAGCATTCCTGATGATGCCTAGTATGATGGTCATTAATCTATAAGAACAAAAAAAAAGTACCCATAAAGGTTGGCATTATTTTTCCCACGCAGTGATATCTGTGGAACAGTGTGAGTACCTGGGTTTTTAAAATACCATGTGCGTAAGTATACACTTTTTTTTGCACATGTAAAAGTTAATTTTATGCATGTAACATTTTGAAAATTCACCTTTTAGGAGGCTCATGTTCACGTGATTGATATGGACTTCAGGATTTGAGGTGAATGGTTGAAAACCCTTGCTTTACGTAATGGTGTTTTACACATTACAGTTTATTTGTAAAACCTGTATATTCCCTAAAAGGTATATATAATGTGATGGTGTGACTGTATTCTCTGCCTCCATAAACAAAAAGTTGCCAGGAAAAAAAAAGTCACTCTTCTATCTGACAGCGCATGTGCCATGCAGAAAACTATAACTTAAAAAAAGGATATTTGCCTTCTTTTCTTTCACAAACTTTTTTCCAGGTTCCACACTCCTGATAATCACAAATGAGAGGTGCATCGGCCCACCCTTTCCCTCATCATAGAAAGCAATGAGAAAGTCTAGTGAGGGTTGCAACTGGTTGTAAGAGCAGGTGTGGAGGAAAGCCAGCCAGAACAAAGACTTTGAAAACAGCATTTGCTACTTCCAGGCTTAATGCAACTGGGTATGCATACCATGCAATTGCACGGGATGGCACACCTGGGAGGGGCGGCAGCAGCAGCAGGTGGAGTCTATGTAACCTTTCCCTCCCAAGTTTTGGTGGTCTGCTGCAATGCTGACCAGAGCAGAGGTTGTAGACTCTGCTTCCTCCTTCCACCACTTCCTCCCCCCGTGGCGCCAGTATCTTTTTTTTTTGTTTTCAAGATCGGATTTCAATAATCGCTCCCTGCTGAAACTTAGGAGATGCTGAACTTTCCTAACAGCTTTTTTTCCCCACATCCAGCCAGTTCCTGCATCAGAAGGGAAGAAGTATAATTGCCTCAGGTCAGGGACCACCGGAAGCACTTAAGCTGTGGGGACTGCCAAATGGAAACAGTGCAGGAGTAGCAACAGAAGGCTCTGAGCAACCTAGAGAGCCTGGTAAGATGAGGAAGGGAAGCAGTGCTGTGCCAGTGTGTCCTTTTGTCAACCGCAAGGCGAATGTGTGTTTATGGGAGCCTGGGTTGTGTGTGTGTGTGTGTGTGTGTGTGTGTGTATGTGTATGTTTATGGGAGCCTGGGTTATGTGTGCGCACGCATGGGAGACTGGGTTGTGTGTGTGTGTGAATGGCATACTGCCAGCCTGGGTTGTGTATGGTGAAAGTTTGTGCCACCCCCATTAATCCAGTCACTCTGAACGATAAGTTCAGAGTGACTGGAAATGAAAAGTTTTCAAATATGTGGAGCTTGGGATTTTCCATCCTTACTAGTTTTAATTACTGGGCATTTGTGTCTTCTATTCTGAAATACTGTATTGCTGTTTGGAAAATTTTAAAAACATTTTACATGTATTCTTAATTATTGAATGTTATTCTGTTCATCAGCTCTTTGGCAATAATCCTTTTATTAGTATGATTCCTTATGACTGATTTATATTTCTTAATTTTATTGTTTTATTTATGAAGACTGGCCATGTTTCTGTTTTTCCATTGCTGCACTGCATACAGAGTCTAGATTGTTGCAGTTTCCAGTTCAGTTTCTGTGTATATGTTTCTATTTATAATTTATTCTGTATTGTGTAATTTATTCTGCATGTGTGACTGAGGTGGGGTATTCTGCTAGCATGTCATTTCAATTTAGGGATTTATAGCAGCCTGGTTTGTTCTGTTTTCCTAATAGGAGGTGTTTTAGAGCCTGGTGTAATATTTGCAGTGTTGCCTTTTCATAGATAGTGTTGTTCCTGTTTGAATACTTGAAGTTAGTACTGTTTTGGTATGGGAAGTTTGCTATATTGTCATTCAGTTTACTCAAGGGCCAAACCCACACCTAACATGGTGTTACAGTAGGCCTAATATCAAATAGGTTCCAAGTGTCTTTTTTTGCAGGGTTTTCTGGATGGCACCACAGCAATACACGTTTTTCTGTACAACAAAATTGTACCGGCTGCTGTGCCACTTTTACGTACCGGTAGGTGGGAAAAGAACACCTGGGGATCACTCCTGCACAATTTAGGAATTTTGGACCTGTGGATGGGATAAAATATGTTCATGGAGTCTGTCAATTCTGAAAGTCTGGTTCATTGGAGGGAGCAGGGATTTTGTTTTTAGGTGGGGAAAGTGGATCTAGGGCAGAGCAAGAGACTAATATTTTCTATTGTGTGCCGGTTATTTGGAAAACAACAAAAATTCTGTGTTAAAAAAACAGGGCAGGGCGGGGGCAGTGGGTGGAGTGGGAGGCAGCATAGTAATTGTTCGCACAGGGCAGTAAAAATGCTAGCACCAGCCCTGGCTATTTCAAATAACTGTCATTGAGACCCAGCCCACACAGGTAAAACATTGCAAGCACTTGCATTTCTGTGTAGTGCATGAATCCGACATTGCCACTAGATGGCAGATTTGCATCAGTGATCACCTACTGCAAGACTAGCATGATTAGTATAATGAAGGCTTTGCTATAGATAGCATAGTAAAAAAGCAGATAAAAGAACAAATGGCCTATCAAGTCTGCCCAGGAAGGTGTTCAGGATTGTAACTGCCACTCTGTGAAGTTTTACCCCTTTCACCTTCTTGTTCAGGGTTTTAATTGCCACTCTGTGCAGGGTACCCACATTCAGAAAAGTTACATTTTATCCCTGTGCTTCATTTCTGTCCTTTTTGCCATTAGGGATCTTCTGTGTTTATCCCATGCACTTTTGAAATGTGTTGCCATTTTTGTTTTCACCACCACCTGCTCTGGGAGGGTATTCTAGGCATCCACCAATCTTTCTGTAGAATGTCATGTCATGACCTTTAGTTCTATTGATTCCTTTCCATTGAAAAAGGTTTCTTATATATATATATATATTTTTTTTTAGATATTTAAGTCTGTTATCATATCCCTGGGTCCCTCCTCTTCTCTAGAGTATATTTAAGTCCTGAAGTCTCCTGTCTTCTGGTGTAGACCCTGCACCATTTTAGTCATCTTTCACTGGACCACGCCCCCCCCCCCCCAACCCTCTCCCTATCCTTTTAGAGAACTAAACACAGTACGCCAGGTGAGGCCTTACTAATGACTTCTACGGAGGCATCATCACCTTTTTTTTTTTCTGCTGGTTGTGCCTTTCTTTATGTAGCCCTGCATCCTTCTAGCCCTAGTCACTGCCTTGTAAACCTGCTTCCCTACCTTTACCATCAGACGCTGTCATCCCAGGGTCTCCTTCCTAGTCTGCAAACCTCAGCCTCTCACCCTTCTTCATTAGACTTTTGCACCCCAAATGCATGACTGCAATTTTGGCCATTTAATCTTGGCTGCCAAACCTTCACCCACTCTCCAAGCTTCCTTAGATCACTTCTCATTTTCTCTACTATTTCAGGGGTGGTCCACTCTATCGCAGATGTTAAGTGTCATCTGCAAACAGACAAACTATTCCTTCTAAACCCACCACAATATTGTGAACAAATATATTAAACAGACTGGATCCCAGAACTGATCCCTAAGGCACACCAACAGTCACCTCTGTCTCCTCAGAGCGACTTCCATTTATCATATTCCTCTATCAACTATCAATCAAACCAGTTTCTAATCTAGTTTGTCACCTCGGGACCCACTCCTAGTCTGCTCATTTGTAAAATCAAATTTCTATTGGGAGAGAAAAAAGTGAAAATTTGTATCAAACACTATTGCTAATTATTTTATACTGGCATATGTTTGGGAATCCAGTGTCTTTCATACACATCTCATGGAAGAATATAATAAAATATGATAGTAAAGCTTAGAATTACTGGGAAACACCTGCTAGGACTACACAGAAGACAGGGGGAGTCTGATACAAATTCAAATATGTCAAAGGTAAAAATTAAATAAGGTAGGGCAGAGAAATCTCAAATGTCCATTATCTTCAAACTTAAAATATCTGATGACACATCTTTGAAACTATAAATTAAAATCTTTTTAAGTTTGAAGAAAGTGGACATTTGAGATTTCTCTTCCCTACTGTATTTTGTTTACAGTCTGTGGTTTGGGCATCCAACTTATCCTATTTGTTAAGGTAAAAATTAAACATGAGATGGCAATAGTGTAGTGGATTTAAAAAAAGATTTGGACGAGGTTCTGGAGAAAAAGTCCACAAACTCTTATTATCTAAGTGGACTTAGGGAACAACCACCAATTATCACTGTGTAATAGCAGCATGGGATCTATTTACTGTATAGGATCTTGCCAGGTACTTGTGACCTGGACTGGCCACTTTTGGAAACAGGATACTGTACTTGATGGTCCCTCGGTCTGTCCCTGTACGGGCAATTCTTATGTTCGTATTTTCCATGGGAAAGTACTTCTAGATCAAAAGGTCAGAACAAAATACAACTTGCTGGAGATCATGGGAGCCAGAGCTAGGGAGAACAAGGTTTTTACTTTTTTTTTTTTTTTTCACTAATGTAGGGAACCTTTGGTTTCCCTAACTAAAAGGAGTGTACCAATTGATTGGGGAGGTTCTGGCAGAAATTAGTTAGAGAGGTTTGGGTTTTGCTCCATGTGGGAACCACAGATGGTGGGTCCTAGATGTTTATTATCCCAAAACACTATCTAACCTCATTGAATTTAGTTGGATTTTGTTGAAGCAGGAGCACTTTGATTCCTGTCTTACATTTTTTTCCCTAATTTATGGGAAAGGAGTAAGGAAGTCTTCTCATTTAGAGATAAGCCTCCCATTGATTCATCTATCCAGCCTTAAAACTTGTTTTGGACTCTTTTAAGCCAATTTTTTGAGAATTTGAGAGCCAGTTCCCCCTTGTTGCCATGGATTGGGGCATTCCTGTATTCAAGACTGGATTTGGAGTAAGGAAGACCTGCAGTGTGCTATCTCTCCTTTAGAGGATGGACCTGACAGTGGCCTGATGCAGAGGAGTTATATTTTTTAATTAACCATCTTTTCCACTGTCTCATCTGTTTACAGGCAAGGAAGTTTTAGTCCACCCTTCCTACTTCTTGATTGATTTTTCCCCTTTTTGGGTTCAAAGACTATTTTTGTTCCACTTGGAACTGAATGCTCTTGGTACCCGGGATTCAGTAACCCAACCTTGAAGAGTGAGGTGTCTTTCACCCTGAAAGCACCTAAGGAGCTTGGAGGAATTCATTAGAAAGAGGATAGAAAGTAAAGGTAACAAGAACTTTGTTGCTGTTATATAAGGGGAGATTTTGGTGCCGACCAGGCACTGCCTAAGGAGTTAACTTATTTAAGAGGATAGTATAAAATCTGGGACTAAGTTGTGATAAACTATTGGGACTGTATTTTGACTGCCTTCAGTAGGAAGAGCTGGGAAAATAAATCGGGAGTTAAAGGAGGAATAAACAAACTTCAATTTGATAAATCTGAGAATTCGAGTAATTGGGAGGAAGAAGGAAATCAGTGTAAATAAAGTGCTTCCAGAGAAAAAAAGAGAGACTCTACTAACGATATGGAGTCACAAGTTTTTTGAACCGAGTTGAACCAAGAAACGAACTGATGCTGTAAATATTATTCAGTCATCTAATCAACTATCAGTAAAGAAGTTGGAAACCACTATTCTTCTCATGTGTGTTTACTGGATGCAGAAATGGTGACCAGTGCTGCGTGCAGAGGATGAAGGAAGGGGCTGGTCTTGTAAAAAGCATGGTATAAGAAATATTGTTCGTCCCCACACTGGAATCCTGGGACTCGGAAAGTAAAGCTATCTGGTGGGGTGAAGGAGAGACAGTGAAGGAGTGTTGTACAGAAAGGGGCCGTCTCTTAATATTTTTCCTATATGCCTCTGGGTGCAACTAAAAGGATCTGTCCCATCCAAGGGTTACACTAATAATAATGCAAATGAAACTTAATGCAAGGTTCAATACCACTTTTGCCACTGTGACTACTCTGGTGGACCTCCCCTTCTAAGGAAAGGATCAATGGCTGCAATCTGTATGATTACATCATCAGCATTTTAGTCGTGTCCCAACACGCACTCAACACTTGAGAATTCTCCTAATATATCTGTCAATCCAGGAAAACTCCCCATGGCTTCCAGGACAGATGTGAAAGCATTCAAACAGTATAAAGCTGGAGCAAATTAAGTTACCGTATTTTTCGCTCCATAAGACGCACTTTTTTCCCCCCAAAAATGGGGGGAAAATGTGGGTGCGTCTTATGGAGCGAATGTAGTGTTTCTCCCTCTCGCGCGCCATTCCCCGCCCCCTCCGAACTCCTCCCAATCAGCATGGTGACGCGGGTGTGTCGTATTCTGCCGGCGGAACTTGAGCTCCCTGCCGGTCTGCTGTTCCCGGGGTGCATCTTGCTGCGAGGGTCGGCGCGGCGCAGGTCAGACATCAGCTGTTTGAATTGCGTGGGCTCCAGAGGCCCCTCCAGTTCGGACAGCTGGCGTTTGACCTGTGCCGCGCCGGCCTTCGCAGTGGGATGCACCCTGGGAACAGCAGACCGGCAGGGAGCTGTTTGAACTGGAAGGGCCTCCGTAGCCCATGCGGTTCAAACAGATGATGACTGACCTGCCCACGCCGATCTTGCAGTAAGATGCACCCCGGGACCCGCGGGGAGCTCGGGCTCTGTCGTCGGAAGACTTCTCTTACAGTGAGATGCACCCCGGGACCGGCGGGGAGCTCGGGCTCTGTCGTCGGAGGACTTCTCTTACAGTGAGATGCACCCCGGGACCGGCGGGGAGCTCGGGCTCTGTCGTCGGAGGACTTCTCTTGCAGTCCAGAGTAAGAACTTTGGAGCAGTCATGAAAGTTTAAAATAACTGGTGTGAGAGAGCTGTGCGTATGAGGGAGAGAGTGATTGTCTGTGGGTATGTGCATACGTGAGGGAGAGCCAGTGAGTTGAGTGGGGGAGAGAACTAGTGAGTGTGAAAGAGCCTATGTATGATTGTGAGGGAGAGAAAACCAGCAAGTACCTGTGTGGATGTTCTCTGCCTTACTATAAAAAAACAAAACCAAAAAAAATATCCCATGGACAGCCACCAGGGGGAGCTCCGGATAGAGCTCATTATGGGGACAGAATTTTTTCTTAATTTTCCTCCTCCAAATCCTAGGTGCGTCCTATGGTCAGGTGCGTCTTATAGTGCGAAAAATACGGTAATTTACTTGTGACAGAAGATCATAATCCAGATCTCATACTTTCAAAATGTTAGCGCACTAAAATTAATAAGAAAATTATTCCTTACCTGCTAATTTTCGTTCCTGTAGTACCATGGATCAGTCCAGACGGTGGGTTATGTCCCCCGTCCAGCAGATGGAGTCAGAACAGAGCTCGAGAGTGCCACGTCATATGCTAATGCACCCTCTGCTGAAGCTCAGTATCGCAAATAGCAAAGCCCAAAAGAGCAGAAAATAATTTGGATCAAGCACCAAGAAACGAATAAAAATTCAACATCAACAACTATAACGAGAAAAAAGACCTGAGAAGACAGGTCGTAACAGCCAACTTGTGAGGCGCTGTGAACCTCAAGAGGTAACGAGTGGAACAGAGAAATAAAGAACAGGCAAAAAATAGAGGCACACAGAGAAGTCCGAGCAGGAGCGCACAATCCCAGAGTGGTGGGCGTCTGGACTGATCCATGGTACTACAGGAACGAAAATTAGCAGGTAAGGAATAATTTTCTTTTCCCTGTACGTACCAGGATCAGTCCAGACGGTGGGATGTACCCAAGCTTCCCTAAACCGGGTGGGCCCCTGAGAGCCCTGCTCGGAGGACCTGATCGCCAAAGTGACCAGGGTCCGAAGGCGCCAGGTGTAACCGATAATGCCTGGCGAACGTGTGCAGTGACTTCCACGTCGCCGCTCGGCAGATTTCTTGCGGGGAGACGGAACGAGACTCCGCCCAAGACGCCGCTTGTGAGCGAGTAGAATGAGCTCTGACGTCTGTAGGTGGATCCCGACCTGCCCCGATATAAGACGCCGAGATGGCATCTTTGATCCAGCGGGCAATGGTCGTCTTTGATGCGGAGGCACCTTTCTTAGGTCCGGACCAGAGAACAAAAAGATGATCAGAAACCCGGAAGTCATTGGTAACCTCCAGGTAGCGAAGGAGCACCCGCTTAACGTCCAAATGCCGAAGAGACCTTGAATCCTCTGGAGAGAACGCCGGGAGGTCCACCGTCTGGTTCAAGTGAAAGGAAGAGACCACCTTCGGAAGAAAGGATGGTACTGTACGGAGTGAAATTCCTCCTTCCGAAATGCGAAGGTAAGGCTCCCTGCAGGACAATGCCTGCAGCTCTGATATGCGACGGGCAGAACATATCGCCACAAGGAAAACCGTCTTCATAGTGAGATCCTTAAGAGAAGCCCCATGGAGAGGTTCGAACGGCGCGCCCGCCAGGGCTCGGAGAACTAGGTTAAGGCTCCACGACGGACAGGGATCTCGAACCGGAGGCCGTAGGTGTTTAACCCCCTTCAGGAAGCGGGCTATGTCTGGCTGTAAAGGCAGAGAGACTGAGGTATGCATCAAAACATTTAGGGCGGCCACTTGCACTCGTAGAGAATTGTATGCAAGGCCCTTATCAAGCCCGTCCTGCAGGAACTGAAGGATCAGGGGTACCGTGGCTGTCGTGGGTCGGACCCCATGATCGACACACCAGCACTCGAAGACTTTCCATACTCGACTATAGGCAACGGAAGTAGAAGGTTTGCGAGCCCGAAGCATAGTGGAAATCACCGCCTCCGTATAGCCCCTGCGGCGGAGGCGGCTCCGTTCAAAAGCCAGGCCGCAAGACAAAAGAGTGCGGCCTGATCGAAAAATACCGGTCCCTGGTGCAGGAGCCGTGGAAGATGACCCAGACGTATCGGACCGTCCACCGCCAAGTGTAGCAAGTCCGCAAACCAAGGACGACGCGGCCATTCCGGAGCCACCAGGATCACCGGGCCGCGGTGTTGCTCTATCCTGCGAAGTATCTTGCCCACCAGAGGCCAGGGTCGAAAGACATATAGCAGTTGATCTGTCGGCCATGGTAGAACTAGAGCATCCACGCCCTCTGCGCCGTGCTCCCGCCTGCGACTGAAGAAGCGAGGGGACTTGGCGTTGAGGACGGTCGCCATCAGATCCAGACGTGGACTTCCCCAGCGTTGAACAAGGAGGCGCATCGCTTCGTCGGAGAGCGACCATTCGCCGGGATCCAACCGCTGACGACTCAGGTAGTCCGCTTGAATGTTGTCTACGCCGGCGATGTGAGAGGCCGCGAGACGGACGAGATGAAGCTCCGCCCATGCCATCAGGAGCGTGGTCTCGGCGGAAACGTGCTCGCTCCTCGTTCCGCCTTGATGATTGATGTAAGCCACCGTGGTGGCGTTGTCCGAGAGAATCCGTACTGCTCGGTTCCGAACCAGAGGGAAGAAGTGTTGGAGCGCAAGGCGTACTGCCCTGGTCTCCAGACGATTGATCGGCCAGCTTGCCTCCTCCGTGGACCAAATTCCCTGTGTGGCGCTTCGTTCGCAGACGGCGCCCCAACCCACAAGGCTGGCGTCGGTGGTCACTACTACCCAAGTGGGGATCTTGAGAGAGACGCCACGGGCTAGGTGAGCCGGGATCAGCCACCACTGCAGACTGTCCCGAGCCGATTGAGGAAGGGGAAGTATCATCTGATACTCTTGGGACACCGGTTTCCAACGGGAAAGGAGAGAGGCCTGTAGAGGGCGCAGGTGCGCAAAAGCCCAGGGAACCATATCGATAGTGGAGGCCATCACTCCCAGAAGCTGCAGATAATTCCAAGCGGTGGGCTCCGACAAGGCAGAGAACTGACGTATGTGTTCCCTCAAGGAGAGGGCCTTGTCCGACCGTAGAAACACCATGCCTTGCTGAGTGTCGAAGGTTGCTCCCAGGAAATCCAAGCGTTGGGATGGTAGAAGAGAACTCTTGGAGAGGTTCACAACCCAGCCCAGAGAGCGGAGAAACTCCAAAACTCTGGCCACCGAGGCCTGGCCCTGAGAGAAAGACTTTGCCCGAACTAGCCAATCGTCCAGGTAGGGATGGACTAGAACACCCTCCTTTCGAAGGGCCGCTGCCACTACCACCATGATCTTGGTGAAGGTCCGAGGAGCAGTCGCAAGTCCGAAAGGCAGGGCCTGGAACTGAAAATGTTGACCGAGAATTTTGAAGCGGAGGTAACGTCGATGCTCCGGAAGTATGGGTATGTGTAGATACGCTTCCGTGAGATCCAGAGAAGCCAGGAACTCTCCCTGGTGCACCGCAGCAATCACCGACCGCAGCGTCTCCATGCGGAACCTGCTGACCCGCAGGAACCGGTTTACCTCCTTCAAGTCCAGGATGGGTCGGAAGGAGCCGTCCTTTTTGGGAACTACGAAGTAGATGGAATAATGTCCCGAGCCCACCTCGGCGAAGGGGACGGGAGCAATAGCCTCTATGTCCTGTAGTCGGTCTAGTGTTTGCTGAACCGCCAGTCTTTTGAGATCGGAACCGCATGGAGAGAAGAGGAACCTGTCCCTGGGCTGACGGACAAACTCCAAGGCGTAACCGTGTCGTATTGTGTCCAGAACCCACTGGTCGGAAGTGATATGGACCCACTCCTCGAAGAAGTTTGTAAGACGGCCGCCAATGGTGGGACTGGAGGAGTGGGCCAGCCTGGCATCATTGAGAGGATTTGGTAGGGGGGTTCCCCTGACCTGAACCATCTCTTGCGGGCCTCCGCCCACGAAAGGAACGCGACCACGGCTGCGATCTACTGGGAGCTCCACGGGGTCCAGGTTGCCGGTACGACCTGTAGCGACGTGCCCTAGCCCTGGTTCTGGAAGAGGCAAACGGTCGGTAAGAGCGCTGCCTATCTTCAGGCAGACGATGCACCGAGTTTTCCCCCAGGGACTTGATGATTTGGTCTAGATCATCACCAAATTAGGAACTTCCCTCGAAAGGGAAGGGATCCCAAGCTCTACTTGGAAGAGGCGTCCGCTGACCAATTGCGAAGCCACAGAAGCCTACGAGCTGCCACCACAGAAACCATGGACCGGGCCAGTACACGGAAGAGATCATACAGGGCGTCCGCCCCATAGGCAATGGCAGATTCCAGACTGTCAGCCTGCGCGGCCTCTTCCGGAGGTAACTGCTGCGACGTGAGGAGTTGTTGGACCCAGAGAAGGCTGGCCCTCTGAGTCAGTGAACTACACATGACGGCACGCATTCCTAAGGCCGAGACTTCAAACACCCGTTTGAGGAACGTTTCCAGCTTGCGATCCTGAGTGTCTCGTAGGGCGGTCCCGCCCGTGACTGGGATCGTCGTTCTTTTCGTCACCGCTGAAACAGCCGAGTCCACCTTAGGGACCCGAATGAAATCCAGAAAATCCTCCGGCAGAGGATACAATTTTTCCATGGCACGGGTGACCTTCAACGACGCCTCAGGGGTGTCCCATTCTCTGGTAAGAAGCTGCAAGAATGACTCATGCACTGGAAAAGCTTTCGCCCTAGGCCGGAGGGCAGCCAAAACAGGATCCCCCTTCTTGGAGGACGTAGCAATTGCTGGGGCCACTGGCGCTGGGGGGTCCGGCGGAGGGTCTAAATCCAACTCTTGTAGAATCTGGTAAATCAGGTCATCAAGTTCTTCCTTCTGGAAGATTCGCAGGGCGCGCGGGTCGTCTCCGTCCGTGTGACCTTCCGCATGCGCATCCTGCGGGTCCGAGGGGTCAAACCCCGTCGGCGAAGCCGTTCCCACAGCCCGTGGCTGTGGTGGCAAAACACTGGTCCCAGGTACTGCACTAGACGGATTCTGAGGTCCGGAGGTAGAGCCCGAGAGTTTAGGGATCTTGGAAGGAGAAGGGTCTGCTGTGGAATCCCCTGGGCTTACTAAGCCTTGTAAATATGCAGTATGCATTTTTAAAATGAAATCTGGGGAAAAAAACGGCAGGGTAGAAGCCTGACTAGTTGAAGGCCCTTCCTGAGGTAAATGAACACGGAGACCCTCGTCAGGGATCCGTAGTGGACGAGAGACGTCCCGAACTGCTCCTTCCTGCTCAGGCGCGCTCCTCGCGGAGTGGTCCCCATCCGAAATGGCCGCCTTTCCCGCCGACGGCAGAGAAGTGGCCGGCCCGCGCTTCCCGGGCTGAGGGGAGGGGGGCACTGGAAGCGAATCAGAAGTGTGTGAGGCGCTCTCTCCCTCAGGGAGACATCGAGGGCAAACCCCCTCCTTAGTAAATCGGGACCCCAAATCTCCACAGGTCTCGCATCTGGAAAAGCGCGGCATTGCCACGCTAGTGAAAACGCCACGGGGGGGGGGCCAAAAAAGTAGCACGGCGGGAGGCCAAAAGGCCGTTGCAAACCGCTCAAAATGTCCCAAAACGCCGGCGGGAAAACCCCCTACCGGCGAACCCAGGCCCGAGAAAAATTTGTGCCGGGTCGCGGGACCGTTGGCCGTCACGTGTAGAGACCGGCTCCACCGGCGTACACGGGGCACCGCTAAGGCAAAGCAACTAGCTGAAAAATAAAAACTACACAAAATAAAGACACTTACCCCTGAGCCAGGAAAGTGAAACGACAAGAGAAGGCAGAAGAAAGTGAAGACACGCCTCCTCAAAAATTAAACTGAGAAACTTTTTTTTTTTTTTTTTAAATAACTTGATCCAAATAAGTACAGTAGAAATGACAGGTAAGAATTCAAGAAGAAAGAAGAAAGAAAAACAACGAAATCCTGTCACTGTGGGGAAGCACTGATTTCCCCAACCCCATCTGCTGGAGTCAGAAAGATACTGAGCTTCAGCAGAGGGTGCATT
Organism: Rhinatrema bivittatum; assembly: GCF_901001135.1. Lineage (NCBI taxonomy): Eukaryota > Metazoa > Chordata > Amphibia > Gymnophiona > Rhinatrematidae > Rhinatrema > Rhinatrema bivittatum. The sequence continues at coordinate 86,812,087 of NC_042616.1, forward strand.
AGCATATGACGTGGCACTCTCGAGCTCTGTTCTGACTCCATCTGCTGGACGGGGGACATAACCCACCGTCTGGACTGATCCTGGTACGTACAGGGAACATTCTATGTCATTTTCTCTTCCTGTGAATTCAAAGTGAGTCATTGTGTTTATAAGGGAGGCCTTTCTCCCAGTTTGAGATCTCTAAACCTAGCAGCAAACAAAGTCAGCACTGCAAAAATAAAAATCTAAATCTCTTGGACCTGCACAGTGCTGGGAAACATTACCTGTGGGCTATAGCAGGTTTGGGTCCTTCCCCCTTGCAACGAGGCACATCTTCGTGCAGGTAAGCCAGCCCACGTGCCATGGATTCTGCTATGTGGCAGAGCTCATTCCAGCTGATCACATTTCCCTTTAGGTAATCCGTCAGTGAGCCCTACACAAAAGAAGACACTTTCAGAACTTCTCACATTAAGGAGCTGAGATCTAGATGACTATTACAGAGTTTGCTTTTAGCCGATCCAAGCTGCATTTGGAAGGGGAAGACATGATTTTATAAAAGTAAATTAAATAAAATACAACCTCCAAAGGGACCCCCCGCCTCCCTCCTTTCCAAATCTATTCCACTATCTGGCAGAACAACAAAAGCCTGAGTAAGTGGACTAAACATCAAGCAGTCTGCTCTGTTGTGTCTAGCGGACCAGATAAACATGAACAACTATTAATGTGCATACCTAGTGCATAAACGGATAAGGGTAGATTTTCAAAACTTGTGTGCGTGTGTCCATGTGCGCGCGCTACCTGGCGTGCACACTTGGATGCGCAATTTTATAACATGCACGCGCATGTTATAAAATGTTGATGGATCAAATACTGCAAAATCGCGCAACGATGCATCAGGGCCTTCCCCAGTCCGCTCCAATTAAGGAGCGGACTGGGAGGGAACTTCCCTTACCCTAACCTCCTTTTCCCCTATCACTATCCTAACTACCCCTGTTGTACCTTTTGCTCCTATCAAGGAGCAGGAGCAAGTTGCGCTTGCTGATGAGCAATCCCCCGGCACAGTGGCCATTTGCCGCTGTGCCGGGCACCTCTAACCCCGCCCCCGGACTTCCCCATTTTAAAGCCCCAGGACTTACACGCTTCCCGGGGTTTACACTCGTGGCCAGGCCTTTTGAAAACTGGCCCGATGCACGTAAGGCCTGGGATTTACATGCGCCAGGTTTTGAAAATCTACCCCATATTTTCAACCATGAAAATGCTTTAATCCAAATGCGGTATTGGAGAATAGTACTCTTTGCTATGCACAGCAATACATATACTTAAATACCATGATAATTTAGTAACTGATCAATAAAGCTGGGAAATTACTGCAAAATATTTCTTTCCAGTGCTAAGACTACAAGCTACAGTATTTCAGCAGAGTGGTTTCAGATTTATCTACCCCATGTCTAAGGTCTGGTATGACAGTGATTTCCTTTGACACACATAGAAGAACTGGAGCCTTTTTTTTTTCCCCATAGATAAAGAATGAGGATTATAGTGTTATAAAAGCTTTCATGTTGATTTTTCTCCTTCCCTTGAATTTAAACATACAGCACCTGCCCACCAAGATTGCTGTTATGCGCGTTATGTAATATAAGTGAAAACAGCTCCGCTAGGTGATTTAATAAAAAAGCAACTATCCAAAAATCAAGCCTGAAAGCTGTCCACAGATTCTTGCACAATGGACTTACAGAAAACATCATTTTACTTTCTTGGATTAACTCCTGAGATGAAAATAGATTGAATGTCTTTCCTTGTACTCTGGGGTCTGTAAGCCACAGTGCAGGGTACAGAAAGTGCGCAACAGTCTCCATTGTGCCAACTCCTTCCTGTTTACAGTAGAAGAGGAAGTTACTTGGAATCGGGGACCAGGATTGCGCACATGCTGTCTGCAAGTCTCACAGGAGGTTGTGTGGTAAGGCCTATCTGCTAGATAGATCCAGCAAATAGCCCAAGTCTGACTTGCTCATTTCAGGTATACCAGGTTAGGAAGAAGGAAAAGAAAGAGAAGGAAAAGTTACACATTACACACAAACTCATTCCCATCCCCACATCTCAAATGCCCCAAAAATAAGCCATAAAACTAAAAAGCAATTGCTAAATAATACCAAAGATAAAGATAACATGAGCATGCAGGATGTCAGCGTTATACAAAGATATTTTAAAAATATTTTTTTTAAAATGTACACATAGGGGACATTTTTCAAAACTATGCGGGTAGGAACAAAGACTGTGGGTTCTTTTCCTCGGAGGCTATGCACCAATTCTCAAAAAGAAAGCACATGCATACTCTTTGGAATCAGCTCAAATAAAAAGTACCCGCGGAGATCTACAACTTTTCTTTCTGTGGATACTTTTTTCCCCTGAAAAATAGCATACAGAGTTTTGAAAGTGCAAAACTATACATAATGCTGCCTCCCTTAACCTAACTCCCTGAGTCTGCCTACTTTTTCCTTTAATAAAAACACATGCGTCATTGATTCCCATGCATAATTTTACCCATTTACAGCGTGAATAGTTTTCAAACAGCCTATTTACCCAGGCAAATGGCTAATGAAAATTGTTCTCCCATTTATATTTTAAAAAATGAACCCTTTTAAATGTCACAAATCCAATATTTAATGTCTCATATACCTTTCTTTTTCCCCCCCAACATGCTGTTTGCTTTCAGTTTGACTGTCTTCCTATTCCATTTTCTGGGTCTTGTTTTCTTCTGTGTTACTCCTCCTTTCCTCATCTTTCTATATGATTCTCTGACATCCACACTTTTCCATGTCATTATACTCCACCTCATCTCTTCCCACCAGTCATTTAATTATTTATAGGTCGCTCTGAGAAGGATGGATTGGTATATGAGCATATGCAGTCCTCAAAATCGAGAGCACACATTCATTCCTGCTTTTGGATATAAGGGAGAATCGTGTGAAGGGAATTCATTTTGAATTCCACTCAAAGAAGATGTTTGCTCAAGAGTCTGAGATATAGAAGAGGCCCCAATCCTCCTGATTTACTGATGAGGAAATATTGGGAGTAGAAACCGTCTATGCTGAGATGCAAGGAGTGGTTTTATTGTTGTTAATAAAGTGATTGCACTTCTCGGTGAAGTTGCGTCAACTGAAACAGTTGTGGATCAAGATTTCAGCAGTGTGGAGAGGATGATAGCAGGGAGAAATGCAAATGGTTACCAGACTCCATGATTTGGAGGATCAAGAGATCCTTGGTTATCTGATGCCACACTTCTAAGAAGATTTGGATTCCATCCCTCACTGGAATGGACTTCAGAGGTATCAAAATCTGGGCAGAATTTACAGTGTACATAGTCTTAGGCTGACGGTTGCTGACATTGGGCTGGAAGAGGTGGTAGGCAGTACTGTGAAAAGATCTGAATAGATACCTGTGAATGTATGACCATTTGTAAATGTAGAAAAGTGGTTTGGGGGGGGCCCTCAAGAGGGTTAGACCACTACATTCAGTTCCTAAATTTCTCACTGAAACCAGTGTGGTAACATTATAGGGACTTCATCTTGGCTGCTACCCACACTGAGCAACATCATACGCCAAGCTTCATGCGTGAAAATGGAATAAAAATTCTCATAGACAGAATGGAGAAAGTGAAAAATGATTTCTTCTACCTTTAAAGGCAGCTATGAGTAATAAGGCCATTCTTCCAGAGGTTATACAATATAAATCTTCAGAGTTTGAATACAGTTGTGAGGATTTTGCACCAGACAGAACTGGTGCATAGAGATCTGGGCAATAAGCATGGAGCTTTGGAAGACTTTCTTGGCAAAATTGTCTAGCAGCCTTTTTCAGTATGGACTAACGGCAGACTGACACCTCCGAACCTCAGAGATATTTGGACTCTATATTTAAGATTTGGCTTCCTAGCCATAGGAACACCAAAGATAGGTGTTTCCCCGCATTCTTATCTACAAGCAGTCTAGAATGTTTTGGACTAAGAGAGCCACTGAATTTGATGGAGTGTCCAATAACTGGAGGAAGCCAAAGACTTCTAAGCAGGGGACTTCGACACTAAGCACTGTCCCCACCTTTTCCATGATCTTTGAATATGTCAGGTGTGCTAGGGCAATGCATGGTGACGTACCTGGAAACAGAGAAGAAGTTATATCTATAGACCCATCTTATGAATGTGAAGGTTTACTAACCCAGGACCTCAAGGATAAGAAAGATGAATTGGGGCTGTACAGTTTGCCTTGGACAGGAAAAGAAAAACCCGGTCAACCAGCTCTGAGCGAAATGACTCTGCTGCCGAGTGGGAAGTTGGAGATCCCCATAAGGGTTATGATGAAGTGTTCATCCCAATGTGTGACACTGGGACTCCAGTCTGAGGTATTGCTGCAGCAATACTGTTGCGAAGCCACTGGATTATTCCCTCCTTCTTTCTTTGAACAGAGGGGTAAAGAAATTTCTCACCAGACTTGCAATTTGGTAGAGTGACGGACCTATCCTTTGATCTGGTGTAAGCTGTGGACAAGGGACAAGGATAAGTTTTCAATAGGAAGTTATTTTCTTTTTTTTTCTCTGGAGGAAAGTGACAGCATGAAGATTACCAGAGCTGGAGTCTCTAATAAAATGCAGAGCAAGGATGCTTTTGTTGAAGCATGCGTCAAATATATCGAAGTGATTGGCTTCAAATGGGCAAAGAAGTGTGCACGCTACTCGGCAAGTGCACATGTACGCCCAATTTTATAACTTGCGCGCGCCGAGCTGCGCTGCCTTCCCCCATTCCTTCCCAGGCCGCTCTGAAATCGGAGTGGCCTGGAAGGGAACTTCCCTTCCCCCTAACCTGACCTTCCCACCCCTTTCCCTAACCTTTCCCCCCCCCTTCCCCCTACTCTAACCCCCCCAAATTTTAATCTTACTTTTTGCGCCTGCCAGCAGCCTGCCGGCATACAAACCTTCGACACAGCGGCAGGGCAACCAAAATGATAAAGGGGATGGAATGATTCCGCTATGAAGAAAGGCTATAGAGGTTAAGACTCTTCAGCATGGAGAAAAGATGGCTAAGGGGAGGTATGAAGAAGTCTATAAAATAATGAATGGAGTGGAAAAGTAAACAATTCGTTGTTTACTCTTTTGAATAGTACAAAGACTAGGGGACACACAATGAAGTTACTGGGTAATACATTTAAAAGTAATGAGAAAATGTGTTTTTATTCAATGCATAATTAGGCTCTGGAATTCATTGCCAGAGGATGTGGTAAAAGTTTGGATAGGTTCCTGGAGGAAAAGTCCATAACCCATCACTAAGGTAGAGTTTCAGATATCTACTTATCTCTGGGATTAGCAGCAGGGAATCCATCTACCCCTTGGGATCCTACCAGTTATTTGTAACTTAGATTGTCTACTTTTGGAAACAGGATACTGGGCTGGATGGAACTTTGGTCTGACCCAGAATGGCAAATCTTATATACTTATAAGGTTTAGTTACTAGACAATTAAAAATAGCAATGGTGAGACCAGGGCTAAAAAATCATTCTTCACTGCCTACTCAATTATCGAATTTCACCCAATGGAAATCTCTCTTCTCTGTCAAAAGTATTGGAAAAATGTGACCAAATATAACTTGTTGAATTTTTAGATGATAGTACAGTTCTTGATAATGGACAATTTGGTTTTAAAATCAATTCTGGTCGCCGCATCTCAAAAAAAGATATAGTTTCGATGGAGAAGGTACAGAGAAGGGCAACCAAAATGATAAAGGGGATGTAACAGCTCCCCTATGAAGAAAGGCTGAAGAGGTTAGGGCTGTTCAGCTTGGAGAAGAGATGGCTGAGGGGGGATATGATAGAGGTCTTTAAGATCATGAGAGGTCTTGAACGATTAGATGTGACTTGGTTATTTACACTTTCGAATAATAGAAGGACTAGGGGGCATTCCATGAAGTTAGCAAGTAGCATATTTAAGACTAATCGGAGAAAATTCTTTTTCACTCAACGCCTAATAAAGCTCTGGAATTTGTTGCCAGAGGATGTGGTTAGTGCAGTTAGTGTAGCTGGGTTCAAAAATGGTTTGGATAAGTGCTTGGAAGAGAAGTCCATTAACTGCTATTAATCAAGTTTACTTCGGGAATAGCCACTGCTTTAATTGCATCAGTAGCATGGGTTCTTCTTAATGTTTGGATAATTGCCAGGTTCTTGTGGCCTGGTTTTGGCCTCTGTTTTGAAACAGGATGCTGGGCTTGATGGACCCTTGGTCTGACCCAGCATGGCAATTTCTTATGTTCTTATAATAGTTCAGAAACGCTTTTATTGTCCTTGCTAGATTTTTTAATATAGAAGACTAGATAAAGGTGAGTCTGGCATGTTAGTGCAGTTGGATATAGCATATGATAAATAGAAACCCATGATCTATATATATCCACACAACTCATTGAATTTTTAAGATCACTGGGTGTCTCTTATTATACATACACAGATGACTTTCAGTTTTATTTGCCTTGTCTAAAAAATAGCACTTCTGTCCAACAGCAGTTTAATTTAAGCATGGATGCAGTGACATCATGGTTGCACAGTAATTCTTTAATGCTTAATTTGCAGAAAACATCAATTTTATGCATAGGAAAGAGTTCCCCTAATGAGATGCTAGTCATATAATATATGGGATAGTGCAGTTGCCCATATTATTTGAGGTAAGGAATCTAGATATTGTAAGAGACTCTGAGCTAACTTTTAAGGCACATTTCAGACAAGTGTCCAAAACATGCTTCTATAAAATAAATTGTTAAGACAACTAAAGTTTCTGCTACCACAGACATTTTTTTAAACTGTCCTTGAGGGCTTGGTGATAGGACAGTTAGTTTATTGCAATATTCTTTATTCCAGGCTTCCCAAAAATCATTTCTGTATTACGTAGCTTATCAACATGCTGCAGCGAGGCTAATAGCTGGAATTTCAATTAGTAAGCATTTTACACCTATATTACATGAACTGAATTTGTTACCAATACAGTGGTGTGCTCAGTTTAAAGTTATAACCATAATACAAAAGATATTATATTTGCACTCAAACTATCTTTTCAAAAAATAATTTGCACTATTATAAACATTCCTGTTCACTAAGATCATCTGGAACTAATTAACCAATGGTGCCGTCATTATGAGATTACAGATTGCAGCACAGAAGGTTCCAGACATTTTCATATATGGGTTCAGTGCTATGAATGTCTTGCCAGCAGAGTTGCAGGAGGAGCAGGATGCAAAGGTGCTATGGAAAAAATTGAAATTGCTGTATTTTAATTATGCATTTATAATTGTGTTATGTTTTTACTGTTTTTGATTTTACTATATTTTATGTTTTTGTGTGTGCTGTCGATTATTGTATGGATGTCCAGATTTTTATCTGTCTTGAACAATGCAGTTGCACTTGTGCAGACTATAAGAATTGAAAATAAATAAATAAATTATAAAGTCAGATCTTATACAGCAACTCAGCACTTAAATTCTTCTAAGTGAACTAAAGCGATGGTAAAAGTCAGAAAGATGTTTGGCTAAGAGGAATGATCAGCAGAAAAAGAGAGCTGTTATTGCCCCTGTATAGGTCCCTGGTGAACCCTCACTTGGAATACTGTGTACAATTCTGGAGACCACACCTTCAAAAGGATATAAATAGGATGGAGCTGGTCCAGAGGATGGCTACTAAAATGGTCATTGGTCTTCGTTCTAAAGCATATGGGGATAGACTTAAGATTTAAAAATGTATACCCCAGAAGAAAGGCAAGATAGGGGAGATATGAGAGAGACACATGATAGAGACATTCAAATATCTCAAAGGTTACCATGCACAGGAGGTAAGAATTTTTCAATGGAAAGGAGGCTCTAGAATGAGGAGGGTCAGAAGATGAGGGTGAAAGGGAGTAGACTCAGGAATAATCTTAGGAAATATTTCTTAACAGTGTGGTGGATGTATGGAATAGCCTCCCAGTGGAAGTGGTGGAGATAAAACCAGTATCTACTTCAAGAAAGCAGATAAATACAAGGGAGGATCTCTAAGGAAGTGATGAGAATTCTAATGCTAAATTAATTGTATGGATAGGCGAACTGGATGGGCATACTGTCTTTTTCTGCTGTCATGTTTTTAGAACCAAACATACTCAAAACTCTCACAGGATACCTATGAGGAGGAAAGAAAAAAAAACCGAAAAAAAAAAACCACCGGACACTATTGTGACATGAGTTCAAGGAATGCCAAGCCAGCTTAACATCAAAAACAGTAACAAAAATAAGCTGACCATGTGGAATTTCGAATAGAAAAGACCCTCTTGGTTTCTTAGGATCTTCATTATTAGGCCAATTTTTCAAACAAGAGCTAACTAATTTACTCTTTTTTTTTTAATTCTTTATTTATCATTTTCAAAATACAAACTAAATCATCAGTTTGCAACAGAAATACATGGTCTTGATCATTACAACAAAGCAAATTTAAGTAGAACAATACTTTTAACTCGATCTTATCTTAATGCCAATTCAATTTTTTGAACAGACAACAATTTAGAAATTCCAACAGAGGCAGTAAATCTAAGGGAGACTAAACCTTCAGCAATACAAAAGTAAAAGCTATAACATAGCACTCCTTTACAAATATATATTTTATTAGCTAGGTACGGGGGAAGAGGTGGCTAGTCTCCTTTGTTCTACAAAATGTTTTAACTGGTCAGGGTTGAAGAAAATATATAAATCTTCCTGTTTCTTAATCAGACACTTGCAAGGGAAATGTAGCGTAAAAGAGAATCCCACAGAAATTACTTCTTGGCGAAATGCTAAAAAGTCTTTTCGCCGAGTTTGTGTTGATATTGCAAGATCTGGGAAGATCTTAACTGCTTTATCAAAGAACATGATGGGATATTTACTGAAATTTTTATTCATTATTTGATTTAAGTCATTTAGACTAGAAAAGGTTACTAGTAAAGTACCCCAATCAATAAATTGTTCAGCAGAATCTTCTAAGAAATTCGTAAGATCCCCTTGAAACATAATTTCAGTCCTATTTATACTTCATGCTTTCGGAAGAAAATAACATTGATTCACTACAGAAGAGCCAAGCTTTTCTATCAGAAACTTTTTAACTTATTAAAAGTGCTTCCGGGAGCGACCTCCTGCACTCGGGCCGCATTGCCAATATTCAAAATGGCGCCGGCGCTACTTTTGCCCTCACTATGTCATACGGGTCGTATGACAAGATTTTCTTCATACGGGTCATACGGGTCACTATGTCATACGGGTCGTATGACATAGTGAGGGCAAAGGTAGCGCCGGCGCCATTTTGAATATTGGCAATGCGGCCCGAGTGCAGGAGGTCGCTCCCGGACCCCCGCTGGACTTTTGGCAAGTCTTGTGGGTGTCAGGAGGCCCCCCCAAGCTGGCCAAAAGTCCCTGGGAGTCCAGCGGGGGTCCGGGAGCGATCTCCTGCACTCGTGACGTCGGGTGACAGGAACCAAAATGGCGCCGGCGCTACCTTTGCCCTGTCATATGGTAAGGGCAAAGGGCCACTGGCGCCATTTCTATTAACACAGCCGTGGCCCGAGAGCAGGAGATCGCGCCGGGACCCCCCCCCCCCCCCCCACTGGATCCCAGGTAATTTAAAACATTTTGGGGGGGTTCGGGAGGGTGAGGGATTTGTTTTAAAGGGTCGGGGTGGGTTTTAGGGTTGTTTTGGTGTGCCGGTTTTCCCGCCCTTCCCCGATTTACGATTTTTTAACAAAAAAAACCATGATGATCAGATTTCCCTCCCCCCCCCAGTCAAAATCGATCGTTAAGACGATCAATCACACGATTCACATCCCTACTTCTAGATAATATCTCTCTGTCCTTGACCACAGCCGCATTAAACTCTTGGGACTTTTTCTCTCATTCTTCAAGTATTTTTATTCTGTCCATAGAGTTTTTAATTTGCTTTTGGGTTTGAAGAAAATCTTGTTGATTCCTAGCATTTATAATATCCAGTTTTTCATTCAGCCCTTTAATATTATTCAACATGCCAACCATCATTTCCCACAGTATATCTAGCGTGACCACGGCAGGACGAGCTAGGGTTCCCAGAGACTCATCACCGGCAGGGTGGGAGGCTGCCCATGGCCCACTTAGTACTGCCCTAGCAAATGATGTGTCCTCCCGGGCCTGAACATCCAGGCGGTAGAACCTTGAGAAGGTGTGAATGGAGGACCACGTCGCCGCCCGACAGATCTCGGCGGGTGACAGCATCTTGGTTTGGGCCTTGATGTGTAGAGGTGGAGGCTTCCCTGCCTCTACATAGGCCGCCTTGATTACTTCTTTGATCCAGCAGGCTATGGTTTCCCGTGAGGCCGCTTCCCCTTGTTTCTTCCCGCTGTGAAGGACGAATAGATGGTCCATCTTTCATATGGATTCCGATCTTTCCAGGTATTGAACTAGGAGTCTGCCGACGTTAAGATGGCAAAGGCGGTGTGAGTCTTCTGAGTCCTTATGCTCGTCTGGAGATGGCAGCGAGATGGTTTGGTTTAGATGGAAATGAGAAACCACCTTCGGAAGGAAGGAGGGGACAGTGAGCAGCTGTATATATCCTGGTGTGAACCTAAGGAACGGTTCCCGACAGGATAGTGCTTGAAGCTCGGAGATGCGACGGGCTGAACATTTTGCCACTAGAAATGCCGTCTTCAAGGTCAGGAGCCGTAGTGACAGACCGCGAGTAGGTCTGAAGGAAGCTCCCGCTAGGAAGTCTAGTACTAGATTGAGATTCCAAAGGGGCACTGGCCATTTCAGTGGTGGTCGGATTTGCTTGACCCCTCTCAGGAAGCGGGAAATGTCTGAATAAGATGATAGACTGATGCCGTCCACTTTGGCTCTGAAGCAGGCCAGCGTGGCCACTTGAACCTTGATGGAGGAGAGACAACCCCTTCTTCAAGCCATCCTGCAGAAATTCCAGGATCATGGGGATTTTGCCTGTCCGCGGGAGGATGTCGCAGTCCTCACACCAGGCTTCGAATATTCTCCATATTCATATATAAGAGAGACGTGGAAAACTTGAGCGCCCGGAGCAAGGTGTCAATCACTGCCCCCGAGTATCCACTCTTCTTCAGGTCAGTCCTCTCAATGGCCAGAATGTAAGACAGAATTGAGTTGGGTCTTCATGGAGGATCGGCCTTTGCTGGAGCAGGTCCCTGTGTGGAGGTAGACACAGCGGGTTCCCCACAAAAAGTCTTTGCATGTCTGCGTACCATGGCCTTCTTGGCCAGTCCGGGGCCACTAGAAGTACTAGCCCCCTGTGGTGTTCTATCTTGCGGATGATCCTGCCCAATAGTGGCCATTGGGGAAAGGTGTACAAGCAGGTCTTCCTGTGGCCAGGTCGGGACAAGGGAGTCGATTCCCTGGGATTGAGGTTCTCGTCTGTGGCTGAAGAACTTGGGAACTTGGGCATTGGCATGGGTTGCCAGGAAATCCATGGCTGGGGTTCACCAGGGTTTACTATCAACTGGAAGGCTGTGGTCAACAGTGTCCATTCCCCTGGGTCTAGACTCTCTCTGCTGAGGTAATCCACAGTGACGTTGTCTTTTATGTGATGTGGGCGGCTAGGGGGTCTATTTCCAGGGACACCTGTTGGCTTCTGGTTCTTCCCTGGCAGCTGATGTAGGCAACTGTTGTGGTGTTGTCCGACATAACACTGACAGATTCACCCCGGAGTCTGTGAATGAATCGTAAGCAGGCTAGTCCGACTGCTCGGGCTTCCAGTCAGTTTATGTTCCATCCCGTCTCTTCCTTGTCCCACTGTCCCTGGGCCGTCAGTTCCTGGCAGTGAGCTCCCCACCCTCGTAGTCTCGCATCCATAGTGAGCAAGACCCAGGTCGGTGGGGATAGTCTAACTCCCTTGCTCAGATGGTCTTCTTGTAGCCACCATTGGAGCTGGATCCGCACCTTGGCTGGTAGCTGGAGGTGAACGGAGTAGTTCTGGGACATCGGGTTCCATCGTGACAGTAGGGAACGTTGTAGTGGTCGCATATGGGCCCTTGCCCATGGGACGACTTCTAGGGTTGATGTCATGAGGCCGAGAACTTGGAGGTAGCCCCATACCTTGGGGCGAGGACAGTTCAACAGTTTTCGCAACTGGTCTATCAATTTCCTTCTCCTCGTAGGGGGAAGAACAACCTTGTCTTGTTTGGTGTTGAACCGGACTCCCAGGTACTCTAGCGATTGGGAGGGCTGCAGGCAGCTCCTGGTTGTGTTGATTACCCACCCGAGATTTTGCAGTAGATTCTGGAATCTGGTGGTCGCCTGATAACTTTCCTCTGGAGATCTTGCCCTGAACAGCCAATCGTCCAGATACAGATGTACGAGGATTCCTTCTTTCCTCAGTGTCGCCGCCACTACAACCATGATTTTCCAGGTTAAAGCACTTGAGCCTTAAACCGTTACTCAGTTGTATCTCTCTATAATTATTCTTCTGCCTTTATCTTTCTTCCAGCTTGTTTAAGCCTCCAAGTTTTTCCATTCCTTGTTGATTGTAACTTTGACTTATTCCTTTCGTTTGTTATCTTTTGTTTTACCAGAATTGTTACTCCAGTTTTTCCTTTGTTAAATGTAAACCGATCTGATATGGTTATTTACTATGAAGGTCGGTATAAAAAACTGTTAAATAAATAAATAAAATAAATAAATGATTTTGGTGAACGTTCGAGGGGCAGGAGCTAGTCTGAAGGGTAGCGCCTGGAACTGGTAATGATGGTCCAGTATCGTAAAGCGTAGAAAGCGCTGATGATCGGGATGGACCGGGATGTGGAGATAGGCTTCTGACAGATCCAGAGAAGTCAAGAATTCTCAAAGTTGTACTGCCCTTATGACTGAGCGTAGGGTTTCCATGCAAAGGTATGGTACCCTCAAGGTAGCGATTGATGGTCTTGTGGTCCAGGATGGGCTGGAACGTTCCCTCCTTCTTGGGGATGATAAAATAGATGGAACAGTGACCAGTATTTTGTTGGTGTGTGGGCACAGAGGTTATCGCCTTTAGGCTGAGTAGTTTTGTAGTGTGGTTTCCACTGCCGTCCTCTTGGAGAGGGAGTGACACAGTGATCTTACAAATTTGTCTGGAGGGATGCTGTGGAAATCCAGGTAGTATCCCTCTTGAATGGTTAGGACCCAATTGTCCAATGTTATCTCGACCCATCTTTGGTAGAAGAGGGCAAGCCTGCCTCCTATGACTTCTTCCTGTGGATGTGTCTGTTTTTTCTCATTGTGGGGTGCGGCTGGGGCCTGTACCTGAGCCGGCTCCCCTCTTGTTGTGTCTGTTCCGAAAGGACTGGACACTGCCTGCGGGGTGAGGTGCTTGGTATGTGGTTTTGTACGGCCTAAAATGCTCCTCTGCCCTTGGATCTTCGGGGAGACGGGGCGTTGGTTTCTTTTGTTTCTGTCCTCCGGTAACCATGGTACTGGGGATTTGCCCCATTTGTCGGCTAACTTCTCCAGTTCGCTTCCGAACAGGAGGGATCCTTTAAAGGGCATTCTCATGAGTTTCGTCTTGGAGGTCGCATCGGCTGACCAACTACGGAGCTAGAGTTGCCTTCTGGCTGCCACTGTGGATGAGATGCCCCTGGCAGAGATGCGCACCAGGTCAGAGGTCACATCCATAAGGAAAGATATTGCCGGTTCTAATGTTTCGGCAGAAGTGGTTGCATCCCTGGAGAGCGATAAGCAGGTACTGTCACCACGGTGCAAGCAGGCAGCATTCTGCAGGGTCATAGCTGCAACATCAAAGGATGTTTAAGGATGGATTCCTGACGTCCTGGGTATCCTGGAGTGCAGCTCCCCCTTCGACTGGGATGGTAGTGTGCTTTGAGATAGCGCAGACCATGGCGTCCACTTTGGGGAACCCCAGGAGTTCTTTGGCTGAGGGTTCCAGGGGGTATAGGGCTTCTAGGGCCTCCTTTGAAGCTGGCCTCCGGGGCCTTCCATTCCAGGTCAATCAGTTGTTGTACGGCCTGTAGCATTGGGAAATAGCATGAGGCCTGACAGAGCTCGACCAGAACAGGGTTCGTCTTTGGCTCCACTGTGGTACTTGTGCCTGGGATGGCCAGGTCTTCAGGCTCAGAGACACGAGATCTGGTAGCTCGTCTTTGGAGAAGAAACGCATCATGGTTCGGTATGGTTCCATTCATGGAGGGATTTCCCCTTCCTCCAGGGAGTCTGGCTCCTCCTCCGAGGTGTCTGTGTCCCCTAAGGGGAGGCTTTTGCCCGGAGGAGGCACGTCTCGGGGAGGCCGAGAGGGGCCTGGAAGATTTTGCTCTTCTGGTGGGGACTGTGGCTGTGTCACAGGTGGCACTGATTACGCCTGGACAAAGGTTTGTAGCCCTTTGAAGAATTCCACCCAGGAAAAGGTCCCTGGGTCTATATTGAATCCAGCGGCATTCCCCGAGGAACCCATCTGAGGAGGGGCCGAGCTGGAGATAGACAGGTCTGGGGTACTATCATTGGTGGAGCCAGATTCCTCTACTAGCTGAAGGGGGCATTGTCTCTGTTCCCCCAGAGCCTCTTCACACTGCAGGCACAGGACAGAAACCACTTCAGGTTGCGCCTCTCTCAGGTGGCAGGCTGGGCAGAGGGCTTGTCCCTTGGCTTTCTTGGCTGGCGGTGCCATGATTTGTGCGTGTGGAGTACTCAAAACTCGTCTGTGCGCATAAATGCACGTGCTGGGAGGCTTAGTTGTGCACTCCGAGTGCGCCGATGCTTGTGGGTGCAAGATGCAGGAGATATGCGTGCAGGCTGCTATGTGCGCACACGCCTATCTGTGTGCCCGGCACCATTGGGCGTGCTGCTGTGCGCCCGGCACTGTTGTGCGCACAGCTGTGCGCATAAGTAGTTTGTGTGCCTGGCTCGCCGCTGTGCGCATGGCTCAGTTGTGCGGGCAATACTGCGATCAAAGGGGGGGAATGGTGCTGATGACCACGCGGGCAAGATGGTGGACCCCCCCCCCCCCCCCGGAGGGTCTCCACGTGGAAGGATCATCGCAGTGGATAGGGGGTCTAGCCCGGACGGGGCTGCTCAACCCAACTGAACAGACACCTAAAGACGATCTATGCGGCTATCCAAGCCTCGGAGACCGGAGACTTTAAGAAAGTTTTCTACCTTATCTTGTCTCGGCGCTTCCAGATCTCGTGCCAGGTGGTCTCCGGCTGCGGGGGGAGAGGGAAAAATACCTTCACCGCCGCGCTCGGTCTTGCACCCACTGTCTGTCAGCCACTCTGGGCGCTAAGTCCACGCCGGGAACCGGCTACTGGACAGACGCTTACCTCCAAGGGATCTCAGAAATTATCTCAGGAATTCTCGACTGGGGGAGGGACCCTTAGGAGAGCGGGGCTCGTCTTATAGAGGTAAGATTTTCTTTCTTCTTTGGTTTGGAGTGTGTGTGTGTGTGTGTGTGTGGCCCCAAACTGCTTAGGAGACGGAGAAATACTGAAGAGCTAAGCTTCCTGCATGGGTATATGTAGGCTGACGTCAGATTGACTCCATCTCCCAACTGCTATCAGGAGTACACTATACCCATTGGTCCTGAGTCCATCTGCTACACGCTAGGAAAACTATCCTTATTTCTATTTCTGCAACCCTTACACAGACCAGAGTTCTAAACACATAAGACATACGAATGCTACCTTGTCATGGAAAGCTGTAATGAGCCACAGCTCAGTCTCCAGGTTTGTTCCTCGCTTCTCAGCGGCGATAAACTGCAGAAGGTTTTCATGCTTCATTCCAGGGGTGCTGAAGATTTCCCTCTCACTCTGCCACGACTGCTTATCCTGAAATGAGCAGAAAGTTGCAAAATACAGTAGTATACGTTCAAGTTTCTTAACTGCAACAACTGAGCATATTTTTCTTGCTCCCTGCTTCTATTTTAATTTATTAAAATATTATTCACCTTTAGCAGACAAACTGTGCAAGGTGAAAATGGCTACAAAACAGTATATATTGACCTAATTCCCTCCACCCTTATTACTAGAGGAAGTTTCCAAAGAGTTTGGTGCACTGAATTTAGTAGAGTACAACTTTCCCCATTTCTTTGCATTTAAATTCAGATACCTGAAAAGTAAAAGATTTGAGGGATGTTCCAGGAGCAGAAATGCAGAAAATGTAGTCACTGCCAACCTCAGCCATTCTTTACACTGTGAACATAGCTGTAAAGCTAAATAGTTCCTTCCCTGTACGTACCCGGATCAGTCCAGACTCCTGGGTTTTGCCCCCCCTCTAGCAGATGGAGACAGAAGTTTACAAACAAAACTCCGCCTTATCTAGGCTGGTGCCACCTACAGTCTGGCAGTCTTCTTCTGTCTCCTAGCAGGTGGAGAGGGTGCAAAACCTGCAGTCTGAGCTGAGGCCTAGTTTAAAAAAAAAAAAAAAAAGTGATTGGTTAGGTCTAGTTTTTGGTTTGGTAAAGTTTTCTTGACGCTGGGACCGCAGTTGTGTGCCTGCAGGTCCGAGCTTGTCTCCTCCCGGGGGAGCTTTTCCTCCGGGGAGTTGAGCGCGCTGAGGGTGGGCTGAGGGCCCTTGCCAGCGTTCCTAGCCTGGGGGTGAAACCGGGGAACTCAGTTCACTCCCCCCAGGTGGTCCCGGGGCCGGCGGCGAACGGTAAAAAAAAAAAAAAAAAAAAAAAGAGTTTTGTTTTTTCTTGCCTGTCTCTCCTTTTCCCTTTCTTTCCCTGTTCGGGCTCGTTTGCGTGCAGAGGAGGGGAACGGGAGCGGCGCCGCGGGTGTTGGTTTTTTCTTTCTGCTCCTTCTCTGTGGAGCATGCCGCGGCGTTCAGTTTGCAGGGCCTGCGGGGCGGCCCGTCGCCTCTCCCGGGACAGCCTTTGTTCCGGCTGTGTCTCGGGCGGCGAGGGCGTTTCGGCGGGACCTGGTTCGGAGCGGCAGCGGCAGCCGGAGGCTTCGGGACGCAAGTCGGGGGCAGTAGGTCCGTTCCCGCGGAGCGCGGGAACGGGCGCCATTTTGGACGCAGCGATTTCGGCGGGAAGATCCGCCATTTTGGGCTCGGCGGGGCCTGGCTGCGCGGCGTCCCCGTCACCGGGGGGAGCGGAGGACGCTCCTCCTGCCCTGTCCCCGCAGCGGAGGGTTTCCGAGGGGGACCAGTCTCCTGCTGTGAGCAATCCGGAGGAGGATCCGGATCGCAGCTCCTCTGACTCCTTTTCCTCGGAATTTGTTTTAGTTATGCATAAGGCTTTTAAAGCGAGCAGGCAGGCCAGGAAAAGATTGCGGGGAGCGCCGGATTCGGTTCGGGGGCCGGAGCCTGAACGGAGCGCCAGGTCCCTCCCGGTCTCGGATCCCCCGGTGGGAGCACGCCCGCTCCGTTTGGGGGCTCCGCGGGGGGATGCCGAGACGGACTCCGAATCCGGGGATCCGGAGGCGCCGGATCCACAATCGCAACCGCGGGGCGTTGACGGGGAAGAGGATCAGGGAGCTAGTGGGTCGAGTGGTCTCCACGTGACGGATGGCGATGACCCCAAGGTGGTGCGTTTGTTTAGGCGCGACGAATTAGCGCCGCTGATTCCGGCAATCCTCGGAGAGTTGGCGATAGACTTGCCACGACCAGAGTCGCGCCTAGGACGCACAGACCCCGTGGTGTTGGGGCTGAGGGGACCACCGACGGCTTTTCCATTGCATTTTTCGGTGTCCGATTTGCTTTTTAAGGAGTGGGATACTCCTGATTTGGGGTTGAAGGTGGCTAAGGCCATGGATAAGCTTTATCCCCTGACGGAGGACGCGCTCGAGCTCCTTAAGATTCCGAAACTTGATTCTGCGGTGGCGGCGGTCACCAAGAGGACCACCATCCCGGTAACGGGAGGGACAGCACTCAAGGATTTGCAGGATCGTAAGCTGGAGGTGCAGCTTAAGAAAACTTTTGAAGTCTCCGCGCTTGGTGTAAGGGCAGCGATCTGTAGCGGTTTCTCCCTCCGTGCGGGGCTTAGGTGGGCCCAGCAGCTTTCTGCTAACGAAGGTTTGTCGCCGGAGGAAGCGCAGCAGGCGACTCGTCTGGAGGCAGTGATTGCCTATAGCGCGGATGCTTTTCATGATTTGCTTCGTTCTTCGGCACGGGCGATGGTCTCTGCGGTGTCTGCTCGGCGTTTGTTGTGGCTCCGCCATTGGGCGGCGGACGTTTCGTCAAAGGCTCGTTTAGGCTCACTGCCATTTAAGGGGCAGTTACTGTTTGGTAAGGAGCTAGAGGATTTGATTGAGTCTTTGGGCGAGAACAAGATCCATCGGTTGCCGGAGGACAGGCCGCGTCGGGGGACGCCGGCCACGCGGGGTAGATTCCGTGGAGGTCGTCGGCCCCGTAATGCGCGAGGATCGGTCTCCTCTTTTCGCCACAATGCGGCTAGGCAGCAGTCGTACACGCAGTCCTTTCGCGGGCGCCGGTTTGGTAGACCCGGGACCGGGTCCGGAACCCCGGCCGGGAAGCTGCCACAATGATCGGCGGCAGGCTGTCGCAGTTTGCCGGGGAGTGGGCCAAGATCACGTCGGATCAGTGGGTGCTGGACGTGATAAATCGCGGCTACGCGTTAGATTTTGCACGGCGGCCCCCGCCTTGTTTCATGGTGTCGCCCGGCGGGTTTTCAGAGAAGCGGCGGGCGTTACGGGGCACAATCCGGCATCTGTTAGCCCTGGGCGCGATCGTGCCCGTACCGTTCCACGAACTGCGCAGCGGCAGGTATTCAATTTACTTCCTGGTACCAAAAAAGAGGGCACGTTTCGTCCGATTCTCGACCTCAAGGGCGTCAACAGGTGCTTGCGGATCCCCAGGTTTCGCATGGAGACGCTTCGGTCGGTCATCGCGTCCGTGAGACAAGGGGAGTTTCTCGCGTCTCTGGATCTAACGGAGGCGTATCTCCACATCGGGATCTGCGCGGATCACCAACGCTACCTTCGATTCGCGGTGTTGGGGCAGCACTTCCAGTTTCAAGCACTACCATTCGGGCTGGCGACAGCCCCGCGGACCTTTACAAAGATCATGGTGGTGGTGGCTGCTCATCTTCGCAAGGAGGGGTGCTTGGTTCATCCGTATCTGGACGATTGGTTGATTCGGGCGAAGTCCGAGCGTCTCTGTTGGTTGGCGGTTCAACGAGTGATCGAGTTGTTGCAGAGCCTCGGCTGGGTGATCAATCGAGGCAAGAGTCGGCTAGAACCGTCGCAATCCCTGGAGTTTTTGGGGGCTTTGTTCGACACGCGTCAGGGCATGGTTTATCTGACGCAGGAGCGCAGACTCAAATTGCAGTGTCAAGCCAGGCGTTTGTTGGCCAAGCCCATGCCGGTCGTCTGGGACTATCTACAGATGGTAGGGTCTATGACGTCCACGCGGGAATTGGTTCCTTGGGCGTTCGCGCATATGCGACCGTTGCAATTGGCCTTACTCTCCCGCTGGAACCCGGTGTCGGAGCAGTTTCATCTGCCGTTGCCGCTGCCACCTTCGGCCCGTTCCAGCATGGCCTGGTGGCTCTGTCACAACAACTTGACCAAGGGCATTTCGCTGGCTCTGCCCTCGTGGACGGTGGTCACCACGGATGCCAGTCTGTACGGCTGGGGCGCGGTGTGTCTCCGGAGTTCGGTGCAGGGCACATGGTCCCCGACGGAGGCGGCGTGGTCCATCAATCGGTTAGAGACCAGGGCAGTGAGGTTCGCCCTGCGGGAGTTCCTGCCGTTGGTTCGCGGACAGGCGGTCAGGATTCTGTCGGACAATGCGACAACGGTGGCGTACATCAACCGGCAGGGCGGCACCAGAAGTCTGCTGGTGGCCGCCGAGGCGCGGCAGTTGATGGCTTGGGCCGAGCGGCATCTGCAATGCATAGCGGCGTCGCATATTGCGGGCGTGGAAAACGTTCAGGCGGACTTTCTGAGTCGCCATCGGCTGGATCCAGGCGAATGGGAACTCGCGGACGTGGCGTTTCGGAGCATTTGCGCCAGGTGGGGAACACCTGTGCTAGACCTGATGGCGACGTTCAAAAATGCCAAAGCGCCGCGGTTTTTTGCCCGTCGCCGGGAGACGGGCGCGGAAGGGGTCGACGCCCTCGCGTTGCCTTGGCCGACAGGGGTGCTACTCTATGTCTTTCCCCCGTGGCCCCTCATCGGTCGGACGCTGAGGCGCATCGAACTTCACCCGTCGCCCGTGATTCTAGTCGCACCCGAGTGGCCGCGGCGGCCGTGGTTCGCGGATCTTCAGATCTTGGCGCTGGGGCCTCCCCTGCGGTTTCCGTATGTGCCGGACCTGCTACATCAGGGTCCCGTTTGTTTCGACCAGGTCGAATGCTTTTGTCTAGCGGCATGGCTTTTGAGAGGCGTAGGTTGAAGAAACGGGGTTATTCTGATGCGGTGGTCACAACGCTGTTGCGGTCGCGCAAGCCTTCCACGTCTCTGGCGTATGTGCGAGTATGGACGGTCTTTGAGACGTGGTGCCTGGCTCAGGCTATTCGGCCTACGCGGGCTTCGGTGCCGGAGGTGTTGCTTTTCCTCCAGGATGGTTTGGCGAAAGGCTTGTCTTGCAGTTCGCTCAGGGTGCAAGTGGCGGCACTTGCCTTGCTGCGCGGGCAGGTCCACGGGGTGGCATTGTCTGCACACCCGGACGTCGTTCGTTTCCTCCGGGGAGCTAAGCTATTGCGTCCTCCGTTCCGTTCTCCGTGTCCTTCGTGGAGTTTGAATCTGGTTCTGAAGGCCTTGTGTTCCGCTCCCTTCGAGCCTATTCGCGGAGCTACAGTGAAAGACTTGACGCTGAAGGTAGTTTTTCTCGTGGCTGTGGCGTCGGCGAGGAGGGTGTCGGAGCTTCAAGCCTTGTCTTGTCGGGAACCTTTCTTAAGGATTACGGATTCGGGGGTGTCGCTTCGTACGGTGCCTTCCTTCTTGCCTAAGGTGGTGTCGGCCTTTCATCTCAACCAGACGGTGGAGTTGCCTGCGTTTTCTGAGGATGATAAGTCGCTTCCGAATTATCGAGATTTGCGGCGGCTAGATGTGAGGAGAGCCCTTTTACGTTATCTTGAGGTGACGAACTCTTTTCGGAGGTCAGATCATCTTTTTGTCTTGTGGGGCGGTCCTCGGCGCGGTCAGGCGGCTTCCAAGACTACCATTGCTCGCTGGTTGAAGGAGGCCATTGGTTCCGCATATCTGCTGCAGGGCAAGTCTGTTCCGGTGGGGCTTAAGGCTCATTCTACGCGTTCGCAGGCTGCCTCCTGGGCAGAGTGCAGTCAGATTTCGGCGGAAGACATTTGTAGAGCGGCAACCTGGAAGTCGTTGCATACCTTTGCTCGTCATTATCGCCTGGATGTGCGTGCGCCGGGTTCCGGCGGTTTCGGGGCAGGGGTGCTCAGAGCGGGACTCTCCGGATCCCACCCTAGTTAAGGTAGCTCTGGTACATCCCAGGAGTCTGGACTGATCCGGGTACGTACAGGGAAAAGAAAATTAGGTCTTACCTTAGTTAATTTTCGTTCCTGTAGTACCACGGATCAGTCCAGAGTCCCGCCCGTCGAGTCTACTGTTCGGTATGAGAGTCCGGTCTGACGACGGTATGGTTTCTTTCTGTCCATTCTGTCTCTGTTGTCTCTTTTCTTCGTTATCGATGGCTCTGGTTCGGGTCCCATTTGGGGGATAGTTGAGCTGTTTCTTTGGTTGGTAGGTTCCTGTATATAGTTCATTTGTGGTAATTTTGGGGCTTCATCTGCTTTGACATTAAGTAAGACTGCCAGACTGTAGGTGGCACCAGCCTAGATAAGGCGGAGTTTTGTTTGTAAACTTCTGTCTCCATCTGCTAGAGGGGGGGCAAAACCCAGGAGTCTGGACTGATCCGTGGTACTACAGGAACGAAAATTAACTAAGGTAAGACCTAATTTTCTTTTCTTCGTTAGTCACATTTGAGAATTGCTCTAATCTGTCAATTTTATTCTAGCAGCTTCACTCAGTGCTGATGGCTACCTCTTTTCACAGAAAGCAATATAAATCATGGCCACTACCACAATCTGTTAGAGACAGGAAGTTTCGGTTCGTGTTCCAGTTCCTCCTCCATCCCAACTGCATACCTTTATTCCTCCATTCTGAGCACTTTCTCAGCTAAACTTACATAACAGAAAGATACTGAGACTAAACAGAGAGAGGTTAAGTACATGCTCCTAAAAGTTTTCTTAGAGCAGAGGAAATATTAATGTGGGATTAAAAAAGCATCTGCCTTCAGGCTGCCCATCTTTTATCTCCATGTATCTTACTTGAAATAGATACAGATTAGCAGGTGAAATAAATATATACAGGGTGACATCATCCCTGACTATTCACAGAAAGAAAGCAGACAGCTAAGAAAAATCTCATTACACTCCAACAGTCAGTATCTGAAATAGCACCATACTGGGTTGTGACTGCTATAACCTGAAGAACCTATCGACTCATCTATTGAACTGCATTTAGCGAGGCTCAATTGTTAATTCTGTAGTGTCCCATGGACCTTACAGATTTCTTCAACTAAGGCTTTGTTATATGTTTGGCAATTTGCGGGACGGCCCAGAAGCCACCTCACTCACCCAGACACTGCCGGTACCTCTTCACAGCCTGGACACCGCCAACTGCTGACGGCCACTGAAAGTGACATGGAACACCACCGTGCCACGCTTCCCCAACTCTCCCTAGACGCGTGCGCCCAAAACCCTGTTATTTAAAGAGCCAGCGGCAGGAAAGTGTACTCGGTGCCTCTTGATAACATCACTGGCTCCCTGCTATATTAAGCTTCCTCAGAGGTCTAGCAGATGCCTCAGCAATGGGTCTCCCTGCCTGATCGCAGTGCATGCTACCCCCCCCCCCCTGTGTTTCTGCTTCCTGGACTGTCATCCCCAGCTTGCCTCATCTTGTCCAGTCTCTTGTGGCTCGTCAGTTCTCCGTACCTTGATCTTTCCTTCTCCTTGGACTGACTACCTGGATCTGACCTCCGCTTTCTTCCTATCTCTGACCTTTGCCTGGACACTGCCTCACTTGGATCTCAACTACTCATGTGCTGCCTGCCCTGACTCAGCCTGACCCCAGACTCTCTATCTCGCCATACCTTGAGGAACCCTCACTTAAACCCTGCTTATCTCTGGAACCCAAGGGCTCAACCTGCAGGGAAAGTGCAAGTATAGTGAAGCACCAGTCTGGTCCTGTTCCAAAGTTCAACTGCCTGCTGCCAGTGAGGACCTAGAGCGTTCACACTCTAGGTTGTGCCAACCATACACAGCTATAGGGGTCCACCTCTCTTTCAAGCTTTTTTTGGGAAATGAAGTAGACAAAACCTCATCTGGAAAACCCTGATCCAATAAGCAGGGTAAAGGTCCAAGACAAAGTTAGTTACTTTCATCTGCCCCTCCCCCAAAAAAACTTAAGTACCAACAAATATCCTTTCCTTAAATTTGGAATGCTCTGAATACACCACAGGGAGGACAGAGTGCTACTTACCCGAAAACTCCTTTCTATTAATCTCATACAAGAATGGACAAGATGGGTACAGCACCAATTATTGAGGTACATGGAAAACTTTGAGAAGCATTAGATCCTTTCATCCCCTTATCTCAAGTGATCTGTAGACTTCAACATCATTCCTTGAATGAGAGGAAATTCTATGCCATTGACCAATTGTATGTCACTGTCAAGAACCAGATGGGTCGGTCCAGGCTGATGTGAGAGTAACAGAAAGGAGTTATTGGGCAAGTAACTATGAGTTTTTCTGCATCTCACCCCAGACCATATCAAATGGGACATATCATAGCAATCCCCTTTTTAAAGAGAGTTAATCACAACCTAGTCAATTTTGAATCCTAAAACTGCATCTGTAGTTGCCCACTTGTCAATGTGTTAATACTTAATGAAGGTATGCATTGACTTCCAGGTAGCTTCTTTACAAATATTAGTCAATGAGGCCTCAACACACTCTGCTTGAGAGGTAGCTATAACCCTAGCAAAGTAAGCCTTAACAAATTCAGGCACTTGATAATTGCCTGCTTTGTAGGCCTCGAAGATGGAATTATTTTTACTCACCTGATTACAGAAAAAACAAATTTGTTTTTCTCATGTGCCCCATAAATCATAAATAATTGTTCAGACATGGGAATAGGGATGCTGTATAAGAAGAACTTCAGACATCCCTTGACATATAAGAGTAAATGTTCAAAAGACTAGTCATGATTTAAATGAGTAAAAATAGGACTTATGCAGGAGGTTTGTCTGAATCCACAGAAGTAGACTTTTGGTCACCAAAAAGTATGTGCATACTTTCAATTGTATACTTTTATCAGCATTAAAGAGAGGCATTCTAAGGGAAGGGGCATTTCAGAAGCATCATTAAAACCTATACAGGTACATATGGAATGACAAAGTATAGGCATACATTTTATCCACATAACTTCAAACATCCGCTATGCAGGTACTTTGTGGGTAGATATCAGATTGGTTTACGAGGGCTGAAAGCTGTGTGCAAATTTTTGTTTTTAGGCATCTTGTTGAAAATGTACTCACAAAAGTATAAATTCCACTCTAACATTAGGCTGAGAAGAGGGTTAAGAGCAATATCCTTTATAAGGGCATAATTAAAAAATGCTATAGCGATCCATCTGGCAGATTTATATGATAAAATTTGAATTAGAGAGCATGCTATATTACTTAGTTAATGTTTATGCTCCTGTAGTAGGCCAGGCTATTTTCTATTCTGATTTGAGCAAATTCTTAACATTAGAAGCAGAGGATCACTTAACCATGGCAGGAGACTTCAACTTAACCTTATCACCCAAGAAGATAACTCTGGGGGAAGTAGCTCTCGTTCAGGCCTGGCCAGAGCCCGGCTTTAGACGTTAATGAAGAAATGGGACTTGATTGACATTTTGAGGCACAAGTCTCCCCATGACCATGATTACACCTTTTTTTCCAGCCCACATCAATCCTATTCCAGGATTGATTTCTTCCTGGTAGATAAATCAATATTACCTAGGGCCTTCAAAGCAGAGATCGGGCCAATTTCATGGTCTGATCATGCCCCCATATGGTTACGTGTACAACATGCAGAGAGGAGGGAGGATGTTTTTGGACTCTCAATAATACTTTGTTGGGAGATGATCTGTTTTGCTCTCAAGTCGCAGATGCAATAAATGAATAAGTCCTTCTCTTTTATGGGAAGGATTAAAAGCAGTAAAAAGAGGGCGATTAATTTCGAGAGCAGCCTTCTTGAAAAGGGTCCGAGTCGATAAACAGAGGTGTCTAAAAGCAGAGATAAAATCTCTGGAAATGATTCATAAGAGAACACTAGTGAAGTCTAGTTATAAACAATTGCAGAGAGCTAGAGATGCTCTACAGGTGATAGAAGCTGACAAGGTGGCTTTTCAATTGAACCAACTGCACCAGGAACAGTTTGAATGGGGAAATAAGGCTAGTTGTTTACTAGCACAATGGCTAAAAAAGCACATAGCCCAACAACAAATTATTAGAATCAAAGCAGAAGTAGGTCATATACTGATCACTCCTAAGGAAATAAGGCGGATGTTTATGAACTTCTATAAAAAATTATATAAGGCCGATTCTCATATTCTCCCAAGACAAAAGGAGGAATACTTAAATAAGATTAATCTCCCTATTATAACCAAAGCTGAAAAACAATTTTTTGATATCCACTATAGAGGTTCTTCATGTGATTAAGGAACGTAAAGTGAACAAAGCACCTGGCTTAGATGGCTTTACAGCTCTATTTTATAAAACATTATCATCCCAGATTGTCCCTTTATTAGTAAAATGGTTTAATTCTCTTAGAGCTGATAATTTCTTATCAGCTACTGCCAAAGTCGCGGGGATTTCCATACTAGCTAGTTGCGGGGATTTCCATACTATCTAAATCCGACCCAATGTGGATCTTATAGGCCTATTTCGCTGATCAATGTTGACCTTTAAATTTTGGCCAAGGTACTAAGCAAACCACATGAAACAAGTGATGGCCAGATTGATATACCCAGACCAAGCAGAATTTATCCAAGGGCGAAAAATCACTGACCTAGCCTGGCGGGTCAAAGAGAGAAATACTCCTGCCGTATTCCTTTCCATTGATGCCGAAAAGGCATTTGATATGGTCCACTGGCCCTATCATTTTCGTCTACTGGATAAAATGAATTTTGCTTCCCCCTTTTTGTCTTGGATTCAAAACCTTTATTTGAATCCAACGGCACAGGTAAAGGTAAATGGTATATATTCCGACCCTTTATGCATACAACGTGGAACACGTCAGATATGTCCAGTATCACTCTATTATTTGCTTTATTTTTGGAGCCGTTGGCAATAAATATTAGAGGTTTGGAGGGGATACATGGGTTCGGGTAGGGAGTGAAAAGTACAAAATCTCTCTTTTTGCTGATAACATTCTATTCACCCTGATGAACCCTGAGTCTTCATTGAAAGAGGTGATTGGGGTGCTGAAAGACTTTAGTCAGGTTTTGGGATTTAAATTAAATCTCGATAAATCGGCTTAACCTAACAGTTAAGAAGGAACAGGTACCCTGGTTACAAAATATATTCCTCTTTAAATGGGCTAAAAGTGGTATTAAATATTTGGGGATCCGGATCAGTAATTGTTATGATGCCCTGTTCGATCTGAACCATAAACCCCTGTGGCAAGCCTTATTTAGGGATCTGGACACTTGGGATTCTTACACATTGTCTTGGTTTGGCCAAATAGCTTTGATCAAAATGAATATTCTCCCCAAACTAAACTATTTCTTTCAATCACTCCACTTCTATTTTAAAGAGTTAGCAAAGACTTATTTTTTCCTATATTTAGAAAGGAAAATCCCCAAGAATAGTACGCTTGATGATATATCAACATAAACTACAGGGGGATTTGGGAATACCCAAACTTAGATAGTATTATGTGGCTGCTCATTTGCGGACAATATTAGGTTGGCATAAAGAAACAGAACCAAAAATTTGGGTTAAGGTCGAGCAATCAATGGTGGGTAGTATGCCCCTATGGTTTATGGTTTGGCAATCACAGTACTATTGGATGTTGGTAGATTGTTTACCCCCAACTTCTAAGCATACCTTGCTTATGTGGAATAGTTGGAGGGTTCACTACGGCAAGTTTACAGTACGGCAATTGACTACAATACTAAATTTCCTGCTGGGCTTTCTCTACAACAGTATAAGTCTTGGATAACTAAAGGAATAACTCGTTTTGATAAAATATGGGAACTTCAGAGCCCTCTCTAATTTCAGGAGCAACAAGAAAAATATAACCTATGCGAGGGTGATGTTTTTTACTATATGCAAATACATCATTTTATGGTAGCAGAAAAAGTAGAGGAGGACCTAAAGAAGGGTAAAACACAACTCAAACATTGGTGTGATAAGGCTGATATAACGAGTGGTATGATCTGTAATCTGTATGGGTTTCTCAGCAATGCCCTACGCTCGCAGGCTTATGTAGTGGCTTGGGAAACAGATTTTGGAAAATGTCTTTCCAATGAAGAGTGGGAAGAATCCCAGTGGAAGAGTTATCAGATTCAAGAACTAGAATTGACAAACTTCTTAGATTCCAAAGGAACCAGGATTACTGACTGGTCGTGCTGACATCTGAGCCTTAGTGCAAAGAAGTCAATGATGTCGATAAGGAGACAGGTCATTTGTTTGTTGATAGCATCAATTAGGCTTCAGTAGCAAGGAGCACATGCATCTTGATTCTCTGTACAGAGGAGTCATCAGTATGAAAGAAACCCATCTTGGTGCCCACTTGTTTTGGTGCCAAGGAGCACAGTTTTTCTCTATTTACAGAGGAGAAATGAGACTGTGCCATGATTTCTGGAAATCATGGCACTTAGCATGGAGGACTCTGATCTTTTTGTTTTGGTTCCTCTGCTAGGTGTTTAAACTTTGCTACCATAGAAGTTTGAGAACTTAAATGTTCTTTAAGTGATAAAGCACTGGGTAATATATTCAGGCACAAGAAGCACAGTTAGGGACATCATGTATTAACCACAAACAGAAAGGAAATGGTTATGTAGATACATCAGAGACGTTTTATAGGAACATGTAGGGCACCTCTTGAAGCCCACTGTTTTGTTCACCATCACAAAAAGAGTTCATGCTAAGTCAAACTAAACTTTATTTGTAAGACTCACAATAAAGAAACAAAATGAGAACAAAACTTGAGAAAAATAAAAAGATATCACAACTTATTTAAAAATATTTAAGAAAAGATTATGACGAGAGGCTTAGAGGAGAGAAAGCAAAATTGTGTCTTTTTGTCAGAGCAGAAGAAAAAAAGACTGAGAAGACTCATGTGGTGGCACCTGTATGCTAAATCCTATGCAAGCACAGAAAGACCTTCTCAATGTTTCTGGGCTCTAAAAGATCTTTTCCATGAACTTGTATGACTGAATATAAAGTATCAGGGGAGTCCGAGAGAGGTGGCATCTATCCCGCTGAATATGCGGGACAAGTTAACTGGATACCCCTTTGTTCCTCACCTTGGAATGAAGAATAGGCAGGTTAGAAATATTTTAAATAGCCATTTGCCTTTTTTCATCCCACTCATGATTTTATAAACCTCTTATCTTCTTCTCAGTCATCTCCTCTCCAAGCTGAAAAGTCCTGTGTTTAGCCTTTTTTTTTCATAAGAGATCTGTTCCATCCTTTTTATAATTTTTGTTGCCCTTCTCTAGTCCTGTTTTATCTTTTTTGAGATGAGGTGACCCCAACTGCAAGCAATATTCAAGTTGCAGTCACACCATTGATCTCTAAAGAGGAATTATGATATTCACAGGCTTCATCTCCATTCTTTTCTGAATAATTCCTAACAATTTGCTTTTTTAAACACCACCACACATTGAGCCCAAGATTTCAAGATCCTTTTCCTGGAATGTGAAGTCACAATCAGTCTTGATTATGGTAAACTGCATGAAGCGGCAATAACACTAAACATTTTGCTTGGCAGACTGAATGGACCAGTTAGTAAATGATGGCAGATAAAGAACTATGTTACTATAAATAGGGGAAAAGGGAAACCACATATGCCCTCTGGGAAAAAAATGATTGTATGAAGATACAGGGGGCATCAGTAAGTGAAGTGTTGCAGCAAGACATAATCTTGCTCCAAAATGAATTGCACCAAAGAGGAAACTAAACAAAAAACATGACAGAATGTCAGAGAAGACCCAGTATTGTGTACTCCCAAGTTTGAAGAGTCTGCCTGTTTAGTTTAATTTCTCTTAATATACCACCTTTCATAGGATAAATCAAAGCAGTTTATAATCTAAAATATTTGCTGAGGAGATGCTTAGAAGACTTGGCTATTTAGGCCTGTGATGTTTTTTCGGTGACAATACCTGAGAAGACCCAAAGAATGACTCTATGAGTTAGATAACACACTGCAGGAAGAACAGAAAAATTCCTCTGTAGTTTGAATTTTGTCATTGCAGTACAGACAGCATACTGCCCCGATCTGCCTTCTGGGCCCCTGGAGTTCTATGAATGAACAGGAACCCATAAACTACTTTCAAGTACCCCGATACCCTGACCAGTCAAGGGAGATCTCAAGCGATCCCTGTGAGGATTCAGTGGGTTTTTCTCACGTCCCACCAGCAGAGGGTCTTGGAGGACCTCTTGTGACTACCTGGTTAGTCCATCCAGTGATATAACCCAAACTTTCTGCTGGTGGCCATCTTGTTCCTGACTGGACACATGTATTCCAGGCTTCCATTCTACAGCTTGCTAGAGCTTGATTTTACACTGTTTTCATGTTCCCTGATTTTTTCTGTGATAATCCACCAGTCTTCCTGCTTGGTGTTTTGTTGCCTCATTCTGTGTCTTTGTATTTCCTGATTCTCCTGTGGGGATCCTTACTACTCCAGCATGTGCTGTGGCTTCCAGCCTTTCTGTAGTGGTCCTACATTTCCTCAATGTGCACTTCATGTCTCAGTGTTTGGTCCTACATTGTGTTTTAGTGTGTGCCTTCATGCTTCCTATTCAAGTTCTGCCGGCTGCCAGCACCTGATGGCTCAACCCAAGGGAAAGCTGGCCAACAAAGGCAGAGAATTCCTGTCTCTACTCTTGCTGGAACCCACCAGACTACCTCTTGGCTTCGGGTGTCACATCTATAGCTGATTATGCTGTTATAATCCCACAATCTGGACAGATCAGCTACGCTGCTTAACCAGGGCATGCATATCACTCTAAGAAACAGAAAAGACGCAAGATAATCTCAAACTCCAATGGAAGCAAAATTGTGCTTAAATGAGCCTACCTCTGTAGATTGGTGTCTGTCACTGCATTCAGGTCAGTCTCTACTTCCCAGAGATCCTGTCAATTTCCACCCTTCATGTCTCCTCTATGGGGACTTCTATCACACCACACACAAAGATTTAGCAAGAAGGGTAATCTTACTGGAATCCAGAAAAGGGCTGAAGTCACAGCCAGATGAACCTGAGAGACTTGGGCAGAAGGCTGCACTCCCATAAGCAAATCAGACAGACCTGAGATTTTCTGACTATAAAGGTAGCACCTTGAAGGAGGAATAGAAAGATCTTGCTTCTGAGTCTTGGAGACTGCCTCTGCATTCAGGAAAGCATTTCCCTTGATAGATAATCTTTCTGCTTTCATGTCTCGGGGCAAATGTAGTTCAGATGGATCTACTAGCTCAAAGATTGCAATTAAGGACATTACTTTGTATAACCAAGAGCCATTCTTTGGTTACCAGTATGCCCAGGGAAATACTAGACAGAATAGTCGCTGCCTGGTGCAAATGTGGCAGGCCTCATGCATCACCTAGATAGGATTATAGACAGTGCTGGGGAGAAGCCAGCTGACGTGGTACATGTGGGCACCAATGACAGGAAAATGTGGGAGAGAGGTTCTAGAAGCCAAATTTAGGGTTTTAGGTAGAAAACTGAAATCCAGAACCTCCAGGGTTTCAATCTCTGAAATACTTCCTGTCCACATGAAGGTCCCCAGAGGCAGGCAGAGCTCCGGAGTTTCAATGCGTGGATGAGACGATGGTACAGGGAAGAGGGATTCAGTTTAGTAAGGAACTGGGGAAACTTTTGGGGAAGGGGGAGACTTTTCCAAAAGGAGGGCTCCACCTTAACCAGAGTGGAACCAAGCTGCTGGCACTAACTTTTAAAAAGGCAATAGTGCAGCTTTTAAACTAGAACAAGGGGGAAAGCAGACAGTCACTCAGCAGTGCATGGTTCGGAGGAATGTATCCTTGAAGGATACTAACGAAACAGGAGAGTTAGGGCATCCCAACAGAGAGGTTCCAATAAAAGCAAACATAGTCCATGTTCCTATATGTAAAAATTCACCTGAACTAAAGATTTCCAAATTATCCCTATCAACTGAAAAGCAGGTTTTGTCTGTATGCCAATGCCAGAAGTCTAAGAAGTAAGATGGGAGAGTTAGAGTGTATAGCAGTAAATGATGAGATTGACATAATTGGCATCACAGAGACCTCCTCAGCTGCTTCACCCCTTCATCCTCCACAGTTTCCCCGCTCAACCCTGTACCTGTAATCGCTGACGGACCAGGGATCTCTGAAACAAGCGATGAGGAAGCCATTGCAGTTTCCTCCAATCCTCCTCCTGGACTTACTTCCCCTAGCTGCTGCAATCCGCTGGCGCTCATGGCTCCCAACCATCCATTTACAGAGTTTCCCTTCCAGGCCATTACCATGACCGCTCCTGCCTCTACCGAGGCAGGGCTAGGTACTTCGATGTCACCGGGGTTAGCAGGTTTGCATGGTGATCTGGGGCTTAGGGTTGTATCCAGGGTCAAAGGGAATGGTACATGCTCCAATGCCATTCCTCCAGTGACCAAGCAATCCGGAGCTATCAGTGGAGCCCCCGCAAAGAAACCAGAGATTTGTGGCTGTCGAGGGTCTTCTAATGGTGAGCTAATATTCTCACCTCTCAGGCGACCTTTACGTTTTGTATGTGGCATTTTTATTTTCTGTTAGTATTCAGAAAAAAGAAAATTTTCGGTATTTCCCTCCGGTGTTTCCCATGGACCTACACCTTGGCAGCCATCTAATCTCCCTTTTGAGGGGCCTGTGAATGGCCGTCCCCCTGAGAGGCTTTATAACAGCTCTTTCCTGAGAGACTGGAGTCAATCCCTTATACGTTTTGGAGAATCAGGAGGTAGTGAGGAGCTTGCCTTTTTTGTACTTTTCAGATCCAGTCAGAGGGTCCAGCTAACCCAGCATGGGATTTCTTGACCAGGGTTGGGATGATGTTCCTGCCAGTTTACTCCCTAGCTAGTTTGGATTCCCCTCTGGGGTGGTTTTGGGATTTTGGGCCTTTTTTGAATTCAGGACACAGGGAACCCTCTGTCTGGGATGCTTGGGGATAAGGAAGACCTGCCCTCAGAGGTGATGACCCATTGTGAGGAGTAACTCTGGCATTGTATTCGGTTAAGGGAAAAGGAGATTTTTTGGCTGCCCCATCCTACCTGCAGTGGAGCAGGGTAAGAGAATCTGTTTCCAGGGATCCCTCCTATAAGGGATTTCAGAGGAGAGAAAGAGATAAACAAAACTAAATAATAGAAGAATCTGCTAACCATGAGTAACAGAACTGCATAGATTTCAGAAGACGCCCATCAGGAGTCTTCAGCTCTTAGGAAGAGGAAAGATTACTCTCTATGCAAGGACATGATTTTTGACCGTGGAAGGGGTTTCCTGCTCAGCTTAAAGGTTGTTCTGCTCATCTGGACAAACACACATACGGTTTCCTTTCTGTCAGGCACACACACACCCACAGGATCCCTTTCTGTCAGGCACACCTAAACCCAGGAGGGTGGGGTTGGAACCCTTGCCCTTTGAAAGTGGATAGTCCGGCAATGCTTGGCAGCTTTCCCAGGCTCTGTGATGGGTTTGCAACTCCCTAAAAACTGAGCTTCTAATCCAAATTATCCATCTACATCCTGAGAACAGTGCAACTCCAGGAATCCCAGTGATCTATGCCCTACTAATGCCCTATAGCGGAGGGCATTAGCCATGCAAAAATCTCACCGCCAAAATGAGAGAAGGCTCTGGCAATCAATGCCAGCCTTCATTGCTCCATTGGTGCTGTAGCAAACACCACAGGCCCAGTACCTTTTATGTTTGGGCCTACTGTTGATCGAATGAAAAAAACACATCATAAAAATGTCAGAGGCAAAAAAAAGTTTCATACTTCAAAGAAGGATGGCTTCTGCAGCTATGGCAGCACAGTTCCTCCCTGCTGAAAAAAGAATTAAAACTGGAAGGAAGAAGTTTTGTTGCTGAGGTAAGAGGAAGAGCTGAGGATTCCACTCTTTAGTAGGCTAATGGTTGCCTTAGTTTATTAAAGTCTTTGAACAGAGCACTCATGGCCCCGACTGTCTGAGTATAACAAAATGTTCTGTGGTCACACAGTACTGTTTTTGTTAATAAGATATACAAGGCTACAAAAACCACAAACGCCACAGAAATGTGAATTTACTGGCATCAGTATTTTCAAAAGGAGCCAGCAAACAGTAAAGGCTCCATCAAAGAAAAATAAGGAAGTACACTATAAACATACAGCATGTGAAGATTATGAACATGTAACATTAGTTCTAGCGTATCCCATAATGCAACTACAAAAGTGTTAAAAGAATTACATCCCCTTCCAAATATCAACAAACATAGTAACAAAGCACATGTTGATGGATGAGGACTATTTGGCCCACCCAGTCTGCTCAGTTGCCCCTGCCTACACTGCTCTAGCTAAGGATATCTCCCAGCAGTTAGACATACTCTACTGTTTTGGTCAACAGTAGGAAAAACCTGAAGGGCTCTATTTTCTAAAGTTCCATCATAAGCATAGTGGGAGACAATTATTTATTTATTTATACTTTTAAAAATTATTAAATAGAGCCCATAGTCTCTGCAAAAATATCACTCTTCAGCAGCAAAAGCCTTCGGTTAATGGCAGCAGCATCATTCAGTTTCATCTCACCTGTATAGGAAATATCTTCACTGCTACATATTCATTCATCAACTGTGCCTTCCAGACACAGCCAAAGCGGCCCCTGGCCTTAATCTCTAGCAACTGCAAGGGCTTCAGGCCCACTAGAGGAGAAGGTGGCGGTGGCCCAGGGTCCTAGAAAAGAAACACAAAGAAAATGAAAATCAACCCACGCATTAAAAATCAAAAGGGAGAAAAGCATCTTATGTTCAGGTTATACCACTCATATCTAGAAGATGATTTTGAGGAAAAAATAGTGTCCAGCTACTAATTTGAGAGCAAATGGCCTTGATCAAATAAGAATCTTGCCTTATTAAGTAGCTCTAAATGCTCCATTTACAGAAAAAAAAAAAAAAAAGGTACAATGGGAGAAAATGTGGTTAGCGTGTGGAAGCAAAAGGTCAGGAAACTTCTGGATTTAAATAAACCCCCTCTGTCATTGATGATTAGTCAACTGTGTCCTCCACTTTGGAACAAACATGATTTTCTGTACCCTTGCAAATCTATACAGCATCCCTGCTGCATTACACACGTCATATGGAGGGAGTTTTGCAGTTCTCTCAGTTGTTAGGCATTGCAAGGTATCATGACTGGGCTCTCTGATAAGTGGGATGGAAAACCAGGTTATAACAGAATGCACTACATATATTCTTAAACCCCGCATTTGTGTGATAGTTGTTCCCTCTACCACTGGCTTTGGGTATACCTAGAAAGATTGCTTCCATCTCCCAGGCTTTAGTTTGCCCAACGGTACCCACTTTGGAAACCTTCATACACAAATGTGCTGGCATACCTGCCACCCTACAAGGCAGCTTAACACCTGTTTCTTCTGTAAATCACCAAATGTAGCCGATGTGATCTCTTTCAGATTAAAAGGCACCCCAAAAATGTGCAGGTTCCCACTCAAATTGGAAAAACAATGTGTATCACGTACTTCCCCCTTCCCCCAAATCAGGAAAAAGGTTAGTCAGGGCTCTGTAGAGCCTTTTGCCATCAGCGCAAAATGGAATAAAAGGTATTTAACATGGTAAGAATCCAGAATAGGGGCGGCCACCTCGAGGCCTACATCGACGCAAACGGGTCTGCTCCTCTTAATAACCAGAAATGAAGGCACTGTGCATAAACACACTAGTTCCTGGAAAGTGAACAATTTCAGATCATAGGGACTAGCATTACTAGTGACAGAATACAGATTTCTGTGACATTTATTTTAACCTAGTACCAGCAAAGCACAAAATGTCTCACTAGGTGTCAGCAGAGTCTTATGCTGAAATGAAAGGCACTGAATATTTTATTTGCAACATTTCCAAACAGCAGCCTAGTATATAATGTCTAATACTGTAATATGAGAGCAGCAATACTCCTGATCACTTAAAAACAATATCATCCATTGCCATCTCCTTTTATCTTTTTCCAAAGATACCATCTTGTTTCTTTTTTTTTTTTTTTACTAAAATAGGTGTGCTCTTTGCATTGTGGCATGTCCCCAATTTTTAGACAATCCCTCCTTATGAGTTCATGCAAGGTTTTTATCCTTTAAATTAGTAAGCATCCAGAATATTGTCAGAACTGGATTTCAATGATGAACAAAAGGGGCTTTGCTTACCTGCCAATTCTCTATAAGTCTCTTGTCACTAAGAACCGTGTAGAATGGAGCAGGCCAACATTAGCCATGTTAGGAAGAGTTCACATGAAGCCTCATTCCTCCCACAAAAGCCCCAATCTAACAAGACATGAGTGAAAAATGTGTGCTGAACTTCAATACACATTTTCTTTACTTGCATGCTAAAAAGAAAAAGTTACAGTGACCATAGGAGGTCTACATACCTTTGAGGATTTTTCACATTTTTGGCTGTGTCTGCCCTGTATGCATTTAAATGAGGATTTTTTTTCCCACTCAACAATATACTGTCTCCACACCTTTCAGGGTCAAAAATGATTTATTCGGGGATACAGCATATATGTATCCAAAACACAAAACTGAAATCCAACTGGATGTCTCCACCTTCTTGAGTCAATACTTGGTGAAAGCCCCTTTGGCAGCAATTACAGCTGCGAGTCTGTTGCGATATGTCTCCACCAATTTTTGCACCTAAATTGGTCAACATTAGATGATAATTCTTTATAAAACTGTTCAAGCTTTGTCAAGTTCCTTGGAGAGCATTGATGGACAGCAATCTTCAAATCATAATGCAGATTTTAGGTTGAATTGAGGTTAGGGCACCGACTGGACCGCCCCAGGACATTTACCTTTTTATTCTTTACCCAGTCCAGTGTCGCTTTGGCTGTATACTTTGGGTCGTTGTCATGAGGAAATGTGAACTTCCATGCCAGTTTCAGCTTTCGTGCAGAGGGCAGCAGGTTTCATCAAGGACATTTCTGTTCTTTTCTCCATTCATTCTCTCTTCTATCCTGACTAGTCCTCCAATCACTGCCAATGAGAAACATTCCCATAACACATTGCTACCACCACCATGCTCCACAGTTGGGATGGAGCTTTCTGAGTGATGTACTGTGCTTGGTTTATGTCAAATGTATCAATTTCCATTCAAGCTAAAAAGTTCTATTTTAGTTTTGTCAGACCACAAAAGTTGTCACATGGCTATAGCATCCCTTGTGTTCCTTGGCATACTTCAAATGTAATCATGGTGGGTTTTTTAAGTAATGGCTTCTTTCTTATCACCCTACCATACAGGTCATATTTCTGAAGTACTTAGGATATTGTTTTCACATACTCATTTTGACCAGTCTTGGCCATGGAAGTCTGTAGCTTCAAAGTTCCCCTTGGCCTCTTAATTGCCTCACTGATTAGTCTCCTTCTTGCTCAGTCATTCAGTTTGCAGGCAGAGCCTAATCTAGGCAGGGATGACAAAACTCAATTAAGGTCTTTAGGAAGCTCAGTAGCTGGAAAGGGTTAGGCCCTCGAGGAGCGAGTACCTGGTTCCAGGGAAAGCTCTGAGAGAGCGATGGTAACTCACAAATGTCTGTATCTGTGATAGCTTCCAGGCAGTAGAGAAACTTCAGAGTGTTCAGGAACATGGGCCCTCAAGGAGCGACTACCGGTTTCCTATCTGCAATCTGAAATAAAGAAAAGAGAGTGAGGCCCCCGAGGAGCGGGTACCCCCGGTAAGTCTGAGGAAGCAGAGTAGCTTGGGAGTAAAGCCGAAGCAATCCCCTTGCTAACTCGATTCGTAGCGAATACTGAGACCTTATAAATTGGAAGCGGATGACGTCATCTCAGGGGGACGCCCCCGAGGTTTGCGCCCTTGCTGGTACATCAATCGGAGCGCGCATGCCTTACGTCATCAGGAACATAGCGGATCAGCAGCATCGTGCCGGTCCGGGGACACTGGAGGGAGACGGCAAGAAGACACCACGGCAGCTAACCGTCCATCAGACCCGGAGGGAGTTGCCACAGAGGTAAAGAGGGCAGAGTGAGGGCGTTGAGCAGAGACGGATGCAACAGTACCCCCTCTTCAAAGGGCAATCTCCTCTTCGGGTACCAGGCTTAGGTTTCAAAGGATGCGCGAGGTGAAACTGATGAAGCATCTCTTTGTCCAAGATATTGGTCTGAGGCTCCCAAGTGATCAAATCGGGGCTGAAGCCTTACCAAATTAGAAGGTATTCAAAAATTTTGCCTCTGATGCGAACATCCAGAATCTCTTTGATCTTTATTTCTAATTCATCTTCTGCAATGGTGACAGATGGATCTTGAGATTTGGAAGAATCTTTCAGAGTGTTATTGATGATATCAGCAGCAATGGGTAGAGCTGTTGTGGACGTCACTGAGGAATTCAGTGGAAGTGGTAATGTTGAAGAATGTACAAAATCTACTTCTGGATAACTCTTCCATAGATGAAGCTGGAAGAGAGATGGTGGCAGCACCAGCAAATCAAACAGGCTGGTAGCTAGAGATATCTTCTTCAGATCTAATAGTGCTGAAGTGCTTCAGACACAACTTCCGAGTGAAACAATCATAGCAGATATCTCTAAGTTATAGTCCATGAAGACGGTAAAGATGTAGAGCGCCATCTAGCCACGGCAAACATAGCAACCGCTATGAATATCAGCAGCAAGGAGTAAAACTGCTGTGGACATCATTAATATCCTCAAGAGAAGTGGCGATGTAAAGAAATGTCCAAAGCCCACTTCAAGTTGTGATGCAATAATGGATCTTCTAATTTGACGAAGGGACTCCTCAGGTCTTCCACAAGACATCTGAGAATAAGGTTGCCTCCTGCCCCTGAATCCAACAGGGCAGAGGTCCGAACCGTTGCTGATTCAGAGGTCACAGAGACTGCACAAGAGAGCGGAGGAGATAATGCAGTATGGCCCAAGAACAGTACTCCCGCGGGACTTAGGCCTGTCCGTTTCCCGGACGAATGGGGCATGTAGAGACATCATGGCCAGGCTGACCACTGTATATGCGCAGGCCGCGTTTCTTCCAAAATCTCTCCTTTGAAGTCAAATGACCATGACCAAGTTGCATCGGTTCATTTTATCACCAGCAGGAATTGCTGGACTCACACGACGTGCAGGGGTACTGGCCTGTTTCAACCCAGTTAACACCTTAGGCCATTTTTCCTGTGCACCGCGTGGTAGGCAGTGTCAGCATTTTCGCACACTTTTCTGTGTGTTCGGCTGCCCTCTACAGGACCGGTGGGTGAAGTGTCACCAGCTGAGTCTGAATTGTGCACCCAGTTTCTTTTGGGCGCGCTACTTGTGCACAAATTCTAAAACATATCGGTTGTGTACCCAGGTTTAGTGTGGTGTCAGTGCACTTAGTTTTGCAGCACACAGACTTGGGGCACATAAATTTTGTCAACTTTGGGGCGTGCAGGATGAAGAATCAGAGGGGTCTGGATGACCTCAAGATTGACTGGGCAAACTGGTAGACTAATTGGAAAAACTGAGAATGTCCCTCATACAAGCATGTTTTAAAATCTGCTTAAAGTCCTATGGAAGATACACAACGAGTAACCTCTTAAAATTAGGAACATACTTACTCGCGGTAGGCGTATTTTAAATCATACGCATTCATGTCTGGGGGCCCATGCGTGCTCTTTTTAAAATGAGCTTGTAAACTCCTTGTCAAATTGGGAGTAAAGCTATATGGACAAACATTTGTGTACAGCCAAGCACACCTTATTACATCTGGGCCAAAAACTGTGGACAAAAATCTCATCTCCTTTTAAGACTTGGAGATACAATGTTTATCCATCTGGCAAGAGACTTCTTAGACCTTTCTTGCTTACCCAAAACAAAACAAACTGCTCTGATTTCTGGAAAGATTCTGACTTCACCAAAAAGATGTTTGAACATCTCTTAACATTCCGTGCAAACTTTTCTCTAATGGAAATTAGACTACCAGGCATAAAGTAAGCAATACCACTTCTTAATTCATATGAATCACTAAACTCATTTTAAGAATAAAACTACGAACTGTCCTTACAACTACCTTGCCCTTAAAGAACTGAAGAAAAGAATAAAAGAAAGAGTATGCAGCTTATTAACTCTTCTCATCTAATGCATTAGACACCAGGAAAACAGTTTAATTGTCAAGAAGAATAAACAAACAGCTCAATAGTTCAAGAGATAACTTCATAAGAACCTTGAGATTTAGATATAAATTCCAGTTTGGTAACTTCTAAACCAAGGATTAGATAATTTAGCTATCTTCAAACATCTCATGAGGGACACTATTCAAACTGCATTAGTACAAACACTACAGGGAACTTTTACTTACAGGTTTGCACCAATAATCAAAGCAAAGCTTTTATTATTTTCCTGGGGAAAACCACTAACAGAGAATTGCGCTTGCTTTTTCTGTGAGTACTCTTCCCCTTGGAAATAATGTGCACAGATTTGAAAATATCATCTATTTTCCTCCCCCAATCTAAACATGGCCTCAGGAATGCCTCACGCATGTTAAGTGCATTATAGTACCGTGTTTCCCCGAAAATAAGACAGTGTCTTATATTAATTTTTGCTACCAAAGATGCACTAGGCCTTATTTTCAGGGGATGTCTTATTTTTCCATGAAGAAGAATTCACATATATTGTTGAACAAAAAAATGAACATTTATCATATTCTGAATAGTTGTCTGGTTATGCTGGTTTGTGATGACAACTAACTGTGAATCCTGCAGGGTAAAAAAATCACAGCTGCATGCTCTGGTGTTCTGTGCGACGGGCATGCTCCCAAATAAAAACTTTGCTAGGTCTTACTTTCGGGGGAGGTCTTATATTTAGCAATTCAGCAAAACCTCTACTAGGTCTTATTTTCGGGGGATGTCTTATTTTCGGGGAAACAGGGTATTAGTGTAATTTTACCCATGTTGAAGGTGGGCACAGTTCAAACAGCTGATTTGCATGAATAAAATACTGTTTTACCCATGGAAATGGCTTTGATTATTGCCCTCCCCTCTATCAGGATGAGAAGATAACATACTTCCTCATACAGTACCTCATACTGCAAACAATACTACTATTTGCACCCTTGATGTGACTACTTTTGTTCTTTATCAAGATCAAACAAAAATTCCCAACGAGGCTTTAAGTGGAAGAAAAGCTCCCAACACCAGAAGTATTATTTGTACAAGCTTTTCTATACTTTAGTAAACCTTCCATTATTCTATCATAAGAGACCTTTTTCTTTATGATAGCCTCTCAACTCCTAAACTGTCAGATAGTAATTCTAGGTTGACCTGAAGAACTGGCCCCTTGGATAATTATATCTTTCTTGACAGTAAGCTTGAAAGGTTCAGCCAACAACATTTCCACAAGGTCTGGAACTGCAGCATTCTCAACCAGTACAATGCTATCATTATCACTCTGTCTGGTGTGTTTTTATTCTACCATCTTCCTCATCATAGACTGCCTAGAAAAATTAAACAGCAGTAAGCAGCTCCACTTTTGAGACAATATATCTGTAAATACTGCCGACAGACCTATGAATCTGCAAACCTGGGAAATTTTCAGACTAGCAAGACACCATAAGACCTAGCACCTGGACGCTTCATCTACTGCACATGGACAGGAATGCTTCTTAGATTAAATTCCACTGTCTTGTTTGTAAGTCTGCCTCTGCTCAGACAGTACCACTTGCAAATTGCTACATAAGGTGCTAATAAACTGAGAATATCTCTGTACCCAAAACATACACTGAGGTCTCTAATGCCATTTTGGGATGCAAAGCCTATCCCCTCCCTTGCTTAAGTACATTACAATTTCAACACTGTTTAATATAAATCTCTTTTTACACAATCCAGGGCTGGAAAGCTACTTACTATTCCTGCGCAGCTTTCTGAATTCCTAGGATCAAAGTTCTTAAAATGAAGGTCCCAACGTAGTGGTTGCCCATAGAAGCAAACTCATATTTGCCAAACTGAAAATCTAGTTTTTTCACACCAACTTTTTGGAATAGCTGAAAATGTTGTCACAGCTTCTCTTGACTACTTTAGAAAAAGATGCTGAAATGCTCTTCTATTCAACCTGGCCTGCTATGGTTGCAGAGAAGAGCTATGAAGCCTCGTAGACATAGGCACTGTTCTGCTGTAACCACTCTGACAGCTTATGCATCTGGCCTTCTCCATCGGCTGAATCCACTTGTTCTGCGAGTGTGTTGCTATATTGTTTCAAGAAATAAACATTGCTTCCAGATGAAACAGATCCTGACACTACTGTGTTCATGATTTCTCCCAATTGATAATCCAGTCATAATTCTGCAAGGATTTCACAACTCTGTTCTCTCACAAAAGGTGGCGATTCATATCAGAATATAGTCCAAATAAGAATACAAAATGATATATTTTTCCCCAAAGCGTTGCTACACTAGAATAACCAGTATACTGGTTGATGTCAATCCAAAAACAGGAGGCCTCTACTGAAAATACTGACTACCCCACCACAAATTGGAGATAGTTCTAGAGATATTGAGGAATAGGATTGTGGAAACAGGCATTCAATAGCTCCAAAAAGAATAGAAAATTCTTCAGTCCAATTGCCCAAATGTCTTCTGTACTATAAATTTGTTCAGTATCTAGAGATTCAGCACAGGGAGAAGGCCCTTTATTTAGCTCCACAAAATAATATGGATGTACACCTGAAAACCCATCTTCTACAAGGATAGGCATCACTGCTTCAATATATAACAGATGCCTTTACTATTGTCTCTTCTTTTTCCTTGTCGTTTGGTACTCAAAGGAATAAAACCATATTCTGGATATTTAATTTATTTTGTTTAAAAACTTTATATTCTGCATCTTTCAGGAAATCTGTCTAGTGCGGTTTATAAATTTACAGGCACAAAAACATATAACTGGCAATACATGTACACTAAAAAAACACATAAAACATTCAACAAAAAGCCTTTGGGGTAGATTTTTAAAAAAAGCGCGTTCGCGTACTTTTGTTGGCGTACCAGGCGCAAACAAAAGTACGCTGGATTTTATAAGATACGCGCGTAGCCGCGCGTATCTTATAAAATCCTGGATCGGCGTGCAAGGCTGCCGATTTTGGGCAGCCGGCGCGCGCCGAGCCGTGCAGCCTGCCTCCGTTCCCTCCGAGGCCGCTCCGATTTCGGAGCGGCCTCGGAGGGAACTTTCTTTCACCCTCCCCTCACCTTCCCCTCCCTTCCCCTACCTAACCCAACCCCCCCCCGGCCCTATCTAACCCCCCCTACCTTTATCCATGGATTTACGCCTCCCAGAGGGAGACGTAAATCCACGAGCGCCGAGACCCGACCCGGGGGCGGTTCCGGAGGGCGAGGCCACGCCCCCGGAACACCCCGGGCCGAAACCACGCCCCCGGGCCCGCCCCCAGGCCCGCCCCGTCCTGCCCCCAAAAAGCCACATCGTTCGGCCCCGCCCCCAACATGCCCCCTTCAGAAAACCCTGGGACCTACGCGCGTCCCGGGGCTCTGCGCACACCGGCGGCCTATGCAAAATAGGCGCACCGGCGCGCAAGGCCCTGCTCGCGTAAATCCGGGCGGATTTACGTGAGTGGGGCTTTTAAAATCCGCCCGTTTATGAATAGCGTAGCCTTAACCTGTTGCTAAATTTCTTTAAATCACTCCTTATTTTGTAACCTTTCACCACACTTTACACCTGCTTATTTTTATTAATACTTTTAAATTTCACAATACTACTCAAGTTTCTCTTATCTCCTTCCCACCAACCATCAGGAAATCTATTTAAAATGAACTCTTCCTGCTCTTGCCTGCGTCCCACTGATTCTGAAAAGAGAGGAGGCTACAAAACTGAAGTTTCTGTAGAGGTCTAAATTCAAACCCTTTTAGTAGTCTCTCTGAAGCAGTCTCACAAATGACAAGACTTCTTTTACTCTCTGCCAGATATTTTATGATTTTACAGAGATGTGATTCAAATAGATGTGTACATTCAAAGGCAACCCCATCAAGTCCACTTTAAGAAGGAAAGTCAACCCATTATTTCTCTAGCCAGAGGCCCTGCCAAGCAGACATCACTCATCATCATCTTAATGTTTACTGCTACAGAGTCAGGAACAATGTGTACTAGAAACTTGAACACTAGTATTACAACCATGGGAGATGCTGAGCTGTTCCTCTCTTTCCAGCTACTGACCCTATTTCACAATATTTCTCTGAACATATATGTCAGGATATTGCAACCTATAAGTAAATACATCCTTTTTAGGGGCATTTCTATGTGACTATTTATTTCAAAGTTTTTATAAATCACCCTTCTGACTATTTTCAGGCCACCCAAAGTGGTGTACAATCAGTCAAAAACAGCAAACTACCTATGTTATATTTCAGGGATGCTGTCACCTCTACAAGAATAGCCATACATTTTCACGGCCCTATAATAGCACAATCTAAGTTAGGTGCTGAGCTCCACTAGTCCATCTCTTCTTTCAGTTACCAATCAGCTTGGAAAGACACAAAGAACGGCTCCTCTGCAGTCCAAGTGAGCTCATATCTTTTCTATATTCTACCTTACAATAGCACATACAGGACAAAATCTTGGATCTGGAAGATCTCCCTAGAAGAGAATGTCTTCCTGTTCTCGGATTTCTCTGTCTCTAAAACCAGGACTAACAGCAGCCATTTGGTTAATAACTTTATCTCTAATTCTGTAAACAACCGAGCCCTTCTGGC